>NC_060121.1:727908257-729108257 GCF_021461395.2 Schistocerca americana | reverse complement strand
CCCCGTTTCGTTCGATGCTGAGATGGTATTCCAACAAAGTTGGAGAGCCTCTGCAATACTGTTCAAGTTTAGGGGGAACACTAAGTGCGTTCAGATGGGAATGGGGACTTGGACTGAGGAGCGAGACGTGCAAGGGTAGGCCTTGCAGTTGTACAAAGCTAGTGTGCCAAGATGGCGTTGTGCTCAGCGTATCTACCTAGTAAACAGGAGATCCGGGTTCGAATCCCGGCCTCGGTACAAATTTTCATTCGTTGTTTCAGTCTGCATAAGTACTTCACGATCATGCTCCTTTTACATTGCGAGACACATAAGCCAGCATTCATACGCTGGAGACCTCCATACAGCTGTTGCGTTAACTATGTTTTGTCTGGTGTGCCAGTGTTTGCCCCGCGTTAGAATGAGCGACAGCTGCGGTGTTTGCCCCGAGTGCAAGAATGAACACCCGCGGGAAACAAAGGAGGCGGTGCTTGTTCCGTGGACGGCGGGGGCGGGCGGGATTCCGGCTGCTGTCGACGTCTGCGTCAGTGTCGGCGTCGGACACGGACGGCGGCCGCGGCGCTCAGTGTAATGGGCGTGCCTCGGCCGGCTGCGCTGCCACGCGGCGAGGGCGGCGAGGGCGGCGGGGGCGGCGGCGGCCGGCGCAGACAAAGCTCTCATCTGGGCCGACACACGCACCTGCACAGCGCCGCGCCGGCACCAGAAATGTAAGTAATTCCCGGAGAGAGGCGCACGACTGAGTGATTACTCTACGCCATCAGCTTTTTAACGGGTCGGATTAATCTTTGAGCAGAGGGCGGCGCCCAAGTAATCCCGGCTTTCCCCATACAATCACGGAGTCTCGCGCCGGAGTAGTTAATTTAGATAGAGCTCGCGACAAGACTCGACTTATAGAATATCTCTTTTCACCTCCCCACCCCTGCTCTGCTCTCCCCCGGCGACCCCGGTTCTGTTCGTCCCGCGGCGCCCACCCACTCCTCTGTGTTTCATCATAGACTGCGGTGGTCGGCGCGCATTATCAAGCACTGTCTTTGTCGGCAACCTCCTGTTTGTCTGTTTATTTCCTTCTCCCTCTTTCCGTCTCTTTCCATTGCCCCGACATTTATGTGTGGAGTCTATATTTGGTGAATGTCAGCGTGCTCGTGTGTGTGTGTGCGTGTGTGTGTGTATGTGTGTGTGTGTGTGTGTGTGTGTGTGTGTGTGTGTGTCTGTGTGTGCGCGCGTGTGTGCAAGGGAGGTAGCAGGGGACTGTGCGCGCGGATGCAGAAAAGAGGATAGAGGAGTGAAGGGCCCGCTTAGTGCCAGCAAGCGATCGTCAAAGGGGACTCCAAAAGATCCGGCTTTGACAGCGTTCTGGGGTCTGCCCCCTCGCTGACACTGCATCATTCAGTCTGTAGTGGATATTTTTTTCTAATAAATAAATTTGTCCTTCCAGTACCTTGCCGATGATTACTTCCAGGCAGGTCGGTTACAACTGCAGAGTTCGGTGCGTCTCTTTCGTTTCAGCATCGCATCGTGTGATTTCTACATTTTTTCATTTTACGACCGGTTGCTGTTCGTGACGCCACAATCAAAGGCCGGCATATGGTGTTCATTCTGCGATACCTCACCCCCCCCCCCCCCCCCCTGTGCTATGACGTAAGTTTCGTAGTTAAGAAAGAAAGGGGTGTTAGATATATCTTATATGTTCGTTCCCGTCTTTTGCAAACGGATTACGTTCTCTATTGAGCGAAAGGCTGTAGTGGAAGACAAAAACGTAGTATTAACTAAACGAACACTGTTTTTTGCCTTGTTTCACAATTTCACTATCAATGTTACTTCACAACCTAGGTCTCCCAGAGATGATAATGCAGAGATAAACATGATGACAAGGCAAAGATAATCATCGATCCATAACTTAACGTAAAATTACGCCAGGGACCACTTTTAATGAATTACATTCGTACTTACAAAATTCAGCAATTACACTAACATGACAGGACTAAAGTTATGCTTCAGCCAAGAACTTTTTACGTACGATGTACTGGGGCCCAAAGTTTTACTTATATCCTGGGGTTGTGATCACATCTAAAAGAGGTTGAAAGGTATCTACACTGAACCACTGCGCCAGAGATTGCGCCAAAGTGTATTATTAAGCCGCCTCCACAGTGCTTGTCGAGAGCTCGTGGTAGTCAGTGCCTGTTAAGAACTCGTAGCAGTCAGTACTTGTTAAGAACTCGTAGCAGAGAGTGTTTGTTGAGATGTGCTAGTAGGCAGTGCTTGCTGAGATGTGATACTGAAGAGTCTTGTTGAGATGTGGTAGTAGAGAATCGGTGTAGAGATATATTGTAAGGATTAGAGTGATTTTCATCAATACAAATGAGGTAACTGACTCCGTTTCTTTTTATTTCAGTGTCCTAAATAATGCGTCATTACAGGTTCAGTCAACAAAGCATCTGGCGTGTGTTCTTGTATTAGAGTTTAATTCTGCTTTCCTTACGCAATTATAGTATTTGTAATTTTCTTTTATCACGTCAGTATAATTGGTATTTTAAAACTCTTGTCTTGTTGAAGAAGAACCGTGCCAGATGTGCGTTGAGTCATACTTCCACATACAGAACAGTTATACTTGTGCTTTGGTTTAGTAGGTTTTATAGTTGCTGGGGACTTAATTAATTAACTGTGTTTACGAAAATTTTCTTTCATTGTTTGTTGTTATTCTATGCAGTCAGATAGCGTAATAATACTAGTCAGGGCCAACCGATAACGAGACACAGTGTAATCGGACAGACAGCTACGAAAAATTTAAAAAGTATTTTCAATCATATTTAATTAAGCCCCCATGCACGTGGCGACCGCTGCTTCGGATCGTCCCTTGGAATCTTCTGATTGTAAAAATAGTAGACCGTAGTATTGTTGTAGTAATTTGTAGTTTAGTAATTGTAGTCTATTTTGCATGTGTAGATTTGGTAATTGTCATTCTTCTAATGGTATTTTTTTTCAGAATTTGATTTGTTGTTTTGTATACGCGTTTGACAATTTAGTGCAATTATTTCAATTGTTCGTTAATCGTGTTTGAGGGAAACTTTTCATGTGAATGGTTTTGTTGGAGATAAAGTGTCATTGTGTGCAATTTTCATATAGTGACGAGTTTTGTATATTTTGTAAATGATTACGCAATCAATGAAAAAGGCGAAAATGATGAATAGTGAGAATGACGAAATTGTTAACATGGCGAACTCGCCAACAGGGGAAAACAGTATGATGGATAATGAAGTGGAAAACAATTTAATAAGTCGGGAAAATAGTCCGGAACCATTTCAAAATTTTTCTCAATCAGAAAATTCTCAGAATACGAGATTAACGACAGAAGATCCTGTAATAGTATCGAACACAGATGGCCTTATAGCTATGACGAAGGAGGCTGGTTTTGCGGGAAATGTTAGGGGCGAAAAGAATTTGGAACAAGTTAGTACGGAGCAGTTGATGAGTGCAATATTAAATTTGGGATCACAGTTACGATCTGAATTAAAAACACGGTTAGACTCAGTGGAATCACAGATAGGAACAATTAGAACTGAGATGGGAACAGTGGAAACACGGTTAGATTCACGAATAGGGACATGTTTCAAAGATATGAAAGATGAATTAAAGAAAGAAATCAGAGAAGAAGTACAACCGATTTTGAATTCTCACAATAATAGATTAATTGCAGTAGAGATTAGACAAAGGGAACAGGATAGAGAACAGGATGAAAGAGCTCGCGTGATAGTACAGAAATTTTCAGAGTTAAATTTACAACGTGCAAAGGATAAGGAAGAAATATTTGAGAGAATCGAGGAATCCGTACCAAATGACAGATTAAATAACCTAACACAACAATATGAACAGCTAGCTACCAAATGTGTCAATACTGAAACCCGAGTCGCGACACTTACGGAAGACGTAAATAAACAGAAAGAACAATTAGGTGACTTATCGGAAAGAGTTGAGGAAATTTCAGATAAACTGACAAATCTTAGTTTACATGGGGACAGAGATTCGGATGATACAGCACCATTGCCATTTGCAGAAACCGAAGAGTATCAGAACATAAATAAACATGTTGAAAATCAGGGAAAATTTAATGAACGCGTGAAAAGGGAATTTGAGGCTTTAAAAAAGCAAGTCAAACAGATTGAGGGCGAAATCGTAAGAAAAGACAGTAGAAGCAACTTAGAATCACAGATAGCAGAGGGGTATGAAGAAAGTAATTTATTTCATTTACGAGAAGCAACAAGAGAGCGCCAGGCGCGCGAACTTGACAATAATCGACATTCGGACTGGGACAGACGCGGTAGGTCTTTGTCGCCACGAGGCGAAAACTTTGACTATAAACACTTTTTGACTGTTCGGAAATTTAAGATCTTCCGCAATTCTAAGAATGACATACATCCATGTGCATGGTTAGATCAATTTATGTACGCACTTCCACCAAATTGGCCACTAAGTCACAAACTGGAATTTGTGTGTGGATATTTAGAAAACGAACCGGCGACGCGGATGCGTGCACTCATTAGAGATTGTAATAATTTGAATGAGTTTTATCATGCATTTCTATCGGCATATTGGTCCGAAAATACGCAAGGCAGAGTCAAACACAGTCTTATTATGCAGCGTAATTTCAAACAGTCTGAGTTCCGCACGCCAGCAGAATATTTTGAAGACATGATTCGAAAGAATCAGTTCCTTTCCAGCCCTTATAGCCCGACTGAATTAATTCGCATTTGTTTAACTAAGCTGCCACAATCCATAAGACAAATTGCTTTAGCCGGAAGATGTAAAGACGACATTGAGACTTTTAAGACTTTGTTGCAAGAACTTGAGTATGACAACGACGACGGGACTTCTTGTAACTTTTTCAGTAACAGTATTTACAATAGATTTTCAGAGAAAAGAGATAGTGATCGGAACGGGCGTTATGTGAGTAACTTTTAGAATGACAGACGTAACAGACAGGACAATAGATACCAGCCTTATGACAATAACAGACGTTCTAACAGAAATTACACAGACAATTATAATAGCGGTAATTCGTACCGGAATGATCAATCATATGGAAACAGTAATCGGTATCATCAAGACAGAAATTATTCATACAGTAATAGAAATTCTTTCTACAGAAATAACCAGGGTAGTAGATACAACAATAATTTCAGAAGTGACAGTCGAAATTATACAAGAAGTAATTATGCAGACAGACAGGAAAATAGAAATTTTAATAAGAGACACAACCAGAATTTGCGTCTAACAGACAGGAAGGATCTAATTGGCATCCTCCACGTGACAGAACTTCAGAGAGACAAGTGCAAATCGTAGAAATTGATCCGCGAAATGACGCGAATACTCAAAGACGTGACGCAAACAATCGACAATGACATGCAGCTTCGGCTTCTGGCAGCAATATAGACGGTTCAGAAAGTAATGACACTACGACTTTACACTACGTACGCCTGGAAGACATGAGAGACATTTTGTTAGACGAAGAGGAAAATAATGTAGACGCATTTTTACATCCTGTTATTGAAGTATGTGTGGGTAAGAATAAGTTCACTGCAGTTTTAGATTCTGGGAGCCCATTGAATGTCATTAGTGAATCAGTTTTTTGTATATGTGAAAGAACTATTGCCTGTCCTGTGTTACCTATTTCTAAAATCACAATTCGAGGTGCTATTTCTGGAAAAAGTGTGGGAGTCAAACAACAGACCAACTTAAATTTCATTTGTCAAGGAGACGAATTTTCTGCTAATTTTATTATTGTTCCATTACTCAACACACAAATTATATTAGGTATGGAGTTTCTTAACGCACATAAGGCAATTTTGAACTTTAAAGAAGGAAGTGTGAATTTGACTGTTGCCGGAATGCCGAAATGTTTGAAATTTTTCGAGTGTTTAACAAGATCTGAGTCAGATACAAAATGTTTAAGGTTTCTTACTTCTGATGTTTTCGTTGAGCATTATGACGACAGTGTGTTTATTCATGACAATGACAATAGATACAGAGACGCGATGGATGATATAATTAATAGCGAAGAATTAATTAATGAAAAGGTTAAGAAAGCTGAAGTGCCAGATGACGTTGCAAGAGAAGAACTGCACCACATTTTGACTTCACATGCTACAGTGTTTAGTCATCACACAGGAACTATACAAGGCTTACAATATTTATTTAAAGTAAAAGAACACACACGATTTCGCGGGAAAACGTACGCTATTCCTTTGGCTTACAGAGACAAGGTTAAGAATGAACTTCAGTACATGTTAGATCAGGGCATTATTGAGCCTGCAGTCAGTCCTTATACTAGCCCATTACACGTTGTTCTTAAAAAGGATGGATCAATTCGTTTGCTTCTGGATTCCAGACAGATAAATAACATCATCATTCCTGAAACTGACCGCCCACAAAATTTAGATGAACTTCTTCAACATTTCCGTGGAATTAAAGTTTTATCCACGATTGATATGCGCGCAAGTTTTTGGCAAATAGAACTCCACCCTGATTGTAGAAAATATACTGCCTTTTTAGCCTTTGGTAACTGTTACCAGTTTCGGAAATTACCGTTTGGACTTACTGTATTTTCAGCAGCATTCATTCGTAGCTTAAATGAAATTTTACCTGGTTATCTTCGTGACAATATTACTTCTTATGCTGACGACATTCTTATTGCTAAACGTTCTTGGAGTGAGCACAACAAAATTTTGGATTCATTGTTACGTATCTTTGCAAGAGTTGGCATTACAGTGAACTTAGAAAAATCTGAATTTGGTCGTTCTCAGGTGAAATTTCTCGCTCACATTATTTCTACAGAAGGTATTCTTCCTGATCCAGAGAAACTAGACGCAATTCGTAATTATGCTGTTCCTACCACAAAACGTGATGTTCGTAGTTTCCTTGGTGTCTGTAATTTTCTTCGACGCTTTGTTAAATTGGACGATTTGGCCACACCTAGTTTATGTGAACTATCTGGAAAGAAATCTAATTGGTGTTGGGATGAGGAAGCTCAGTCAGAATTTGAACAGCTTCGTGATGCTTTAGTTGCTGCTCCACTTCTTTCACATCCGGATTTATCTAAAGAATTTTGTTTGGCGACGGACTCATCATACAAGGGCCTAGGTGCACATTTATTTCAAGAGATAGAAGAAAACGGCGTTGTAGTACAAAAGACTACTGCATTTGGAAGTCGTGTTCTTTCTAAATCAGAAAAGAATTATTCGATTACGGAACTTGAAGCTTTGGCTGTTGTTTGGGCTTTCACAAAATTTCGCACATTTTTGTTTGGCAGACATACTAAGGTTTACACCGATCATCGAGCTCTGGAATTTCTTATCTCAACAAAATTAACTCACAGCAGATTGTCACGATGGGCGTTGTACCTACAGGAATTTGATTTCAGTATTGTTTACATACAGGGTTCTTCAAATATTGTTGCCGATGCTTTATCACGTGCACCTATGGGTTTGAAACAAGGTGCTGAAGAGGACTGCAAGGAAAACAATTATTGTTTGATGTATATTCAAGGTGTTGCGTTTGAGAACTTTATTTCGTCTTCGCTCCAGGACATCGCTAAGGAGCAAAATAAGGATCCAATCTGGAAGGACATTAAGGAGAAGTGGAGGAGAAAGGAAAGTGTAGCGATTAGACAGCATTATTTAGTTCGCAATGACATTCTTTTTAAACGAAAATCGGTCGACAACTCTGTTTGGTTAGTTTGTATTCCTGATGAGTGGGTTAATAAGCTGATTTGGTATACGCATTTCAGTCATGCACACTTTGGTCCCAGAAAATGCTTTCATAAATTACGAGAAAATTGCTACTTCAGTAATATGGAAAAACGTATTCGATCTGTTCTGGCCAAATGCAAATTATGTCAAAAGGCTAAGCCGCCAACAGTTTCTCACAGAGCAGCATTGTTTCCTATCATTCCAGCGAAATTAAAAGACATGGCTGCAGTCGATTTGTTCGGTCCAGTGGTTCGTTCTACTAATGGTTTTGCGTACATTTTCGTAGCAGTGGAGTTGACATCAAAATATGTGCGTTTTACACCTTTACGCAAAGCAACAGCTCGTTCAGTATCTAACGCTTTATCAAACATTTTTTTAAAGAAGTTGGTCATGTTGATAAGGTTATATCAGATAATGGATCACAGTTTCGTTCTAAAATTTGGCTTCGTACTCTACAGCGTCGTAAAATTAAACCAATTTTCATTTCACTTTTTCACCCTCAATCTAACGCTTCAGAGAGATGGATGAAGGAAATCAATAAATTGTGTCGTCTTTATTGTCATCAGAATCACAGAACTTGGGATCAGTATCTTCATATTTTTCAAAACATTCTGAATGAACTCCCTAATGTATCAACTTCTTTACCGCCTTTACTGATATTAAAAAACAAAGCACCGACAAATCGCATTTCTGAAATGGTTCCTTTTCCGCCTTCACGGAAACTGCGGCATTCTGAAGTTGTCAACCTGGCTCTACGAAATATTGCATCTGCGGCTGCTAGAAGAGAGAAATCAGCTGAGCGTCCTGGTCGTTCAAAAATCTTGCCAGTTGGTCAGAAGGTGTTAATTAAGTCTCATTGTTTGTCTCACAAAGGAAAAGGCTTGTGTCGCAAATTTTTTCTGCTTTATAACGGTCCATATAGAATTCGTAAAATTATCCATGATAACACTGTCGAAGTAGAAACTCTTAAATCTCGACGCTCTAAAGGAATACATCATATTTCTAACTTAAAAATTTTTGTGGAATGACATACTTTAGAGAAACTCACAGCTACATGTAAACATGCGGAGAGTACAAGGATACCGCGCTGTGTTTTGGCGGCGGCACATACTCAAAGCAACAGTCAAGTCTGCGCGCCGCACGAGGCAGTCGTTGACCGCGAACAATTGCTTCCTACGTCACGCGCATACAGCTGATCGAGTGCTCAGTGCGAATGCACTGACAGCCGTAAACAAATACACAGTTTAACTTCTCCGACTAAATTCAGTATAAAGCTATAGTGACTTGATGAATTATGTTATTAACATTCAGTATTTTTCAGGATACGGTTCTATAAAATATTTAAGAACTTCAGGTAAATTCTATGTGTCTCCGACGTTAAGACGACTTGCTATCGAGAAATTTTCAGGAAGAATGTAATTTCCAAGAAGAAACTAATAAACTAAAAAGGTAACTATTAATTGAGTTTATTTTTTCAGGTAACATATTTCCACTTAGGTACGTACTTTAGACGTAATTTGCTGCTCGCGATTACGTGATTCATACTTTGTGCTAATTTTATGTTCTATGAATTTACGTGTGAAGCGACGTGCTTGCGTACATTTGCTGATTTTTGTCAATGTTTTATTAATGAACAGGATTGTTATTTGTATATATTATGCATCGCTTGGCTGCACTGCTTTTTCACTGATGTCATATTTTTTTAAATTATGTGCCTGCTGTGCTTATTTATTTAAATTATAATTGTAACCTGATTAGTTGTGCTGATATGTATGTAAGTTATACTTTGTGATTTATCTGCTTGCGCCTTCATGTTTACTTATTAAGATGACATATGAACATTTATTTGCTTATGCTGATATGATGCTAATGACCTGTTTGCTGCTATGCGTATGGATTGCATATTTGTACATTTCTGTTTGTTGTCTCAACTACTCTTTAATTTGGTATATAGCAATGCTGTTGTACAGTGTACGAACATAGAGTTTAGGTTACAGTATGGTGTTAATTATAGATTGTTCGCTTGGCAGAGCCTCGTTGTAAGGATTGTGCTGCATCCACTTGTTGACATTCTGTTCTCTACTGGTATATTTACTCGCTATTGCTTGTTTTGCTTACGCTCAGTGCCTTATATTTTTAAGATAAGAAAATGAACTGCTATAATTCGACGAACGACATTAGTACAAGAAACTTCATAGAAGTCACATGAGCTGGAGGTTTTATGGAAGCTGTATAAATTTATGCTAATAGGAAGGAAGCTAACGACATGACATACCGAAACTAGGTTTAGACCATTGACAGTCATTACACTGCATTTTTCGTGAGCAATTGAAATAGGAAGTGACACTAGACACAAGAAATACTCCACATGTTTGCTTCTGTTTGCCGTAATTCTTGAAGTGGTGTACACACTGTGAAATATTATGATCATTCACACTCCGTAATCGTACTTAATTACTGAGAGTAATTCGAACTAAGTCTGTTAGAGGTCATGTATGCATTTCTTTTGTTTATAATTTATAATGAGTAGGAGATTTGGGTCAGATGGATTACACAGAGGTTGTGTGTTGACAATGTGTCTTCGGATTGTATGGGATGATGAGGTTGGCATTAGGATTTTATCTGTACTTGTTCGAGGAGACTGACTAGAGGAAAGAGTTGTTATGGAAGTGAAATGATATTAGCAAAAAGGTTTATATGTATCGACGTATTGAAGAGGTATTATTGAGGTATTATTGAGATTATATGAAGTTGATGATTATTGGAATTTTGGTGGACAAGAGGTAAGGTAAATGCTATTAATGATAAGGTTTATATGTATCGACGTAAGAGGTATTATTGAAATATTGAGATTATGTGATGCTGATGATTATTGGAGTTTTGGTGGATAAGAGGTAAAGTAAGTGAGGAGCATTTTTTTTTTGTTGGTCTATATGGAACAAGGAAGATGAAGATAGCAGACTAGAACACTAAAGTAGAAGGAAGATAGTCTATACACACACTTTGTTAAATCAACAAGCAGTATATACTTTTTTTGGAGAGAGGAAGTAGTTGCATATCTTGGCACACTGACAGTTGTTCAGCAACCGTACATTTTGATCTGGCTTGGCAAACATTGATCTTGACATGATGACTATGAAGTTGACTTAACTATTATTGACTGTTATACATTGCTGCCACTACTACTTGATACACATGATGAACATCAAATTTTGACAGAATTACATTTACACAGTTAACACTATTCAATTACACAGTAGTACTTAATGTGGATGAGAGATGAGTGAGTGTGTTTTGTGTGTTTTCCTTTCCTAATCCTACCCACCTATCTCCTAAATATTATTTTATTTGTTTGTTGTGGCTTGCACTGACACCCATAAATATTATAGGTTTACTGATATTTGAGTATTTGTAATAGTTAATATGACAATTATCTGACATCATTTGTGTGTTTGTTATGATTTGTATGTTTAGTGTAAAAGCATTTGTATGTGTATTCAAACTATTGTTCATGCCTGAACTGTCTGATTAGTGATGGTGAATATTATGAACTGTTACCTGCACCTCTTCAACATAATGGGTGCCACTTAGAAACGTTTAATTTCTGCTGATGAACTGTGTGATCAGTGATAGTGAATATTATGGACTGTTACTTGTACTTTTTCTACATGATTGGTGCCACTAGGACATGTTTAATTTCTGCTTATAAACTTTGATGAACAGTGTAATCAGTGATAGTGAATATTATGGACTGCTCTCTGGACCTGCTCATCATTGCTAGGTACAACTGATGGACTGCTTTTGCTGAAATAATGTCACTTGTTGGTGTCTGCACCTGCTAAACTTTACTGGGTGCCACTAATGGAACTGCTTCTACTGAAATGAAGTCACTTGTTGCTGTCTGCACCTACTCAACATTGCTGGGTGCCACTAATGGAACTGCTTCTACTGAAATGAAGTCACTTGTTGGTGTCTGCACCTGCTCAACATTACTGGGTGCACAGATGAAGCTACTTCTATGGAAATGATGTCACTTGCCGGTGTCTGCACCTACTCAACATTGCTGGGTGCCACTGTTAGAACTGTTTCTACTGAAATGAAGTCACTTGTTGCTGTCTGCACCTACTCAACATTGCTGGGTGCCACTAATGGAACTGCTTCTACTGAAATGAAGTCACTTGTTGGTGTCTGCAACTGCTCAACATTACTGGGTGCACAGATGAAGCTACTTCTATGGAAATGATGTCACTTGCCGGTGTTTGCACCTACTCAACATTGCTGGGTGCCACTGTTAGAACTGTTTCTACTGAAATGAAGTCACTTGTTGCTGTCTGCACCTACTCAACATTGCTGGGTGCCACTGATGGATTGCTTCTACTGAACTAATGTGACTTGTTGCTGGGTGTACCTGCTAAACTTTACTGGGTGCCACTGATGGACTGCTTCTACTGAAAAGATGTCACCTGTTGGTGTCTTTTTTGTATAAACTAATCATTGAAAGCATTTTATCTGAACATTTGTATAAACTGATTTTTTGTGTATTGTGTGAACTCTTATGTAAAGTCACATGTATGAAAGGAAGTTGTATTGCTTACTGTATTTCATATATTAGGTTATTGAAAGGTCAGTGCAAAGCCAAAATTTTAACTAATTATGTGATATTTAGGTATTAATATTATCTTTTATTTTTGTCTGTATTTTTCTAGACGAATTTGGTGGTATTTTCACCACCAATGCTGGCAAAAATACCATCAAATTCTGGCCTGTGGAGGAGGGGCATATGAAAGGTGGCTACACTGAGCCACTGCGCCAGAGACTGCGCCAAAGTGTATTATTAAGCCGCCTCCACAGTGCTTGTCGAGAGCTCGTGGTAGTCAGTGCCTGTTAAGAACTCGTAGCAGTCAGTACTTGTTAAGAACTCGTAGCAGAGAGTGTTTGTTGAGATGTGCTAGTAGGCAGTGCTTGCTGAGATGTGATACTGAAGAGTCTTGTTGAGATGTGGTAGTAGAGAATCGGTGTAGAGATATATTGTAAGGATTAGAGTGATTTTCATCAGTACAAATGAGGTAACTAACTCCGTTTCTTTTTATTTCAGTGTCCTAAATAATGCGTCATTACAGGTTCAGTCAACAAAGCATCTGGCGTGTTTTCTTGTATTAGAGTTTAATTCTGCTTTCTTTACGCAATTATAGTATTTGTAATTTTCTTTTATCACGTCAGTAAAATTGGTATTTAAAAATTCTTGTCTTGTTGAAGAAGAACCATGCGAGATGTGCGTTGAGTCATACTTCCACATACAGAACAGTTATACTTGTGCTTTGGTTTAGTAGGTTTTATAGTTGCTGGGGACTTAATTAATTAACTGTGTTAACGAAAATTTCCATTTCATTGTTTGTTGTTGTTCTTTGCAGTCAGATAGCGTAATAATACTAGTCAGGGCCAACCGTTTACGAAACAGCGTAATCGGACATACAGCTACTAAAAAACCAAAAGTATTTTGAATCATATTTAATTAAGCCCCCATGCAAGGTGAATAACTGAAATGGGTTTGTTCGTTTAATAATAGGTGTGGTGATGTACAGATCTGTCTTTTAATTTCTAAAACTGGTTGAGTTTAGCCCCCTTCCTCTGTGTGAAAGACATGTGCATCTATTATGTATTTGTGGTTATTGTTCAGCCAATTTTCTGCAAAGGCTGAATCAGGCTTCTTCAATCTCTAGCTTCTGTGGTGTTTTTTTAAGCCTGGTGCAGATTGTGCAGATCCAATGTAGCAAGACTGACACTCACGGCATGTGATTTTATAAACCCCACGTTTTGTAATGTCTGGCTGTTCGTCTTTTGCATTGAACAAGCAACGACCTATTGTCTGAGGGACAGAGAAAAACATCGAGAAATTTCGCAGAAAAACGGAAACTGAAGATTCAAATTTCGCGTTTAAAAAACCATTCATGCAGGGAGATAGATGTACCGTCGTTTGAACTCCCTTGTGAACGGCTAGAAATAGGCATCCCTGACGATGAGAAGCCACATCCGGATGGAATCCCAATTCGGTTTTATAGGGAGTAGTCTATGGCATTGGCCTCTTACGTAGCTTGCATTTATCGCGAATCTCTCGCCGAGCGCAGTCCCAGGAGAAAGGAAAAAAGCGCAGGTGGCTCATGTGTGTAAGAAAGCTAAGGGAAAATGTACGCAAAATTACGGGCCAGTTTCCTTAACATAGGTACGCTGCAGAATTCTTGAACATATTCTCAGTTCGAATATAATAAATTTCCTTGAGAAAGAGAGCTTCTGTCCATAAGAAAGCACGGATTTAGAAAGCATCACTTGTGCCAAACTCCGCTTAACCTTTTCTCATGCGATATCCTACGAGTCATCGATGAAGAGCGACAGGCAGGCATATAGACAGTCCAGACATTTTTGCCTCCCTCCATTTGCGACTGGAATAGGAAAGGGAATGATTAGTAGTGATATGAGATATCTTACGCCATACCCCATACGGTGTCTTGCGGAGTATGTACGTAGATGTGGATGTAGATCACCTATCGTTAAATGTTATAAAGGACAGTCAAATGAAAACGAGACAGATGGAAAAAATAAGTAAACTGCTTATTATTTCAGAAGTAGTCACTATAAATGGTAATAGACTTACCCCACTGTGAGATAATACGTTCATGGAAAAATGTCTGCGGTTGCTTACGTCATCATGAGTTTTCTCAGGCGTGCACTTCTTTATCCGAAGCAAATCGACGGCCGCGTATGTTTCTTCAGGGCTCAAAAATATTGAAAATGGCGCAGGGAAAGAGATCGGGACTGTATGGAGGATCTAAATCTACTTGGATACTCCGCAAGCCACCATTTGGTGCGTGGGAGAGAGTCCCCTGTACCACTACTAGTCATTTCCTTTCCTGTTCCCTTGCAAATAGAACGAGGGGAAAACGACTATCTATATGCCTCCGTATGAGCCCTAATTTCTCGTACCTTATCTTCGTGGTCCATACGCGCCATGTTGTCGGCAGTAGAATCGTGTGGCAGTCAGCTTCAAATGCTGGTTCTCTAAATTTTTTCGATAGTGTTTCTAGAAAAGTACGTCGCCTTCTCTCCAGGGATTCCTATCTGAGCTCCCGAAGCATCTCCGTAACAAGTATTGTTAGAACATACTGGTAACAAATTGCTTCGATGTCTTCCTTCAATCCGTCCTGGTACGGATTCCAAGCATTCGAGTACCAGCGTCCTGTATGCGGTCTCCTTTACAGGTGAATCACTTTTTCCTAAAATTCTCCCAATCAACCGAAGTCGAAAATTCGCCCTCCCTATCACAGTTCTCGCACGCTCGTTCCATTGCATATGGCTTCGCAACGTTACGTCCAGATATTTAAACGAATTGACTGTGTCAAAAAGGACACTAGTAATACTGCATCGGAAAATTACACGTTTGTTCTTCCTACTCATCCGCATAACTTACATTTTCCCACATTTAGAGCATTTTTTTCCAAGTCGTCTTGCTCCTTCCTACAATCACTCAACTTCGGTACCCTGCCGCAAACCCAGCATCATAAGTAAACAGCCGCAGGTTTCTTCCCACCCTATCCGCCAAATCATTTAGCCTATATGTACAGAGAACAACGGCTGTCCTATGACACTTCTGTGGGGCACTCCTGACGATACCCTTGTCTCTGAAGAACACTCTCCGTCGAGGACAACATACTGGATTCTATTACTTGAGAAGTCACATATCTAAGAACTTATTCCGTAAGCTCATACTTTCATTAACAGCCTGCAGTGAATCATCGAGTGAAATGTTGTGCGGACATCTAAAAATATGGAACCTGCCTAAAAATATGGCTCTGAGCACTATGGGACTTAACATCTGAGGTCATCAGTCCCCTAGACTTAGAACTATTTAAACCTAACAACATCACACACACCCATGCCCGAGGCAGGATTCGAACCTGCGACCGTAGCGGTCTCGCGATTCCAGCGCCTAGAACCGCCCCTGCGCGGGATTAGCCGAGCGGTCTATTGCGCTGCAGTCATGGACTGTGCGGTTTGGTCCCGCCGGAGGTTCGAGTCCTCCCTCGGGCATGGGTGTGTGTGTTTGCCCTTAGGATAATTTAGATTAAGTAGTGTGTAAGCTTAGGGTCTGACGACCTTAGCAGTTAAGTACCATAAGATGTGACACACATTTGAACACCTAGAACCGCTCGGCCACCACTGCCGGCGTTGTATAAGTAATGAAAAGTAGTTGAGCGCCCAACTTCTGCGTTTTTATGTAACAAAAGCAATTACGTTTGATGCAATTACAGTTTATGTGCATAAACCTAAAGAACTACATATAATCAATGTTTTCATTTTGTACTCAACAGAACATTCTTCATCATGATCAAAGGCAAGAGTTTCCTATTGTTACTGATAAATGCGAAAGTTGTTTATGAACAAAAGAAACATATTTTGTATCAGTTCGACGAAGTGTTGAAGCGATGTTAGATACGTTTCTTTTTATTTTGCCTTTTTTTGAGGAAATAGTGTTTGCTAGCGCTATATGGTAAACATATATTGTTTTCTTTATTTTTACTACAACATCCCTCTGTTTCCTTTTACAAATCAACAGTTTTCTAATAAAATCTGAATTACACATTGACGATTTCAATTGTGATATAAATACTTTTTACTTTTAACTAACAATCAACAGGATAACTATGCAGAACAAAAATATTCCGTAGGTTATCTGGCCCTTATTACAGGGTGATTTTTTCCGTCGTGTACAAAGTCTAGGGATTGATCTATGAGAGGATACAGAACAAAAAGCGTCTAATGAACTAATGTCCGGAAATGCATGGTTTTCATGCAAGAGACCATTTATTCAATCATACATCGTTACAGAGACTGCGGTCTAATAAGCGCTGTACCATGCAGCCACAGCTACAGTATGTGTTGAAAATGGTTTCCATATGCCTCCACGCATGCGTGTACAAGCCGTAGCATGTTCTGTTTCACATGTTCACATCGTCAGGCTGTAGGCGAGTGTCAAGAGCTTGCATGAATACGCTGCTCCAGTATCTCCTCACCTGAAATGGGCTCTACATGCAAGATACTTTTGAGATAGCCCCATAACCAGAAATCGCACGGGTTAAGATCCATTGAACGACCAGGCCATATAATTGGACCCCTTCGTCCGATCCATCGGCCAGCGAAGACACGGTTGAGCCGCGTCCGAACGTTAACGGCGAAGTGGACTGGAGTACCATCACGTAGCATCCACGTAGCCCTTCGAACCATCAATGGCACTTCTTCCAGCACCGGAGATAAAGTCACCAGCAAGGAACGGCGATAGTTCTGGCTTGTTAGGCAACGTGGAAGGAAGACTGCTCCCAAAATACTGTTGCCAATTATCCTGGCCCACAGATTCGGGCTGCACCGATGCCGATGATTCACTGTCACCACACCATGGGGGTCCTGCATACTATTCCACAGACGGCTGTTATGAAAGTTGAAGTTACCACTTCACGTAAATGTGGCCTCACCTGTGAATAGGATGAATGGCACAAATCCCGGAATCGTGGTTCCCTGGTAAAGAAACCAGTGACAAAACGCTCCCGATGGGGAAGGTCTGTCGCTACTAAGCCCTTCACAAGCTGTAAGTGATAGCGGTAGAATGTTCCACACGGTCGTCTGGCTTACCCTGAGCTGGCGAGATAACTGCCTGGCACTGACACGGCGGTCGCCATCCACAGTTTCAAATGGTTCAAATGGCTCTGAGCACTATGGGACTTAACATCTGTGGTCATCAGTCCCCTAGAACATAGAACTACTTAAACCTAACTAACCTAAGGACATCACACAACACCCAGTCATCACGAGGCAGAGAAGCCATCCACAGTGTGAATCACATTTTCCTCCAAGTCTGGTGTCCGAACATTTCGGGAACGTCTTTCACGATTTCTTGTTTCCTGAAACGAACCTGTCTCAGATAAACGGCGAAACGCTGTTGCATACTTTGAGTGCTGTAGTTGTTGTCGGAGGGGACAGGTCTTCTCATACAATATTGCTGCCCTCCGCACGTTGGCCGGCCACTGTGGCCGAGCGGTTCTAGGCGCTTCAGTCCGGAACCGCGCTGCTGCTACGGTTGCAGGTTCGAATCCTGCCACTGGCATGAATGTGTGTGATGTCCTTAGGTTAGTTAGGTTTAAGTAGTTCTAAGTCTACGAGACCGATGAACTCAGATGTTAAGTTCCATAGTACTTAGAGCCATTTGAACCAGTTTTGTTAAGCCCCACAGTGCTTAGAGCCATTTGAGGCATCCGCCCGTCGCCATTTGTCATTTAGTAAGTAAAATCAATGTCGCAAGCACTCAAGCTAAAGTGGTTGTAGGGATATCCAGAGAGCGATCCGAATCGAAGAACGTAAACACAAGCAAGGTCAATCATTCTACTATCAATGACGCCTATCGAGGACTTCAGAGCACAGCGAGAACTGCCGTACAATGCAGGGCCCCAGTATTCACAAACACTGTCGCTTCATTGGATAGGCCCCCGTGACTTGCTAGTGGCCGTATCGGCGCCGTTCGCACGAGCAAGCTGCGGATGTAGTATTAAGCCAGAATGTCTCTGACCTTTCCTTCACATCGGCACTCGGGCTGCACTGGGAATCTGAATCACAGTTGATATTGAACTGGGAAAAGCAGTTCAATGGAATGGACAGTGTCTTGACAAGAGGCTGTAAGATGAACATCAACAAAATTAAAATAATGGTAATGGAATGTAATGAAAATAAATCAAATAATGCAATCTGAGTAGGAAATAAGACACTGAAAGTATCAGATGAGTTTTACTATTTGTGCTGACTGGAACGTTACTTGTCTACCGCAAGCCCAATCATATGGTCGGACCCTCATGCAAGCAGCTGACAAGTATCCTGTGTTAAAACTGATCTGTAAGTTGCAGAATTCTTTGCCAGTTTCGCGACTCTTAGTTTTCGAGCTACTATACTCTCCAAAAGATAGCTACGGAATTGGTGGACTAATATCCGTAAATGTATACACATTCTACTGAACTGCCGGCCGTGGTGGCCGAGCGGTTCTAGGTGCTTTAGTCTGGAACCGCGCGACTGGTACGGTTGCAGGTTCGAATCCTGCGTCGGGAATGGATGTGTGTGGTGTCCTTTGGTTAGTTAGGTTTAAGTGGTTCTAAGTTCTAGGGGACTGATGACCTCAGATGTTAAGTCCCATAGTGCTCAGAGCCATTTTTTTTCTACTGAACTATCTTAGTAATGTCCCCCGCACCCCTCTCTGCTGGACCCGCTCCTGCGTGTAGTCGATGTGAATGCTTTTAGTGATTGTATGCAAACGTGCATTCACACGACAACGGCTCTTTATGCCTATGTATGCACAATACGCTGCCTTTGTTTATTTATTGAAGGACCTTTTTTATACATCGAGAGCTGAACTAGAAATGTTTATCTAGCAAGACTGACTGTCAGGTTTATAACCCATCATCACTAGCATATTATGTACATCTGTAGCAGCGACATGCATGCTAGTTAATTCGATAGGATCTGAAAACGATACTATCACTTAGTACACAATTTATCATGTTCGTTTCAGCTGTCAAATCTTAGGCAATGACAATTCTTGATAACGTTTGTTCAAATGTGTGTGAAATCTTATGGGACTTAACTGCTAAGGTCATCAGTCCCTAAACTTACACACTACTTAATCTAAATTAGCCTAAGGACAAACACACACACCCATGCCCAAGGGAGGACTCGAACCTCCGCCGGGACCAGCCGCATAATAACGTTTGATATAAGTATCCTATAGTGTAAACATGGAACTGATCTGTACTCGACAACTTGTGTACTAAATGGTAGGATAGATTTCATATCCTATCGAACTAAATGACAAGCATGTCACTGCTATAGAGGTACAGAATATGCCAGTGATGATTGGTTATAAACACGAAAACCGGTTTTGGCAGATTAACATTTCTAGTGCAGTTCTTGGTGTACAGCAAATGTACTTACATGAATATCTGGATGCGGCGGAACACCAGGCATTCAAGATTTTTGTATTTGATTACGCTGAAGATCAACTGCCAATCCCTACACCAAACGGCGTCCCTCTGTAGGTCTCTCTGCATTTCACTACAATCTCATAGCGTTGTGACTTCTGTAAATACAACATCATCTGTGTACAACAATAAGGAGCGTAAGATATGGGATCTATACATAATACCAGTTTCTTAACTAGTTGCCTTATAACAGGATTCATTTCCTAGTGCTGCAAACGTGTAGCGTATTCTCTCTAGACATCTTTCAACGTACGCTGATTGATGTACGAGGGTCGTTCAACAAGTAATGCCCCACATTTTTTTTTTAAATAGCCATTATATACATAGACAAACGTCCTTGTTGGTGATTCATATCTGATGTCTGTTCTGTGAGCCGGTGAAGTTTCGAACCATTCTTGCAGATTGCAGAGCCGTAGTACAGCGACAAAATGGAGTCTACATACGACTCACGTTACAAGCAGCGTGCTGTTAATGAATTATTGTGCGCAGAAAAAGAAACCGAGGTGAAAATCCCTAAACGTTTGTGTGCAGTGTATGGCGATGCTGTAGTTAGGTGTACAGTTGGGCGATGGTAAAGAAAGTTACAGCCTTAGGAAATGCGGAAACAGAGCTCCATGATCAGCCATGTTCGGAACGTCCTGCCACAGGAACTGCTCCAGACATCCTGGATCGCTTAGATGCCATTATTCGTGCCGACCGACGCATCACAACTCGATAATTAGCTCAACAGTTGTCGCTCAGCATCGGAAGTGCCTCTGCAATGATCGGGATTTTCACGTATTCATATAGGTGCTCTCGATGGGTTCCACGAATGCTCACAGCACCACAAGATTCAAAGAAAGGCCTTTTCATCTAAATTGTTGGAGCGTTTTGAGAACACGGGGAGCACACTTTGAAGATGACGAGAGTGTACGTCACGCAGTGAAACTATGGCTACGCCTACAGGGCAAGAGCTTTTACCAGCAGCAAATACATGGTCTTCCACAACATTGACGTACGGCCATAGAACGTGATGGAGACTGCGTAGAAAAATAGGACATGGACAAGACATGTTGATATATACTGTCAACAAATTCTGACTCTTAACAATAAATATTTTCTGAAAAAAAAAATGTGGGGCATTACTTATTGAACAACCCTCGCATCTCAAGTTGTTGAAAAGAAGGAATATTAAAGCAGCATTATTCATTCAGAATAATACAACAAATCTCCGGTGTTGTTGTTGCTGAGGATTCTGGGGAAGTTGAGAAGTAGGTGTGCATGTTGAAGAGCTTGAATCCGTCCGGTACGATTAGGACACGTCCAAAATTTTCAGTTTCAAATCAGAAGCCAGAAAGCTGAGCGTAACTGTGAAACTGCTCTTGCATTATATACTCAGAGTGCTCCATCCGTCAGATGGTTCGATAAACGTTAGAATCGTTTTACATAGAGTGTGAAGGGGTCTTTCAATATTTGGGAGCCTTCATGAGAGTACGTACCTTCGTTGTATTGTAAGCATGATACGAGGTATGTCCACAAAGTAAGTTCCGTTTGCTTATACAAAAAAAAACGTGTACAGATACAGAAAAAATATATATTGTACAAAAATCTACAACTGTTAAACTACTGTTGGACTTAGCTTCCGAAATTTTGTAGGCACTTGTCATAGCGTGGCGTAAGTTTTTGTATGCCTTTTCCTAGAAGGTAGTTGCCTGTGTATTCAACCATGCAGTTACATGTTCTTTCAGCTTGTCATCATCGTTGAAGTGTTGACGACCAAGGACAGATTTTAGGTGTAAGAAGAGATGAAAGTAGCTAGGAGCGAGGTCCGGGCTGTACGGAGGATGATCAAACGCGTCCCAGTGAAATTCCGTAAGAGTTGTTTGGTCACATTCGCCGTGTGAGGTCTGACATAATCGTGGAAAAAAACAACACCTTTTCACAGTAATCCTCGGCGCTTGTTCTGTATTGCGCGGCGCAATTTCTTAACGGTCTCGCGGTAACCATGTGCATTTATTGTTTTGCCTCGTGCTAAGAAATCGATCAGCAAAATGCCTTTTCTGTTCCAAAAAACGGTGCACATGACTTTTGAAGGTGTTAAGATTTGCTTGGACTTAACCTTCGTTGGGGATGAAGTGTGCTTCCATTCCACTGACTGCCGTTTTGTTTCGAGGATGTCGTACGATACCCACGTTTCATCCCCCGTGACTACTCGAGAAAGAAAACCATCGACTTCTTCATTGTAGCGTGTCAAAAACTGAAGTGCACTGCCCATACGTTGTTTTTTTTGTGTTGTTCAGTATGACTTTTGGGTACCCAACGTAAGCAAAGTATTCGAAATTTCAATTTTTCAGAACAGTTTCATGAATTAGTGATCGTGAGATTTGCGGAACTTCCATAGCAAGGGCACTAAGTGTAATCTTACGGTTGTGCTTAATATTCTCTTCAATTGTGTGAACCAGTTCATCAGTAACCACAGTCGGGCGTCCACTTCGTTCTTTATCGTGCACCTGATCACGTTCTTCATTGAACAGTCTGACCAATGATCTAACCATTGAATCACTCATAGCATTTTGTCCGTAAACCTCGCAGATTTGCCGATGAATTTCCTTTGGTTTGATCTTCTTTGCATTCAGAAAACGAATCACAGATCTGATTTCACACGTGGCGGCATTTTCAATTACTGCTGACATTATAAAGAAGGACTACATAGCACATGTCGGCAGCAGCGATCTGAAAATGGCGTATGTGTCTTCTCCTTGAGTCAGAGTAACTGCCGCGCATGCTCGGAGCTGTGGTTGTAGCGCTGCCACCGATAGAGATAGAAACGGAACTTACTTTGTGGACGACCCTCGTACTACGTACCAATCCAGATGACTGTTATCGTGGCGGTAATTTTGTAGTAAGCTGCGTCAAATAGTATTTGTGCGCTATGTCTAGCGATATTCTGCCGTGCCATTAATGCATCGTACTTGCAGAATACTATGTAGATTAAAACTTTGCTGCCTTCATTGAAATCGTAAACATGAAAGTACCTGTCAGTAGCATATCAGTCAACACAGGTGACCTTTCTTTACTACTTTCTCTTGAGTTAATTCTCAACAGAGTATGCTGTCAGATGCAAAGTACCCCAATACCCCTGTATTATGTGGAATTGACCACTACAAGGCATGAGAGGCAGACCTGCCGTCATAAAAGGAGGCAGGGAGTCTTGTGTTGTCACCAGAGAAGCAGAAACAACACGACAATTTGGTAAGGCGAGCTCAGTGACTCTGAGTGTCGTCTATTTATTGAATGTCACTTGAGTGTCACAGCTATGAGGGACGCGTAAACCCTTCTAGAGCTGGCTAAGTCGACTGCAGATGTTGTAGATTAGATTAGATTAGTACTTGTTCCATAGATCATGAATATGACACTTCGTAATGATGTGGAACGTGTCAGGTTAATAAAAGGTGTCCATACAAGATATTACATTACACAAAATATTACATGACACTTAATATTTTCAACTTTTTTTCTTTTTTTGCGAGGGGGGTGGGGAAATTACCCACTTACTACATCCAAAAATTCATCTAATGAGTAGAAGGAGTTGCCATTCAGAAATTCTTTTAATTTCCTTTTAAATGCTATATGGCTATCTGTCAGACGTTTGATGCTTTTGGGTAAGTGACCAAAGACTTTCGTGACAGCATAATTTACCCCTTTCTGAGCCAAAGTTAGATTTAACCTTGAGTAGTGGAGATCATCCTTTCTCCTAGTGTTGTAGCCATGTACACTGCTATTACTTTTGAATTCCTTCGGATTGTTAATAACAAATTTCATAAGTGAACACACACACACACACACACACACACACACACACACACACACACACACACAGGCTACAGTGAAAATCCCTACCTATTTAAATAAGTGTCTGCAGGATGATCTTGGATGAGCTCCATCAATTATTCTGATTACACGCTTTTGTGCAATGAACACTCTTTTACTCAATGATGAGTTACCCCAGAATATGATGCCATATGAAAGCAGAGAATGAAAATGGGCGTGGTAAGCTAATTTACTGAGATGTATATCGCCAAAATTTGAATGACCCTAATAGCATAAGTAGCTGAACTCAAACGTTTCAGCAGATCTTCTGCGTGTTTTTTCCAGTTCAACCCTTCATCAATGCAATCACCTAGAAATTTTAAATATTCTACCTTAGCTACCGATTTCTGATCGAAGTCTATATTTATTAATGGTGTCATTCCATTTGCTGTGTGGAACTGTATATGCCGTGTTTTGTCAAAGTTTAATGAGCGCCCATTTGCAGAGAAGCACTTAATGATTTTCTGAAAAACATCGTTTACAATTTCATCAGTTAATTCTTGTCTGTTGGGTGTGATAGCTATACTTGTATCATCGGCAAAAAGTACCAGCGTTGCATCTTCGTGGATATAGAATGGCAAGTCATTAATATATATTAAGAACAGCAGAGGACCCAAGACCGAACCTTTCGGCACCCCATTCTTGATTGTTCCCCAGTTTGAGAAATCTCCAGTTTTTTTGCATATTATGTGAACTGCTCATTTCGACTTTCTGCACTCTTCCAGTTGGGTATGATTTAAACCATTTGAGAGCGCTGTCCCATTCATAGCACAGTACTTGAGCTTATCTAGAAGTATTCCATGATTTACACAGTCAAAAGCCTTTGAGAGATCGCAAAAAATCTCAACGGGTGACTTCCGGTTACTAAGAGTTGTGATTGTGAAGTGGAAACGCGATGCAACAACCACAGCCAAACCAAGACCAGGAAGACTTTCACGTACGAAACTCATGTGCAAACAGAACCGTCGAGCATTGCGGAGCGTGGTTATAAAATATTGCTTGAAGTAAGGGGGAGGGATCACTCGTGAGTTCAAAAATGCCTCTAGAAATCCAGCTAGAACAAGGACTAAGCTTTGGAAATTTTAATGGGGTACAATGGTCGAGCAACATCTCATAAGCCACACATTTCTTTAGTCAATGGTAAGGGACGCTTGAGTGAGTAAAGAGCGACTCCATGGGACAGTGGGTGACTGAAAACGAGTGATTTGGAGTGATGAATCACGTTACACCATGTGGCAGTCGCATGGAAGGATTTGGCTTTGGTAACGCCTGAAAGGAGTAGAACATAGGGTTATGGGTGAATATAAGCTCGTTACTAGGAATGAGAGAAGAGAAAGACTAATTGCGTTCTGCAATGAATTTCAGCTGTTCGTGAATCACAAGAGGCGGAGGTATACTTGCGAAATGGTGGGAGATATTGGAAGATTTCAGTTATATTATACGAGGGCTATTCAGAAAGTAGGGAACGTTTCCGTCTGACGCCGCTAGACAGCGCGCCGATCGCGTATATTTTGGTATGTGCGTGCTAGGCAGCTCAATCGGCATCCATCCGTGACGGCAGGAACGTCTCTGCGCATCTGGTTTTCTCGATATTCCAATTTGAAATGTGCACTCCATTAGAAAATCCCGTCAGTTGTGAGGTGCGGTCTGTGATACGGTTTTTGTTGGCAAAAAACCTAAAACCTATAGAAATTTATCGTGAACTGTGCGAAGTGTACGGAAACAACGTAATGACTGAATGTTCCGTCCGGAAATGGTGCATTCGGTTTAAAAATGGCCGAACCAACGTTCATGATGAAGAGAAGAGTGGACGCCCGAGCATTGTGACTGACGATCTTGTCGCTAAAGTTGATGTAACGATTCGTGAAAACCGTCGCTTCACAATAACGGAGCTTTCGCTTTCTTTTCCAGAAGTTTTACAGACTTTGTTGCTTGAAATTGTCACTCAAATGCTAGGCTACCACAAATTTTGTGCACGGTGGGTGCCCAAAATGCTTACAGAGCATCATAAAGAACAGCGAATGGGGGCAACGTTGACATTTCTGGAGGCCTACCACGAACATGTCTGATTGATTACTGGATCGAATCGTAACTGGTAAACACGTCAATTGCGAGACAAAATTACAGTCCATGGAGTGGGGGCACAAAAGGTCCCCCCAAAAACCAAGAAAATGTTTGCAAACCTTGTCAGCAAGGAAGTTGATGGCGACATTGTTTTGGGATAGGCAAGGTTTGCTTCTTATTGATTTTCTCGAACGTGAATCAGCCATGAATTCTGCTCAGTACTGTCAAACTTTGCACAGCCTTACAAGAACAGTTCAAAACAAACGCCGAGGAGAGCTGACGTCCAAAATTTTGTTTTCACACGGCAATGCCTGGCCTCACACGGCAAACCGCACTAAAGAACTCCTTAATTCATTCAAATGGGAAATTTTCCCTCATCCGCCCTACAGCCCCGATCTTGCACCAAGCAACTTCCACTTGCTTCTGCAAGATGAAGAACTGGCTTACAACGCAGCTCTTTGACGACGATGCGGAACTCCAGGCGGGCGTCACTCACTGGCTGAAGTATCAGGCGGCACAACTTTACGACGGTCTTCAAAGATTGCCCACCGCTGTGATAAGTGCCTCATTGTGTTTGGTGACTATGTGGAAAAGTAGTATGTCAGTCGCTCTTTCAGATGGATATAATAAAATGTATTTCTTGTGCATACTTTCTGAATAGCCCTCGTATCATAGACAGGGAGAAATTGTGTAATCAGATACTGCGTTCTAAGGCGTAACCATAAGCAGATATAGGCTCAGATCACAATTTAGTAGTGATGAAGAGAGGCTGAAGTTTAAGAAACTAGTGACGAAGAGTCAGTGCACAAAGAATGGGGAAACGGAATTACTAAGGAATGAGAAGATACTCTTGAACTTCTCTGAGGCTGTAGATATTACGATAAGTAATAGCTCAGTAGGCATTTCAGTGGAGAGGAACGGACATCTCCATAATAGCAATCGGTAACTGCGAAGAAAGAATGAGCAACACAAGAAATACGTCTGCTGATCGATGAAAGAAGGAAGTACAAAAATGTGTAAGGGAATTCAGGAACACGGAAATACAAGTCACTTAAGAATGAAATGAATAAGAAGTGCAGAGAAACCAAGGTGAAATGGCTGCATGAAAAATGTGAAAAAATTGAAAAAGGAATGATTGTCTCCAGGACTGCCCCAGCATATAGAAACGTCGAAACAGCATTCGGTGAAATTGAAAGCAGAGGGTAACACTAAGAGTGCAATGGGAATTCAACTATTAAATGCAGATGAGAGAGCGAATAGATGGAAAGAGTAAATTCAAGGCCTCTATGAGTTGGAAGATGTGTCTGATGACGTGATAGAAGAAGAAACAAAAGTCGGTACAAACGAGATATGGATCAAGTGTCACGAACAGAATTTATACGAGCTTTGGAAGACGTAAAATCAAATAAGGCACAAGGAATAGATAGCATTCCATCGCAATTTCTAAAATCTTTGGGGAAAGTGGCAACAAAACGATCACTCACAGATTTTAGAAACTGACAAGTTCGAGAATTATCGTACAATATCAGCTTAACAGATCACGCATCCAAGGTGCTCACAAGAATAATATACAGCAGAATGGGAAAAACAATTGAGGACGTGTGGGATGATGATCAGTTTGGCTTTAGGAAAGATAAAGGCACCGGAGAGGCAGTTCTGAAGTTCTGACATTGCGATTGACAAAAAAAAAAAAAAAAAAAAAAACACATTCATAGGATTTGTCGACCTGGAATAAGCATTTGGCAATATCAAATAATGTTAGATTTTCGAAATTATGGGAAAAATAGGGGTAAGCCATAGGGTAGGGTAAAACGGGTAATATAGAATATGTACAAGAGCCAAGAGGAGACAATAAAAAAGTGGAAGACCAAGAACGAAGTACTCGGATTAAAAAGCATCTAAGATAGGATCGTAGTCTTTCACCCCTACTGTTCAATCTGTACATCGAAGAAGCAGTGATGGTAATAAAAGAAAGTTTCAGGAGTGGAATTAAAATACAAGGTGAAAGAACATCAATGATACGATTCGCTGATGAAAGTTAAGAAGAGTTACATGATTTGCTCAATGGAATGAACAATCTAATGAGCACAGAAGATAGGCTAAGAGTAAATCGAAGGAAGACAAAAGTAATGAGAAGTAGCAGAAATGAGAACAGCGAGAAATGTAACATCAGGATTCATAGTCAAGAAGTGTGTGAAGTTAAGGAATTTTACTACCTAGGTAGCAAAATAACCAATGACGGATGGAGCAAGGAGAACATCAAAAGCAGACTAGTACTGGCAAAAAGGGCATTCCTGGCCAAGATATGTCTTAGGTCGAAGAATTAGATCTTAATCTGACGAAGAAATTTCTGCGAATGTACGTTCGTAGCACAGCATTGTATGGCAGTGAAACATGGTCTGTGGGGAAATCGAAGAATCGAAGTATTTGAGAAGTACGAGGGCAGTTCAATAAGTAATGCAACACATTTTTTTTCTCGGCCAATTTTGGTTGAAAAAACCGGAAATTTCTTGTGGAATAGTTTCAAACATTCCCGCTTCGTCTCGTATAGTTTCATTGACTTCCGACAGGTGGCAGCGCTGTACGGAGCTGTTAAAATGGCGGCAGTAGCGGATGTGCGTTGCAAACAACGGGCAGTGATCGAGTTTCTTTTGGCGGAAAATCAGGGCATCTCAGATATTCATAGGCGCTTGCAGAATGTCTACGGTGATCTGGCAGTGGACAAAAGCACGGTGAGTCGTTGGGCAAAGCGTGTGTCATCATCGCCGCAAGGTCAAGCAAGACTGTCTGATCTCCCGCGTGCGGGCCGGCCGTGCACAGCTGTGACTCCTACAATGGCGGAGCGTGCGAACACACTCGTTCGAGATGATCGACGGATCACCATCAAACAACTCAGTGCTCAACTTGACATCTCTGTTGGTAGTGCTGTCACAATTGTTCACCAGTTGGGATATTCAAAGGTTTGTTCCCGCTGGGTCCCTCGTTGTCTAACCGAACACCATAAAGAGCAAAGGAGAACCATCTGTGCGGAATTGCTTGCTCGTCATGTGGCTGAGGGTGACAATTTCTTGTCAAAGATTGTTACAGGCGATGAAACATGGGTTCATCACTTCGAACCTGAAACAAAACGGCAATCAATGGAGTGGCGCCACACCCACTCCCCTACCAAGAAAAAGTTTAAAGCCATACCCTCAGCCGGTAAAGTCATGGTTACAGTCTTCTGGGACGCTGAAGGGGTTATTCTGTTCGATGTCCTTCCCCATGGTCAAACGATCAACTCTGAAGTGTATTGTGCTACTCTTCAGAAATTGAAGAAACGACTTCAGCGTGTTTGTAGGCACAAAAATCTGAACGAACTTCTCCTTCTTCATGACAACGCAAGACCTCACACAAGTCTTCGCACCCGAGAGGAGCTCACAAAACTTCAGTGGACTGTTCTTCCTCATGCAGCCTACAGCCCCGATCTCGCACCGTCGGATTTCCATATGTTTGGCCTAATGAAGGACGCAATCTGTGAGAGGCACTACGCGGATGATGAAGAAGTTATTGATGCAGTACGACGTTGGCTCCGACATCTACCAGTGGAATGGTACCGTGCAGGCATACAGGCCCTCATTTCAATGTGGCGTAAGGCCGTAGCATTGAATGGAGATTACGTTGAAAAATAGTGTTGTGTAGCTAAAAGATTGGGGAATAACCTGGTGTATTTCAATGCTGAATAAAACAACCCCTGTTTCAGAAAAAAAAGTGTTGCATTACTTATTGAACTGCCCTCGTAGTATTGCAGAAGAACGTTGAAAATTACATGGAGTGATAAGGTAAGGAATGAAGAGATTCTCCTGAGAATTGGCGAGGAAAGGAATATATGGAAAACACTGACAAGAAGAAGAAACAAAATGATAGGACATCTGTTAAGACATCGTTGAATAATTTCCATGGTACTAAAGGATGCTGTAGAGTTAGATCAAGATTGAAGTACATCCAGCAAATAGTTGAGGACGTAGGCTGCAATTGCTGGTCTGAGGTGAAGAGGCTGGTACAGGAGAGTAAATGAGAACGCCTGGAGGATGTTACCTGCCACTAAGTGTAGTGATGTACGGAGGAGGCGGTGTTATGCTGTGCGGGCTTTATTCGTGGTTAGGATGTGGCCCCCTTCTCGCGCTTAAAAATTTTTTCCATTCTGTACTGAGTACAGTAGAAGAACAATTCTGATACGATGATTGTATCAACATGACAATGCACGCCATCATAAAATAACGTTTGTGAGGCGGTTATTCAAAGACAATAACATTCTGAAATCTGAGTAGCTTGCCCAGAATCCCGACCTGAACCGAATGGAACACTTTCGGGAAGAGTTAGAACGTCATTTTTCTCCAGACCCTAACGTTCAACATCAATGCCGTCTTTGGCTTCGGCTCTTGGGAAAGAACGGGATTCCATTCCTCCATACAGATTAAGACACCTAACTGAAATTGTCTCCAGCGAAGTTCGAGCCGTCATAAAGGCGAAGGCGGACGCACCCCATTCATATACACTAATTTGTGCCGGGATACTTCTGATTATATTATGGGCCGTAATTTAACTTTGTTTAATGAGTTATGAAACGTTTCGGGAATGCCAAATAATGACACTACATTTGTGGACTAGTGGTAGCCATGTCGGCTATTTTTGACAACCGTAAACAGTGAAATAAATGGAAATTTTTATAATAAATCCAATATATCGTCTATATAAATTTTTTATCACACCAATATACATATCGAAGTCACAGTTGCGTTATCAGGGTCTTCACTGCGATGCCAGCACGCCAGAGGTGAATTTTATTGATTTATTTTGCATGTGACAATCAACTGAACCAAGCTTGACGTACCAGTTTTCTGTGGTGGTGGCGCTGCGATTGCAAAATGTACCTCGGTTTCTGTAAAGACGGTGTACGGAATTTATTACTGAGGTACCCCTGTAACGAGGCGCAGTCTGATACAGTCTACATACTTTTAGGTGCTAATAAAACAAGATTTCCGAACTCGTTTCATTCCTTTATCCGTCTTTCATCCTCTACCCAACAAGCAAACGCTTTAAGAATTCGAAAATAAAACGAACAAAACGTATGGTCGACAATGTGCCGTATCTACTGCTCTCGCAAATAAACCTACTAAAATGTTGTCTCAAAAGCTGCACGAATGCGTGGATGCATGTTTTGTTTACGTGATCAATTTAGAACTTTCCAGTGGCACCTTTAACCACTTTAAATGTGAACTGCCTCGTCTGCCGGTACTGTTAGAGCTGACATTATCTTGAGTAACCAGCTATTACTACAAAACGTAACAAGAGTCTACACTACCCTCCACTACCCTCCTTTTCAACCACAGCTCGACGGCTTCTCTCCCCGAGAGTATTTGAGCGAAGTATTTGAAAGGAACCCGCAACCCTCGCCGAGATATCTGCTGAAGCAGCGCTGAGAATTGGGATTCTATCACGGAGGTGATAATGAAAAAAAAGTTCAAAGGTCGCCTCAAAAGACGGCGATATTAATATTCTGAAAGTGCACGAGGAATAAAAGGGGAACGAGATGGAGCGACACTGCTCTATATTTAGAAACGGAAAAATAAAAAAAGGGGGAAAAAGCGAAAGAAGGTACGCAGAGTGGAGTGTATGATGGCGCTTGGGGCGCTGGTGGTGGGGGGAGGGGTGGAGAGCGCTTGCAAGAAGAGGACGGAGGGAAGCTGGTGTTCTGCACTCGGTGTCAGCCCAACCCTATAGAAGTCACCCGTCCTCATTGGTTCTTTCTATTCATCGACTTCTTCATCGCTGTTGCATCGCCGAGGTTAATCTTTTGTCACAAAAAGACGGAGAGCGCCACCAGGAGTCGCTTCCTTTGGCTGGGAAATGGAAAGCAGAAAGAGTGGGGCGGAGAGAAAGGACAGAGACGGAAAGTCGCCGGTGTGGCTGGCGACAGGAATCTGCGACAACGCGCTGCTCTGCTCGCCCGCCTCTTGGCCCGATACCTTGCGGACCGCCGCACTGGTCCGTGGCACGAAACACGCGCACCACACACACACACACACACACACACACAACTGACGTGACATCTGCCGTGGATCTTTGGCTTTAGGATTCATAACTGCAAGTATCAAGCAAAACTTTATAGCCCCGTCAGAACAGTCTTTCCAAATTATTTCTCTTCCGTGACAGCGCTAAAACGCACTCATGTAGACATTTGAGGTAAAGGTCCGTCCTTTTTCGGAAGGGAAATGGTGAATACGTGAACCGTGAAAAAAGCATAAAATCACTTCGTTTCGTCTTCGAAATTTTCGGGGTGTTGGGCGTCATGACTCTCAACTGCGTCGGGAGTGTTTTCATTGTTATTGTTCCCTGAGAAGTATCAGCCAGAACGGAACGCATTTTGAAAGTGCTAAGGCATATTACTTTATTTGATTTTCGTTTCTGGACTGTTGATCGGTCACATATTTCGAGATTAGCTTAAGAAAAAAAGTGTTCGTTGAAGAATAAAAAACATATTTTTCTCATTTCTGGTCCTACGCTGACTTACAGTCGAGTTACTAGCGTCTTATTTTGGTTTTAGAGTGGTATCTCTTTCGAACATTATGATCTCGTCAACTATTACCTTCTACGTTATTTCAAAGTTCATTTCTGCGTACACACTGAACCCATATTCTCGTAATATTTCTATTACATGTTTCACTGTGTGTTCCCTACAATTTTCCATAATTAACTGGTTCTCGATGCTTTATCTTTCGTCTCAAGCACCTGTGGTCGAAGCATGGCATGAAAACCTTTTTCCCTGTTCATTTCCTACTTTACTTTTTCACTCTGTTTTTATATTGTTCTGTAGTACCTCGCTCAAATATCTTTGATTTAACGTCTTTCATTTTTCTGCTGCTGTTCTTTATTTCTGCTCTAATCGTCCACAGTTCTATGCCCATTTCTCGTAGCAACAAAATTTATTCTGCTGAATAAAGAGTTGTTCACTTTCGTCACTTTTTTCTTTAGATTTTGTGTTTATCACAAATCTCATTTTATTGTCAGCTGAGTTCTTTTACCATTTTACGGAATCTTTTATAATTACGATGTTTAGATGACCTGTTATCACTTTCCTATGTCTCCTCATTTCTTTTGCCTTAGTTCAGTTTTTCTCTTTGGTTGCAGTGAGAGCCACATTATTTTTGTTCACTGCTAGCTGAAACAAACCTGCTTCGCTTTCCCATTTCCTTTCTGAATTACAAAAGAATGTGTAATTATTCATCTCACTTCTACAGAATCTTCTAACTTATTCAGAATATCTTGCTATATATTGGTGTTTCACTTTTAGGTACAAAGACGGATAAGTTTTGTGATTGTCCAGCGCACTGATATGTGCGTACAGTTGTCCAAGTGAGAAACTCAATGCATTTTAATTCATTCCGCAACACTGGAATGTTTGCCCTTACGCTTTATTGATAGTTATAGTGTACGCTAATCTTACTGGAAATTGAATCTTTTTAAAGCTAAAGAATAAGTTAGTTGAAATGAATGGTATTCGTAACATGAGTAAGCGTTTTTTGGGTTGTCGTGGTCTTCAGCCTGAAGACTGGTTTGATGCAATTCTCACGCCAGTTTCCCTGTGCAAGCCTCTTATCTCTAAGTAACTACTCCAACCTGCAGCCATTTGATATTATTTATTGTACTCACACGTAGAAATCTCTCTACTATTTTTACCCCCAGTACTTCTTTTCGTTTCCAAATTGGCTACTTGTTGATGACTTCAGATGTATCCTATCAACCCGTCCCTTCCTTTAGTTAAATTGTGCCACAAATTTCTATTCTCCTCAGTTTTATTCAGTACCTCGTCATCAGTTATTTGATATACTCATCTTATTTTCAGTACTATTCTTGACTACTCCTTGATGCCTAAAGGTGTATCCTGTCAACTGATCCCTTCTTTCAGTCTAGTTGTGTCATAAATTTTCCTTTTCTTCCCAATTCGATTCATTACCTTCTCATCAGTACTTCGGTCTAGCTGTCTAGATTTCAACATTGTTCTACAGCACCAAATTTCAAAAGTTTTAATTTTCTTCTTGCGCAAACTGCTTATTGACCACGTTTCATCTCCATACGAAGCTACAATTTATACAAATACCTTCAGAAAAGGCCTCCTAACACATAAATTTATATTTAATATTAACAGTTTTCTCTTTGTCGTAGAACTATTGCCAGTCTCCTTGTATCGCCTTTACTTCGGCCATAATTTGCTATTTTATTGCCCAAATACTCATCTACTACTTCTAGTGCTTCATTTCTTAATCTAATTGACTCAGCATTGGCTGATTTAATTCGACTACATTGTATTGTCATTGTTTTATTCTATTACCTCGTTTTATTTTTTATTGATGCTAACTTTATAATCTCTTTTCAAGGTACTGACCAGTCCGTTCAACAGTACTTTGAAATCCTCTGGAACTACTGACAGAATTAAAATGTCATCGGCAAACCCAAAAGTTTTATTTCTTTCTCCCGAAGTTTATCTCCCTTTCTAAATTTCTACTTTCTTTCGTTTTCTGCCTGCTCAATGTATAGATCGAATAATACCACGGTTAGGATACAACCCTTCCTTATCCCCTTCACAAAAAATTCCTACTATTTCATCTCTTTCGGCTCTTATAACGGCAGTGTAGTTTCTGCAAAAGTTGTAAATAGCCTATCGCTCCCTGTATTTTATCCTCACTATATTCAAAATTTCAGAGGATGTTGTCCAGACATTATTAAAGCTTTCGATAAATTTGCAAATGCTATGAACGTAGCTTTGTCTTTGTTTTGGCTACCTTTTAAGCAAAACGTTGTGTCAGTATTGCGCCACGTATTACTATACATCTCCAGAACCCAAAATGATCTTCTCCAAAGTCGCGTTCTGTAAATTTTTCAATTCTTCTGTAAATAATTCGTGTCAGTATTCTTCAAACATGACTTATTAAACTATTGTTTCGATAGTAGACCTACTCACATGTGTCAGTATCTGACTTCTTTCGATTTAGAATTAATATATTCTTGCAGAAGTATAAGGGTATTTTCCCTCTCTCATATATCTTATATTAGTGACCCGCCAGCGTAGCTGAGAGCGCTAACGCACTGCTTCCTGGACTCAGGTAAGCACGACGGCCCCTGATCAAATCTGCCCAGCGGACTAACGACGAGGGTCGGCGTGCCGGCCAGCCTGGATGTGGTTTTTAGCCGGTTTTCCACATCCCGCTACGTGAATACCGTGCTAGTCCCCACGTTCCGCCTACGTCACACGCCTTGCAGACATTTGAAACACGTTCGCACTATTCCATAGATTACACTAGATGTAGACAGTTGGGGTAAAAGCTTCCACCCCACGTGGGAGATGCCAAATCTGGTTAACCATAACAGCAGACCCTGTTTGTCGGGATTAATGCTTGGAAAGAGAGAGATATATCTTACATTAGTGAGGCAACAGAAATGTGATAACTAAACAAGAAGTGGAAACACATGTCAAAGGTCAATTTTAGAGAAAGATGAAACGGAAGTGGATGCGAAAGCGGAAGTGTATTCACTATGTGATCAAAAGTATCCGGACACCTGGTTGAAAATGACTTACAAGTTTGTAGCGCCTTCCATCGCTAATGCTGGTATTCAATATGGTGTTGGCCCACCCTTAGCCTGTAGCAAATGGTTCAAATGGTTCCGAGCACTATGCGACTTAACTTCTGAGGTCATCAGTCACCTAGCCTGTAGCAGGCATACGTTCAATCAGTTGCTGGAAGTTTTCTTGGGGAATGGCAGCCCATTCTTCACGGAATGCTGCACTGAGAAGAGATACCGATGTCGGTCGGTGAGGACTGGCACGAAGAAGGCGCTCCGAAACATCCCAAAGGTTTTCTATAGGATTCAGGTCAGGGCTTTGTGCAGGGCAGTCCATAATAAGCATGTTATTGTCGTGTAACCACTCTACCACAGGCTGTGCATTATGAACAGGTGTTGGATCGTGTTGAAAGATGCAGTTTTCATCCCCAAATTGCTCTACAACAGTGGGAAGCAAGAAGGTACTTAAAACATCAATGTAGGCCTGTGCTGTGATAGTGCCACGCAAAACAACAAGGGGTACAAGCCGCAGATGACGTTCACCGGGCCTTCGCCATACACACACCCTGCCTTCGGATCGCTACCTCGCGTACCGTGATTCGTCACTCCACACAACATTTTCCCACTGTTCAATCGTCCAATGTTTACACTCCTTGCACCAAGCGAGGCGTCGTTTGGCATTTACCGGCGTGATGCGTGGCTTATGAGCAGCAACTCGACCATAAAATCCAAATTTTCTCACCTCTCGCCTAACGATGATGTAGATGTAGATGAACTGTCATAGTACTTGCAGTGGCTCCTGATGCAATATGCAATTCCTGTGTGATGGTCTGGACAGATGTCTACCTATTACACAATACGACCCCCTTCAACTGTCGGCGGTCTCTGTCAGTCAACAGACGAGGTCGGCCTGCACGGTTTTCTTCTGTACGTGTCCCTTCACGTTTCCACTTCACTATCACATCAGAAACTGTGGACCTACGGATTTTTAGGAGTGTGGAAATCTCGCGTACAGACGTGTGACACAAGTGACACCCAGTCACCTGACCACGTTCGAAGTCCGTGAGTTCCGCGGAGCTCCCCATTCTGCTCTCTCACTATGTCTAATGACTACTGAGGTCGCTCATATGGAATACCTGGCAGTAGGTGGCAGCACAATACACCTAATATGAAAAACGTATGTTTTTGGTGGAGTCCAGATACTTTTGATCACATAGTGTATATTAAGAAAAAATGATTCTTTATCAAACACTATTTTTTATTACATTAATAATCATAATTTATCACTGGCTTTTTATATTTAAGAAAAAGTAATTTTGTCGCTTTTTCACCATGCAATCTATTTCGATGTTCTTCGTATATGAGATGAGGTCTGGTCCACTGAATGATTCTATACTGGCTATGCTTCTGGGAAGAGCTGACAAATACGGGCGAGCTAGTGACAATAGATAATGGTACTTCTGTCTACTTGATTTCCACCATGCTAGAGGATCTTATTTTAGAGGAAGTCTTTTTTTTATTTTTGTACTCCAGTAGCTTTGATTGTAGCATCAGTAGCAGATTGTCGTTTTCGTTATGCGTAGTCGGATCTTGCTGATTTTCGCTCACATTTAACATGAATTCTAACGCTTGTAATGATGATTTTAATTTAGGTTCTGTGATTAAACCGCAACTTGTTGAAGTCTGATTTTCAATTCCAAACTGGTGCAATTTAGAGCTAGTAGGTATGCAGTCTTATTGAGATGAGTTAGGATCTTTGGCTTGCACATCATCAAATTAAGTATTTGAGGCTCAACTGGCTTGGTGACTATGTCACTGAAAAATTTTGACTTGTATCGAGGATTTAAATAGGTCGCAAATTTTTGGTCAGTTCTGAAAGTCTCTTGCTTGAATTAAATTCATCACGTAATTTTCTTGTAAAAATGGAAATTGTTCTGAAGTATTAGTTTTTGTTTCTTCTTACTTTAAAGTGGTCACAAGAACTTCAATTAGCGGTATGACTGATGAAATGAATGAAAAACATCAAATCTCCAACATCGCTGCGGCCGGAAAAAGATCCTGCAAGAACGGGACCAACGACGGCTGAAGAGAATCGTTCAACGTGACAGAAGTGCAAACCTTCCGCAAATTGCAGCAGATTTCAATACTGGGCCAAGTATCAGCGTGCAAACCATTCAACGAGACATCATCGATATGGGCTCTCGGAGCCGGAGGGCCTCTCGTGTACCCTTGATGGCTGCACGATACGAAACTTTAGGCCTCGACTGAGCCTTTCAACACTGACATTGGACTGTAGACGACTGGAAACATCTTGCCTGGTCTGAAGAGTCTCGTTTAAAGTTGTATTGAGCGGATGGGCGTATACGAATATGGAGACAACCTCATGAATCCATGGACCCTGCATGTCAGCAGGGACCGTTCTATCTGGTGGAGGCTCTGTAATGGTGTGGGGAGTGTGCAGATGGAGAGATATGGGACCCCTGATACGTCAAAACACGACTCTGACAGGCGACACGTACGTAAGCATCCTGTCTGATCACCTGCATCCATTCATGTCCTTTGTGCATTCCGACGGACTTGGGCTATTTCAGCAGTACAATGCGACATCCCACACGTCCAGAATTGCTACAGAGTGGCTCCAGGAACTCTCTTCTGAGTTTAAGGGCTTCCGCTGGCCACCAAACTCCGCAGACATGAACGTTATTGAGCATATCTGGGATGCCTTGCAATGAGTTGTTCAGAAGAGATCTTCGTCCTGTCTACTCTTACAGATTTATGGACAGCTCTGCAGGATTCATGGTGTCAGTTCCCTCCAGTTCATCTTAAGACATTAGTAGAGTTAATTTCACGTCGCGCTACGGCACTTCTGCGCGTTCGCGGGGGCCCTATACGATATTAGGCAGGTGCACCAGTTTATTTGGTTCTTCAGTGTATTTTGTTTGCACGGACATACCGAGAACATAGAGCGAATTTAGAAATTCTGCTGCAAAGTTTGTGGTTTCATCTAGGTTCATCATTGTATAAATGGATTAAAGTATTTTTGCTTCCCCTAGTATATTCTGTATTCACTGATTCGTTTGTTGAACTACATTTTTTCTTGCTAAAGCGCATTTCTTACTGAATCTATCATATCCTACCACAGATGATTATACCGTGAGAACACAAGTTTCACGAACCAATTTGGAAAATAAACTGCGAAGAATAAAGATGAAGAAATAGTTAACTGATTACTTTCTTTTATGCTCAGTGGACTACATTAATGGAAATGAAGAAAGTAACACCTTGAACCCCTGTCCAGACGCTACTAGACTGTTACTCCAGTCTTCCATGCCTGTGGGATGTATTGGTAAAAATTTCACTCTTATGCGAGCTTAATTTCATTGTTTTCAGTACAGAAAAAAGACATTCCAACACCTCAAGGATGGTGTGAGTACATGATATCTATTGGGTGTGCCTAATGTTAATGGAATTTTTCTCGTAGAGATCACGAAACAGTATACCCCGCAGTCGTGACTAGAAGATAAGTGAGCATTTTGGACAAAAAATCTCTGACGTCAGCTTCAGCATTGCGGAAACTGATGACATCAGCATCAGCCCTTTTCCCAAAATCGCTAACAAGAGCATCTGGACCTCGGTAAATGACATTATTCCCAGAAATCCCTCCCTCCCCTCCTCCTGCCTCTCACCTATAGACAGTGGCGTTACACTTTTTTGGGAAAACGTGGAGGGATCCCAGGGTACAAATGCCATGCAAGCTTGGCCCTCACCCTTCGAGCAGTTTTGGTGTTTATAGTTCGATTTTATGAGTGTGGACATTTCTTCACTGTCTGTATATACGTCCAGGTCTCACGTGTTCAATTGACGAGACATTTGCTTTAAGCAAAGACGACTGTAACAGCTCTATTTGTTGTAAATGCGTCAGAGAAACGTGTTCACAGCATTCTGCGGAATGAAAGACATGATAACAGTTAACATATTACTAGACGGGGAATATTGTTCAACAAATAATGACAATTAGACAGAATGGTAAGAATAAATACCCTGCGATGTGGGCTCATTGCTCGCTACTTTGCCTTTGAGACACATAGACGCTATTGCAAGGTGCATGACGAACTGCTCCACAGCTGTTCTTGTCACAGAGGAGGACATGGAACTGTTCTGCGATGTAGTAGTGATCCGGGATGTCAGTCTGACCTATCAGATATGTTATCATTCAACAACGTCGTAGCGCAGGTACCGCTAATCCAGTACTGGACCAGGACACAGAGATGTTCCATAAGTCACAAGCCTTGTACATCAGGTTTGTCAGGAAATCAGGAGGAGTGTAGAATGACAATGAATGCCTATTGCTGTAATTGCGTGTGTGTATGTCAATAAGTATGTTCTAGAATTGTTCTAAATTTTTTAACCCTATTAACCAATAACAACTTACTCACACACAATGCTGGTGTATACCCGACAATTACACGATACATACGCTGCACATATGTCGCACATAGATGACGGTAAGATTCTTTGACAGTATAAAGTAATGACATCCTAGCATAGTCTCCAAAATGTTAGTCAAGTGACACCAAATCTGGATATCAGTAAAAAAATTGTAGGATACTCCAAAATGTAGATGTATCAGCACAAAAAAACTGACCACTTTATGTGGATATGTGTGTATCGGCCTACTGCCTAAATGTAGAAAAAGATATATGTAATGTAAATAATTAGCTGCCTGACATTAAGTATTCCTCTCCACCCAAATTAGTACTCGAGCAAGAGCTAATCACAGTGTCACAACATAGCCTGTAAATAAAATATTTGAATTATTTGTCACACGCTGTTAGTCCGGTATTTATCAGTTTGCTCTTAGTTTTAGGTATGTGCTCTGTAGTGAGAGAATTGGGCTTTGCTTATCGAGCAAACTTGTCTTGTATGCCCTCTGTATGCATCTACATTAAAATATTCTAGTGAATCGCATTGTCTGCAAGTCTCAGCCTGTATCTACACAAATGCATTTCACTAGAATCGGTGACTGCAAAAAAAAATTTCTGGTATAGGACATACTGAGATGGATAAATACGAAATCAGATATGTAGGAAACGCAGCACTGCCAGAATAGCGCTGCTTGTGGGTATTGTAGTAAAAGAAAAATGTGTTTCGACTAATGTAATTGAGCATTTCTGTGTCGTATTTGTTGGAGTCAGTGTAGTTACAAAAGCTATATGCAAATAGAACATAGTTAACAATAAAAATAATAATGACATTAACATGTTAACATGTCTTCCTTGTCAAGTGTAACCTGGCGTAAAAAAAAAAAAGGGTGGAGTAAATCAAAATACAAGTGTAAAAAATTAGCTGCCTGAAGTTAAAATAATACGGTTAGGGACACTACTTTCACTCTTAAGAAAGAAAAACTTTTACAACCCACGAAACAGTCGTGCATTGTCTATAATTACGACCACGGCTCGTTTCTTACTATGGGATTCGCCTTATCGCACGGCACCATAGGACTCGCGTGCCAAATCTGCCAGATGAACTGACCTGATGGGTAAGAAGAAAACAAAATCCTGGAATAACATCAGTGCTACACCTATATATGCGTCAGCACAACATCATAGTGCATAACTCTAAATTAAGATAGACAGTAACTGTACACCGTCAGAATGATATGGAGCATGATACGCAGCTGACTAGCACTGTAATGAGCGCTTTTTGCCAGGCACTTTGCGTTCCCACACACATAGCTGCGTCACCCAATACAAATTTAACATGCAGCCGGAAGTCGATTCACAACGGCATTTCATGCAACTCAGAACCCAGCTACCACTGACAGAGACATGTTCACACTGCCGGATACTGAGGCAGACATATTTCTCTCAGCTCCATTTACAAGTGGAAATGGATGCTGAGTTACTATAAAGTAAATACGGCATAATATTTCCCGTAAGTACACGCACACACACTACTCATCGCTATACACGCTGTACAAGTAGTGCATATGTAAATGTAAACGCTCTATAATTGTGAATTGATCGAAAATGAGGGGTAATCACAGGTTGTAAACTTTAAGTTCTGCGTGGAAATTCCATAGGAATGTGCAGCAGAGAAGTTGCTACCATACACCCAGACAGATGGGCAGTGTTATGCGAATAGTTTTATGCAGGGAAATAGGTAAAAGTAAACTCCCCGACTGCTCTCAGCTAGATGATTTGCAGGCAGGAACAGGACTAATTGTGAAAGCTATAAAAGAGATAGCTAACTGGAAAAAAATATGTTTTGCATTTTAAGAACATGCCTGCTTTGTACTCGTCAAATTTCTAACTGGAGAAAGATATAAATGATTCAAAGGTAGCTTTACGCTATAAATCAAAGAATTGAGCTGCATGGTTAAAACTTCACTGAACGAACTTAAGGGAAAGTGTTTTTTTCTGTTTGTAAATGCATATGGCGAAAATTAATAAAGGTTTTTTACTAGAATATTTGCTTGTCTTATTCACTAACCCACCAAAAAAAAAAAAAGAAATTCTGAGTAGTTTCCAACACAAACAATCTCGACATGTGTGCAGAATTAGCTAGCACACACTGACCCATTTAGGTATCTATACGTTTGCCAGCAAGACAGTCAGGTCTCTAGAGATATATAGCCATTTGTTACATTCCTCTTGCTAGATTTTGCTCTTATTCTTAATATTAATGAAGAAAACCGCTGGGGAGGTAATGCTTTTGTTGGGCGTAGTAACCGCAAAATAGCCGTTATTGGAGTAATGATGAAAAAATGTCAGAATCAAGACGATTTACTGCATTAAGGGACATATGATAAAAAATCTGTTTATAGATTCTGCATTCATATCTGAACCCGCTTAAATGTTGTATACCTAGCAATACAACAACCATTTGCAGAGTTTAAAACCGATGGAATAATTGGTAAATCGGAAGTGCTCCACAATAGCCTGCTGTCATATTCCAATGGGGAGCCTCTCTGCATACAATAAAAAAAATGCAGATCTTTGTTTCGTGGTCTGCACTTTGGCTACTGGAATAAAAAGTCTCTCAGCACTGTTAATGTGCCACGTATACGAAATAAAAAAGTTAAAAGTATTGAATAGGTACTTTCGCAAACCCCAGCTTTTCAGAACGAACGTTCGAGCTACTGGTCGAACCGGATGTTATGTGTAAATCAACGTCTATGTCACTATGCAAGCATTATATTAATGCAGCAGGAAAAACATATTTTTCGTCACAGTATCGTCATTAACTGCTTCTGCTATTGCATCAGATTAGAAAACACTAAGACTTACACTGGAAGACGCAAGTTGTAGATGTCAGGCACTTGTTTTTCTTCGTTAGTCAACCTACGGGGGTCGGATCCTTGCTATGCAGTCTGTCGATACAACTACATGTTTATTTGCAGTGATGCACTGACAACAGCTTCCACCTTTGCTACCCTACACAAAAATCATTTTTTCATAATCCGACGTTTCTATACCACAATTCCATAGTCATTCAAGAGTACTTTTCTCTGTGATAGTATTATGAAAATATCTATTTGATGCAACATATTCCTATGACTCGAACAGTAACCGATTTGATTTGTCTTAAATGACACTATCGTGGACGAGGCATTATCGTAGTTACTGCTGCACTAAGAAAGCTTGAGAAACAGAAAAGGAGGATTCGCAGTAATTTTCGATATCCAGCCCTAAGACATTGCTATACTGGCGACGCAGCGCACACACACACACACACACACACACACACACACACACACACACACACACACTACATTGTAATATAATTAACAGTTTACAAATGGAAATGCATCTGGTTTAGACATGTCCATGCGCACTTGCACCTTCAGGGTCAGGGCATAGGATGGGATGTAACATGCTTTGTCTAAGTGAATAACTGTATTGGAATGCTACATGTGAATAATATGCTAGAGGCTTCATTTTCGTTGCAAAGAGTAACATCTCATTCATTTGTGTACTCTGCAATGCTAGTGGCGCCCCGTATTATAGCTATATTGTGTGAAAAGACAATTCCGTAATGTATGTAAATTCTTCTAGCTTAGGAGAATTTAGTGTAGGGTACGCCTCTTCTGCGTTCGACAGTGCAGCTTCTATGTCGCTGATAATCCGTATGTGCAGTGCCATTTAAAATCTAAACCTGCTTGTACATCGATAGCTTAGAAGCAAGTTTGAGTACAGATCCGAACCTTTTTTTAAACAAAAGTCTGATGCGGCAGTAGTTACACACCGGTATTTATTACATACAGTTAGTTTAAATTGCTTTATGCTGCAGTATTCGCGCTCTATGGAGAATGGTCAAGTAATTTCCTTGCTACAATGTGTGGATTTAAAATACCACGAAATTTGTATGTAATTTAGTACCTCACCCAATAATTGTAATCAATAGACCATCTTTCCTCTCCCAAGAGATGTTGAGCATATGCTTCTTTGAGGTAAGTATCTATCGTAGCTTCACTCCTTGAGATCTCTGGTTTTGCCCTCGAGATTAATACATGGAATTCTGTGAAAATTCAGGTGGTGTATTGGTTAGCATACTGGACTCGCATTCGGGAGGATGATGCTTCAGATATGTGTCTTCAACGCTGTTCTTTAGAGAGAGGAATACATTCTATATGTCTCAGTGCCAATGTTGGCTGGTTGGTTGATTCAGGGGAGGGAATCAAACAGCGAGATCATTGGTCCCATCGGATTAGGGAGGGATGGGGAAGGAAGTCAGCCGTGCCGTTTCAAAAGAACCAACCTGGTATTTACCTGAAGCGATTTAGGGAAATCATGGAAAACCTAAATCAGGATGCGCATAAGATGAATTCGCTATTGCGAATGTGGACTACCATCAGCTGTAGAATGGAATGATGACAATGAAAATTTGTGCTGGACCAGGACTCGAACTCGGATTGCCCGCTTATCATGAGCCATAGACTTACCATTTGGCTACCCATGCATGACCCATGCTCAGACCAAAACTTCCATATGTCGTGAACTATGCGTCTATGACCTGAACTCTTACATCCATTATGTATATTCCTGAAAAGGTTAGATGTTGTACTTGAAAGTCACTTTCCCGTTATCGGCAGATAAGTACAATATTGCAGTGCCTGTGTTATTCTGATTACGGTGCAAAGTTCCTTTGGTCATGCATACACAGCCAGACCCAATCACCCCCATGTTGTGCTGTAAATTATAATGCACTCTTGAAAAAGGACGATTAGGAGTACAGGCAGACATCATGTCAGCACCTCAATAGTAGCATATAAAGAATCTGGTTTTATGAAATGCAAATTTGTTTCTTGCTACTAATTTTGCTGCCAACGGCCTTGCCACAGTGATAACACCGGTTCCCGTCAGATCACCGAAGTTGAGCGCTGTCGGGCTGGGCTAGCACCTGGATGGGTGACCATCCGGTCTGCCGAGCACTGTTGGCAAGCGTAGTGCATTCAGCCCTTTGGAGGCAAACTGAGGAGCTACTTGATTGAGAGGTAGTCTCAGAAACTGACATACGGCCAGGAGAGTGGTGTATGACCACAGGCCCCTCCACATCCGCATCCAGTGACGCCTGTGGGCTGAGGATGACATGGCGACTGGTCGGTTCCGTTGGGCCTTCATGGCCTGTTCCGGAGGAGCTTAGTTAAGTTTACTAATCTTGCTACTAATAATTCAAAATAGCTGGATAGGACATGGGGGAAATAAAAATTATATGTAAGCGTAGGCTTCCGCGGCCGTTGTCTTCTTCAATAAAATTCTTCAGGGTATCAGACCGCATCGTCATAATTTAAAATGCTGCAACGCTGGCCGAAACGTTGGCGCATTTTAAATTATGACGATGCGGTCTGATACCCTGAAGAATTTTATTGAAAAAAAATTATATATATATATATATATACACTCCTGGAAATTGAAATAAGAACACCGTGAATTCATTGTCCCAGGAAGGGGAAACTTTATTGACACATTCCTGGGGTCAGATACATCACATGATCACACTGACAGAACCACAGGCACATAGACACAGGCAACAGAGCATGCACAATGTCGGCACTAGTACAGTGTATATCCACCTTTCGCAGCAATGCAGGCTGCTATTCTCCCATGGAGACGATCGTAGAGATGCTGGATGTAGTCCTGTGGAACGGCTTGCCATGCCATTTCCACCTGCCGCCTCAGTTGGACCAGCGTTCGTGCTGGACGTGCAGACCGCGTGAGACGACGCTTCATCCAGTCCCAAACATGCTCAATGGGGGACAGACCCGGAGATCTTGCTGGCCAGGGTAGTTGACTTACACCTTCTAGAGCACGTTGGGTGGCACGGGATACATGCGGACGTGCATTGTCCTGTTGGAACAGCAAGTTCCCTTGCCGGACTAGGAATGGTAGAACGATGGGTTCAATGACGGTTTGGATGTACCGTGCACTATTCAGTGTCCCCTCGACGATCACCAGTGGTGTACGGCCAGTGTAGGAGATCGCTCCCCACACCATGATGCCGGGTGTTGCCCCTGTGTGCCTCGGTCGTATGCAGTCCTGATTGTGGCGCTCACCTGCACGGCGCCAAACACGCATACGACCATCATTGGCACCAAGGCAGAAGCGACTCTCATCGCTGAAGACGACATGTCTCCATTCGTCCCTCCATTCACGCCTGTCGCGACACCACTGGAGGCGGGCTGCACGATGTTGGGGCGTGAGCGGAAGACGGCCTAACGGTGTGTGGGACCGTAGCCCAGCTTCATGGAGACGGTTGCGAATGGTCCTCGCCGATACCCCAGGAGCAACAGTGTCCCTAATTTGCTGGGAAGTGGCGGTGCGGTCCCCTACGGCACTGCGTAGGATCCTACGGTCTTGGCGTGCATCCGTGCGTCGCTGCGGTCCTGTCCCAGGTCGACGGACACGTGCACCTTCCGCCGACAACTGGCGACAACATCGATGTACTGTGGAGACCTCAGGCCCACGTGTTGAGCAATTCGGCGGTACGTCCACCTGGCCTCCCGCATGCCCACAATACGCCCTCGCTCAAAGTCCGTCAACTGCACATACGGTTCACGTCCACGCTGTCGCGGCATGCTACCAGTGTTAAAGACTGCGATGGAGCTCTGTATGCCGCGGCAAACTGGCTGACACTGACGGTGGCGGTGCACAAATGCTGCGCAGCTAGCGCCATTCGACGGCCAACACCACGGTTCCTGGTGTGTCCGCTGTGCCGTGCGTGTGATCATTGCTTGTACAGCCCTCTCGCAGTGTCCGGAGCAAGTATGGTGGGTCTGACACACCGGTGTCAATGTGTTCTTTTTTCCATTTCCAGGAGTGTATATATATATATATAATTTAATATAATATATATATTATTAATACATAATATAATGTATTAATGTGTATAACAATATATATATATAATATAAATATATGTATTGGTTTATTTACATACATACAGTTATTTACAATCATCACATTGTAGCACAGTACTTCACAAAAAATGGTCTTATATAAGCCTTCAATTTAGACTGTACAGCATTGACAACAGGCATGAACACATACATTGGAATACCATTCGTGTACTCAGCCTCTATCAACTTTCATAGGTTCAACACTTACAGACTTGGTTACAGAAAGGGTTACAAGTAATGATGCAGTGCTCCACTTGATCCATATTTAAGCTGGGGTTGTGAAAATACTCATCAAATGCGTAGTAGGGTCCTCTTACATATGGGTGCCAATGGCATAACTCTATCTATTGCAGCTGATTATGAACAATGCATTTCTTTACATTTAACAACACTTGAATGTTTTAGATACATATTCATGTCTCAAGAAGATAATTCTAGCATTGCTTCACTATACATTTCTTCTATAGCTACCTTACAACAAGCATGTGAATGTCAGAGTATTAGATGTGCCATACTCATCTATCATCTTCCTCTCTATATATTCCATCATACCACAAATATAACCCCACTAGCGCCATGAATATTGAACTTAAGGAACAGTTCATTGTGTGTTTGCCACTTTTCCCACCTCAAAGTCACAGCCTGGTGATTGACCCACATTCACACTTTTTAATCCACTTGCAGTCATTTTATAAGTGTTGGCGAAAGGCAGTACTCCTATGGGACTTGACTGAGGCCGAGTTCCAGCTGCAGCTGTGGCGTTGAGTGACTGAACAGTACTGGATTCGAAAGGCTGTGAAGAAGACATTCTACGGACAGAGTCTGCTGCTGCATTGGCTGTGCTACATCCTAGTCGAATGATGCCAGGTCTGAAATGTCAGGAAGATATCCTGTGGCTGGTGATTGCTGCTGGTGTTATTTAGATGGGAGCCCTGCATGTTCTTGTCTATAACAATAACAAGAAATTAGCCTAAGCATAAATATTATTAATTTATTGCAGTAGAACAGGATGTCTGTGTAAAATATACATGCATAGAAGCAGTATAATGTTAGCATGTTGGCGTGCTGTCATGTGAGTGTGCAGTTGGTTGGTTTTCGCTTGTAATAATCATGTAGTTATAACAAAAGGAATTGACAGGTACTTACTGATTGTCTTCTACTTTCCAGCTGATCGCTGCTGTTGCTGGTAAATAACAATGAGCACACAATTGAACTACATTGATCGGCCAGAACAATATGACAACCGACCTACAATAGATATGAACCTAAACAGGCGATAGCAGCATCATCTGGCGAGGAGTGACTGCTAATCAGACACACGCACAGTGCATGTAGTACCAGTGAGTGTGCTGTCCAGTGCATAAAATGGGGAAGGTGTGCGATCTGAGTTGGACCAAGGTCAGGTTGTGATGGCCTGGAGGCTCGGCATGAGAATTCCAGGAATCTCACAAATTGTTAGGTGTTCGAGGAGTGCTGTGGTGAGTGTCTTCAACACGTGGCAAAATCAAGGTAAATATCACATCCAGATGTCATGGGGTTAGGCAGCCATCCCTCATTACAAATGTCAGTTATTGTGGAACTAACATCAGACTTTAATGCTGGGCAGCATACAAGTGTGTCTAGACACACAGTGCGCCGAACACTCGTAACAGCGTGCCTCTGCAGACAATGACCCATGTGTATGCCAATGTTAACACATGACATTGGCAAGTCTGACTAAAATGGACATGTGGCCATCGGTACTGGACCATGGCAGAGTGGCAGAGTGTTGCATGGTCTGATGAATCCCGATACCTTCTTCCTTCATATGCTGATGGGAGGGCAGGAATCGGCGCCATCATCTTCCAGGGGAAGAGCTCCTTGACACCTACACTGTAGGACAGAGACAAGCTGGTGATGGTTCCACTATGCTCTGAGAAACATTCACTTGGGCATTGAGGGGTCCAGTAGAGCTCATGCAGGGCATCATGATGGCCAATGTGTATTGTACACAGGTTGCAGATAATGACGATCATGTTTCCCAATGGCAGTGACAGTTGAACAAGGTAATTTGCCATGTCACAAGGCCAGGAGTGTGATGGAGCGATTCGAGGAACACAGTGACGAGTTCCAGTTGATGTGCTGGCCACCCAAGTCGCCAGATCTGAACCCAATCAAACACATCTGGGATGTGATTGGATGTGGCGTCATATCTCATCGTCCCCCTCGCCGGAATTTGTGGCATTTAGGTGACGTGTGTGTGGATGTGGAGCCATCTCCCTCCAGCGACCTACCAAGGCCTTGCTGCTTCAAGCTACAGCACGTTGCCATAGTTATCTGCGCTAAAGGTGGACATACTGGCTATTAGGTAGGAGGTCATAATGTTCTGGCTGATCAGTGCATTTCCTTAAGAGGGGGTGGGGGTGGGCCGAGCTTGCACACCTTTATCCACTCCATATTTCACAAAACGTGTAACGCCATCGGCCACAGGGGGAACAGGGAGGGAGGTGGGGAGGGGACATGGAATTCCGGGAATAGTGTCATCATCGGAGTACCGAATGGTAACGTCAGAGATTCTAGGAAAAGAGCTGATGTTGATGTTATCAGTATCTGGAATTATGATGCTGATGTTGGCGATTATCTGCCCAGAATAACCACTGATCTTCTACTGGTGTGAATGTGCAGTTTACCCAAACTTTTGGACTTTCAGGAAGACTAAACCATTAGCATGAACGACATAGGTGAATCATACCTGCAATGTGCAGAACGAGTGGTGACGAGATGGACTCAGGATAAGAGCGTGCTAAGAAGAGCAGACAATCATCTTACAAAAAGGTCTATACAAACCGTGTCATAGGTTAGTTAGCTTTGATAAAGAGGCGGATGACGACAGTAGAAATATGTGCTCATGTTACAGGCAGCGTGTGACCATGAGCCGTCGAAAAGAGCTTACTGGAAGTTGGGGTGAAATAGCGGATTCCCGTGCATCATTTGCATCATTAACATTATACCGCACCACTGACCACAGAGACAGAACTGATTTAATAATTGTAAAAGGGAGACTGAAAACTCGTCAATATGTAGCAAGAATGCTAAACCCCTGTTGTCATACTTTTCAAGACTGGGGTACCGAATGGCATATTCCAGCTAGATAATGCAAGTATACACCCTACTTTTTTTATATCGGTAGGTGATGACATTGCTATCCTGAGTGAAAGTAAAGAAGAATTAAATGATCTGCTGAACGGAATGAACAGTCTAATGAGTACACAGTATGGTTTGAGAGTAAATCGGAGAAAGACGAAGGTAATGAGAAGTAGTAGAAATGAGAACAGCGAGAAACTTAACATCAGGATTGATGTCACGAAGTCAATGAATTTAAGGAATTCTGCTACCTAGGCAGTAAAATAACCAATGACGGACGGAGCGAGGCGGACATCAAAAGCAGACTCGCTATGGCAAAAAGGTATTTCTGGCCAAGAGAAGTCTACTAATATCAAATACCGGCCTTAATTTGAGGAAGAAATTTCTGAGGATGTACGTCTGGAGTACTGCATTGTATGGTAGTGAAACATGGACTGTGGGAAAACCGGAACAGAAGAGAATCGAAGCATTTGAGATGTGGTGCTATAGACGAAAATTAGGTGGACTGATAAGGTAAAGAATGAGGAGGTTCTACGCAGAATCGGAGAGGAAAGGAATATGTGGAAAACACTGATAAGGAGAAGGGACAGGATGATAGGACTTCTGCTAAGACATGAGGGAATGACTTCCATGGTACTAGAGGGAGCTGTAGAGGGCAAAAACTGTAGAGGAAGACAGAGGTTGGAATATGTCAAGCAAATAATAGAGGACGTAGGTTGCAAGTGCTACTCTGAGATGAAGAGGTTAGCACAGGAAAGGAATTCGTGGCGGGCCGCATCAAACCAGTCAGTAGACTGATGACCAAAAAAAAAAAAAAAGGTACAATTTTACTTTTGGATTCTTTGAACACTGCATGCATAGCTTTTCTTACGCTCATTGCGGCTTCGTTGAACTACTGTTTGTCTGCAATTGTTTAGCTACGTTTACATATTTTGTGAAGTTTTCTTTGCTTTTGGAGAAGCTTTGTTACATAGCTCTTGAACCAAAGCGCTATTTCAGTCTCAGCGCTGAATGTCTGATGTCTGCTGAAGTAATCCGAAATATATTTCTTGTCACCCTTGCTAAGCAGAAATAGCTTCCTATCTGTCTGAAGATTCTGTATGGCGCCTGCGGTCGTAGCATTGCAACGGCCTTACCCTTACTGACTCGCTGCTCCAAGCTGACCGAGTCGGAAAGTTCGGCCCTGTTTGTAACCAGGGGATCTAAGACGTTACGCCAATGAGTTCGTTCTGTGACTAATTGTGTAATGCATTTAGAACAATATCACATGAATCCCTGTCCTTAAACTCTCGAGTCTCAGTGTGTACAGCTGTCAACTGCAATGTCCCCCTAGAGCAATTAGTTGATCGAGAACTCTACGCGTGAACTTCTCCAAGTGGACCCTGTGATGTTCTGTCGCTACGGTTTCTACAAAGGCACCGATTAACATGTTTGATTTACGTTTAACATTAATGCTCACAACTAAATTATTTTGCTTTTAGTATCTGTACACTGAGCTAAGAATAGTGGTAGGATACCTGCTAATATCGTGTCGGACCTCCTTTTACTCGGGGTAGCGCAACAATTCGACGTGACATGGTCACAAGTCGTTGGAAGTCCCCTGAAGAAATATTAAGCCATGTTGCAGCATGTTGCTGGTGCAGGATTTTGTGGACGAAGTGACCCCTCGACTATGTCCCATGAATGTCCGACGGGATTCATTTCGGACGATCTGGGTGGACAAATCAATCGCTCGAGCTGTTCTGAATGTTCTTCAAACCAATCGCGAACAACTGTGGTCCGGCGACACGTCTCTGAACATGCTGTTCATGAATGGCTACAAATGGCCTCCAAGTGGCCAAACATAACCATTTCCAGTCAATGATCGATTCAGTTGGACCACAGGAGCCAGTCCATTCCACGTAAACATACCCCACACTATTATGGAGTCACCACCAGCTTGCACAGTGCCTTGTTGACTACCTGAGTCTATGGCTTCGTGGGGTCTGAGCCACACTCCAACCCCACTGAAATGGGGTCTCATCTGACCAGCCCACGGTTTTCTAGTCGTCTAGAGTCCAACCGGTATGGTCCACGAGCCCAGAAGAGGCGCCTACAGACGATGTCGTACCTGTTAGCAAAGGCACTCGCGTCGGTTGACTGCTTGCGGCGGCGCGGTTCCTTACGTCCCTTTCCGACGAACCTGCACCTACCTGTGAACATTGTCTCAGCATATCATCAGTAGGGACGCCGAGTGAAACCTACTGTACTTCGACGTGAACCAGGCTGCAATTAAAGTCACTAATCTGCGTTTCGGGAGAAAGTTTTCACACGAAATGAAAGGTTGGAAATTTTGTCCTTAATTAATATATTCTGAAACTTAGGCGAACAAGTATCACTGCCAAGCCCGTGCTATTCTTAACAAAGTCACTCACAATCCCTTTCACTCACGTTAACAAGTTTATGGTACTGCATTTCCCGAAAACGTAATAGTTACAAAAATACGGATTGTTTTTGACTGAGAATGCTCGCCAAATATTAAGTCCGTCGGTACCTAATGCAGTCACAGTTTTTAGCCACCGACCTGCTCAATACGCCACGCGGAATTTGTCTTTTGTCGTCACAAACTTCACTTAAAAATTCCGAAGTTTCTACACACCCATCGGAATAATTATGCCGTTACTTTACAACATTTTTGATGTATCAAACTCTGCAAGATCCGGCAACTTATCATTTCCATCGGAACTACTACTACACTCGTCCGAACTGTTTCATGGCTAGGTTCCGGCTCTTCCCTAGAATACTCTTAAGTCTTCTCTACCAGCAGAGAAAGGCGCGCGAAGAATATTGCTTTACCATTGGTCAGTTTACTCAACAGCCAATAGCAAAACAACATTCTCTCGCGTCAGTCCGCGCTTTTCATAAATAACCAACCGCAAAATAGTAAACCTAAAGACTGCAATTTTTGCCGACGTAATTATCTAATATGCTGAAGTTTTGTTTATGCATAAAGTTATTTACTATTGTTAGTTACACCTGAATTAACTTTCCCTTTACCATAAACTTACTTTACAAATCTATTCTACAAAAATCCCCTTTGTCCACATCCACACTTCTTCGAAATGTTCTCACACTAAATCCCACTACATAACTCGTTAAACAATTATCTTCATATTAACCTTAAACCACACTCACGCATCATTCACACTGCTAAAACACATTTATAACATGTTACATACACAAAAAGACATAATAACATTTTATGAAAATACTAGAACAGTTTATGAAAAACATTCTATTACTTTAATGCACTCTAGTGGGCAGAATCGGAACTAAATCGTTCCCTATCCAATATTGTCCTCTATCGGCTGATACATGAACTACGTGCGCGTCCAGTCTCGCGTCACCATCTGTCACCATCCAGCTCTGAGACACATCTCCCACTTAACCGCCTCCAAGGCAGGATCAGTACACGGCGCTACGCCTCATGCTGCCATAACCCAGTAACGATTTTCCCGCACTGTCCTAACGGATACCTTCGTCGTATGTTGAACATTGATTTCTGTGGTTATTTCGCTCAGTGTTGGTTGTCACTTAGCACTGACAACGCTATGCAAATGCTGCTGCTTTCAGTCGTTAAGTGAACGCCGCCGGCCGCTGCGTTGGCCGAGGTGAGAGGCAGTGCCTGAAAATTGATGTTATCGGCTACGTGTTGCCACTGTATATTTCAGAGTATTGAATTCCCTGACGATTTCCGAAACGGAATGTCTCATACGTCTACCACTAACTAGCGACCCGCTTTCAAAGTCGATTTATTCCCGTCGTGGGGCCATAACGACGTCGGAAACTTTCTCACAAGAATGACATGAGTACACATGACAGCTCCACCAATGCATTGCCCTTTTGTACCTTGTGTACGCGATATCCGTATATGTGCATATAGCTGTCCAATGACTTTTGTCATCTCATTGTATTAACTTCAGTGGATATTTTCGTGAGATTTCCTGCTGTTAACACCCCTCCGCAGCAGACACTCAGCTTATCTTTCCAATACACATTTCAACTGTAATTTAAAACTTCGTTACTATCCAAGTAACAGGGAAATGCTGTTTTAGACGAAGAATTTATATTCAGATATGGGCTACAATGCAAAGTAGAACAAGAAAATAAAACTCAGTTGGCCATATGTGACCTTCTTCAGTGAGTATGTCTATGAGTTCGGTATGAAGCGAATTTCACTCTTATTTCACTGCTATTCTTTATTAATAACGGTATGAGGTGGCGTACCGCGAACAGCAGCAAGTCTCACCAGAGTATCGAAACAGTCTGTATTGTTTGCTGCTTACGACACACGAAGAGCCATTTTCGGTCGACAGTTGTTGTCCTGAAGCTTAAGCTCATCGTATATTGCACCAGCTCAAAGAAGTAAATATGTTTTACATGTATCATTTCCATAGACTCGCGCGGTCCTCGTACATCGTGGAAAGAAATGTAAGTTAAATAAACATTAGACAGTTCTGTTTAACTGTCTAATGACAACGACAAAGATACTATGTGTTGTCCATAGGGATTTATGAGGAGTAAAAATAGCTGCATAATTAATTTTTTGTTTGTTTACAGGTATAAGGATGCAATTCTGGTACACACTGAAACCCCCGCCGGCCGGAGTGGCCGTGCGGTTCTAGGCGCTACAGTCTGGAACCGCGTGACCGCTACGGTCGCAGGTTCGAATCCTGCCTCGGGCATGGATGTGTGTGATGTCCTTAGGTTAGTTAGGTTTAAGTAGTTCTAAGTTCTAGGGGACTGGTGACCACAGCAGTTAAGTCCCATAGTGCTCAGAGCCATTTGAACCATTTGAAGCCCCCGCTCCACACATTGTGGCACGCCGCTAGAGAAGCCAGAACAAAATGGCGTGGGTCATTGATAAATTGGAGTGTCGTGCGGTATTTCGTTTCCTCATCTGATTGGGAAATAGTTCACAACAAACCATGCTGTGACAGTGTACGGCTACAACGCACCATCATATTTCAAAGTACGACGTAATTTTTATCCTCTAAAGGCAATTACACGGTCCAGCTACATTAATGTGAAAACAACTTTTGTTCGACGTCAGTATGTATTAGCCACACAGACAGCAGGTGTCAGCACTAGCAGCGGAGGGTACATAAAGTGCGACGGTAGGACGCGGACAGTATTACAGTCGTTAGCATAACGCGGAAACGGAGCGATTTATCTGACGTCTAAAACGGCGTGATCATTGATTTCGAGGCAAGGGTAGAAGCATTTTCGAAACGCCTAAGTTTGTAAAATGTTTTGGTGCCGCTGTGGTTAAAGTATACCTTGCATGGCAAAATGACGCTGCCCAAAACCGGCGACGAGGCAACTGTGTTGCAGTTAATGATCTTTCCTTCGAGGGGGGCCACAATCATATAGAATTTTTGAAAGAAATTTCCGTCATTTGAATGTTAATTGTTTATTTATTGTGCGCAATCATAATTTCGGTTTGGTGGTCATTCTGAAGTGCATGTCGAAACGTTATCTCCGACACTTTTTAAAGTTTCAACACGCACTTGAGAATCGCTACGAGGCCGAAATTTTGGTCACGTACAATTAATGAACAATTGACAGTGAAATGGTGGAAATTCCCCCCTCCCCCCCTCCCCCCCCCCCCCAGAAAAAAATGTGGTGAACTACGTACGATAGATCAGAGGTGTAAACGACCGGTGTGGAGATGTGACAGCCGAACATACTGTTGAACAAGTGACCACCCACATAAACCAACAGTGTCTTCTTAAATGCTGCTGTGTATGGTCCTCTGCATCGGGCGCCCGGTTCATGCAACACTGCTGACAGCTATTTACGGCGACGCAGGCTGGAATTAGCACGCCAGTGCCTCAACTGGCTGTCCAATGAGTGGTGACAGGTGGCGTTTCCAGATGAAACATGTTTTATGCTGCACCGGACAGAAGGCCTGAGTCGTGGTAAAAATTGCTGATTTGAAGAGCGCGCTGCAGCGCGGAGCGTGAAGCAGTCGCCCTCAGTTTCTGGCGGTGGCGCCGCTGTAGCAATCGCAGCTTTGGTGTCTCCCTCTGGTGGGAAAGGGGAAAGGTTGCCTTTTCACGTGTATTTAGGGGGCACTATAAACTCGCCAGGAGGTCGGTCTGGGGTCAGTCTCTCGTCCCCAGCTTGCTAGTCTCTCGTCCGCATTTGTGAGGCAGTTAGTGTCTGTCTGTCGTTCGGATTGCTAGTATGTCTGTCGTTCGGATCATCCTTTAAAGCTGGCAAAATGAGAGTCTTTCCACTCCGCCAGTAAGAGAACTCAGCGAATGGTTGCCCGGTCGGGGCTTAGTTCCTGCATCTGAGTCTACGCGTTAGGCCGCCAGTCTGCTCGAGTTTGCTCAGGCAATGGTCATTGGCGGTTGGATCGATCGGTTGGTCGGTCGCGCACCGAGACCCAAGATGACTGGTCCGCCTTGAGCGTCGGCGCATGTGAGGTCGCCACGTGAGTCCAGTTGGCCGCGCCGTATAGCGAGGGATAGTGACTTCGCGGTCGACCGGAGAGCAACAGGAGTCAACCCACGACATCAGTCGGGCCGGTGCGAGCTGCGACGCCGTGGTGTAACTGGTTCTCCGAGCGCTTCTGGGCCTCTTCAGTTACCATCTTGTGGAGCTTGGTCCTTTCCTGGTGCAGGGATGTCGTTTTGCCAGTGGGCGTGTTTCCTCTGCATGGTTGGGTCCGAGCCAGTATTTCCGCCGTCGTGTGTCTGGAAGTGAGTGGGAGACGCACCAGCAGGGCAGTCGCGACGGGGCAGCAGTGGCGGAGACGGAGCAGCGGGCAGTCGGTCGGTTGGTGCCGACCACGAAAGACGGGAGATCGTCGCGCCTGCCTGCGTCCGTTGAAGCGGCTGGCTGCGGACGGTTCGGGAGAGCGATTTGGGGGTGCTGCGCCAGGTCTTCTCGAGAAATCGCAGTTTATTAGAAGTTGAGTGATTGGTGATATGTTGTGTGATTTACTCTTGTTAAATTTTGCTTGTTTTCTTGGTCAGTCTCTCGTCCCCAGCTTGCTCGTCTGTCTCTCGTACGCATTTGTTAGGCAGTTAGTGTCTGTCTGGTTCGGAGCTGCCTCTGTCATGTTCGTCGGATTCGGCGTGTTAACGAATTTATTGCTTGGAGTGTAACGGCGGAATTCCTGATATATGTTTTGATCTTGCCTATCATCTTGAGAGGCGGTATCTGTGTACTGTAGAGCATGTTAACCTGTTTGGCCAACCTTGTATAATTTTATATAAGATTGCATTTCATGGGCTTTTATTTAAATGGCCATTTTAGCATATAAAGCTGTCACCCTTCCGTCGTAAGACCTTCTTAGAAGTTAAAATCAAGTTGCACCTTCGGTGGCAAAGTTAATTTTTTTTTTAATTTTAGTGTTTGTACCATTTCCATCCCTCCTACAGGGTGCATAGTTTGTGTGCTTGGGTGAATTGTTAAAACTTTTAGTTTAAAGTAATCTGGTGTGTTGCAGATTTGCACCAGTGTAGTCTTTCAGAGGTTGTTGTGAGCGGTCGTAACTACGGCCGTGTGAAAAGGGAGCGGCAAGGTTCTCAGCCCGAAAGCTTATACAGTCAAAAAATTGTTTCTTTCTGCCTCTGAATACATTGTAACTTGATATTTAGAGGGTGCTTTCTGATTATAATTTTAAATCTGTTTCTTTTTTTTTAAAAAAAAAAAAACGCTTTTACGAATAAAATTCCCATTTGTTAAAAGCAATTTGATTATGATTTCATCAGTTACTCCCTGGCAACTACTTCCACCCTCACATAGGGTGATTAAATGTGTTAATTTTCTTGATGGATCGCTAGTAAATAAAATAAATTTTTAAGAATATTCCTTGAAAATAAATCACGGCTCAAGGCCGTTGACACGTAAGGTGTCAAACGTCTGAAAGCAAACACTCTGCAACTATTGTCGGATGAGTCCAGGTCGGAAGAGGGAGAGTTGTGGTTTGGGAAATATTTTCGTGGCGTTCTCTGCGTGATCTCGTCATTCTGGAAGTCACAATGCATCAACACATGTGTGCAGCTATCTTTGGGGACCATGTTCACCCCTACATGCAGTTTGTTTCCCCATGGCACGATAGTATTTACCAGGAGGACAATACAACGTCTTACACAGCTCGCAGTGTACGTGCGTTATTCGAAAGGCACCAGACTGAATTTACCGTATTCCGTTGGCCATCGAATTACACAGATTTAAACCCAGTAGAGAGTTTGTTGGATCACTTAGATCGGGCTGTACACGCCATAGATCTCAACTGCGAAACATGGAGAAACTGACCACGGCGATGGAGTCGGCAATTCTCGACGTCCCTGTCGATATCTTGCAGAACCTCACTGACTCTCTTCCTGCACCTCTCGCAGTGATTCGCGCAGCAAAAGATGGTTATTCAGGCTTTTGACAGGTAATCATAATACAGGGTGATTAAAAAAGAATACCACAACTTTAAAAATGTGTATTTAATGAAAGAAACATAATATAACCTTCTGTTATACATCATTACAAAGAGTATTTTAAAAGGTTTTTTTTTCACTCAAAAACAAGTTCAGAGATGTTCAATATGGCCCCCTCCAGACACACGAGCAATATCAACCCGATACTCCAACTCCTTCCACACTCTCTGTAGCATATCAGGCGTAACAGTTTGGATAGTTGCTGTTATTTCTCGTTTCGAATCATCAATGGTGGTTGGGAGAGGTGGCCGAAACACCATATCCTTATCATAACCCCATAAGAAAAAATCGCAGGGGGTAAGATCAGGGCTTCTTGGAGGCCAGTGATGAAGTGCTCTGTCACGGGCTGCCTGGCGGTCGATCCATCGCCTCGGGTAGTTGACGTTCAGGTTTCATAACTAACCTTTTTCGTAGGACTCTCCATACAGTTGATTGTGGAATTTGCAGCTCTCTGCTAGCTCTGCGAGTCGATTTTCCTGGGCTGCGAACAAATGCTTGCTGGATGCATGCTACATTTTCATCACTCGTTCTCGGCCGTCCAGAACTTTTCCCTTTGCACAAACACCCATTCTCTGTAAACTGTTTATACCAACGTTTAATACACCACCTATCAGGAGGTTTAACCATACTTCGTTCGAAATGCACGCTGAACAACTGTCGTCGATTCACTTCTGCCGTACTCAATAACACAAAAAGCTTTCTGTTGAGCGGTCGCCATCTTAGCATCAACTGACGCTGACGCCTAGTCAACAGCGCCTCAAGCAAACAAATGTACAACTAAATGAAACTTTATAGCTCCCTTAATTCGCCGACAGATAGTGCTTAGCTCTGCCTTTTGTCGTTGCAGAGTTTTAAATTCCTAAAGATGTGGTATTCTTTTTGAATCACCCTGTATTATGACTGGATAGTGTATGATCGGTAAAAAACTAAAGTTTTTTCGAAAATTTCTGACTCAAAGTATAACTTATGGTTCCAGAATGAGATTTTCACTCTGCAGTGGAGTGTGCGCTGATATGAAACTTCCTGGCAGATTAAAACTGTGTGCCGGACCGAGACTTGAACTCGGGTGTACTGGTTCTGCGTGGTTCGCAGGAGAGCTTCTGTAAAGTTTGGAAGGTAGGAGGCGAGATATTGGCAGAAGAACTGCGAGAACGGGGAGCGAGTCGTGCTTGGGTAGCTCAGTTGGTAGAGCACTTGCCCGCCTAAGGAAAAGGTCCCGAGTTCGATTCTCTGTCCGGCACACATTTTAATCTGCCAGGAAGTTTCATATCAGCGCACACTCTGCTGCAGAGTGAAAATCTCCTTCCGGAAACATCCCCAAGGCTGTGGCTAAGCCATGTCTCCGCAATATCCTTTCGTTCAGGACTGCTAGTTCTGCATGGCTCGCAGGAGAGCTTCTGTAAAGTTTGGAAGGTAGGAGACGAGATACTGGCAGAAGTAAAGCTGTGAGGACGGGGCCTGAGTCGTGCTTGGGTAGCTCAGTTGGTACAGCACTTGCCCGCCTAAGACAAAGGTCCCGAGTTCGAGTCTCGGTCCGGCACACAGTTTTAATCTGCCAGGAAGTTTCATAACTTATGGTTCTTCTGCGCACAAACAGGACCTGTAAACCGTCATTTGAGGCGGTCGCAACTCGTAAGTTGTAATGACAGGTGTTATATTGTCGAAAAAAATGCATTTGCGCTATCATATGGCGGAGAACGAAGTGACAGATAATATCTCCCTGAAGAACCGGAAGGGGCAAGAGAAGTGGGGCCTTGGAGATCGAAGACCGGCGTTTCACAATCTAGAAGACTGTTGAAAAAGTGAAAATCAATAGTGGATCAGTTTTCAATTTCTTGCGCGACATATGGCGGCTGCGTCAGGCAAATCCAGGTGATTTCTTTCGCTACCTAATCACCATGGACGAGTCCTGGGTATCACTATGACCCGAGACAAAGGAGTAAAGCAACCAGTGGAAGTATGTGGATTCACCGCCTCGGAAGAATGTTAAGACGCATCATCATCGGACAAAGCGGTGCCGTGTGTGTTTTGGGAGTGTGGTGTGGTGTGATGGTAGCACATTGTGCTCGAAAGAGGCAAACCGTTACAGAAGCATACTACCTAAGCCCCAAGACGAAGTTACGGAGCCTGTGAAGCCGAACCGTCGCTGGGAGCTGCAAAATGGTGTGTTTCTGCCTCACGACAACGCCCCAGGTGATGTTGCACAGTACACGGTTGCACATGGTGCTTCTATGGGCTATTAAATTTTCCCTAATCCACGTATTCTGCTGACTTGGCGCAGAGTTATTTCTTCTTTCCTTGGATAACGAAGCCATTGCCTCAATGACGACAGCGTAATGTTCGAACTGGAACGTTTCCTGAACAGACAAGATGTAAGCTTCGACAACCAAATTCTTCATAAAGTCATTCATCATTGTCCCTGAGATAAATATCGTGCCAAGAATCCGAGGTAGTTCTTTGCTACTTGAAATCGCTGAGAGATTCTGTCACTCGTTGACTAGTCTGGTGTGGCAATAGAAGATACAAAAGGGAAGCCGAAGTTTTAAAATTTCGTGTTTAAGAAATCGTTCATGCAGGAGAATCATATAAACATACCTTCGTTTGACCAGCGCATAGAGGACATAGTAAGAGGTATCCCTGTCATAAAGAAACAAGTGAAAGAACTAAAAGCTAATATTCAATAAAAACAATACCAATCGCCGTTGTATAGGGTTATTTCTAGGCAACCAGTTTCGACGTTACACTACGTCATCTTCAGGCCTAAATTGCTCCAATCCAGTAACTTTCGTGTTACAAATATAGCAGTGCCTTTAATTGGTCTCGTAATAGCTGTTGCTGACTGTTGTCCAGCGAGCACGTATGCCCGTAATAGCTATTACGAGACCAGTTAAAGGCATTGCTATTTTGTATCGCGAAGGTTACTGGATTGGAGCAGTTTAGGTCTGAAGATGACGTAGTGTAACGTCGAAACTGGCTGCCTAGAAATAAACCTATACAACGGCGATTGGTATTGTTTTTGTTGAACATTGAACAGCCATAGTCCCATACTCCACCGGAAGATGGAGTTACATCATTAATAGCAAAGTCCGGATGGAATCCCAGTTCAGTTTTATAGGGAGTACTCTACGGCATTGGCCTCTGACGTAGTTGCATTTAGCGCCAATCTCTCGCCCAGCGCAAAGTCCCAACTGAATGTAAAAAAGCGCATGTGACAGGTGTATATAAGAACGGACCTGCAAAATTAGAGACCGATGTCCTTATCACCCCTACTGCAGAATTCTTGAACATATTCTCAGTTCGAATATGGAAAAAAAATCCTTGAGACCGGAAAGATTCTGACCACAAATCACCAGGGTTTTAGAAACCATCGCTCGTGCGAAACTCAGCATGCCCTTTTCTGACATGTATCCCGCGAACTATGGATGAAGGGGAACTGAGAGATTTCATATTCCTACACTTCTGATAAACGTTTGACACTGTGTCCCACTGCAGATCTTCCCGGATATGTGAGCGGCTCGAAGACTTCTTAAGTAACAGAACACAATACGTTGTCCTCGACGCCGAGTTTTCACAAGAGACAAACATATTGTCAGGAGCGTCCCAATGAAGTGTGATTGAACCACTATTATTCTCTGTACACATACATGATCTTCTAACATTCTGCGTGATGTCTGTTTGTTCTAAGTCGTGTCTCCCTACCACTTTCGCGCAACGACGCTCTGGGCGTGTTTTTTAGGGAATTGACTAGTTTGAACCTGGGACCTGTTGCTGGTAAGGAGACGCCAGACCACACATGACATGTAGAGTTCAAAAGAGTTCAGTGAGACTAGCGATGATATAACCAAATACTTAATGATTTCAGTGTCAGCTCCACTGCACTCCCTGTAAAAGAATCTTAATACTAACTAAATTTAGTGGAAGGGGTTCAAGGTTTTCCTATTTTTAGTTCGCTGGTAAAATAACGTCGAAAAAGCAGTTAAGTTGACCATTGGAAATTATATTCTGCTCACAAAACATTGTTTGTAAATTGCACTATTGATAAAAGGAAATATTTTAATAGAGGATGAGAAAAACCAACTGAGTTCAACAAAAATGTGAACGAATATTCCCTGAGGGGGTTTCCAAGTTCTACAATGGATCGAAGGATGACCTATGCCATATCACATCTATAATCTAGGTTCAAATTAAGTTTCACAAAAGAGAAAACTATCAAAATGGTCTACAGTGACCTTCAATTATCTTTAATTACTTATCTAACTTGTCGTAAATTACAGTGGCTGATGTGGCTTCTCAATAATTATATAACAGAAAAATCATCGCGTTTCAGATTTTAACTTACATAGCAAATGTGAGTACCATGAGCTTTAATTGACGATCGACACTAGTATTACGCAAAACGGGGGTGTAACAGCTGCAGTTGTGAGAAAAGCCTTATGCACTCAAAAATGCGGCATCGCGTGCGTTCATTACCTTGTCAGTGTTCGTCAGGGGGCGGCGGACGGCACAGCTCCATACAGCTCGCCGTCTCGGAAGCAACTCTCTCCTAACTTCCTTACTACAATTTACCGAAGTTGGTTAAAAAAAAACAAACTATCTGGCTGTGTTTTCATCTAACCAATCAGGGTCTCAATGTTAACCTTAAGCTCTGCCTTCAAAAATTCTTTCTATCCAATGAGAAACGTTATACTTTTCGTGGTGGGGCAATGTTTTTTAACGTTTGCAACGTAACAGAGACGCAAAAAAGTCTCACGCTAAAACTTGCGGCTGGTGTGGCCCTTTTAGTGTTATCGTAAGATCTATACTCTTTTTCTGGAGGGCTCTAGCTGTTAACATGGGCTGGGGGGGAGGGGTGGTCCTGGTGGTTAGTTGGCGACGTGGGTGTCCGTCCCTTATCGTAGGGCCTTCTAGCTTAACACGGTTCTGCTCTCGGCTTCTGTTCTCGTTTCTCCACTCGGAACTGTGTCTGTCTCACAGTGGGAAGGTATGACATGCATTTAGGCATTCTTGTGTTAGTCTGTGGTATTCCATTTGCTCACTCGTTACTCGTATTACTTTGGTTAATTTAATGTCACGATTTATTCGGAGCTATGTGACATACTACTTGATTTGCTTATCATGTCAGGGTTTTCATGGAAGGTGTTGGATTTGCCTGACACCTTACAATCTGGTGGGCAGTGAGGACAGAAGACTGTGGCTGTTTGCTAATGATGCTGTCGTGTAGGGAAGGTGTCGTCATTGATTAACTGTAGGAGGATATAAGATTACTTGGTCAAAATTTCCAATTGGTGTGATGAATGGCAGCTATAATTGTAAAAAAGTGTAAGTTAAAGCAGATGAGTTGGTAAAAACCAACCCTTAACGCACGAATACATCATTAGTAGTGTCCTACTTGACACAGTCAAATCGTTTAAATCTCTGGGCGTAACGCTGCAAAGCAGTATGAAATGGTACGAGCACGTGATAACTGTGGTAGGGAAGTCGAATGGTCGACTTCAGTTTATTCGCAGAATTCTAGGAAAGAATGGTTCACATGTAAAGGAGACCGCATACAGGACGCTGGTACGACCTCCTCTTGAGTACTGCTCCAGTTTTGGGATCCGTACCAGGTCGGATTGAAGGAAGACGAACAATTCAGAGGCGGGCTGCTGGATTTGTTATCGGTAGGTTCGAGCAACACGCAAGTATTTTGGAGACGCTTCGGGAACTCAGATGGAATCCCTGGAGGGAAGGCGGTGTTTTTTTCGAGGAACGCTATTGAGAAAATTTAGAGAACCGGCATCTGAAGCTGACTGCAGAGCGGTCTGCTGCGATCAACATACATTGAGCGTAAGGACAACAAAGACAAGATACGAGGAATTATGGCTCATACGGAGGCATATAGATGCGAGTGGAAGAGGAAAGAAAATGACTGGTCCTGTTACAAGGTACCCTCCGCCACGCATCGTAGTGTGGCTTGCGGAGTATTTATGTAGATGTAGACATGTAGATCATTAGGGAAAGTGTTGCATCGAATGTTGCATATGTGGAAGACTGACATCGTAGGCAGGTTTCATGTTCGCAGCTTGTAGACGAGTACTACGCACGTGATTACTCACTTCGCAGACATGTCACCTTTATGAAGTTTCCAGAGCACAATACTCGCTGGTATTACCATTCTGCTGGCTGCACAATAATCGGTGATCGGACCGCGCCAAATTTCTCAGATGAGCTTAACTGAAGCTTATAGTTGCCAAATCTAAGGCTAAAAATTGTGGCACAGTCTGTCAGAACACGAGTATTTCCATTTAACCTTCTAGCGACCTGTCACGCACTTCCATCTTCTTCCAAGCTACCAACGACCTCCTTCACAGTTCGTTCAGTAAATCATGGATAGCCCCCATTTGACCAAAGTGGCCTTCTTAGTTTTCTGTTCTCACTTTTTCAGTAACAACTGTCTCCCTACGCTCAACATGCAGCCTACCCTTCAGATGCAAGCGGGTGGCAACGCTCCTATTTCACATATGGTTGTTTTGTCCAGCACTTCTTTAATAACGAAACATGCAACCTTCCTATTGTTTTCTCTTTACATTGTCTGTTTAGTGTTAGTTCTCTCTAACTTTTGGAAACTGGTAACTGTAAATGTCGTGTGATTAGGGCCTCCCGTCAGGTAGACCGTTCGCCGGGTGCAAGTCTTTCGATTTGACGCCACTTCGGCGACTTGCGCGTCGATGGACATGAAATGATGATGATTAGGACAATACAACACCCATTCCCTGAGCGAAAAACATCTCCGACCCAGCCGGGAATCGAACCCAGGCCCTTAGAATTGACGTTCTGTGGCGCTGACCACTTTTAGCTACCGAGGGCGGACTTCGAAAGTGGCAAGAATAAGTAATAGAATAGGTGTGTCTGGAACACAACAAGCCGTTAACGAAAAAAGTAACCGATTACAATCAACAAGAAAAGGCTTAAGAGAATAAATAACTTCTTACTTTTCAAATGTGATACAGAGTGTAGGATTTTCTGCTTCGGCATGCGTGGCTTGGTTATCGTGGGGTTTTCCCGACGAGTCGGTTATGCTTCAGCAAGCAGGTAGCTCATGTGAAAGCTTGAGCTTGTCAAACATCAGGAATCAGATGATAAGTGCAATTATCGATTGACTATTACTTGCGTAGATTAAGCTTCTTTCCTCTAGTTGAAATACAGGCAGCCAAAGCAGAGAATAAACTGGATCCGTTGATAAATCTTTTTATTCCTTACTTACATCCCTTTATGCTTTAATGATCGTCGACGATGAAACGACCACGCTGATAAAGCTAAATGATTCCGACGCATTTACATGATGTAACGCGTTACCCATTCAGTGGCAGTGACGCATTTTCAGAATGATTGCCTGTTCACAGTTATTGCTTGTGATAAATCCCCTGACACCATGTTGTGCACTTGTAATTGAGCAAAAGCGAAACACGTAGATGATAGCGCGAAACAACTACAGAGCAGTTTTCCATGAATCCGCACTGCAATATTTTGACAACGTTGTTACGTATCTGTCAACCGAACGCGGCTTGTTTTAACGGGCGGCAATGACGGTGACTGCGAGGTTCGATAAGAGAAAAACAATGCCGTACTCTCCCACATCTCGCGCAGCCCAGAAAATGCTACAGTATTTACACGTAGCTGCGGACGATGTATCATTAACTTGTAAACTCGTTACAATATTTCGCCGATTGTGAACCGAGTGGGATGAATTTTCTGACAAGTACAACAAAAGATTAGATTAAATTCCAGCTATTACTGCACAGCGAGTAGTTGTTGTCATATAGAGAAAAACACAGATATTTTCTAAATGTGAATTAAGACGACATGGAAGTAAGGTCTGTGTTCATTTCCGCAACAAAAGTATGCTGATTATGGTTTGGAATGACTGGACAATGAGCTCTGCGTCTAGTTGTAATGTCATTTTTATTACTACCAGGCAAGTGAATTATTATTAGCCGAAAGACACGCTTCTGTCCGTAGAGACTGAATCATAATGTCTGTTGGCTTAGATTTTCAGGTGGACAGTAGCACATAGCTGAATATGGAGTCCAGAATTGAGACAAAGAGTACTGCAGTATCTTCTCAGTCCAGGAGTCATTGGTGGGTATCTTAATGTGAGTGGCACTGAAGAGTGAAGAGTAGAATATGTTTCCCATTGCAAATGACCGAAAATAGCCCAGGAGTAATCAGCGGGTGTTCTCAGTGTATTGGAAGTGAAGAAGGGAACTATGTTTTATATTGCAAGTTGTATGAAACAATTTGTGGTTCAAAATGGTTCAAATGGCTCTGAGCACTATGGGACTATTGAAGCTGGTGTCTAGAATGTATGACGCTACAGACATACCATCAGATTTTAGGAAAAAATTACCTCCACACAGTTCCAAACATGGCAAGAGCAGATAAGTGCGGGAACTAACACAGAAGCAGCTTAACAGCTAATCCATTCAAGTTTCTGTGAAGAATGATGTACAGAACTGAAAAGAAAACAGAGTCTTTTATATGACGTTAAGTTTGTGGCATCTGATAGTGGACGCAAATTTAAGAAAAATCAAGACACGTTAATAGAATTTAGTCGGCCGAAGTGGCTGAGCGGTTCTAGGCGCTTCAGTCTGGAACCGCGCGACCGCTACGGTCGCAGGTTCGAATCCTGCCTCGGGCATGGATGTGTGTGATGTTCTTAGGTTAGTTAGGTTTAAGTAGTTCTAAGTTCTAGGGACTGATGACCATAAATGTTAAGTGCCATAGTGCTCAGAGCCATTTGAACCATTTGTGTTCACCACGGATGGCAATGAACGCTCTACAACGTGCTCTGAGGCTGGATACAAGGTTGGTAAGGCGTCCCATTCGTCCACCAGCGCGCCTGACGACTTTTGGTTGGTAGTTGGTGTACGTGGACGAGCTGCAAAACTTCTTCCAACGTATCTAACACGTGCTCAATAGGTCCAGGTCCGGGGGTACAGGCAGGCCAATCCATTCGCCGATTATCCTGTCGCTCCTAGAGCTCCTCTACCTGCACAACTCGAGGTGGTCGCACATTGTCATCAATAAAAACGAAGTCATGCCGAATGCTCCCCTGAAAAGAGGCACATGGGAAAGGAGTACAGTGTCACTATGACCGGTGAGTGTACCTTGTTCAAAGATTTAGCGGTCAGTAGATCCATAAAATATGATGCCTTCACACAGCATAAAACCTGGACCACCAAAATGATCATGTTCGACAACATTCCTGGGTACATTATGTACTCTCGTATGACAATAGGAGGGAACTCTTAATTGTAATTATTGTATTTTGAATAAAAGTGTAATTTGTGTTCGTCTCATTGTGTACGCCTCTCACTTACCTTCTCTACCATACAGTAGCAGTTCTTTCTATGTTTGGTCCAATCTTCATCGAGCTTTGTCACTTGGCTTGGAAGTTAATTTCGTCCTGAAGTATTGCATTCCAGTGTAAAATCGTACTGATTAACGCAGTCCAGCCGGGTGTCGAATATTCAGTAGAAACGAAAATTACATCTGTACTACAGCTCAGCATTATAGGATCACGAATGTCAACAGTTTATAGAATAGGATCAGCAATCACCATGGCTTTTCACTAATAATTTTCGTTTCCTACAATAAAGTATCGCTGCTGAAGATTGTAAGTAATTTCAGAAAAACTTAACCAAAATATTATTCTGTAACGAACGGGAGCTCAATGCACATTTGAATACACCAAGATAATTTTTTTTTAAGAACTCTACAGCACCCTGTTCCAAGATTAGTGATGAATATTTGGTGATGAATATTTGGAACGCGGCACATTTTTAGGAGGTGTACGTCCGAGGGTGTCTCTGCAAGGGCCCTGAAGATGGGCCGGCCGCTGTGACCGAGCGGTTCTAGGCGCTTCAGTCCGGAACCGCGCTGCTGCTGCTGTCGCAGGTTCGAATGCTGCCTCGAGTATGGATGTGTGTGACGTCCTTAGGTTAGTTAGGTTTAAGTAGTTCTAAGTTCTAGGGAACTGATGACCTCAGATGTTAAGTCCCATAGTGCTTAGAGCCATTTTGAACCTGAAGAGCAGCACCCTTAGAGATCAGTGGCACGTAGACGATAATCTTCGCCCCCTTCTGTTCCCCTTCATGGCAAGCCATCCTGGGCTTATATTACCGCAAGATAATTCCCGCCTGTACAAGACGAGATTTTCTGCTGTTTATCTTCGTGCCTGTCGAACCCTACCTTGGCCAGCAAGGCCGCGGGATCACTTCCCAATTGAGAAAGTTTTGAAGATCATGGACAAGACCCTACAATTGTCTCTGAATTTTGACAATCTAATGTACCAGTTGGATAGAATTTGGCACAATATCCTTCAGAAGCACATCCAGCAACTCTATTAGTCAAAGCCAAGCCGAATAACTGCTCGCACAATGGCCAGCGGTGGACCAACGTGTTATTAACTTCCTCAATTTGTGAAGCTCTTCCTTTTGAAGAAATCATGGAATTGTTCTGAAATTGAAATCATTTGTTTGTTTGTAAATGTGCGTACATCTACGGGTTTACGTCCCATTAGGTTAATTTTTCCGCGGTGTTCCTTTGCTTCGAATGTATTAGGTAAGACAGCAGTAAGGAGGGAATTCGGAGACTCAGAGCTATAACAGTTCAGCGTGATAGTGAAACGGAGTTAATCAACGAATTCAAGTAAGAATCTTTAGAAGAAATGCAATGTTGTCATTGTCAAATTCTGTTGGACAAATTCAGAGAATCCGTATTCGAGGAGAATTCTGATACAGTTTTGTTGTCAACATTGCATTCGTCAGTTGTTAGCGAACTTTGAATGTGCAAGCAGAATTTTTTTTCGACTTCAGCCTCCGCTAACAACGAGAGAAAAAGCAGTGGCCTTTAGATCATATTCTTCCTTTCTTTTGCTTGTGCCTTGTCCTGCAGTTTTCGCAGGATCAGTATGGTTACAATCGGATTTGACAAAGTTAATTTGAAGGGGGATGGAATAAGTGTACCACAGCTGTCTGCGCCTAGTGTAAATCATGAAATAGTGCAAAAGTGTTTTCAAATGTCTGCGATACTCACCTAGTGGGATGTGGAAAACCGCCTAAAAACCACATACTGGCTGGTCGGCGCACCGGCCCACGTCGTTAATCCGCCAGGCGGATTCCATTTGGGGCCGGCGCGCCTACCCGAGTCCAGGAAGCAGCGCATCAGCGCTCTCGGCTAACCTGGCGGGTACAGTGGACTTCATATCATATGCACATGACAAAAAACACCGTTAGTAAATAGTGCGTCACATTTATAGAGAAAACTGTTATTAATCCATATAAAACGCGTCTGGTGAAAAACAGTCTTCAATTGCAGTAAACTTAAAACGAAAAAAGAGAACTAAAATATGGTAGCTGCAGCGGAACATGGCCATGTAAACAAACATACGATTGTACATCGTTCTTAGAGACCATTACAGGAAGAGATATTACGATTCATACCGAAGCCTCCAGGCAGACTGAATGGAGCAAAATGGAAGATCCACAATATCGGCACGAAGTACCCTCCGTCTACCTTTAGTTTTGTATATGTAGTCGTAGAATTAGAACAAAGAGCGTTCCGTGTTCAGAAACGGATATAATTACTGCATTAGTATTCTGCAGTTAAGAATAAATGTTGAAAGATATGTTGAGAAAGGCAAGGTTATACATCGATAACTGTAAATATGAAAAAGGACCTGTGAATGTAAGGTGGAGAAAGGTACTGGAAAAAGGCACAGTTCCACGAAGAAGTAGTACAATGTCTCAAACATACATATATCGAATGTACTATGAAAGTAGCAGAGACATACAAATATAAACGACTATGACGGAAACACGTGTAACAAAACAAGGCGTGCACATTTCCTGGATGGGAATTGGTATAGCACTCTCTGTCCTGTTATGCTATTGTCTTGTTGGTACTTTGTCCAACCTCCATTCTTCCTTTTTACCTCAAAAATTCCCTTCGGCATTGATTTTGTTACGGTTGCAGTAAAATTCACCAGCTACGACATAGTCGCATATATGAATAGTGATCCAATACTATCAAATGTTTTTTATTCCAGTCTATGATCACAATATCAATTCTTTCGACGAAAGAATTGATATTGTGATCATTGACTGGAATAAAAAACATTTGCAGTGAAATTGTCGCTCACTCTTCTCCTGTAGCTCTTTGCAGCTCACATACGGCCTCAAATTGCCTTACACTGAGATAAGGACGCCTTGCAAGTATTCCCCAAAGTTTTTCTGCGGGGTTCAAATACGGGCTACATGCAGGCCAGGGCAAGACATCAATATCATTACCTTCAAACCACTTTTTGGTTTAGCAGAAACGTACACAGATGCATTACATTGTTTGAACATAGACTTTTATCCCCGAGATCATCATATATTCTAACCAACTCTGTCTCTAGCATCTCAGTGTGCACGTCACAGATTATTCTAGTGTCCACCCAAGCAATAAGCAATGCGTAACTTACCATTACCGCAGAAGGCTGCCCAAATCGTTTCCACTTCCACCATCAAAATTTATGCTCATTCTTACCTGCTGCTCTGTTCTCAGATCATGCCGATAATACTGAAATCCACCCCGTCCATCTAAATTAATCTTCTTCTCATCACCGAAGAGCGCTTTATCCCACTGTGAAGTCCACAACATATGTTTCTCAGCAAACTCCAATTTAGCCTGTTTACGCTTGTGTAATAGAGCCGATCACTGCAGCTATTTCTTGAATGCAAAATGTTTGTCGTGTGACAAAATTTGTTGCACAGCTTTGGCAGTTAGTGTCAAATGTAACTCAGCAACAGGTTGACAAGAATAACAGTTTGTGACCGTTGCTTTGCTCAAAAGTAACGCTTTCTATGCCTCAGATAACTTCCTACTTTGCTCATATCTTCCGTTCTGTCCATCTAACGAAATTATTAATCTCTGTACTTGAATAGTTCAACTTCTTGGCAATTTGACCATTAGAGAATTCCATTTCCTTGTAAGTATCGATTTTTTTCTTTTTCATCACATGATAACTGTCTTCCGTGTGGAATTGTCACACTCATGGTTTATGTACACAACACGCACTGTCACTAACGGTGTCCATTCCCTAGCTGCAGTAAAGGAACGTAAGCACACATAACACCACACAGAACCGACTGCCTTCGTACTGAGTTTCACCCTCTACCACCTGAATTGTTGATATCTTGTTATATACTGTACTACTGACGTCAAATGCTATATCATTTGACTGCATCCGTCACTGTACTGGATTTCGTACTATCGCCTATACATTGCGCACAACTATTCCAACAGACAATGTTAAATTTCCTTCAAATGTTCTTATCTTTATACTGATTTCCACTACTTTGGGAGAAACAACAGACCGAATAAAAATCGGCATGGGAGCAATTAATGTGCCGCGTTACCAATGTAGCTTCGTCGCTTGATGGGTAATTATTAGAGTATTAATCCAAATCCCTGAGGCTAAAGCCGCAGTTGACCCTGGATCTTTTCGTGATTTCTGGATGTTTGCTCCTTTAGCAATGATCTGTTAACGTGCAAAAGCGAATTTGCACCATGATCGTAGCCCGCATCGTCTTCAGGCCCTTCTAAACTGTCTGACTAAGTCAGTTCAAATGAAGAAGGAAGGCAAGGGCATACCACTTCTAATAGAAGCAGGCATAGTAAAAGTGTCGTGGTCAAATCAACCTTGTGCATTATTTACTACACATAAAATAGCAGATTACATCCGAGGGAAGAAAATAAGATTACCGTCTCGTCGACAAGGAAGTAAACAGTCGTAACTCAGTGGGATAAGTACAGTAGAGGTAACTTACCATATTCGTATCGAAGATTATAAGGAAACCATGGAAAACCTTTTGAACTGAGATCCCTATGGAAGCCCCCCCCCCTCTCCTCTCCCCTCTTACTGGTTCAAATGGCTCTAAGGATTATGGGAATTAACATTTGAGGTCATCAGTCCCCTAGACTCAGAACTACTTAAGCCTAACTAACCTAAGGACATCACGCACATCTATGCCCGAGGCAGGATTCGAACCTGCGACCGTAAGACCTCTTACTGGTGTCAGATTTAGAGTTTCATCTGTAGAGCTAGATTATCGTTGTCACAGTCCGAGCAGGGTACAAGTGTGACTTAACGTGACAATCATTAACCCGAGAAGAACAGATCCAACAACAATAATCCATTCATTAAATGATTTTAAATGTGACTATCCTCACAAATCTAACTTCGCCCAAGCATTTCAGCGCTAGTTCAAAGCTATTGTCAAGGACTTCATATTAGACGTATTTTTAGGAGGGGGTCAAACCGTCGGTCGAAGATGTGCTAACAACGCCTTTCGAAGTCTTCTTGACATGTCACCATGAGCTGTGTCAGTGTACCGGCTACACAGATGTTGCAGGAATCCAGGACTGCGGATGTACAAGTACCTGTGATACTGAAACGCTAGTAACAAGTATTATTTTCCACGATACTCAGTGAGAGCACTCTTTGAACAAAGTGCGTAACATTTATTGCAACAGCAGAATCGGAGTTTTCCTCCGTATATTGCAGAAATGTTTAAAGATTTCCACAGGGTAATGTATGTTAAATGGAACGATGAAGTCCATGAACAGACGGATGGCATAACTATGGGGAGCCGCTTAAGCCTGCTTATAGCGAATTTCCTTGTGGGGTAGCCGCGCGGTCCAAGGCCTTTTATCAGGGTTCGCGCAGCTCTCCCGTCAGAGGTTCGAGTCCTCCCTCGGGCATGGACGTGTGTGTTGTCCTTAGGATGATTTAGTTTAAGTTACAATAAGTAGTGTGTAAGCTTAGGAACCGATGACCTCAGCCGGCCGCTGGTGGCCGAGCGGTTCTGGCGCTACAGTCTGGAACCGCGCGACCGCTACGGTCGCAGGTTCGAATCCTGCCTCGGGCATGGATGTGTGTGTTGTCCTTAGGTTAGTTAGGTTTAAGTAGTTCTAAGTTCTGGGGGACTTATGACCTCAGTAGTTGCGTCCCATAGTGCTCAGAGCCATTTGAACCATTTTTTTTTGAACCGATGACCTCAGCAGTTTGGTCCCATAAGATCTTACCATAAATTTTCTTATGAAAGAATTCGAGGAGTAGGCATATGAAACTTCTAACAAAAACTCGAATATTTGGTTCCACTGCGAAGATGATACTTTGTGGCATAACAGAGAGGAACTAGGTCGTTTTCACAAGCATCTCAACGGGATTAATCCGAATATTCAGTTTACCATGGAGGAGGAGGCAGGTGGAAGATTAAATTTTCTTGATGCGCTAGTTTTCAAGAAAGATGGTAGCTTAGACCACACAGTTTACCGAAAGCACGCACGTAGACCGTTACCTACATGGAGGATCGAACCACTATTCACAACAAAAGTGAGACATCATAGAAACTTTGGGGGATGAAACAAGGAACATTTGCGAACCAGAGCTGCTTGACATGGAACTAAAACATCTCATTAATGCATTACTGAAGAGTGATTATTCATCCGATGAGGTAACCCTGTGCAAAAATCATAGCAGTGCGCAAGCGCCTGTGAAATCGGAAGTATTCCTGCCTTTCGTTGACGACGTTACTGGACACAAAGGAAAAATCTTGACAAAATGAAACATTGCGGAAATTTACAAACCCACCTGGAAGATACAGGATCACCTAAAATTGGCTAAGGATGCTCGCAAACCGCTGGAAAAGGAGGAATTTAAAGGATTCCGTGTGGTTGTGGTGATGTGTACGTGGGTACTATAAAAAAGAAGGTTCGAAAAACGACTAGAAGAGCACAAGGGCAACTGTAGAATGTGAGAGATCGAAAAATCATCTGTTGCGGATCATGTTTTGCAGACAAGAGAACACAACGTTCATTTTAATAGGACTCAGATACTGGCAGACACAAGTGGACGGAAGGCTATACAGAGAGGCCGTAGAGACTGTTAAAAACCCGAAGAATTTCAGTAGGACGGGGGAGGAGGTCGTAAAATTGAATGACATCTGGCTCTCGGTGCTGAATAAGATGCGTATGAGCCTTCCTCCTTGGGATGACAGCAACAACGAACGACGGCAACAGACAATGGCCAATTGTGCCTCTCTCACGCCACTACTCGGGAGCAAGCGTAATGAATTTTGCTGCAGTCGGTAGTAAGCTAGAGTGTGAACCGGACACATCTTGGGTTTTAATGCGAAATCCATCCCACCACGGCATAACAGCCTGAAATATTTTATTAACTGTGACGTTTCCGGCCACGAAAGTTTACATTTTACAATTCATCCCTCTCTCTTTTCCGTGGCTAAAATGGTGAAGCATTGCTTTTATGCACATGTGCTCAACATGTATGTATAGACTATTTTTCAATTTTTAAAATCTTCGTTTAGTTACATGATTGGTGAAACTGAATTTTTAAATCTTCTTTTATTTATATGGTTGGTAAAAATACTATGACAAAGTAAGAATATCATGACAAAGTAAGAATAGCGAGACGCCACCGACCACGATTCATTTGAGACGCCGGACGCTGAAACCAGTATGCAGTGCTAATAAATGCTATGTTTTCAGTAGCCTACTAGTAAATTAGATTCTAAGAAGAATTAATGATAGTAGTAGAAACATTGTCATAAGCGTTCGGAAGTTAATCGTAATCATGAAGTGATAACATTCATTCTGAACACATCACCGGAAGGGGTACAAAACATAGAAAAGCTTCATTATCATAAAACGATGCCCAGATCAAGTAATTAGAAAAGCTTCCATAAATACATATGTTTTAATACCAGAGTTAACAGAATGCATGTCCTTCTCTGATAAGCTGCACTACTGATTTTAACTTGGGATCTCCGTCTTGTTTTAACTGATGACACGAAAAACGTGGTGCGTTCTTTGAAATTCTGCTTGTTGTTAAAACTCCTCCTTAATCTTCAAAGGTTGTGGCTATGATGTATTTGCAGAGTGACTTTATTAGGATAATAACTGGCCAGTTGCACGTCACCGTAACGGAGCAGCTTGATAAATGAGGTACGTTGCCGCCGTATAAGAGTGGTCAGTGTGACATGTCGTGTAGGACATGGATGATTAATGAGTTTAAGTGCGCATGCGTGTTGATACCACTGGTGGTAACAACCGCCAATGTAAAATCTTTCGGAATGGAAGTGTGTAAGATAGGTAATGTTCAAAGCAACTGAAATTAACGAAAACAACAAATCCACTGGTACACGGCTTCTGTGCCTGATTGCCTTGGGATCAGAAGAACTAGGACAACATGATATTGAACGTCATTCGTGACCCAACCAACTTTAAATTGCATTTATTAAACATTGTATTCAGATAATACAGAACATTGATCTTTCCTTTGAAACAATTGTAGGAGACATTAACACTGTTTGTGATCGAATATTAAACAGTCATACAAAATTGCGACAATATTAATCCTTGATTTAAAACAAGTTACTTAAAGAGGTCAATACGTGTCTGAACAAATAATCAAATTTCAGTGCTCGTTTTCAGGAATGTTATTAGAAATCATCAACTCTGGTTTTAAAACAAAGTGTTCAGAGACATCTACACTTGCCCAAACGAATTATTAAACATCAAAGTTTGGATTAGAGAAAATTTCTAGTAAAGCGGCATCTTAACAGGAGGGAAAGCATTCACACATATAACAAACTCTGCTTATGAACAAGCCACCCCTTGGCTGATATTAGGGGCATAAAGCCAATACTGAGACAGTCTGCATTGCTGCCAAATTTATTCAAGATGGCGGACCCTCCCCCACCTCGTCTCTGGGGGGTAGATGTGGCAATGTCACACCAATGACATCACCTGATGACAACACCTGCTGATGTGACCTCCTCCCTCACTTTTCCATGGCCTCCATCCCCCTCCCCTCTCACTCCCCTCCACTACTTGGAAAATCGTGGGAAAAGTAGTGACAGATCCACATTCAGTGGCTAGTTCGCAAAAGCGCCAACAGGGGGAGCTCAAAATAGTGATGTCTCAAATGAAAAAGAGATGTTGGGAGCCAATAGGAACATTGTATTCTCCATAGGAACATTGCATTCTCCCAGAAATTGGTGGGAGTGCTACATCAGGCCAAATGATCAGAGCTTGAGGGTATATAATGTGACACAGTAGGGCCTCGCTTTCACTTGTAGTCAGTCAGTGGAAGAAGAAGAACCAACAAGAGTCAGAAGCAGCAGCAGCCGAGGTCCACTGTCGCCACACTGCAGATTAGGAAGAATAAGAAAAGTAAGTATCGAATATTACATCTTTGTCTGTACCTATTATTATCATTATTCTTGTTATCGTATGTTTAGGTCTTGGTCCTGCTTGTGATAGTTCTTCCTTCTTGGTCAGTAGCCTTCAAACTGTCAAGCCCTGCAGAAGTGACTGCCAATGTGCTAGGACCAGCATTGAGCTCCAGTGTGTCAGCACCTGCAGCGGCCTACAACTTGTCTGGGCCTGCAGCGAGCATGTGTGGTCCTGTAGTGCAGCTGGTCAACACGCTGGAGCAGAATAAGGAACTGCTAATATCTGTTCCACTCTTGATTTGTATGATGAAAACACCTGGTCTATCCCCGACTCGCAGAATTATGCAGCTCGTGGTTGTAAATAGCACAATGCAGGTTAGCCTGTTCCATCCATCGATTTGTATGATGAAGACGCCCAGCCTATCCCCACTGCGTAGAACAGTGGAGGCATACAAGAGATTTACTGCATGTATACCTCTAAACTGCTTATGGGATACTTTGAAGAATGTAGCGAACTGCTTTGGATACCTAACAGGAACTTACTCTGGTACGGAGTGCAATGCATAACAACTTATATATTCAAGGTGTTCAACAGGAGAGTAAGATCAACATCAATAAAATAATATGGAAAATGCCACACATCACTGTATCGGATGAGCAATGTTTGGAGCTTTTGAAAGCTCTGAATGCCAGTGTATTTCTACCATTAACTTTCTGTTCATGGGAGGTTCTTGAGTACCCAGTGATACCGACTGCAAGCAGACACATGTGGGCTATTAAAACCTCACTTCAATTGGTGGCTCCCACATTCATCACATTTGCGTTTCAGGCAAGTAGAAGAGAGAATGTAGCGATTCCGCCAAATTTGACAACCGCAGGTTAACTAATACCAGATTATACGTGGATTCAGAATTCTATCTGTATGTTAATTTAGATCTGCAATGAGATGAAAATGTGTAAGTTTGGCATCTGGCATGTATACTAATTTCTGTGCTTCTCACTATGAAGACAAAGGATTTATACTCACACCATGGAAATTCAAGGAGCTGGTGCCAATCGTTGTAAAACACTGCTCAGAAGAGAATTAGTAATTAAACCTAGACCTACAGATGTACGAACTGAATTTGAATCTGCAGCAAATTTCCCAGAACACACTGCAGTATGTGCTCTACTTCTACAAGACCATATGTTTAACTATCGCCTCTTCACTGGTGCTGTGCAGCCAGCTGTAGAAATGAACAAGTGCTGTGCCATACCCAGAACATTTCACAATCGCATCTCAAGGTGTGAACATCATTGCAGTCGTTCAGGGTTTCTATGATAACGAATGCAAACAGTTCATATTTAAAGATGTTGCTTTCATAGCACTTAACGGAAGATGCTGCTATGATAGAGACATTCTCAGTGAGTGTTGCATCGCTGAGACCTTTCAGAGATGTGAAGTGTTCTAAAACATTGGGGAGTGCAAAGTGGTTAACACGATTCTATCATGAAATTCACTAGGATGATCTGGTGACATTGCTTCGATTATTCGAATACACAGATACCATCAGCTGCGTCAAAGCGAGAAGATCACATAGATGCATCGAATCTTCGAGGGCGCAGCTATTCAACACCTGGGTGCTCTGCTATCCGTTGACTCAGGGATGAGAAAAAAAACTGTGTCAGAATAGTGCTGTGTCTGCTTATGAAAATGTAAAATTACTTTGAAGTTTGTTGATAAATAAAGGAATTTTTGCCTCGCATTCTGTGTGCTTTTTTCACAATGTAATTTTACCCAGATACCATGTCTGCAGTTCTCCACAAGAACTAGAGTTATAATTCTAGACATGTTTGCTGTATGTCTCTGGAAGCAGACATGGTCACAAGCCACCTGCTCTCACAACGAAACATGTGCTGCATGATGGGCATACCTCCATGCAACCACGCAGTTCACCCAACAGCAGCACTAGCTGAGAGTATTTTTACAATTTTCAGTTGCACTGTTTAAGAATATTTTACAATTTTCAGCAATACTGGTTGAGAATATTTACAATTTTCAGTAGCACCAGTTGAAAGTATTTACGAGCCAACCCAACAGTAGTGCTGGTCAAGAGTATGTTTAGATTGGTTGGAAGTAGGTGAAATCTAAACACTAGACTGTACACAACTTCCTTTTTTCCCCTGAAGGGTTATTTACAATTCATGCACGGTTTGCAAATATACATTTACAACTGCACATAGTATACAAAAACCTACAAATGATGTGGATATATATATTTATTTACACATACCCACACACATGTTTACACCAAAAATATCTACACTCATAAACAGGTTATACTATTTCTGCATACATAAACTATTCACAACCACTATCACACACACTCTCACTCTCTCTCTCTCTCTCATTCAGACACCGTTATCATCACGTAAATAGTGTCAGTATGGGTGAGTTTCAGTCCTGTCATCACAAATGTCTCCTTTATTATCATAGCCGACAAACTGATTTTAGACTGCAGCTCAGTGCACAACTCATGCCCTTGAGACCAAATATTAGTTTTCAGCACAATGTGCTGCGGTGGAACACCACAGACACTTCTGTACAACCACTGCAAGCAGTCTTCAAGCTCAAACGCCCTTAAAGCCATACAACACACGCCATTCGTACGCCTCTGGGTGATGGCTCAAATGGCTCTAAGCACTATGGGACTTAACTTCTGAGGTCATCAGTCCCCTAGAACTTAGAACTACTTAAACCTAACTAACCTAAGGACGTCACACACACCCATGCCCGAGGCAGGATTCGAACCTGCAACCGTAGCGGTCGCGCGGTTCCAGACTGTAGCGCCTAGAACCGCTCCGCCACTCCGGCCGGCTGGGTGATGGCACCTTGCAGTGACTGATATGCGTACATTTTGGGTCTTAGACCCGCAAACTTCACAGTGGATGACCATTTCGCACCGTCTTTCATTAGACTAATAATCTTCTCGTTCTGTGGAACAATACCATAAGGATTATTGGCTATGTGTGAGGCTGCGCGGGATAGCCGTGCGTTCTAGGGCGTCTTGTCACGGTTCGCGCGGCTCCCCCCGTCGTAGGTTCGAGTCCTCCCTCGGGCATGGGTGTGTGTGTTGTTCTTATCGTAAGTTAGTTTAAGCCTAGGGACGATGACCTCAGCAGTTTGGTCCCATAGTCCTTACCACAAATTTCAATTTGCGATGTGTGAAGATGTGTCGAGTTCTTCACTGTAGCAAGTAATTACTTTGTATGCATCACAGCTTTTCACCTGTAGATAAAGCTATCTGTATCCATATAAAGTAACTTAGGATCAGCGATATGAGGTTTTGCGAACTTTTAATGGAATCAGTACATTGGAATTTCGATAGATACGAGGGCGGTTCAGAAAGTAGCCTTCGGTTGATTTAAAAAAATACACCAAGTTAAATAAAAATATTTTAATATATACATCTTACAACTACATCTTTGCACTATTTTTCTACGTAGTCTCCATAACGATTGAGGCACTTATCGTATCTCTTCCCAAGCTTTGAAATTCCTTCTGCATAAAAATCACCCGCTTGTGCCTGGAGCCAGCCTGTGACTGCATCTTTGAGCTCTTCGTCGTCATCAAACCGCTGTGACCCGAGCCATTTCTTCAAATGCATGAAGAGGTGATAATCACTTGGCGCCAGGTCTGGGCTGTAAGGTGGATGGTTGATAACGTCCCACTTGAAGGACTCAAGAAGGGCCGTTGTTCTGCGAGCAGAGGGCGTTATCGTGCAAAAAAACGATACCGGAAGTCAGCATACCACGGCGTTTGTTCTGTATAGCCCGTCGTAACTTTTTTATTGTTTCACAGTACACGTCTTGATTTATGGTCGTACCACGTTCCATGAATTCAACCAACAACGCCCCTTTGGCATCCCAAAACACCGTTGCCATCAGTTTTCTGGCAGAAAAATCTTGCGAGGCTTTTCTTGGTTTGGTAGGCGAATTTGAATGTGCCCACATCTTTGATTGTTCTTTTGTCTCAGGGTTCACGTACTTAATCCAGGTTTCGTCACCGGTCACGATTCTGTTTAACAATGGTTCTCCTTCGTCCTCATAACGTGACAGAAAGTCTAATGCAGAGGCCATTCTTTGAGTTTTGTGGTGGTCGGTAAGAATTTTGGGCACCCATCGTGCACAGAACTTACGGTAACCCAATCTTGCTGTCACTATCTCGTACAAGAGAGTCTTAGAAATCTGTGGAAAACCAGTAGACAACTCCGACATTGAGAAACGTCGATTTTCACGAACTGTTGCATCAACTGTCTGAACGAGTTCGTCAGTCACCAATGATGGTCTACCACTCTTCTCTTCATCATGAACGTTTTCTCGTCCACTTTTAAATAAACGTACCCATTCACGGACAACTCCTTCACTCATAACTCTTGGTCCGTACACGGCACAAAGCTCACGATGAATAGCTGCTGCAGAATATCCTTTGGCTGTAAAAAACCTTATGACAGCACGCACTTCACATTTGGCGGGGTTTTCAATTGCAGCACACATTTCAAACTGCCACAAAAACTAAACTAGCGCAGGTACGACGTTCACTCGACCACGGCTTGATGCCGACTGACCTGTTGAGTGCGTGAACGCACAGATGGCGTCGCTATTCCCCCCACAACCCGCACTGTGACCAATCGGAGGTTACTTTCTGAACCGCCCTCGTATAACACGCACAACCCCACAAAGAAATTCATTAACTCTACTGCAGTCTTCGACTTCTCCACAGCAAGTAAGTTCTTGCTGAAGATAGTGGCCTGTTTGAAATTTGGTCTGGAGACCCATTTTCTTACGCCCTATCGCCGAGCCCAACATGACCTTATAAAAATTTGGCGATGTTTCCACAAATTTTCCGTTGTCTAGCCGAAAATTGCATTATTCATCAATTTCTAAATATGTTTTTCGAAATGACTTTTGGCAGATTCACTCTGATTCGTATTCAAATCAAAAAGCTTCTTCAGCCAGAGTGACTTCTTGAAGGAGGTAACACAGGCAACTGCAATTAACTCTATCCTATATCGAGACACTGCTGGAAGTTTCTGTAATGCATGATGTATCTCTGCTTATCCCGCAGCATTTATGCAACTTGGGGAACTAGTTGCTCTGGACATAGTGGCAAATCGGTTTGTTCATCATGCAGACTATTAGGGTATGCTAGGTCTATCTCCAGAACATACTCTACACCAGAATCAGCTGCCATACATTCTTGTCATTATTGCATTCGTTTTCGAGCACCCATCGAAACACGCTAATCGTTAGCGACTGTTGCTCGAATCAAAGGATGTGTTGAACCTCTCTCCCTACGTGGGTTATTCGTCTTGGCGTGTCTACGCCCACTTTGGCTATGTGCCTCCATGTATCCCTCACTCGAAGTAAAGAAGCATGTCAGCATTGGCCAAAAGCTCGTTGTTGACTTTCGTTTTCTTGAGCGAGGCATCGCAAGACAACCTTAGTGCTGTGTAATAGAAGGCAGGATCTAGAGAATATGTGCCTATGAATACATCCAGAATTTCTCGAAAACATCCGCCAGTAAATGCATATCTTTGTCCATGCATATTCATCGAAATTTGGGATATTAAACTCCTGCCAAACATTCGAAGCATGCTGGTACCCTGCATCCGATATGGCATCACCTGTAAGGGTATTGGAAAATGCAGCAATGTCACGTAGTCTGGTTGTGTTGAGTTTCCCCATACAATCCAGATACTCGTATGGGAATTTCCCCCCTTCTTGTCACAAGCTGAAACTTTGCGCCATTGAGATGTACACCTCAGGTGATATGCATTTCCTCCAGAAGCAGGGTTTCAACAAGTTTCTGGAGTGGTGCCTGCATAGAGCGTAGCGAATCCAGGAAGCAGAGCGTAATTCTAGGCGTCATTCGTTTGGCGAATGAGATATATTTCTTGACGCTATCAGGTAGGATACTGTAATAAGTGCTCTGGGTGCATCTTATAGTTTCTCTTGAAAGCTAGGAGTGACAACACAAAGCAATACCGATCTTCACTTTTGACATTAATACATGCCTTTTGTCATTAACTATATCATCGGTAAGCCTGATGTAGCAGGACTCTCCATTGATTGAATCATGGACATGCATATGGATTTTGAGGTATATTAGCTGAGTGCTTTACTTGAGCCTCTGACCTGCATCTCAGAAAACCTTTCTCATATAGCACTCAAGGTGAAATCTTCAAACCACATAGCAACTGAGGTGCACCACGATACCACTCCATTTGCCCCTAAATGGTGGTCTCCTCTGTAGCACCTCCTCATTTGGCAGGATACGTGAGCTTGCAGCAGAGTAGTACACTGCACTGAATGGAGGGGTAGGCAAGTGGGCTCTCTCTCTGTCAGTGAATGGCATGATTTCAGAAACCCTACTGAGTTTTTGTCCCCCATGATGGGCTCTCAATTCACAAGAATGAGATTTGCTCACTCATCAAAAGTGTCCCCAATCACCACATAGCTTAGCTCTGGCATGGTATCAATAACCTGGTGCAGATCACTATTAGGATGGGAGAGGGAACTGCTGCCACTCAGTGACACACTACGAGTACCACTGGGTAGTGTGGGTTATCATAGGCGAGGCTCTCCACATCATCCCAATGCAAACAACCAGGCCGTGGAGAAGCTGTGCATTGAGGCACAATGGTGAGACCCTCACCAGAGATGCTGGGCTGCTGCTGCAGTGGTGAGCAGGGCAAAGAGCAGGCCGCTGCAGGGACGATGGGGCACTTACAACCGATTGCACTGTGGCAGGTGACATCCACACCTGTCAGAATGGTGTAGCACCCACGGTGATGGTGGGTGTGCTGGCAGTGTCTAGGGCGGTGACAGCGGCATGGCAGTGGCAGGGGTAGCATAGGTGGTGAAGGCAGCAGTGGCAGTAGTGGTGGGATGCAGAGGCAGCAGTAGAGGTGGCGGCGACTGTGGCTGACGTTCGCACAACAGCTAGTGGTATCCAGGCAGGTGAGGCATGCCTCACAGATGCGCATTTCACTTTCACCTGCCTTGGTAGCTGCATCAAAGCGTACTGTGATGGCGCAACTGTCAAGGGGTTGACTTGACACACATGTGAAAGAAAGATAATTATGGAAGTAATCACGCACCTCCTCTTCTTGTCATGCCAACACCAGCTCCCCGAGATCCTCGGCGACTGCTGCCTTCCATGCCAGTATCTACTCGTGGAGCTGAAACTCCATGTCTTCTGGAGAAGCTGTAAAACAAAAAAAAAAAGACTGGTAACACTCACTTCCGAGTTTTTCATAACACAAAGGCACATGCTGGTAAAAACAATTACGCTACGAAATATATACTTACAAGACTGCTCTAAGAGCCATGCAGCCTCATTAGCCTGCCACAGCAATTCAGTCTCCACTAGCCAATCGATCTGAGTCAGCATGTGCACTGTAACAAAAAGAAGACTGTTTTGATGAGGTACTTTTTTTTATCTGAAATACACTACAAACTCTAAATTCACTGTATCGAGGAATACGCTACATAATTCGACCATGTGACTTGAAATGCAGCTTAATCTGAAATATTCTGATTTCATTTTATCGAGAAATATACTACAAAAATTCAGCCACATGGCTTTAAATGCAGTATAAATATGTATCAAACGCAGAAACATGTGCTACACACTGAAAGACATCACTAAATATTAACATGCAGTTTGAAATACAAAGGACTTTGAACACACTTGCTACTACTAAATTGGGTTTAACGGGAAATACAGTAAATTTGTACATATACTACACAACTACTACTAACACACTTGTTACTGCTAAATTCGCTTTAATAAAGAATATACGACAAAATTCAACCACATGGTTTGAAATACAACATAGACAGCTATCGAACACAGAAATGAACTACGATCAGTAATATACTACTGAATCTGAAACGTGATTAGAAGTGCATAAAAATACGAACACACCTGCCGCTACTAAATTTGGTTTAACATGAATATACCACTACGAATCCTGTACGCTAATAATGTGTACTTATACGGCTGCAGTGATGCTACCTCTGATGCATTTCAGTGTGGAGACTGTTCTTCCACATGTGAAAGGTGCTGTTCCTGCTGCTACTGTTGGCATCTTACTTCTTCCAGTTGCTGAGCTAAGGCAGCTAGTGTCTCCGGCATGAACGCTGCAACGCCAAAGAAACTTTAGATAGCGAAATTCGAACAGATGGTCTGGCATGCATCGGAAATTATACTACGACACTTGTTGTTATATGCGTTTCAACTAGAAATATACAACTAAACTTGAAAACGTGGTTTGAAATGCAATGAAATATGTAGTACAAACACACTGCTGTGACGCTACCTCTGATGCATTTCAGTGTGGAGACTGTTCTTCCACATGTGAAAGGTGCTGTTCCTGCTGCTACTGTTGGCATCTTACTTCTTCCAGTTGCTGAGCTAAGGCAGCTAGTGTCTCCGGCATGAATGCTGCAACGACAAAGAAACTTTAGATAGCGAAATTCGAACACATGGTCTGGCATACATCGGAAAATATACTACGACACTTGTTGTTACATGCATTTCAACTAGAAATATACAACTAAACTTGAAAATGTGGTTTGAAATGCAATGAAATACGTAGTACAAACACACTGCTGTGACGCTGCCTCTGATGCATTTCAGTGTGGAGACTGTTCTTCCACATGTGAAAGGTGCTGTTCCTGCTGCTACTGTTGGCATCTTACTTCTTCCAGTTGCTGAGCTAAGGCAGCTAGTGTCTCCGGCATGAACGCGGCAACGCCATAGAAACTTTAGATAGCGAAATTCGAACAGATGGTCTGGCATGCATCGGAAATTATACTACGACACTTGTTGTTATATGCGTTTCAACTAGAAATATACAACTAAACTTGAAAACGTGGTTTGAAATGCAATGAAATATGTAGTACAAACACACTGCTGTGACGCTACCTCTGATGCATTTCAGTGTGGAGACTGTTCTTCCACATGTGAAAGGTGCTGTTCCTGCTGCTACTGTTGGCATCTTACTTCTTCCAGTTGCTGAGCTAAGGCAGCTAGTGTCTCCGGCATGAATGCTGCAACGACAAAGAAACTTTAGATAGCGAAATTCGAACACATGGTCTGGCATACATCGGAAAATATACTACGACACTTGTTGTTACATGCATTTCAACTAGAAATATACAACTAAACTTGAAAATGTGGTTTGAAATGCAATGAAATATGTAGTACAAACACACTGCTGTGAAGCTACCTCTGATGCATTTCGGTGTGGAGACTGTTCTTCCACATGTGAAAGGTGCTGTTCCTGCTGCTACTGTTGGCATCTTACTTCTTCCAGCTGCTGAGCTAAGGCAGCTAGTGTCTCCGGCATGAACGCTGCAATGACAAAGAAACTTTAGATAGCGAAATTCGAACACATGGTCTGGCATGCATCGGAAATTATACTACGACACTTGTTGTCATATGCGTTTCAACTAGAAATATACAACTAAGCTTGAAAACGTGGTTTGAAATGCAATGAAATATGTAGTACAAACACACTGCTGTGACGCTACCTCTGATGCATTTCAGTGTGGAGACTGTTCTTCCACATGTGAAAGGTGCTGTTCCTGCTGCTACTGTTGGCATCTTACTTCTTCCAGTTGCTGAGCTAAGGCAGCTAGTGTCTCCGTCATGAATGCTGCAACGACAAAGAAACTTTGTTATATGCGTTTCAACTAGAAATATACAACTAAGCTTGAAAACGTGGTTTGAAATGCAATGAAATATGTAGTACAAACACACAGCTGTGACGCTACCTCTGATGCATTTCAGTGTGGAGACTGTTCTTCCACATGTGAAAGGTGCTGTTCCTGCTGCTACTGTTGGCATCTTACTTCTTCCAGCTGCTGAGCTAAGGCAGCTAGTGTCTCCGGCATGAACGCTGCAACGACAAAGAAACTTTAGATAGCGAAATTCGAACACATGGTCTGGCATGCATCGGAAATTATACTACGACACTTGTTGTTATATGCGTTTCAAATAGAAATATACAACTAAACTTGAAAACGTGGTTTGAAATGCAATGAAATATGTAGTACAAACACACTGCTGTGACGCTACCTCTGATGCATTTCAGTGTGGAGACTGTTCTTCCACATGTGAAAGGTGCTGTTCCTGCTGCTAGTGTTGGCATCTTACTTCTTCCAGTTGCTGAGCTAAGGCAGCTAGTGTCTCCGGCATGAATGCTGCAACGACAAAGAAACTTTAGATAGCGAAATTCGAACACATGGTCTGGCATACATCGGAAAATATACTACGACACTTGTTGTTACATGCATTTCAAATAGAAATATACAACTAAACTTGAAAATGTGGTTTGAAATGCAATGAAATATGTAGTACAAACACACTGCTGTGACGCTGCCTCTGATGCATTTCAGTGTGGAGACTGTTCTTCCACATGTGAAAGGTGCTGTTCCTGCTGCTACTGTTGGCATCTTACTTCTTCCAGTTGCTGAGCTAAGGCAGCTAGTGTCTCCGGCATGAATGCTGCAACGACAAAGAAACTTTAGATAGCGAAATTCGAACACATGGTCTGGCATACATCGGAAAATATACTACGACACTTGTTGTTACATGCATTTCAAATAGAAATATACAACTAAACTTGAAAATGTGGTTTGAAATGCAATGAAATATGTAGTACAAACACACTGCTGTGACGCTGCCTCTGATGCATTTCAGTTTGGAGACTGTTCTTCCACATGTGAAAGGTGCTGTTCCTGCTGCTACTGTTGGCATCTTACTTCTTCCAGTTGCTGAGCTAAGGCAGCTAGTGTCTCCGGCATGAACGCTGCAATGACAAAGAAACTTTAGATAGCGAAATTCGAACAGATGGTCTGGCATGCATCGGAAATTATACTACGACACTTGTTGTTATATGCGTTTCAACTAGAAATATACAACTAAGCTTGAAAACGTGGTTTGATATGCAGTGAAATATGTAGTACAAACACACTGCTGTGACGCTACCTCTGATGCATTTAAGTGTGGAGACTGTTCTTCCACATGTGAAAGGTGCTGCTCCTGCTGCTACTGTTGGCATCTTACTTCTTCCAGTTGCTGAGCTAAGGCAGCTAGTGTCTCCGGCATGAACGCTGCAACGCCAAAGAAACTTTAGATAGCGAAATTCGAACAGATGGTCTGGCATGCATCGGAAATTATACTACGACACTTGTTGTTATATGCGTTTCAACTAGAAATATACAACTAAACTTGAAAACGTGGTTTGAAATGCAATGAAATATGTAGTACAAACACACTGCTGTGACGCTACCTCTGATGCATTTCAGTGTGGAGACTGTTCTTCCACATGTGAAAGGTGCTGTTCCTGCTGCTACTGTTGGCATCTTACTTCTTCCAGTTGCTGAGCTAAGGCAGCTAGTGTCTCCGGCATGAACGCTGCAACGCCAAAGAAACTTTAGATAGCGAAATTCGAACAGATGGTCTGGCATGCATCGGAAATTATACTACGACACTTGTTGTTATATGCGTTTCAACTAGAAATATACAACTAAACTTGAAAACGTGGTTTGAAATGCAATGAAATATGTAGTACAAACACACTGCTGTGACGCTACCTCTGATGCATTTCAGTGTGGAGACTGTTCTTCCACATGTGAAAGGTGCTGTTCCTGCTGCTACTGTTGGCATCTTACTTCTTCCAGTTGCTGAGCTAAGGCAGCTAGTGTCTCCGGCATGAATGCTGCAACGACAAAGAAACTTTAGATAGCGAAATTCGAACACATGGTCTGGCATACATCGGAAAATATACTACGACACTTGTTGTTACATGCATTTCAACTAGAAATATACAACTAAACTTGAAAATGTGGTTTGAAATGCAATGAAATATGTAGTACAAACACACTGCTGTGACGCTACCTCTGATGCATTTCGGTGTGGAGACTGTTCTTCCACATGTGAAAGGTGCTGTTCCTGCTGCTACTGTTGGCATCTTACTTCTTCCAGCTGCTGAGCTAAGGCAGCTAGTGTCTCCGGCATGAACGCTGCAACGACAAAGAAACTTTAGATAGCGAAATTCGAACACATGGTCTGGCATGCATCGGAAATTATACTACGACACTTGTTGTCATATGCGTTTCAACTAGAAATATACAACTAAGCTTGAAAACGTGGTTTGAAATGCAATGAAATATGTAGTACAAACACACTGCTGTGACGCTACCTCTGATGCATTTCAGTGTGGAGACTGTTCTTCCACATGTGAAAGGTGCTGTTCCTGCTGCTAGTGTTGGCATCTTACTTCTTCCAGTTGCTGAGCTAAGGCAGCTAGTGTCTCCGGCATGAATGCTGCAACGACAAAGAAACTTTGTTATATGCGTTTCAACTAGAAATATACAACTAAGCTTGAAAACGTGGTTTGATATGCAGTGAAATATGTAGTACAAACACACTGCTGTGACGCTACCTCTGATGCATTTAAGTGTGGAGACTGTTCTTCCACATGTGAAAGGTGCTGCTCCTGCTGCTACTGTTGGCATCTTACTTCTTCCAGTTGCTGAGCTAAGGCAGCTAGTGTCTCCGGCATGAACGCTGCAACGCCAAAGAAACTTTAGATAGCGAAATTCGAACAGATGGTCTGGCATGCATCGGAAATTATACTACGACACTTGTTGTTATATGCGTTTCAACTAGAAATATACAACTAAACTTGAAAACGTGGTTTGAAATGCAATGAAATATGTAGTACAAACACACTGCTGTGACGCTACCTCTGATGCATTTCAGTGTGGAGACTGTTCTTCCACATGTGAAAGGTGCTGTTCCTGCTGCTACTGTTGGCATCTTACTTCTTCCAGTTGCTGAGCTAAGGCAGCTAGTGTCTCCGGCATGAATGCTGCAACGACAAAGAAACTTTAGATAGCGAAATTCGAACACATGGTCTGGCATACATCGGAAAATATACTACGACACTTGTTGTTACATGCATTTCAACTAGAAATATACAACTAAACTTGAAAATGTGGTTTGAAATGCAATGAAATATGTAGTACAAACACACTGCTGTGAAGCTACCTCTGATGCATTTCAGTGTGGAGACTGTTCTTCCACATGTGAAAGGTGCTGTTCCTGCTGCTAGTGTTGGCATCTTACTTCTTCCAGTTGCTGAGCTAAGGCAGCTAGTGTCTCCGGCATGAATGCTGCAACGACAAAGAAACTTTAGATAGCGAAATTCGAACACATGGTCTGGCATACATCGGAAAATATACTACGACACTTGTTGTTACATGCATTTCAAATAGAAATATACAACTAAACTTGAAAATGTGGTTTGAAATGCAATGAAATATGTAGTACAAACACACTGCTGTGACGCTGCCTCTGATGCATTTCAGTGTGGAGACTGTTCTTCCACATGTGAAAGGTGCTGTTCCTGCTGCTACTGTTGGCATCTTACTTCTTCCAGTTGCTGAGCTAAGGCAGCTAGTGTCTCCGTCATGAATGCTGCAACGACAAAGAAACTTTGTTATATGCGTTTCAACTAGAAATATACAACTAAGCTTGAAAACGTGGTTTGAAATGCAATGAAATACGTAGTACAAACACACTGCTGTGACGCTGCCTCTGATGCATTTCAGTGTGGAGACTGTTCTTCCACATGTGAAAGGTGCTGTTCCTGCTGCTACTGTTGGCATCTTACTTCTTCCAGCTGCTGAGCTAAGGCAGCTAGTGTCTCCGGCATGAACGCTGCAACGACAAAGAAACTTTAGATAGCGAAATTCGAACACATGGTCTGGCATGCATCGGAAATTATACTACGACACTTGTTGTTATATGCGTTTCAAATAGAAATATACAACTAAACTTGAAAACGTGGTTTGAAATGCAATGAAATATGTAGTACAAACACACTGCTGTGACGCTACCTCTGATGCATTTCAGTGTGGAGACTGTTCTTCCACATGTGAAAGGTGCTGTTCCTGCTGCTAGTGTTGGCATCTTACTTCTTCCAGTTGCTGAGCTAAGGCAGCTAGTGCCTCCGGCATGAATGCTGCAACGACAAAGAAACTTTAGATAGCGAAATTCGAACACATGGTCTGGCATACATCGGAAAATATACTACGACACTTGTTGTTACATGCATTTCAAATAGAAATATACAACTAAACTTGAAAATGTGGTTTGAAATGCAATGAAATATGTAGTACAAACACACTGCTGTGACGCTGCCTCTGATGCATTTCAGTGTGGAGACTGTTCTTCCACATGTGAAAGGTGCTGTTCCTGCTGCTACTGTTGGCATCTTACTTCTTCCAGTTGCTGAGCTAAGGCAGCTAGTGTCTCCGGCATGAATGCTGCAACGACAAAGAAACTTTAGATAGCGAAATTCGAACACATGGTCTGGCATACATCGGAAAATATACTACGACACTTGTTGTTACATGCATTTCAAATAGAAATATACAACTAAACTTGAAAATGTGGTTTGAAATGCAATGAAATATGTAGTACAAACACACTGCTGTGACGCTGCCTCTGATGCATTTCAGTTTGGAGACTGTTCTTCCACATGTGAAAGGTGCTGTTCCTGCTGCTACTGTTGGCATCTTACTTCTTCCAGTTGCTGAGCTAAGGCAGCTAGTGTCTCCGGCATGAACGCTGCAATGACAAAGAAACTTTAGATAGCGAAATTCGAACAGATGGTCTGGCATGCATCGGAAATTATACTACGACACTTGTTGTTATATGCGTTTCAACTAGAAATATACAACTAAGCTTGAAAACGTGGTTTGATATGCAGTGAAATATGTAGTACAAACACACTGCTGTGACGCTACCTCTGATGCATTTAAGTGTGGAGACTGTTCTTCCACATGTGAAAGGTGCTGCTCCTGCTGCTACTGTTGGCATCTTACTTCTTCCAGTTGCTGAGCTAAGGCAGCTAGTGTCTCCGGCATGAACGCTGCAACGCCAAAGAAACTTTAGATAGCGAAATTCGAACAGATGGTCTGGCATGCATCGGAAATTATACTACGACACTTGTTGTTATATGCGTTTCAACTAGAAATATACAACTAAACTTGAAAACGTGGTTTGAAATGCAATGAAATATGTAGTACAAACACACTGCTGTGACGCTACCTCTGATGCATTTCAGTGTGGAGACTGTTCTTCCACATGTGAAAGGTGCTGTTCCTGCTGCTACTGTTGGCATCTTACTTCTTCCAGTTGCTGAGCTAAGGCAGCTAGTGTCTCCGGCATGAACGCTGCAACGCCAAAGAAACTTTAGATAGCGAAATTCGAACAGATGGTCTGGCATGCATCGGAAATTATACTACGACACTTGTTGTTATATGCGTTTCAACTAGAAATATACAACTAAACTTGAAAACGTGGTTTGAAATGCAATGAAATATGTAGTACAAACACACTGCTGTGACGCTACCTCTGATGCATTTCAGTGTGGAGACTGTTCTTCCACATGTGAAAGGTGCTGTTCCTGCTGCTACTGTTGGCATCTTACTTCTTCCAGTTGCTGAGCTAAGGCAGCTAGTGTCTCCGGCATGAACGCTGCAACGACAAAGAAACTTTAGATAGCGAAATTCGAACACATGGTCTGGCATACATCGGAAAATATACTACGACACTTGTTGTTACATGCATTTCAACTAGAAATATACAACTAAACTTGAAAATGTGGTTTGAAATGCAATGAAATATGTAGTACAAACACACTGCTGTGACGCTACCTCTGATGCATTTCGGTGTGGAGACTGTTCTTCCACATGTGAAAGGTGCTGTTCCTGCTGCTACTGTTGGCATCTTACTTCTTCCAGTTGCTGAGCTAAGGCAGCTAGTGTCTCCGGCATGAATGCTGCAACGACAAAGAAACTTTAGATAGCGAAATTCGAACACATGGTCTGGCATACATCGGAAAATATACTACGACACTTGTTGTTACATGCATTTCAACTAGAAATATACAACTAAACTTGAAAATGTGGTTTGAAATGCAATGAAATATGTAGTACAAACACACTGCTGTGACGCTACCTCTGATGCATTTCGGTGTGGAGACTGTTCTTCCACATGTGAAAGGTGCTGTTCCTGCTGCTACTGTTGGCATCTTACTTCTTCCAGTTGCTGAGCTAAGGCAGCTAGTGTCTCCGGCATGAACGCTGCAACGACAAAGAAACTTTAGATAGCGAAATTCGAACAGATGGTCTGGCATGCATCGGAAATTATACTACGACACTTGTTGTTATATGCGTTTCAACTAGAAATATACAACTAAACTTGAAAACGTGGTTTGAAATGCAATGAAATATGTAGTACAAACACACTGCTGTGACGCTACCTCTGATGCATTTCAGTGTGGAGACTGTTCTTCCACATGTGAAAGGTGCTGTTCCTGCTGCTACTGTTGGCATCTTACTTCTTCCAGTTGCTGAGCTAAGGCAGCTAGTGTCTCCGGCATGAACGCTGCAACGACAAAGAAACTTTAGATAGCGAAATTCGAACAGATGGTCTGGCATGCATCGGAAATTATACTACGACACTTGTTGTTATATGCGTTTCAACTAGAAATATACAACTAAACTTGAAAACGTGGTTTGAAATGCAATGAAATATGTAGTACAAACACACTGCTGTGACGCTACCTCTGATGCATTTCAGTGTGGAGACTGTTCTTCCACATGTGAAAGGTGCTGTTCCTGCTGCTACTGTTGGCATCTTACTTCTTCCAGTTGCTGAGCTAAGGCAGCTAGTGTCTCCGGCATGAATGCTGCAACGACAAAGAAACTTTAGATAGCGAAATTCGAACACATGGTCTGGCATACATCGGAAAATATACTACGACACTTGTTGTTACATGCATTTCAACTAGAAATATACAACTAAACTTGAAAATGTGGTTTGAAATGCAATGAAATATGTAGTACAAACACACTGCTGTGACGCTACCTCTGATGCATTTCGGTGTGGAGACTGTTCTTCCACATGTGAAAGGTGCTGTTCCTGCTGCTACTGTTGGCATCTTACTTCTTCCAGCTGCTGAGCTAAGGCAGCTAGTGTCTCCGGCATGAACGCTGCAACGACAAAGAAACTTTAGATAGCGAAATTCGAACACATGGTCTGGCATGCATCGGAAATTATACTACGACACTTGTTGTCATATGCGTTTCAACTAGAAATATACAACTAAGCTTGAAAACGTGGTTTGAAATGCAATGAAATATGTAGTACAAACACACTGCTGTGACGCTACCTCTGATGCATTTCAGTGTGGAGACTGTTCTTCCACATGTGAAAGGTGCTGTTCCTGCTGCTAGTGTTGGCATCTTACTTCTTCCAGTTGCTGAGCTAAGGCAGCTAGTGTCTCCGGCATGAATGCTGCAACGACAAAGAAACTTTGTTATATGCGTTTCAACTAGAAATATACAACTAAGCTTGAAAACGTGGTTTGATATGCAGTGAAATATGTAGTACAAACACACTGCTGTGACGCTACCTCTGATGCATTTAAGTGTGGAGACTGTTCTTCCACATGTGAAAGGTGCTGCTCCTGCTGCTACTGTTGGCATCTTACTTCTTCCAGTTGCTGAGCTAAGGCAGCTAGTGTCTCCGGCATGAACGCTGCAACGCCAAAGAAACTTTAGATAGCGAAATTCGAACAGATGGTCTGGCATGCATCGGAAATTATACTACGACACTTGTTGTTATATGCGTTTCAACTAGAAATATACAACTAAACTTGAAAACGTGGTTTGAAATGCAATGAAATATGTAGTACAAACACACTGCTGTGACGCTACCTCTGATGCATTTCAGTGTGGAGACTGTTCTTCCACATGTGAAAGGTGCTGTTCCTGCTGCTACTGTTGGCATCTTACTTCTTCCAGTTGCTGAGCTAAGGCAGCTAGTGTCTCCGGCATGAACGCTGCAACGCCAAAGAAACTTTAGATAGCGAAATTCGAACAGATGGTCTGGCATGCATCGGAAATTATACTACGACACTTGTTGTTATATGCGTTTCAACTAGAAATATACAACTAAACTTGAAAACGTGGTTTGAAATGCAATGAAATATGTAGTACAAACACACTGCTGTGACGCTACCTCTGATGCATTTCAGTGTGGAGACTGTTCTTCCACATGTGAAAGGTGCTGTTCCTGCTGCTACTGTTGGCATCTTACTTCTTCCAGTTGCTGAGCTAAGGCAGCTAGTGTCTCCGGCATGAATGCTGCAACGACAAAGAAACTTTAGATAGCGAAATTCGAACACATGGTCTGGCATACATCGGAAAATATACTACGACACTTGTTGTTACATGCATTTCAACTAGAAATATACAACTAAACTTGAAAATGTGGTTTGAAATGCAATGAAATATGTAGTACAAACACACTGCTGTGACGCTACCTCTGATGCATTTCGGTGTGGAGACTGTTCTTCCACATGTGAAAGGTGCTGTTCCTGCTGCTACTGTTGGCATCTTACTTCTTCCAGCTGCTGAGCTAAGGCAGCTAGTGTCTCCGGCATGAACGCTGCAACGACAAAGAAACTTTAGATAGCGAAATTCGAACACATGGTCTGGCATGCATCGGAAATTATACTACGACACTTGTTGTCATATGCGTTTCAACTAGAAATATACAACTAAGCTTGAAAACGTGGTTTGAAATGCAATGAAATATGTAGTACAAACACACTGCTGTGACGCTACCTCTGATGCATTTCAGTGTGGAGACTGTTCTTCCACATGTGAAAGGTGCTGTTCCTGCTGCTAGTGTTGGCATCTTACTTCTTCCAGTTGCTGAGCTAAGGCAGCTAGTGTCTCCGGCATGAATGCTGCAACGACAAAGAAACTTTGTTATATGCGTTTCAACTAGAAATATACAACTAAGCTTGAAAACGTGGTTTGAAATGCAATGAAATATGTAGTACAAACACACTGCTGTGACGCTACCTCTGATGCATTTCAGTGTGGAGACTGTTCTTCCACATGTGAAAGGTGCTGTTCCTGCTGCTACTGTTGGCATCTTACTTCTTCCAGCTGCTGAGCTAAGGCAGCTAGTGTCTCCGGCATGAACGCTGCAACGACAAAGAAACTTTAGATAGCGAAATTCGAACACATGGTCTGGCATACATCGGAAAATATACTACGACGCTTGTTGTTACATGCATTTCAAATAGAAATATACAACTAAACTTGAAAATGTGGTTTGAAATGCAATGAAATATGTAGTACAAACACACTGCTGTGACGCTGCCTCTGATGCATTTCAGTTTGGAGACTGTTCTTCCACATGTGAAAGGTGCTGTTCCTGCTGCTACTGTTGGCATCTTACTTCTTACAGTTGCTGAGCTAAGGCAGCTAGTGTCTCCGGCATGAACGCTGCAACGACAAAGAAACTTTAGATAGCGAAATTCGAACAGATGGTCTGGCATGCATCGGAAATTATACTACGACACTTGTTGTTATATGCGTTTCAACTAGAAATATACAACTAAGCTTGAAAACGTGGTTTGATATGCAGTGAAATATGTAGTACAAACACACTGCTGTGACGCTACCTCTGATGCATTTCAGTGTGGAGACTGTTCTTCCACATGTGAAAGGTGCTGTTCCTGCTGCTACTGTTGGCATCTCACTTCTTCCAGTTGCTAAGCTAAGGCAGCTAGTGTCTCCGGCATGAACGCTGCAACGCCAAAGAAACTTTAGATAGCGAAATTCGAACAGATGGTCTGGCATGCATCGGAAATTATACTACGACACTTGTTGTTATATGCGTTTCAACTAGAAATATACAACTAAACTTGAAAACGTGGTTTGAAATGCAATGAAATATGTAGTACAAACACACTGCTGTGACGCTACCTCTGATGCATTTCAGTGTGGAGACTGTTCTTCCACATGTGAAAGGTGCTGTTCCTGCTGCTACTGTTGGCATCTTACTTCTTCCAGTTGCTGAGCTAAGGCAGCTAGTGTCTCCGGCATGAATGCTGCAACGACAAAGAAACTTTAGATAGCGAAATTCGAACACATGGTCTGGCATGCATCGGAAATTATACTACGACACTTGTTGTTACATGCATTTCAACTAGAAATATACAACTAAACTTGAAAATGTGGTTTGAAATGCAATGAAATATGTAGTACAAACACACTGCTGTGACGCTACCTCTGATGCATTTCAGTGTGGAGACTGTTCTTCCACATGTGAAAGGTGCTGTTCCTGCTGCTACTGTTGGCATCTTACTTCTTCCAGTTGCTGAGCTAAGGCAGCTAGTGTCTCCGGCATGAACGCTGCAACGACAAAGAAACTTTAGATAGCGAAATTCGAACAGATGGTCTGGCATGCATCGGAAATTATATTACGACACTTGTTGTCATATGCGTTTCAACTAGAAATATACTACTAAGCTTGAAAACGTCGTTTGAAATGCAATGAAATATGTAGTACAAACACACTGCTGTGACGCTACCTCTGATGCATTTCAGTGTGGAGACTGTTCTTCCACATGTGAAATGTGCTGTTCCTGCTGCTACTGTTGGCATCTTACTTCTTCCAGTTGATGAGCTAAGGCAGCTAGTGTCTCCGGCATGAACGCTGCAACGACAAAGAAACTTTAGATAGCGAAATTCGAACAGATGGTCTGGCATGCATCGGAAATTATACTACGACACTTGTTGTTATATGCGTTTCAACTAGAAATATACAACTAAACTTGAAAACGTGGTTTGAAATGCAATGAAATATGTAGTACACACACTGCTGTGACGCTACCTCTGATGCATTTCAGTGTGGAGACTGTTCTTCCACATGTGAAAGGTGCTGTTCCTGCTGCTACTGTTGGCATCTTACTTCTTCCAGTTGCTGAGCTAAGGCAGCTAGTGTCTCCGGCATGAATGCTGCAACGACAAAGAAACTTTAGATAGCGAAATTCGAACACATGGTCTGGCATACATCAGAAAATATACTACGACACTTGTTGTTACATGCATTTCAACTAGAAATATACAACTAAACTTGAAAATGTGGTTTGAAATGCAATGAAATATGTAGTACAAACACACTGCTGTGACGCTACCTCTGATGCATTTCAGTGTGGAGACTGTTCTTCCACATGTGAAAGGTGCTGTTCCTGCTGCTACTGTTGGCATCTTACTTCTTCCAGTTGCTGAGCTAAGGCAGCTAGTGTCTCCGGCATGAATGCTGCATCGACAAAGAAACTTTAGATAGCGAAATCGAACAGATGGTCTGGCATGCATCGGGAATTATACTATGACACTTGTTGTTATATGCGTTTCAACTAGAAATATACAACTAAGCTTGAAAACGTGGTTTGAAATGCAATGAAATATGTAGTACAAACACACTGCTGTGACGCTACCTCTGATGCATTTCAGTGTGGAGACTGTTCTTCCACATGTGAAAGGTGCTGTTCCTGCTGCTACTGTTGGCATCTTACTTCTTCCAGTTGCTGAGCTAAGGCAGCTAGTGTCTCCGGCATGAATGCTGCAACGACAAAGAAACTTTAGATAGCGAAATTCGAACACATGGTCTGGCATACATCAGAAAATATACTACGACACTTGTTGTTACATGCATTTCAACTAGAAATATACAACTAAACTTGAAAATGTGGTTTGAAATGCAATGAAATATGTAGTACAAACACACTGCTGTGACGCTGCCTCTGATGCATTTCAGTGTGGAGACTGTTCTTCCACATGTGAAAGGTGCTGTTCCTGCTGCTACTGTTGGCATCTTACTTCTTCCAGTTGCTGAGCTAAGGCAGCTAGTGTCTCCGGCATGAACGCTGCAACGACAAAGAAACTTTAGATAGCGAAATTCGAACAGATGGTCTGGCATGCATCGGAAATTTTACTACGACACTTGTTGTTATATGCGTTTCAACTAGAAATATACAACTAAGCTTGAAAACGTGGTTTGAAATGCAATGAAATATGTAGTACAAACACACTGCTGTGACGCTACCTCTGATGCATTTCAGTGTGGAGACTGTTCTTCCACATGTGAAAGGTGCTGTTCCTGCTGCTACTGTTGGCATCTTACTTCTTCCAGTTGCTGAGCTAAGGCAGCTAGTGTCTCCGGCATGAACGCTGCAACGACAAAGAAACTTTAGATAGCGAAATTCGAACAGATGGTCTGGTTGCTTCGGAAATTATACTACGACACTTGTTGTTATATGCGTTTCAACTAGAAATATACAAGTAAACTTGAAAACGTGGTTTGAAATGCAATGAAATATGGAGTTCAAACACACTTGATATATTGAAATCCGAACTCGCACGCTACGTGCAAATTTGCTGCAGAATTCGTTTTAAAAAAGGCAATGAGAATATATCACTACAAATTCTGTACAGTAAAAAAATATCTACTTGCAGGCTGCTTCGCCCAAGTCCTGCCTGGGCACGTTGTTCCCTTGTTGACAGTGATTGTTGCTGCTTGCTTCACTACAAAGGATGATCACTTTTGGATGACGGCTGGAAAAGAAATGTTCTGGACCCACTGATGAATTCGACCACAGTGAGAATGAATGTGTCATGGTTGGGTTATATTTAATTTAATGTGCGTTTTCTGCATTATGTAAGTTGAAGTTCCAGTGGTATTTTCCATATGCAGCTCCCCACGTGTTGTATCCAGCGCATTCGACACTCGCTACGAGTTTTTTTTAAAACAGCAATATGTATATTTTGAGCACATGTATTTTATGAGTGTATTTCACATCGATTTCTGTACATGTAAAGCGACCCCAGTTTAGTTCTGTGTTATATTTTCACGTGGTAATGCAATTATTTGTGTAATTTGTCGGGAGAAGGTAGTTTCGTACCGACTTCCAAGTGGAATAAGTTAATTTTGCCTCGATTTTTACTTTACTGTGTTATATGGAGCAGCGTTAATTATCATATCAGCAGTGTATTGATCTGTAATTAGGCAAGTGTTTCCATCCAAAAGTTTTGATTTAATGTCATTTCTCTTTAGTTTCGTGTTTGTTTCGGTTTCTTTTAATTTCGTTGGGTAATTAGAACAGTGCAAATTTCCACAGCAGTAGTGTACTGATCTGTAATTAAATGAGTGCTTCCACACACAACAAAAATAAAATAGAACTCCCTGTGAAAATAAAGCGACTACATTTCTCACCAGCAGCTCAGCACAGACTGAGTTTTTCCACCATTTTCGAAGTGGAGTGGAGGGGATGGAAATGGGGAGGGGAAAGTGAGCATGTGGAAGAGACAATGGGGGATGGAGGGGGGGATATACATCAGCAGGTGATGTCAACAGATGACATCATCAGTGTGATGTTAGCACATGTACTGCCGCCATCTTGAATAAATTTGATAACAGCACAGACAGTCCGAGTATCGACTTTGTTTCCCTACTGCTGATAATATGCCCCGACGTCTCCTGAAAATTTGGGTCGCCTCACAAATGGGCATCCCTAGTAAACAGACACAAATAGATCTTCAAACGCAGGAACATTTACTGACATTGCAGGTCCTGTCACAAAATCCAGCTTTAAGCGACTAAAGAGTTTTCAGCACTAGGCCTCTGGTAACTTTCTTTAAATCTTAGGTCAGAACAAACATTTAAGCTGGGGCTCCACTAAATGAATCACTGAGCCATGCAATAAACCGACTGGTGGAACCGCACCAAAAGTGCAGGGAAATCGGCAATTATTTCACTGACATAATTAAGTGCGCTAAGAAATTTTACGACAAGGGAGCTCTTGTGATAAATCACCACGGAAGCCCGCAATTTCAGGGCTAGCCTGACTCTCTCTGTTGGGTGTTCATTCTGCGATACTGCTGGAAGATTTGGCACGAATGTAGGGACTGTACATGATTGCTGGCAGCGGTGATCACGAGGATGTATGGTCGCAAGAGGACCGGGCTCCGGGCGGCCTCGTGGCACTACTGAGAGAGACCATCACGTTCAGTGTATGGCTCTGGTGTATCGTACTGCATCTGCAGTGGAATTTTGAGCAGCAGTTGTCACTTCACTGACACAATGACTGTTACAAAACGGTTGCTTCGAGGACAGCTCCCGAGCTAGACGCCCTGTAGGTGCGTTCAACTGATCCCAAAACACTGGCATTTGCTACTGCAGTGGTGTCAAGCGAGAGCTCATTGGAGGCCAGAGTGGAGGTCTGTCGTGTTTTCTGATGAAAGCTGTTTCTGCCTCGTTGCCAGTGATGGCCGTGTGTTGATTAGAAGAAGGCCAGCTGAGCACTTGCAACCAACCTGTCTGGGTGTTTGATGCACTGGATCTACACCTGGACCTATGATCTCTGGTACAATTTCGTAAGACAGCACGAGCACTCTCATGGATATTCCACGCACCCTGACTACAAATTTGTACGCCAGGCTGGTGGTTCGTTCTTTTTGGCTGCCATTTATAAACAGCATTCCATGGGGCGTTTTCCAGCACGATAACGCTCGCCCACCTACCGCTGTCGTAACCCAACATGCTTTACAGAGTGACCTTCTCGATCACCAGATGTGTCACCAATCGAGCACATGTGGGACACCATCGGTCGACAATTCCAGCGTCATTCACAACCAGCATTAACCGTCCCTGTATTGACAGACCAAGTGCAACAGGCATGGAACTTCAATCCACAAACTGACATGCTACACCTATAAAACACAGTACATGCACGCTTGCATGCCTCCATCCAACATTATGTCGGTTACACCAGTTATTAATGTACCAGCAGTTCACATTTGCTATGGATTTTCTTGCACTTGTATTAACATTTGATCGTGCAGTGTTAATCACTTAAATAAGTTATCAAGAGAAACGAATTCCAGAAATTCCATTATTCTACATTAGCTATTTTTTAGTGTTAAGGTTTTTTCCTGTCAGTATAAAAAGTGAAAGACATCATTTAAAATAGAATAAGAAAATATAGCCGGCCAGAGTAGCCGAGCGGTTCTAGGCGCCACAGTCTGGAACTGCGCGACCGCAACGGTCGCAGGTTCGAATCCTGCCTCGGGCATGGATGTGTGTGATGTCCTTAAGTTAGTTAGGTTTAAGTAGTTCTAAGTTCTATGGGCCTGATGACCTCAGAAGTTAAGTCCCATAGTGCTCAGAGCCATTTGAACCACTTTTTAAGGAAATATATTAAACTTCTATTACAGGACTGGCTAGAGGCGGAAGTCTGTAGAGTGTAGCAAGATACCACACTCTCCTCTGCAGTGAAGAACCTCATGGCTCGTTAGATGGTCTACCTATAGTATCTTTAGCATGTGATGACACATACACATTTCGATCGCATTCAGCGTGTTCACGGATGCAGTTAAAACTGTCCAAGATTCCAATCGATGCAGCACCACCAGCAAGACGAAACGCTTCATGAAGAGTGATAACCAAGCAAATGTAAGGTAAATAATATTTTTTTGATACGGTGAAACTGTAACTGGCTACAGTATCTCGACCATCATTACGATAATGGCAGGAGCGGAATTCTCCAGCGAATATATATAATAAGAAATGGCAATTTGAAATGTTTGCCACTATGAGCGTCTTTGACTAAACACATAAATGACACATATACTTTAACTACCAGAGATTGTACTATTAATAGAGAGGGAGAGTTTTGAGTCGCTGCTCAGTGAAGGGCTTCGATGCCGAACGTGCCGTACAGACAGTGAATTTTACTTGAGATGCTGCCTGGTGTGACTGCATGCAGAGGATGGATTTCTGAGATGACTTTATAGAGAGAAGATATTTTTGGAAAAAGGGAATGTGCACTGAGTTTTATTTGGTACAAGCGCTAGCGGAATACTTACTGTTGAGTAAAGATTACATCAGTATCTACGGTTTGGTATCTAGAACTAATTATCAGTCATGTGTTCAGAATCTTAATTATTATTCTTCACCCTACATCTTCAGTTAAAAGTACTTGATTAGGAAAACAACGGGTAAATTTTACATATTTTATTTACATGAGTCGATTTTGATGGTGTATTACAATGGTAGAAAAAAATCATAGCTCATGTTGGTGCGAGTCACTTCTGTGTTTTTAAAATTACTTTAACATAATTTCAAAATACCCTTTAATTCATCTGCAAACATTTTATTACACTGATGTTTATCCTCACAGTTTGAATGCAATCGTAATATTACTGCACTGTCACGGTTTACGCTACTCCGTTGACGCTATAAGCTCACGCAGGATGGCGTGAGGTCTGAAACAGGATACGTAATGAATGCTATAAAGAAAAGTACGTAGCTTCTGGAATACTTAACTTTAATCCATCATTTGTATACATCGTTCTTGATGAGACATGCTTCATACGATAACTATCAATTGCTATGGCGCCTTGCTAGGTCGTAGCCATTGACTTAGCTGAAGGCTATTCTAACTATCTTCTCTGCAAATAAACGAGGCTTCGTCAGTGTTGCATCGCTAGCTAAGTCGTCCGTACAACTGGGGCGAGTGCTAGTAAGTCTCTCTAGACCTGCCGTGTGGTGGCGCTCGGTCTGCAATTACTGACAGTGGCGACACGCGGGTCCGACATGTACTAATGGACCGCGGCCGATTTAAAGCTACCACCTAGCAAGTGTGCTGTCTGGCGGTGACACCACATTAGGTACATGTAGTTCAGCACTTCATAGTACCTGCAGAATGCAGACCTGAATCATTTGTTGCAAAGGTAAGAAACCGTTGTCGGGCCTAAACGAATCGCTTAAGATGAAATCAGGAACAGGTTTCATTTGCAAAATTTTCATATAAATTCAGTATTAATATGCAGTAGCTAGACTTTGTGTGTGACAGTTTCATGAGAAACCCATATAGTGTATGACTGAAAACCATCCTTTGTTTTTAATTTCATTTGCAAGTAGTCAGACATGAGTAGTAAAGATCAATTGCCGTATTTAACCTCTGTAATAAGAGTCTTATTACGACGAGACGCGTTTCGCTCTATTTTAAATTGTCTTCAGTGGTCATTGTAACAATATTTTTTTCTCTTACAATTTTGTTTGTTACGGCCATTAACAGTTTGCACGCTGTATTTGTTGCTATAAACAGTTTTTATTCCTTTCGTTACTCACGGTTTATTTGTTATTTATTGCATTCTTCTTCGTCGTCCACGTGTGTGTGTTGAGTATTTGCGCGCATCACTTTCACAGTACTTAACACATTTACACTTCGTCTTGGAAAACATTACTGTGCTCTCGCCATTTTGCGTGTTTTATTTTGCTATTACGGGTTGCGATTGTCTTTTGTTTGTTTTGATAGTGGTGGAGGCGTCTGCTATCGCTCTGTCAGTATTTATATTTTCCAACCAGGAAGAGAGAGAGAGAGAGAGAGAGAGCGAGAGAGATGGATTACATTATTATTATTATTACTAATTAATTTATTTGTTTTTAGTTTTTATTTTTTTAGTCGGATGTTTATCTTCGTGTGTGTGTGTGTGTGTGTGTGTGTGTGTGTGTGTGTGTGTGTGTGCGTGTGTGTATGAAGGGAGCTAACCTGTCCTTGTTATTGTGTGTGTAAGTTATTGGTTTACTACGGTAAAGTAGTAGATGATCTAGGGTGGGGATATTGCCTGGTTTGTGATATCATTCTGTCGTGTACACAGGGTTGTTCTTTCACAACTACAAGTTTTATTAGTTTAAATAGCGCATGGTTGCTAAAGGCGGCAATTAACCTATACAACTTGTGTATGTGCAACTCCGGAAGAAACGAGTCCGAAAAACTTAGAAGATAAGTGAGATGCAGTTTAGATTAACTGGTATCACACACATCAGAAGTTATTTATCAAGGTAATGTTCATATTCAAAATTAGGGCAGGTAAGGCTATTCTAGATCAGAGAACATGGGCAACACTAAAACTGGAATGTAAAAGTACTTGCTTCCCCATTGGTAGCGAGAGATTTTGGTATAAAAACAGCGTACAATTGCCAAGTTTAATTACAAAAGTTTCACCTTAATTCATCATCACGACCACTACTCTTACCTGGGAAGAACAATAAAGAAGTAGAAAGAGTAGTTTGTGCAGATGACTGTGAAGTGCCGATGTGATTACCCGAATGCGCCCTGTACTGTACTGGCAGCAGCTGTCGCCGCATCGGCATCAGTAGCAACAGCAGCAACAGCACAGTGTTCTCCCCGCCATGAATCCCAGCAGAGAATTCTGCCAGCGAAGGCGCGCACACAGGCCTGGCTGCTAGATTACTCTGAATCTCTTGTGATAGCGCCGTTCTTTATTCCGGTTTTAAAATCCGGTCCCCTGCCGCCCGCGGCTCAGATCTCTCTTTCGCTATCGAACACTTCCCAGGAGCGCACGACACTCGACTTGAAATAATTCTCCGCGTATCGTGCGCACGCCCATCCCCGCGGTCTATTCTGAAGCGCCCGCACCCCCCACCCCTCGTGCGCCGCCTGCTTCTGTACCCGGACTGGCGCGCACCACGCACACACACGTACATACGCACACAGTGCGCGTATCCTTTGCGTCGGGAGCGGAAATGAAAACGTAGCGAGTTGGCGGCACACACAACGGCCCGCGCCGCCGGGAGGGGGCGGTGGGTGAGGTGCAAACGGGCTGTAACGCGCCCCAATCCGCTGCCAGAAACAGGAAGAGGCGAAGAGAGCGAGAAGACTGCTCCGAGATTGGAGAAGCGGGAGTGCGATGTAGCGGGGAGGGGATCAAACGGCGGGGAATTTGTGTCAGGCTGGAAGATCACAGGAAACGCCTGCGCGCCCCTCCCCGCCCGATCTGCGAGATTTCTTTGTGCTAATGGAAAAATGAGCACTGCTGCTTTGAGCAACAATGTGTGATTACCAAAAAGGAGCTGCGTCGTGCATTAACGGGGTGCGCGTCCGCGGACTCGGAACACGGCTTTCTGGCGCCGTGGGGTACTCCCAACTGTATTCGCAACCGTCTGCAACACTGGATGCACGCGTACCACCAGACACTACGGTTAAAGGTAGAGCGTCAATAGCACAGATGCTCTTTGGTTCTGTTGCCTGTAGCAGAGGCGACGCCTTCTTCTAGGGTGATTACGATTACTGCACAATCCAGTGCTACATTGTATCCACGAGAAACTATTCCATCAGGTATGTATAAACGTGAGACAAGCTAAATACACTCAGAGATGAAGAAGAATGTAATTATTACAATTCTTTCCATCTTCGCAACTGACTAGGTTTATTACATAAAATACAGGGGCATACAGTACCAGATAAGACACAGGTCTTCAGTAGAAAATGTGGATGTGTACAAACAAATGCTCAATATATCCGAAGTGAACCGAATGGATGGAAAACATACTGACAAAAACTGGACAACTCTATGGGCAAACATATCCAAAAAAACATTTGACCCTTCTAGTGCAGTCAACTTGTTGACCCGCCAGGGTAGCCAAGAGCGCTAATGCGCTGCTTCCTGGACTCGGGTAGGCGCGCCAGCCCCGGATCGAATCCGTCCGGCGGATTGACGACGAGGGCCGGTGTGCTGGCCAGCGGTTTTCCACACACTTCTAGATGAATACTGGGCTGGTCCCTACGTTCCGCCTCAGTTACACAGCTCGCAGACATCTGAAGACATTTACACTGTTTCATGGATTCCACTAGACGCAGGCAGTTGGGGTGCACTCATTCAGTACTGGGGAGTACAGGGGGGTGGCAGGAAGGGCATCCGGCCACCCTTTAAAATTAACACGTCAAATCTGATTAACCCTGGTAGACCCTGCGTCACCGCGGTACAAGGCGCAAGCGATAGATAGATAATGCAGTCAACTTGTTATCGAGTAGTAAATGAAATAATAGCAACAACTCAAAAGCTTAAAGCCATTAAATTTTTTGGATGTGTCTAATTTTCTGTGAAGAGAAAGACAATGTGGAGCACTGATTTATGTGTATCAAATACGGGCAAGATACGCTTGTGCACGAAAGTTAAAACTGCTTAAATGAGTAGAAGAGGCCAAAGACATACAGATAATTGAAGCTTTTAAACCAGAGAATGCCGGCCGGTGTGACCGAGCGATTCAAGGCACTTCAATCTGGAAACGCGCGACCGCTACTGTCGCAGGTTCGAATCCTGCCTCGGACACTGATGTGTGTGGTGTCCTTAGGTTAGTTAGGTTTAAGCACTTCTAAGTTCTAGGGAACTGATGACCTCAGATGTTTTAAGTCCCATAGTGCTCAGAGCCATTTGAACCGAAAACCAGAGAAGAGACACTACCTGCCAACAAAACAAAATCCTATGCTATGGCTGGTGGGAAACTTTGTCCACTACATCTGAAGTGAAAATGGCAAAGAATGGAAGAGGCAGAGAAAGAGATGACTTAAAATTACGAATCCGCATATAAAGGGTACTTTAAAGCTGTCAAACAACTGAATGATAAGTATTTCAAGATTGAAGAGATTTTTCCTTTTCCTTCCCACATATTCTTATCATTATCCCCTTATTCACTTCCTCTTCTTTAGTCAAGAAAGAGCTATTTACTTTCTTTGTATGCCCAGTATTTCCATATAAGTACAATTTTAAACTGTAACATTATGTGAAGAATAGAAACCGACGACCATAACGACAAGAAAGAAGCAAGCAGAAGGAATTCCCTGTCATGTCAGAAGAAGATGATGCCGAAGAAGGTGAAACTGGTGACTCTAAGGAGAGGGAAAAAGATGAGTAGTCAGTGCAGTAGAATGCCATGAGAGGAAGCCGGGTTCAATTCCCTGCCAGGTGGAACGTTTCTCCACTTGCTGACTGGGTTTGTATTGTCTTCATCATTATTTCATCCTCATTGATGCGCAAGTCTCCGAGGTGGCGTCGACTAAAAAAGAGTTGCACCAAGCGACCAGTCTGCCGATGGGTGGCCTAACCACACACACAATTCATTTTCATTACAATTCTAAGGAAGGCAGTAACTCACAGGTATGAATATTACCAGATTATCAGTTTACTAACTCATGGTTACAAAATACTAAAACGAGTGATTTATACAAGAATGGATAATTAGTAGAAACTGACTTTGCGTAAAGTTAGTTTGGGATCTGGAGAAATGTAGGAACACATGGGGCAGTACTGACCCTAAGACTTAATTAGAAGACAGGTTGAACAAACGAAAACCTACTCTTGTAGCATTTGTGGATTTAGAGAAAGACTGACAATTTTGACTGGAATACACTTTTAGCTACAGTGTGAGAGAATTAGGACCTTTGACTTTGCCGTGCCATTAGTAAAACAGCTACACTGTTCCAAAAATGTCAGCTAGATTGCTGTTCTCCCATCAGCCGACAGCACACCTAGCGGGCATTTTGGTGTACGTGTTTCACTAATGGCATGGCAGTGTCACAGGACCTAATTCATTTACATTGCGATTCTGCCATGCTGTTACTATAACAGCTACAGGTGACCCAGACGTGATCTGAACACACACTAGAGAAAGAGAGATTAAAAAAAACATAGAGTAATTAACATACAAAGGCAACAAAAACAAGGAATAAATGATCTGCGCTTCGCACGAATAAACCCAGCACCTCTGGCGGTGCGCACGGAACTACTGATCCACAAGCGAAAACATCACACACACACACACACACACACACACACACATATATGGTAGGCAGCTACACACACATGGAAGGCGGCTGCGGGTCACTACACACACTCTGAAATTCTGAAGTTAGCACGGATAGAATAGGGGGAGTACAAAGTTATCTACAACATGTACAAAAACGAGACTGCATTTATCAATCTGTTCGTTAAGTGAGCAGCAAAGAAAGGCAAGAGGAAAATTTGCAAAGGGAACTAACGTTCAGAGACAAGAGCTAAATTTTAAGGTTTGTAGGTGACGTTGCAGTTCTGTCAGACATTGCCTTTCTGTCAGATACGGCCGATGACTAGGAAGATCGCTTGAATGGAATGCATATTGTCTTCGTGGTGTCACTCTAGTGAAATGCAATCGAACTAAATCAAGCTATGATGAAGAAATTAGATCTTGAAGTAACACTAAAAGCAGTAAATGAACCTTAAGCATGGTCGCAGTTGCAACTCTGCAAATGTGATATAAGGCATAAAACAGTCACCATTTCGGGAAGGTAGTTGTCAAAAGTTCTTCACCTAGGTTTCAACCCATATGAATAGGCTTTTTTCAGAAGTCTTATTACCTAGAGATAAGTATATACAGATAAAAGCAACGTCCGAAAAATTAGGATGTTATAGAAACACCACATACACACAATGGAGATTGTTATAATATTCAATAAAAATACATGCTCTTGTTATCATAAATGCAAGCTGAATGACCACGTGCAATACACAGAAGAGTGGGCGACTGGTCAAGTACCTAACATGATACAGTTCCAAAAGGCTAAAAGTTATTAATTATTAAAATAAGCCATAGCTTACGTTTTACTTGCTGATCATGATGTGCCAAGAAAGTATCACTAATGCGATTGCAACAATAACGAGGAAATGCTACAAAGAACTTGGCAAGAAATTGAATACAGACTCGATATTCGTCGTGCTACCAAATGGTTCACATGTAGAAGTGTACTGATGGTAAATAAATAAATTCTTTGAGATGCTCTACAATGTGGTGCATTTTTCATTGACGTATGCACTGTGTTTTTTTTCTGGCTCTTTGAAAACTGGGAGGTTTGAGTGGGACACCCTGTATTTTGAAGGCCTTACATTCGGCTTAGGTACAAGTGGTGGCCCAATTCAAGCCACTACATTTTATGCAGGTGTGTTTCGATGTTTACCGATTCTACAGTAATGCGTTTTATTGACTGCGGTGGTGTCGCCGGAGGCAAAGAGATACAACCCTTGCCCTTAACGAAATCGTACAGTAGGAAACAATACATTGAGATAGATGTACACAAAGTGTCGACACCTAGCAGATATCGGTTTAAGTACCCACGATTATTCGCACAGCATTTTATAGCACACTCGCCAACAAAGCGAACCGGAATGGACAGCGTAAGGAACTTCGTATTAGACGATGCAGCAACAGATTCCACACCGTCGTTAGCTTCTCAGTTCGGTGTTCACGAGCCAAGAAATGTTTATTAACAGACTAAGAACAGGTCACATGAATACTAACAAGTCGAAGCAGTTGTTTACATTAATACTGCCTCCAAACTGCGATTTCTGATTTGTTGAAGAGGACACTGTAAACATATTAATAGAATGTAATAAATAACGTTATCCAAGAATTATTACACAATGTTTAAGAACTATGTAGCATTTTTATCTTAGAGTTCATAGATCCATTAACAGATCCACTGCCAACCGTAGTAGCAATTTCGTTCGTCTGTGTAAAAATGAACTTCAAAATTTTATGAGTATTTTCTATGTACCACTACATGACATTGTACATTAAAAATTGTGTCTTTTATAGTAATTGTAAAGTCAGATCAATTATCCCTTTGTAATACATTGTTTTGTATTTTGAATTTACGACAAATAAATGAATTGTTTGTATCACTATGTAACATAGTTGTATCTGATCAAATGGGTTTGTATGAAACCAAAAAATCCCTCTTTATCAGCCTTCACTATAAATTGTAGCATAAACCAAGTAGCATAAACAAGATTTACGTGTTCTATGATAGATTTCACAGCGAAGAAAAATTTGCCAAAATACAAGTTTTTTCAAATGGTGCAAAACACGTTTCCCTTTTTATTGTCACGTTCAATTTCGGAGACAGCAAGAAATTTTGCAGGTATTCGTATAAAGATGTTGTAGTTCCTCGTCTCCCCCCACCACCGCCCCACCCCCTCCAAAAATTGTTATGTTGCTACATAACTCCGAATACGTTTTCTGGAAAATATTATGCCTTTAATACATAGTACCTTCGGTGGCTGCTACCAATCGCTAAACTGTTTACATATCTAGATCATTTTATTGTTCCTTGCTACTTGCAGCTTCGAATGAAACGTCCACCATTCATATCTGCATCATTTTAATTGATAAAAATTGGAAATGGAAGCAAAGGTAACAGCTAAACTCGACGTCTACATGCGTAAAAAGAATAGTACAGCTACCATCAAGCCGAAGGTTGGTTTGAGCACCACAGTGCTCACTGGGCGTGGACCTATTGAATAATGTATGCCCATTTCATGTTCCAGTTTTTTAAATGAGTTATCCAGTGAGTAAGACGGAAAAAAGCTAATAGCATAGCCTTGTTCTTTGGTTTTGACATTCTGGCCTTCTTTTTGTCCGTGGCTCATCTTATTATCCTACTTGTCTTTGTACTACGTTCTCCGTAACAAACCCTCATCATTTCAGAATTTTTTGATTTCGTTACTCCCGCTTTCACAACTAATTTAATTATAATTTTCTACTCTTCAAAATCATGATCGGCATCCGTGGCCAAACCAACATAATACACGTGGCACCATAAACTTTATATAAGCTATATTCGAACTTTAAAGCAGCTTTGCCCGGCTATGTAGTCGTATTCATTCCAATCTCCTGCTGGCAGGCCTCTTTCTTCCCCATCTCTCTGTCGTCGCTTCCTCCACCCTCTCTCTGTCCATCTGTCCGTATCTCCTCTGTCCATCAAACTCTTTTGGGATCTGTAGTCAGATCTTTGGATCAAGTTGACACAATTCTGCGAAAGTTCAATTCTTCGGATGAGATGCTGCTGTTACTGCGTATGATCGAACTCTGCCCACACTAGTGCCGTCACCCTTTATAGGCCAGCAGGGAGTACTCGGAGCAGGCGGCGAGTGTTGCGGGTGCCGTCCACACTGCCAAGTACCTCCGACGCTGATGAAAGCAAACAAAAACAACGAGCGTTAGAGCCATACACCAGAGGTAGTTACATCATTAACAAAACACACTTCGCTGTAGGTCTATACTTGAGAGACCAACTACGTTCGGACTTTAAAGCAAACTAACTGAATATCCAGCTTTGCCCGGCTATGTAGTCGTATTCATTCCAACCTTCTATTAGCACACCTCTTTCTTCCCCATCTCTCTGCCGTCACTTCCTCCACCCTCTCTCTGCCCATCTGTCCGTTTCCCCTCTGTCCATCACATCCTCCTCCTCTTACCTCCACCTCCTCCTCTATCTCCTCCTCTATCTCCCCTCTCTAAATCCATCTCCTCCATCCCATCTTTCTCTTCATCTCCTCCTCCCTCGCTCTTCCTACCCATCTCTTCATCCCCTCTCTCCATCCATCTTCCACTTCCTCTCTCTTCTGTCCATCTCCTCCTCTTTCTTTTTTCTGTTAATTTGCTCCTCCCGTCTTCCTATCCCCTCCCTTCCCTTTCTCTGCCCATTCCTCCCGTCCCCTCTCCTTCTCTGTCTCCTCCTCCTTCCCATCTGTGTCCATCTTCTCCTTCCCCCTCCGTCACCTTCGCAGTAGAAGGTTCCTAGTTTTTATTTCCGCAGGACGTATGTAAGTTAAGCGCTGTCGGGTGTGGCCGGTACTTGGATGGGTTACCATGCGGGCCGCCATGTGCTGTTGCCATTTTTAGGGGTGCACTCAGCCTCGTGATGCCAACTGAGGAGCTACTCGACCGAATAGTATCGACTTCGGTCAAGAATACCGTTATAACGGCCGGGAGAGCGGTGTGCTGACCACACGCCCCTCCTATCCGCGTCCTCCACTGCGGATGGCGTGGCAGGCAACTTGTGGCCTGTAGACGGAGTGTTTTTAGGACGTGTGTAACATATGTGTCTAAAATCGATCCAGAGGTTTAAGTAGAGATTTTCTGCCACGGTTTGCCCGTGTACGCGCTTCTCGCATATCTTTAACATATTTCACTCATATTTGGACACTGATTTCGCCTGTATCTCTAGTAAGTTTCGCATTGCAATTTCGTTTTCACGCACTTCAATGTTTATGACATCATATTTCCTGAACAATATGTTGTACAATCATATAATTTTGCAGGAACATTCAGCGACAAATGTGGACACTGTCTGATCGATATGTTGCGAATAGAGTTAGTAGCAAAGAAGTAATAAATTTAAACGAAATGGAAGATATGGCAGTTTTTCACGCATCTCAGTATCTATGGCGTCATAGTTCTTGAACTGTGTGTCGTATAATTATATAATTTTGGAGGTACATTCAACAGCATATGTGGATACTGTCTGCGAAATGTGTTGCGAGTAAAATAAATATCAAAGAAGTAATAAATGTAAACATCGTGCATGATGCGGCAATTTTTCCCGCATCTCAGTTTTTATAGGGCCCTGAACTATTTTTGGTAGGCTGTTCTTACCCCGCAGCAATAGTTGCCTGACAGTAAGGGATATGTGTACCAAGTTGAGTTGAAATCGCTGCAATGGTTTAGGAGGAGATGTGAAAAACACACATACACACACATCTATTTTTTTGATATGTATGGTTGTGTGGATTCATGAAATTAATTACTTTCACAAACGTTGTGAATCCTAACGTTGCAAAAGGCACTCGGTCCATCAGAAGTAAAAGCTGTCAACATTTATGTACCTGTTTTAGGGAGATTACACCAGGAACATAAAGTGAATTGAGTACATACGATCGGTTTACAGCAGAACTAACCCCAAGCATCCGGTAATTAATATAACACAGCAAATCCTCTAAAGCGGACACTAATAAAATCTTTGTTCGCTCCATATTGAATATTGCTGAATTGATTGACCCAAACGCTTATACCAAGAATAGTAGCACGAATAGTTACGTAAGTGTGTCGCAAGTATTCTGAATATTCTGAACTGGTACACATACGAAGGAAGATGTTAATATCTTGCTTATTACGGAAGTCCGAGGATCAGTTTTGAGGGTGAAATCTGTGATTAATGTTCAACCACTACATACCACTCCCGTAAGCACTCTAAAAATAAAATTGTGCCAGTAATATTTAGCACAGAGAAGTATAAGCAGTTCGCAGACTACATTTGCGAATTAAAAGCGGGGCAGCCTGAACATATCTCACAGTAGAGAGAATCTCCTCCTTTGCACGTTACAGTTATTTGCGGAGAATACGTGTAGACGTATGAAAACGCGGATGACTTTAAACCAGTAACTTTCAATTTTTTTGTTTTAGCTGCGATTTTCAAAGCTGTTTCGAGAGAGAAACAATCAAGACATTATATTTTCTTCCTTTCACCCTATCTCTGCTTAAACGTCTTCTTTGAAGTGTAACAGAAGTAGTGAACTTTGACATGAGCTTTCCGAATCTCTAAGTTATAGCTCCCTTAAAAATGTGAAAATTATGGCCACGATCCATGTCCCACAGCACCAGCCTCTGCCCTCCAAGTTGACGACCGATTCCTAGTTACGCATATTCGGTGAACCCTCTGCCAAGCATTTAAGTATGAATCGCAGAGTAGTCCCACAGATGTAGAAATACAGAAAATATTTAACATTTTGATTTTCATTCAGTAATAGCTGTGAAATTTGATATAATTTTGTCTCATATACCAGCATTATCATTGATTCTGCTCCTGATTCCACTGTTTCCAATCTTGTTTTAGACGCTACCATCCAGCATGACCTCATGTACTATTATTTGCCACTTACTGTTCAGAGTGACCTCTCTGACTTCATAAGGAACGATACTGACATGTTAGCCAGCCAGTAAGCTGTGAGAAGAGCATTCCCTAGAGCCACATATATCGGATTACGCAGGGTTCCAAGTGATGTAACAACAGTGGAATACCTCCGTCTGCACGCAACTCACGCGATAAGTCTCCCTGAACATATGCCGGTCGTCTCTCTGATAGTAAAAGTCGCATCCCAACTACTGCAGCCTCACACGCTTAATAAGGTAAAACAAGTACCCAGATAATTTACTGCCACGAAAGCTCATGCCTACGGATTACGAAATGGTACCTTACACTATGAACGTATCAGATAACGACGTGCCTCCTCTGTAGATCTCCCAAGATCTGAATACAATCACTGCGTTATAATGCTAGGTGCAGTATGCTTTGATACAAGACGAATGCTGTTGCAACGTTAAGAACGGAGTAACAAATGGGGTGCGTTCTTCATGACGTCGCAAGAGTATTTTATGTATTTTGTGAATTAGAAGATTATTTTTGTAACTGACTAACTGTTTTACACCTGGAGTTGCTTCAGTGTAATGGCTGTAAGTATTTCTATTACGATGTTTCTCTTGATTGAATAAGAATAACTCACATTAGCGCTGAAATTGTAACACCAATTTATCATACGTAATTTCACTTGAGTCACCTTATACCAATACATTCTCCGCTCGGTGCCGCGAAATTTCGCTGGCCGGCTGAGTTATTGATTTGGTGTATTATCCCGTTCTCTCTTCCGATCTGGTCTAATTACTCTCTTTTTGTGTCCAGCTTTCGCGCACCGTTGGTTTGTGCGGGTTCCTACTAATTAATACGATGCACACATCATCTTCGAAACAATGGTGCGTAGAGCTCCCGCTGAGAATTATACGACAGCGTATTTCCTTTATAGTTACACACTGCCGAGACCTGGCGGTACTTTTAGTCATGTGTTTTGTGACAGCTATCGGCGGAAGAGGGAAGCATCGACGTTTATTAATTTCACAGATAAAGCTCTAATGAAGTGTATGTTACAATGGCTTCTTGCAGCTTCGAATTCTGCTTGGTTTCCGGGCTTACTTTGCCAACTGTGTGCTGCAAAGATGAAAGCCCTACAGTCCATAGTGACTGTGGTGCGATGGCTTTGTCTAGGCCAAAAATCTTATGTCCAATTGAGGATAGAATTTGTGAGATCCTCGCCTGTTCGTTATGCTGAATTTTAGACCTTTATTGTCTGTTATGCATCATAAAGCCAAGCAGACACGTTGCTGCCAACATACTGTCAAGTCACATGAGCCCCTAGTGTAACCAACAGGAACAAAAAAGACATGCCAACTGTAACGAAGTTAGAAGTTAAGAAAAGAAACGGATGTTTAGCAAAAATGGTTTAAGAAAGAGGTCCATTTTGTTCAGTCATAAAAAAAATGGTTCAAATGGCTCTGAGCACTATGGGACTCAACTGCCGTGGTCATAAGTCCCCTAGAACTTAGAACTACTTAAACCTAACTAACCTAAGGACATCACACACATCCATGCCCGAGGCAGGATTCGAACCTGCGACCGTAGCACTCGCACGGCTCCGGACTGCGCGCCTAGAACCGCGAGACCACCGCGGCTGGCTGTTCAGTCATAAAACGTAGAAGGAAAACAATCATCTAAGAGCTCTCAGCCAATGATGACAACATCCATCGAGATGTGCATTTTCTGTATTACTCGTAAAAAGATTTACTAAATGATTTCCGATTTTATTTTTCACAGAGCCTTCTAAGCTCTTGACGAATGAGATATGCTTTTCTACATCTCAAGTGTTGTAGTTTCGGTGAATGGTTATAACAAAACGACTTGAGGTGCTGCAGTTAGCTTACATTAGTCACACAATTCCTGACGCATCACAATAAAACAGTGTTTATATTACATAAAAATTCGTGATTTTGATTATTTACAGCAAAGACTGACAGCAATATCTGTCTCCTTGCTTACACGGAAGTCGAGGAAAGGAACGTTAGGTGCCATATTTCCTCTTCTACCTCTCGTAAATGATTGGATGTCTGTTTCATGTAATTAGCAAAAAGAGAAGAAGGAAATATCTTAATGACGGGAAACAATTATTTAGTCAGCACAATCTGTGTCTGTTAGTCCGCTACTAATTGAGTGATGAATGACAGAGCAAAGAGATGTAGGTATTGCAACGCTAGTATTTGCGTTAGTAGAGCATTATTTCTTTAAATAAATCGGACTTCGTAAACCAAATTCTGAAAAAAAAGCAGATTACTTCGATGATCGTGCAAAATGCATTTAAGGCTGCACTAATGGCTGCCGCTCAGTAGCACCACATTCTACATCTACAGCTACGTATACGTGATTACTCTGCTATTCACAATAAAGTGCCTGTCTCTCTACCGTTCCACTCCCGAACGGCGCACGGGAAAAACGATCAGTTAACTTTTTCTGTGGGAGCCCTGATTTCTCTTACTTTATCATGATGGTCATTTCTCCCTATGTAGATGGGTCCCAGCAGAATGTTTCTGCGATCGGTGGAGAAAACTGATGACTGCAATTTCATGAGAAGACCCCGTCGCAACGAAAAACGCCTTTGTTTTAATGATTGACATTCTAATTCACGTATCATGTCTATGGCATTATCTCCCCTATTTCGCGATAATACAAAACGTGCTGCCCTTCTTTGAACTCTCTCGATGTCATCCGTCAGTCCCACCTGATGCGGATTCAGCAACCCACAGCAGTACTCCAGAATAGTGCGGACAAGTGTAGTGTAAGCAGTCTCTTTAGTAGACCTGTTACACCTTTTAAGTGTTCTGCAAATGAATCGCAGTCTCTGGTTTGCTCTACCCACAACATTATCTATGTGATCGTGCCAATTTAGGTTATTTGTAATTATAATCCCTAAGTATTTAGTTGAATTTACAGTCTTCAGGTTAGTATGACTTATCGTGTAATCGAAATTTAGCGGATTTCTTTTAGTACTCATATGAATAACTTCACACTTTTCTTTATTCAGGGTCAACTGCCACTTTTCGCACCATACACATATATCGTATCTAAATCATTTTGCAATTCGTTTTGGTTATCTGATGACTTTATAAGACGGTAAATGACAGCATCATCTGCAAACCATCTAATAGGGCTAATCAGATTGTCTCCTATGTCGTTAATATAGATCAGGAACAACAGAGGGCCTATAACCCTTCCTTAGGGAACGCTGGATATTACTTCTGTTTTATTCGATGACTTTCTGTCTATTACTACGAATTGTGACCTTTCTGACAGGAAATCACGAATCCAGTTGCACAACTGATGCGACATTTTTAGAAATGTGGCGCGACTTCGCCTTTACATGAGGTATGTTACAAGAACAGACATCTTGTGACCAGAAAATTGTTACATAATGGGATTTGTCTCACATATAGTTAAAAACTTTTTACTTCTAATGGATGAAGTTCTCAATGTAAAAGCTGTAACCACTTTAAGATAAAAAAATAATTCTGCTAACCTTGCCTTAAGCGGGGACGTGTCATAATTCTTAATCATGTTAACTTTTTCTTGTAAAAATCCTTTATTTTCATTTTCTTTTCTGTCATTTCCATCACAATAAATTTCACTGTTCCGTTTGCATTTGGACATTAACCATAAAGAATCAACGTAAGACATTTACAAGTCCTGTCACGGTTAACATTATGTTTACTCTTTTCTCTCTCGTGAATGATTAATTGTTGTTTGTTTACTGTGATTAGCAAAAAGAGAAGACGGAAATTATTAATGACGGGAACGAATTTATTAATCAGCACGATCCGTGCTAATAGAGCGATTCCCGACCGTGAAATTTAATGTATTTCAACGCTAGTACTCGCGTAGAAGAGCAATGTTTCTTTACATGGCTCGGACATCAAAAATTAAATACGGAAAAAACTCCGGGTCCTTTTACTGATTGTGCAATATGCATTTATGGCTGCAGCTATAGCAGTCGATGAATAGCATTACCGTATTAGCAACACAAACATCGATTTCGCTCCCCTATCTCACTACTTCTGCTATCCGTGAAGACAGATAGGGCACCAAGACGCAAGTGATACAAGAAGAAGGAGTGAGACCTATCAAATGTTTTTCAGATGAAAACATCACAGAGCTTATAATGTCTATACATCTGAGGTCTTGGAAGGCTGTCGATTCATTTTTCTTACTTCTGTGATTTCCTATTACAGTGCTGATAACGATAATTTCAGAGAAGGATGAGACAAAACGTGTAAGCTTAATTCTGTAACAGCATTAACGTGATTTTGTATCTATATACGAACCGTGTTATATGTAAGGGTAATCCTCGTAGTTAAATTTTTCTTTTTGTTCTTGGCTTTCAAACATTTAATCAAACATTTAACTGAGAAGCTAGTCCACTGAACAGCCTTAAAAGCCCTTATCGTTGGCTGGACAGTTAAGAGGCATCCTGCCATACACCCACTGTTACAAATCAGGAGAGGCCACTGAGCCCACCCATTCTATGACCGGCCGAGCGACGGTTCCTACCTCGGTGGCCAAGGGTTCTAGGCGCTTCAGTCCGGAACCGCACTGCTGCTACGGTTGCAGGTTCGAATCCTGCCTCGGGCATGGTTGTGTGTGATGTCTTTAGGTTAGTTAGGTTTAAGTAGTTCTAAATCTAGGGGACTGATGACCTCAGATGTTAAGTCCCATAGTGCTTAGAGCCATGTGAACCATTTTTGACAGTTTCTCTCCACCGGCTCTGTCAGGTGATAGGACGGAGACGACTCTTTGGCATGGTGGATGGACGGATGTTTTATTGGTTCATATGGCTCTGAGCACTATGGGACTTAACATCTGAGGTCATCAGTCCCTTAGAACCTAGAACTATTTAAACCTAACTAACCTAAGGACATCACAAACATTCATGCCCGAGGCAGGATTCGAACCTTCGACCGTAGCGGTCGCGCGGTTCCAGACTGAAGCGTCTAGAACAGGTCGGCCACCCCGGCCGGCGATGTATTATTGAAAGCGAAGATTTCCTCGCATTTGTCGTCCCACTAAGGGTTAACACTTACGGCAAACGTAGCAAGTGAAATATTAGTTTAATTGTAAAACAAATATTAGGTAGCTGTTATGAGAATGACGAAATTTCGTTCATAGATACATTATTAATACAATATACCGCGTGTTGTGGATCGATGTGGATGCTACAGTTCTGAGACATCGAAAGGGAAACAGAGTTTTGAGCCTGTTACAGGGGTTATTAGTTTTATTAATAGCAAGTCTAGAGAGCGCAGGTAACAGACAAACGAGTTTTTTAATTTCTGAAATGAGAGAGGCAGTCGTACGCTCCCTCGTTGTTTAGGATTCTCATTCGTTAATACTCACAACTAAACATGATGACAACCAACAAAGAATCTTTACAGCCATTGCTAATTGGTCTAAAATCGGACTTTATTAAAATAATTGATCATAACCATACGATACCATATTATTGTCTAATTCTTATTTGAAACGACATCTCAAAGCACCGAGTTTTGACAGATGGTTAAGCTTACTTATTAACTCTGACCAGTTGACATAACATTGGCTAACAAACACAAACTTTGTCGTTCGTGTTACGACCTTATCACGTTTTTCTTGCATTTCTACAAATTTCTCACAACGTTTCTGCCCCCACAAAGAAATACCCGTATATATTTTTAATAATACCGAAGAATCACAAACACTGGCAATGATGATGCAGTGAAAAAGAGAAACCTGAAACTTTTTAATGTGCCGAATAACAAAGATATTGTTTCTGTATGTCTGTATTATGCTAATAAATTGCACAGTCCGATTAATAAAAAAAATTTGAAAAAAAATAGAATTTGTCAGTGTCGTCTGCCCGCAAACGGATAGTGTTTTTTTTTTTTTTTTGCTTCTTACTTTTCAGTAATGACGCAAAAACTAAATTTTACCGCGTACGTAACATTCAGAGTTTACATTTGATGAGACATCCACCTGTGTGTAATTTGATCTAAACTGACTTAACTCCAATTGGTGGCTGGAGACATCATGTTTACGTGCGATTCAGAGCAACGATTGAGCTTAGAATTCTTTACTTGGCTTTGCCTGAGGGGAAGGATGTCTTTGATGAATGTTAAAATTTTTAACTCAGGTGAGAATCGAACACGAAACCGTCAGAATACTGTGTAAGAACTAGTCCATCAGATTGTCTGAAACCAGAAAAAGTCATTTGGAGAAACACAGACTTGCCAAAGATCGACTCATACTGAAAGCCATGAGTTCGACCCGATTACTTCCCTTATTTTTCAATTAAATTTCATCTGCTAAAAGTAGCAGTCTGATTGAACAACGGAGATAATTTACTTCCCTTCTCAATCCGCTAGTAATGGCAAAAACTTCCAAAAACATTTCGCATAAGAAATCGCGGCTCTGAAACAGTTCCCTCTCGATACAGGAGACGAATTCCCATCAGCCAACCGCCTCCTGAAACCAATTATCCCGCAGCACGAGCGTCACAAAATCATCACGAAGTAGAAAGACATTATGCACTTTTGGCCCCGAAATGGTCTATGTCTACGTGCAGTTCCCACTCATAAGGAAGTAGGATTAGAGGACTATCCCGCGAAAGTGTGACAATGTAGCAGTGAGATTTGACAGATAACGAGGACAGGTTAAGAAATTATTCAGTGAAACACTTTAGTCAATTGAATCGTGTATCCACAGGAAACTAAAAATTATTTCGGCAGAAGCATAATAATACAGGCATTAACAAGGGAATAATTCTTCAAGTTTGTCACTTTTAGATCTACAGGTTTGTTCCTTTGGTCTCCAGTCCAAAGTCGTCCAGTCTTGACTTGATGCAGCTGCGTATCCTGCGCAAGGTTCTTCGTCTCTGTGTAACTATCACAACCTATATTCATTTCAACCTGAGTAGTACGTTCATCTCTTTGTCGCCCTCTATATTTTTTACAACCCACACTATCCTCATCGAAATATTCATTGATGCCTCAGGATGCGCCGTATTACCTACTTCTTTCTTTTATTCAAGTTTTGCCATAAATTTTTGTCAGCTACACTCAGGACCTCCGCATTAGTTAGACGTTCTACCCATTTAACTTGGGCATTTCAAAATTATCTATTCTCTTCTTGTCTGAACTGCTTATTGCGCGCTTTTCACTTCCGTAAAATGGCTATATTCCAGACCAATACCTTCAGAAAAGATTTTCTAACACTTCAATTTATGTTAAATGTTAAATATCTCATCTTTCTCAGGAATACTTTTTTTCGCCATAGCCAGTCTGCATTTTATGTCCCCTTTGCTTCGTTCATCTTCAATTGTTTCGGCCCCCAAATAGCAAAACCGGTAAACTACACTTTGTATCTCATTTTGCTGTATAACTTTATTCCCTCACCAATGCTATTACCCATGTTTTAATTTTGGTGACGTTTATTTTATAATCACTTGTCAAGACAGTATTGCTCTCTTCAACTGCTCTTCCAAATCCTTTATTATCTCTGACAGAATTAGAATGTCGTCGGCAAACCTCAAAGTTTTTGTTTCTTCTCCCATGATTTTAATTCCCTTTACAATCTTCTCCTTGGTTTCCTTCACTGCTTGCTCAATGTACGGACTGTATTACATCGGGGATAGGCTACAACTCTGTCTCACTCCTTCTCAACCACTGATTCCCCTTCATGTCTCTTGACTATTATAACTTCCCTCTGGTCGGTGTTCAAGATGTAAATAATATTTTACTCTGTGTTATATCCCTGCTACCTTCAGAATTTCACAGTGCGTATTGCAGATAACATTGTTAAAAACTTTGTCTAAACATACAAATGCTATAAACGTTAAGTTTGCCTTTCTGTAACCGATAATCTAAGTCGTAGGACTAGTGTGGCCTCGTGTGTTTCTGTATTTCTCCGGAACCCAAACTGATCTTCCCCGAGGTCGCCTTCTACCAGTTTTTTCAATATTTTCTCAACAATAACGTTTGAAATTGAAATCAATTGATATTAATTAAAAATTACAGTAGTGTGTGAGAGAGCCAATGACCTTGTCGCTGTGATGACTTCGGTTCCCGTCAGGTCAACGAAGTTAGGTGTTGCCGGGCTTCGCTAACACTTGGGTGGGTGACCGTCCAGGTGTGAGAGCGCTGTTGACTCGCGGGTTGTACTCAGTCCTCGTTAGGCCAACTGGGGCTACTTGATTAACGAGTAACGGCTCCGGTCGCGAAAACTACCAACGGGCGGAAGAGTGGTGTGCTGACCATAGGCCCTTCCATACCCTCATCCAGCGACGCCTATACTCTGAAGATGACACGGTTGTCGGTCGGCACCAGAGGGCCTCCAAGGCCCGTTCGGACGGCTTTCAGTTTAATCTGGGGGAGAGGTACGACTGTAGAGTCAGCCGCACTTGTTCAGCGACCAGAAACGATTTCAGTCAGACAATGTTGCTTGAACATACAAAGAATTTTTGCGGAGTTGCGGACTACAGGAAATTTCATTTGAAGGACATTGTTGGGAATTGGACATCCGTAATAGATTTCGTACTCTGAAATTTAATATATTGCCCATTTTTGAGCATTTTTCATTGAAGTTTAGTGGCGCAAGTGTTGTAAATATGCACTACTGGCAATTAAAATTGCTACACCAAATAGTAATGCAGATGATAAACGGGTATTCATTGGACAAATATATTATACTAGAACTCACATGTGATTACATTTTCACGCAATTTGGGTGCATAGATCCTGAGAAATCAGTACCCAGAACAACCACCTCTGGCCGTAATAACGGCCTTGATACGCCAGGGAATTGAGTCAAACAGAGCTTGGATGGCGTGTACAGGTACAGCTGCCCATACAGCTTCAACACGATACCACAGTTCATCAAGGGTAGTGACTGGCGTATTGTGACAAGCTAGTTGCTCGGCCACCATTGGCTAGACGTTTTCAGTTGGTGAGAGATCTGGAGAATATGCTGGCCAGGGCAGCAGTCGAGCATTTTCTGTATACAGAAAGTCCCGTACAGGACCTGCAACATACGGTCGTGCATTAGGGTTTCGCAGGGATCGAATGAAGGGTAGAGCCACGGGACATACACATCCGAAATCTAACGTCCACTGTTCAAAGTGCCGTCAATGCGAACAACAGGTGACCGAGACGTGTAACCAATGGCACCCCATAGCATCACGCCGCGTGATACACCAGCATGGCGATGACGAATACACGCTTCCAATGTGCGTTCACCGGGATGTCGCCAAACACGAATGCGACTATCATGTTGCTGTAAACATAACCTGGATTCATCCGAAAAAATTACGTTTTGTCATTCCTGCACCCAGGTTCGTCGTTGAGTACACCATCGCAGGCGCTCCTGTCTGTGATGCAGCGTCAAGGGTAAGCGCAGCCACGGTCTCCGAGCTGATAGTCAATGCTGCTGCAAACGTCGTCGAACTGTTCGTGCAGATGGTTGTTATCTTGCAAACGTCCCCATCTGTTGACTCAGGGATCGAGACGTGGCTGCACGATCCGTTACAGCCATGCGGACAAGATGCCTGTCATCTCGACTGCTAGTGATACGAGGCCGTTGGGATCCAGCACGGCGTTCCGTATTACTCTCCTGAACCCACCGATTCCATATTCTGCTAACAGTCATTGGATCTCGACCAACGCGAGCAGCAATGTCGCGGTACGATAAACCGCAATCGCGATAGGCTACAAACCGATCTTTATCGAAGTCGGAAACGTGACGGTACGCATTTCTCCTCCTTACACGAGGCATCACAACTGCGTTTCACCAGGCAACGCCGGTCAACTGCTGTTTGTGTATGAGAAATCGGTTGGAAACTTTAGTCATGTCAGCACGTTGTAGGTGTCGCCACTGGCGCCAACCTTGTATGATTGCTCTGAATAGCTAATCATTTGCATATCACAGCATCTTCTTCCTGTCGGTTAAATTTCGAGTTTGTAGCACATCATCTTCGTGGTGTAGCAATTTTAATGGCCTGCAGTGTATGAATTACTTTTTAAATAGACACACAGTGGTTTATAACTGACTGAAACGATTCAATAAACGATTTCACTTAGAAATTTTGCGTTCACTACGTAACAAAGTGATTGAACCTAAATGTAACTGCTCACCTATACTACATTTTACACTGGGGATTTCTCGAGCTTCATTCGAGCATTCGTGTTCACCCCTAGACAGCAGTATTCTCCCACCATCCAACCTTACGGCTGGATTTGTGATTGTAGACGTCGGTCTGTTAGCCCTATCATGGCTCACATCGACTCATTCTACATTCTGCGCGCATTCCGTCACAGGATCTTGATAACATGCTGAGTATTTTGGACTATGTAATGGTGTGACGTGATCGAAATAATCGTAACGAAATGAATTCCATCTATTTATTATTGTAAAATGCATAAAAGAGAATGCAAACTGTGTAACTGAAACAGAAGCTGTTCTTAATATGTGCGTTCCTGGTAACATACTTTATAACTACACATAGTGACGCCTCCTGTTTCTCCGAACGCAGGTTGAGTCACTACTACTGGTAAATGGCAATCAAGGAGGCGCTGCTTGTAGTATTTCGGCCAGAGCCGTTTATATTCGTGATTGTATTTCAAATCATTTGTTTTCTTTTGCAAATATAAATTAAAAGATTTAAACGTACAAAAGAACAAATATTCATGGAAGAGGTTTCCTACCTGTCTCTGGTGCCGGTATTTGCTCTAATAATTTCAGCATTAATAAAAGAAATGAAACCACGAAACTGTAACACTATCGAAGCGATGAGTGACTGCTGTGTACGGACGCAGGAGGAGCTGGCCACTGTTCGCGAACAGCTGAGCGTGTTGATGGCCGCGGTCAGCCGTCTTCAGGCTGCTGCGTCGGAGTGTAGCGGCAGCGGGAAGACTGGTGCGTCGCAAGGTACACCCCAGGTGTTACATGCTTCACCCACTGTCCCTGCTGTCGAGACATCTTCGCGTGTACTGGGCGCGGTTGGGCCACCCTCTCCCCAAGGGGAGCGGGGGGTTCAGCGGCGTTCGCGGCGCACGAGGCGGAGGGTCAATGTGGAGGCTGGCCGTGTGGCATCGCCCGCTCTGCCTGTGAGTGGACATGTGGCTGCTCCTTCAGCAAGGTCCGAGCAGGCACACGGGGGGAGGGGTTTATTAGTTATTGGGAGCTCCAACGTTAGGCGGGTGATGGAGCCCCTTAGGGAAATAGCGGGAAGGTCGGGGAAGAAGGCCAGTGTTCACTCTGTCTGCTTGCCGGGGGGTCTCATCCGAGATGTGGAGGAGGCTCTGCCGGCGGCGATAGAGAGCACTGGGTGCACCCGACTGCAAATTGTTGCTCATGTCGGCACCAATGACTCCTGCCGTCTGGGTTCAGAGGTCATCCTCAGTTCGTACAGGCGGTTGGTGGAATTGGTGAAGGCGGAAAGCCTCGCTCGCGGGGTGAAATCAGAGCTAACTATTTGTAGTATCGTTCCCAGAACCGATCGCGGTCCTCTGGTTTGGAGCCGAGTGGAAGGCTTAAACCAGAGGGTCAGACGATTCTGCGGAGATCTGGGGTGCAAATTTCTCGACCTCCGCTATCGGGTGGAGAAATGTAGGGTCCCCCTCAGATTGGAATGTATACCGCAGAGACAGGCTGGACAGTGAAGGGGGAGGCGTGTTTATAGCGATAAGAAGTGCAATAGTATCGAAGGAAATTGACGGAGATCCGAAATGTGAAATGATTTGGGTGAAGGTCACGGTTAAAGCAGGCTCAGACATGGTAATTGGATGTCTCTATAGGCCCCCTGGCTCAGCAGCTGTTGTGGCTGAGCACCTGAAGGATAATTTGGAAAATATTTCGAGTAGATTTCCCCACCATGTTATAGTTCTGGGTGGAGATTTTAATTTGCCGGATATAGACTGGGAGACTCAGACGTTCATAACGGGTGGCAGGGACAAAGAATCCAGCGAAATTTTTTTAAGTGCTTTATCTGAAAACTACCTTGAGCAGTTAAACAGAGAACCGACTCGTGGCGATAACATATTAGACCTTCTGGTGACAAACAGACCCGAACTATTTGAAAAAGTTAACGCAGAACAGGGAATTAGCGATCATAAAGCGGTTACGGCATCGATGATTTCACCCGTAAATAGGAATATTAAAAAGGGTAGGAAGATTTTTCTGTTTAGAAAAAGTGACAAAAAGCAGATTTCAGAGTACCTGTTGGCTCAACACAAAAGTTTTGTCTCAAGTACAGATAGTGTTGAGGATCAGTGGACAAAGTTCAAAACCGTCGTACATAATGCGTTAGATTAGTATGTGCCAAGCAAGATCGTAAGAGATGGAAAAGAGCCACCGTGTTACAACAACCGAGTTAGAAAACTGCTGCGGAAGCAAAGGGAACTTCACAGCAAACATAAACATATCCAAAGCCTTGCAGACAAACAAAAATTACGCGAAGCGAAATGTAGTGTGAGGAGGGCTATGCGAGAGGCGTTCAATGAATTCGAAAGTAAAGTTCTATGTACTGACTTGGCAGAAAATCCTAAGAAATTTTGGTCTTATGTCAAAGCGGTAGGTGGATCAAAACAAAATGTCCAGACACTCTGTGACCAAAATGGTACTGAAACAGAGGATGACAGACTAAAGGCCGAAAAATTAAATGTCTTTTTCCAAAGTTGTTTCACAGAGGAAGATTGCACTGTAGTTCCTTCTCTAGATTGTCGCACAGATGACAAAATGGTAGATATCGAAATAGACGACAGAGGGATAGAGAAACAATTAAAATCGCTCAAAAGAGGAAAGGCCTCTGGACCTGACGGGATACCAGTTCAATTTTACACAGAGTACGCGAAGGAACTTGCCCCCCTTCTTGCAGCGGTGTACCGTAGGTCTCTAGAAGAGCGTAGCGTTCCAAAGGATTGGAAAAGGGCACAGGTCATCCCCGTTTTCAAGAAGGGACGTCGAGCAGATGTGCAGAACTATAGACCTACATCTCTAACGTCGATCAGTTGTAGAATTTTGGAACACGTATTGTGTTCGAGTATAATGACTTTTCTGGAGACTGGAAATCTACTCTGTAGGAATCAGCATGGGTTTCGAAAAAGACGGTCATGTGAAACCCAGCTCGCGCTATTCGTCCACGAGACTCAGAGGGCCATAGATACGGGTTCACAGGTAGATGCCGTGTTTCTTGACTTCCGCAAGGCGTTCGATACAGTTCCCCACAGTCGTTTAATGAACAAAGTAAGAGCATGTGGACTATCAGACCAATTGTGTGATTGGATTGAGGAGTTCCTAGATAACAGGACGCAGCATGTCATTCTCAATGGAGAGAAGTCTTCCGAAGTAAGAGTGATTTCAGGTGTGCCGCAGGGGAGTGTCGTAGGACCGTTGCTATTCACAGTATACATAAATGACCTTGTGGATGACATCGGAAGTTCACTGAGGCATTTTGCGGATGATGCTGTAGTGTATCGAGAGGTTGTAACAATGGAAAATTGTACTGAAATGCAGGAGGATCTGCAGCGAATTGACGCATGGTGCAGGGAATGGCAATTGAATCTCAATGTAGACAAGTGTAATGTGCTGCGAATACACAGAAAGATAAATCCTTTATCATTTAGCTACAAAATAGCAGGTCAGCAACTGGAAGCAGTTAATACCATAAATTATCTGGGAGTACGCATTAGGAGTGATTTAAAATGGAATGATCATATAATGTTGATCGTCGGTAAAGCAGATGCCAGACTGAGATTCATTGGAAGAATCCTAAGGAAATGCAATCCGAAAACAAAGGAAGTAGGTTACAGTGCGCTTGTTCGCCCACTGCTTGAATACTGCTCAGCAGTGTGGGATCCGTACCAGATAGGGTTGATAGAGGATATAGAGAAGATCCAACGGAGAGCGGCGCGCTTCGTTACAGGATCATTTAGTAATCGCGAAAGCGTTACGGAGATGATAGATAAACTCCAGTGGAAGACTCTGCAGGAGAGACGCTCATTAGCTCGGTACGGGCTTTTGTCAAAGTTTCGAGAACATACCTTCACCGAAGAGTCCAGCAGTATATTGCTCCCTTCTACGTATATCTCGCGAAGAGACCATGAGGATAAAATCAGAGAGATTAGAGCCCACACAGAAGCATACCGACAATCCTTCTTTCCACGAACAATACGAGAATGGAATAGAAGGGAGAACCGATAGAGGTACTCAAGGTACCCTCCGCCACACACCGTCAGGTGGCTTGCGGAGTATGGATGTAGATGTAGATGTAGAGAGGTGGTATTCCTACGTGGCGTTTCCCAGGTGGCGGACAGGGGTGTCGGCCTCACCTGCTTGCCGATGAACTTGAGGGAAATAAAATAGTTCGTGGACCAAACACAACTTAACCGAAGAACATCTAGACGCAAATCTCGATCTTACCAATCGAGGTGTAGTTTTGTAATTTTATCCTAAAGATCATCCTCACTTATACCTTCGACTTGTAAAATTGAAATGGCCAAACAAACACTACAAAAGCAGCTACCCCAGACCCCGGTCAGGTTGTTCTCTACCATCGCATTCTGGGGGATCGGTAACATCGTGCAGAAAAGGATAGGAGCTTCTCAAAATTTTCTCTTCGCAATAAAAAGAACTTCTTATCATAACCCTGCTGACAACTGGCGAACTTAAACAACTGACTGACACTCTAGACAAATTCACTATTCAAACCCTAGCAATACAGGAAACATGTATCCAAGATGAAATCTTTACGACTCAGAAGACTTCAGGATGTTTAAAGGTAAACCACTCATAAAAATCAAAGACAAATGATCAATACTTGGGAATGCCTTTATAATATGGAAAACGAGTTTAGATGCCCAAGTGAAAGAATCTCAGTTCTTACAGTGAAATCAAGGAACAAAGCATATGCCTTAACATATGCTCCTACCCCACTAACAATGATAACAAGAAAGATCCTCTCAAAGTAGAAGGCTTTTGGGAAAAGCTAGAGTAAACTGCAAGTAAGATCCCCAAACGCTGTGTAAAACTCTTAAGTGATTTTGATATATAGGTTGGCTTGGAGAAGAAATACAGATCAGCAGTAGGACTTTATCCAGCGCATCGGCGGACGAATGAGAATAGAGAATGTCTAACAAGCTTCTGTACATCGTCTGGGCTGAATCTTATGTCAACAAAGTTTGCGGGACAACTACACAAAAGAAAACCTGGAGGTCACCTAGCCCATTATTAAGAATATTCCAGATAGATAATGTCGCGGTTTCTACAAAGAATATGCATGAAATTCAAAACGAATGAGTACGGAAGAGAATTGCTGTTGATTCTGGTCACTACTTAACACAAATCAGAATTGGGTTCCAACCAAATAGGTCCAGACCTAACGACAACCGATTTCCAAGAGTTGATACAGATTGCCTGAAGGAAAACGCGGAGACTTTCGCTCGTGCAGTAAGAATAACATCTCAGGTATTGGCCAGACACCCATAACAAACTGCAAACATCGGCCGTAAAATTAGGAAGCCACTTAGGAAAAGTAAACACAAATGGAGGAACACGACCTGTGATGATGTCGTAGAGGAGCGTATCAAAGTACTGAACCGTTGGAATGGACATCAATCAGTTCGAAGATGGGAGTCCTTCCTGAACATACAAAAATCAACCTGAAAAACAATTCACCGCGGAAAACGTGCGTGCGACTAAAGGAGGCTCATGAAACAGACCAGGAGTTCCAGAAAAGCAACATCCGAAATATCTACAGGACATTCCGTGAGGACTTACCTGGGTATAAACCACAAAAATTGTGTTTCCGCCAAAATAATGGAAACTTAAAGATAAACAATAAAGGAAACCTCATGATACTTGCTGATTACTTTCAGAATTTACTGGACTGTGATCCTGAAGTCGAGAGATACATTTTGGAAAACCTGTACCTAATCCCGACTCTCATCCCTCAACAATTAATGAAACAAGAGTAACAAAGCACCAGGAGAGGATGGCATAACTGCGGAAGTATTCGAAAAAAGAGGAGGTGACCTGAGACGATTCCAAAGCACTGGAAGAAAACTACTATACATCCGAGGCATAAAAAAGGTTATAGAACAGACTCCAACGACTACAGAAGCCTATATCTTCTGCCAATTATAAAAAAGTTCTGTTCAGAGCTCTTGTTAAACAGAGTTGAACAGCAAACAGATCATTTGATTGGTGAATATCAAACAGGCTTTAAGAAGGGCAGATCGTGTGCTGAGCAGGTTTGGTGTTTGAAGAAAATATTAATGATACGTGCAGTACCAACGTATATGTCACATTTGTGGATTTCAAGAAGGCTAACGACTCTGTTGACAGATAAAACGTTTTAGACACTTTAGAAGAGCTCAGGGTAGACAGTATAACTAAAGAACTAACCTGCCAGATCCTCACAGACACAGCATCTCAAATGAAGTTTCTGGATGAAATGTCTGATCTTTTTCAAACACATACAGGTGTTTGAAAAGGGGATGGCCTCTTCCGCTTCTGTTTAACGTTGTGTTAGACAGCGTCATCAGAGAATAGGGGAAAGAAATCGAGGGTATAGACATCTGGACCTCAGGACAGCCGAGTTAAAACGATGTGCCCAGCTTTTACTGACGATACAGATGTCTTCACTAAGACCAGTCAGAGAACCAAATACGCTATACAGAAATCACAAGAGAGAAGCGAATGAGCCATAGAGAAGTTACACGAGATAGCTTCAAACGCAGGCCTTCAAATATCATATGAGAAGACTGATTTGATCGAAAATTTACATAAAAATATCATAAGATCGCCACTACAATTGAAGTATGGAACAACTTCACATGGGTCTTCTTTTAAATATCTCGGAGAAATGATAGTGTCAGCTGGACTAGACAACAAAGCCAGTTTAGAAAGAGCCTCCAAACTCGAGAAACAGAACAGAATAACATGGAATCACTAAAATGAACGAGTGATATACCGTAATGCTTGACTTGCCTGAAGCACTATATGTATCAGAAACTACATCCCTAAGAGGCCATCCAAAAATTGATGAATTTGCAAAGGGCCCGCGAAAAATTATAAGAAAAATTAAAATGACGTATGGATTAAAATAAAAACTGCGAATATATGCATAGCACCAGACAAGTTCATTGATGCAATACGCAGAAGACACTTGAAGTTCCATGGTTAAATCTACAGAAAGGACAACACTAGAATAACCAAGAAACTATTTAATACAAGGTGCACAACTTTGCTTCGGCCGTTTTTCCCCAACATTTGAGGCTTTAATGAAACAAATTGGTTATACATGTATTTTCCGTCGCTGGCCACTACTTTCTCCCATCTTTCGGGCGGGCAGTGTACGAATCCCACGTCGAAAAAATTGTTCATCTTTTGAAGCGATCCACGAATCGACCCAGTTGGTGACTTCTTCATGAGATCGTGGTGTTGGTCAGCAAGGTCATGCGCTATTGATCTAAACAGGTGATAGAGGGAGCAATGGGGTAGGACTTCTCATTTTAACGTTTCCAAGTACCTGTTGACTTCTTTTGCAACATGGAGTCGAGAGTTGTCGTGCTGCAAAATTACTTTATCGTGCCTCTCGCTGTATTGCGGCCGTTTGTCTTTTAATGCTCTGCTCAGACACATTAATTGCGTTCGATAACGAGCACCTGCGATTGTTTCACTTGGTTTTAACACTTCATAGTACACGACGCCGAGCTGGTCCCACCAAATGCAGAGCATGATCTTGGAGCCGTGAATATTCGGTTTGGTCGTCGACGTGGAAGCATGGCCGGGATATCCCTATGATTTTTTGCGTTTAGAGTTATCGTAATGAACCCATTATTCGTCCCCAGTCACAATGCGATGCAGGAATCCCTTCTGTTTTTGCCTTTGAAGCAACTGTTCACAATCACACAAACGCCGTTCAACGTCTCTTGGTTTCAGCTCACACGGAACCCAAGTTCCTTCTTTCTGAATCATGCCCATAACCTTGAGACGTTTGAAATGGCTTGCTGTGTCAATCCCACTAATACTGCCAATTCTTCTTGAGTTTGACGCGAGTCTTCACTCAGCAATGTCTCCAATTCTGCATCTTCGAAAACATTCTCTCTTCCACCACTATGCAGGTCTACGGCGTTAAAATCACCGTTCTAGAAGCGTTGAAACCACTCACGACACGTTCTTTCACTAATATTGTCCTTGCCATACGTACTTGAGGGCATTCGGTGAGACTCAGCCGCTGTTTTCTTCTTATTTAAACAGAACAGTAACACCTCCCGCAAATTACGAGAACTGGGCTCGTAAACTGAATTTTCAATCAAGAACAACACAGAGGGCCGAACCGCACATAACCGTGGGTTCGGTGTGGGGCGGCGGTTGGGTGGGTGGACGCTGTGGCCTTTTCTGGAGCCTCTCCGTCGTTTCTAGGTCCCCGGTTTAATACATACATACATACTGTCCAACTGAGCAAACACAATGAAATTCGCAAAGAGTTTATGCCGTGACATCGACTTCTTCCCTGTTTACCATCCTTACCAGCTGCGCGGTGAAATTGGGCTGCAGCGACGAACATTCATCAATCGGCCGCCAAAGTTCACAATATTCCATTTTTCCGTCGATACCTGTATGGATACCATTTTGTGACCAATTTGTGTAACTCCTTCGTGGTGCGTCATTTCGTTTGTCTTAGAATGAACTGGCACAAAAGGATCATGAGTATAAAGTTAGACAGATTCGAGATTACTCGGTGGCTTACTAACATTTGTTCTTCCAATGCACCATTCGCTAGCAGAGCAGAGCAGGAAAGGGAGAAAAGTAACAGTGGTACACAAACCACTCTCTACATCAGGGCTTAACAACTGGCCGGTTTCGAGCGCGAGTACTCGCGTCTGCTCAGGCACGTGCTCGCGAGCAGGTGCAATTTCGTGGAGTAGGGAGGGAGGGGAGGTAGGGGAAATGGGCGCGCACGTATGAATAGGACCGCAGCGTGCCTATTGAATTCGCGCCGACTGTGTAACGTTAAAAGTACTACGATCAGCTCTAACAGTCACTTCGCTGGTTAAGAATCATGTCAAGTCACCGTTGTGTAACCCCAACCATGCTTTCGCAGTTCAACCCCCATTGGGAGGAAATGTATCTGTTTACAGAAAAAGATGGTGTTGCAAAATGTTTAGTATGTCACAAAACGCTGAATTCTTTTAGGAAATTTAATTTGCAGCAACATTATATGTCGTACCACGCGAAAGACTACGGAAGTGGAAAATTTGATGGACCAGATCGTGCACAGGAAGTGATTAAACTTAAAAGGAAGCTATCCGAAGAAGATCTGGATGACGAAGAAAAATCAAATGAGGCAGCTCTCAGAGTGAGCTACAAAATTGCTTTGTTTTTAGCAAAATCCCTGCGCCCCTTCACTGATGGAGATTTAATAAAAGATGTTTGATAGTTGCAGCGGAACATTTGTGTCCATCTCAAGTTGAACAGTTTCGGATTGTGCCATTATCTGACATGACCATTATGCGTCGCACACAGGACATGGCAGACGACGTCCAGAGCCAGCTTGCAAATATCTATAAAGATTTTATGGTGTATTCTCTAGCTCTGGACGAAAGTGTTGATATCACCGGAACAGCGCAGCTTTCCATATTTATTAGAGGTGTTAATAGAGATCTTCGGGTTAGGAAGGAGCTCCTCGATGTAGTAACCATGAAGAACACTACAACCGGAGGTGATATTTTAAGTAGTGTTGAAGAAAGTGTTGAAAATATAGGATTGTCGTGGAATTCTTTAGTTTCAGTGTCTACAGACGGTGCACCAGCGATGACAGGGAAAAAATTAGGTTTCGTTGCGCTGTTGAAGGAGAAAATGCAAAAACTGACCGTGCCGAATGAAATAAGGGGCGTTCACTGTGTGATCCACCAGGAAAACTTATGTGCAAAGAGTATCACTCTAAAAAATGTGATGAGTGTTGTTGTTCGTACAATCAATTATATAAGGAAGCATGGGCTACAACACAGACAATTCAAAAGATTTCTTGAGGATGTAGAAAGCCAGTATGGTAGCCTACCTTATTACAGCGAGGTCCGCTGGCTTAGTCGTGGCGAATCATTAAATCGAATTTTTGCCTATTAGATGAGATAAATATGTTCATGGAAATAAATAACATGTATGATCCTGAATTGAAAGAGCCTTCATGGAAATGTGATCTCGCGTTCTTAGCAGATTTAACTAGCCATCTGAATGCTTTGAACATTTCACTACAAGGTAAAGATCTGCTAATTACTCATTTCATAGATCGAATACGAGCTTTTAAAATGAAATTGACGCTTTGGGTGAGTCTGCTGGAAACAGGAAATCTAGCTCATTTTCCTAAATTATCATCCACGCAAGATGTTCACAAAGACTGTGAGCGTTATTCACATAGTTTAGTTGCCCTTAAGGAAGAATTTGATCAACGCTTTCAAGATCTGACAGCACTAGACAGTGATTCTGATCTGTTCTCCTCTCCATATTCAGCTAATATTGAAGAGATTCGTCCTGAGCTGCAACTAGAAATTATTGGCCTGCAATGTGACAGAGAGTACAGAGACAGAATTCAGAACAAGAAAAACATTTTGGAATTTTACAGACACTTCCCTCTGGATAGATTTCCTCATTTGCGCAAACTGGCGGCTACAATAATATCAATGCTTGGTTCCATGTATGTTTGTGAATAACTGTTCTCTGCAATGAAATGTATCAAGACGCGCGTGAGAAACGCACTGTCTGATCGAAATTTAAACTGCACGCTGCGCCTACGATGCACAAGAACAATTACTCCGAACATAGACGCAATTGTAAAGGGCAAAAAGTACAAGATAACAGAGAATCCCACACTTCAGTGACACCTTTTATTGTGTAGCAGTTCACAAATTAATACGAATGTAGAGGCATACACTAAGCTAATAAAATTATGTGGCACGTGTACATTCTCCTTTATTTGTTTCATTTGTCACAGTAATAATTCGTGAGTGACATCCCTGCAGGTGGCCGCGGATTTACATTGACTGGCGGCAGCTGTTGTGTGCCCCACGTGACTCTCCCCACTCTCCGCTCTGGTCCAGTAGTGGGGGTAGCGTGCTCGCTCCTAGCTGCTCACAGCTTGCTCCGCGAGCACGTATGTTGAGAAGCCCTGCTCTACATACAAGTGGCCTGGGGTAATGGCAGGTAGTTGATGTTTCACCGACGCCCTGCACAGTCCATGAGCGTCTACTGACCGCCTCTCGGTCGTTCCAGCTGGTGTTCTGCGCCTGCGCAAGGGTGTCGCCGCGCCCTGGCGGGGAACGAGGAGGAGCAGCAGCGCTTTGTGATGCCGCAATCATTGTCGTGCTGTCGCGCCGGCCTGATTGATTGATCAACAATGCGGCGGCCCGCCTGGTGCGCCGCCTCCGCCGTAAAAGACGAGCGGCCGCCTCCCTCGCTGCTCTGTCTTAATGCAGGGGGGCGGAGCTCGCACCAGCTCCCCTTGTATGTCCTCCACTTGCTGACGAGTTCAGCCATTTGTCCACCTCGCTGTTTGGAACGCCCGCTGTTAAGACTGGTGTTCCTTTACTTTCTTGTGCTACAGGCTGTTTGCAAAAGATTCATCCGATTTTGCAAGACTACACTACCGGTCACAACTTTACATCACTCACGAAAAAAACTATATACTCTATTTCATATCGTACAGACTAAACAGGCCAATAAACTAAACATTTTCTTTCTCTGTCACTAGATACAATACAATACGATTTAGATTTTAGCCTCTTCAAAGTATCCACTTCTGGTCCTGAGAACAGCTGCACAAACTTTTGGCATTCTGGAGATGTTTTCGCAGATACTATGGTCCAACACATCTATAAATTATTCCAGAAATCTTCAACATTAGGTGACCACAGTTTTATGACCTCCGTCAAGTTCATCCCATAAGACTTGAATGAGATTTAAGTCAGGTGACTGACTTGGCCAAATATATTCTTCAGTTCCCCCACCACATTTCTCATATCATACACTCTGCACTATTTAGAAGTACGTTCTGGATCTTTCTCCTGCTGCAGAGCAAACCTACGGCTAATAAGTCTCTTGCCAGATGGAACTGCATTCTTGATCAGTATCCTGTGATATCCTTCCATGTTTAATGTGCCATTAATTCCCACTAAGTTCAAAAATGGTTCAAATGGCTCTGAGCACTATGGGACTTAACATCTGCGGTCATCAGTCCCCTAGAACTTAGAACTACTTAAACCTAACTAACCTAAGGACATCACACACATCCATGCCCGAGGCAGGATTCGAACCTGCGGCCGTAGCAGTCGCGCGGTTCCGGACTGAGCGCCTAGAACCGCTAGACCACCGCGGCCGGCTCCCACTAAGTCACCGTCTTCATCACCCGCAGTACACACCTACACCATACTTCACGGCTGGCGTCACAAGCTGCGTTTTCGTACGTTCCTCACGAAGTCGACAAACAAACATTCAACAATGGTTTCAAAATACTTCAAACTTAGATACGTCCGCGAATCTTGGACCCTGGCTGCAGGCTCTAGTTTTTATGTAACTGTGCTCACTGCCGTAGTTTCACCTTATTTTGGCCGCTACAGCGCCCCTTTAAATCTTGTTTCACGAAGACGCTGTTGCACTGTTGAGACACAGATTGGGTTCTTGCATGCTCTTAACTTCCTCGCGAATTTCAGGTGCAGTACGAGTTCTCTGACGTTGACTCAGTACAAACATCAGCTCATCTTCCCTGTGTGATACTGATAGAGATGTTCCGGATAGCGAAACACGTGCACTGGCAGCAGTTTGCTTGAAGCGCTGCAATGTATACACAAATATAGACTGGGCTACGCCAAGTTCTGTTGATGTCCTAGTAGAATAGCACTCTTGTCGCAGAGCTACAACTGCAGCACGTTTTTCAATTACAGTCTTCCTCTTCCGTCGCATTAGGAGGAAATATGGTATGAACCTGATCAGTTACAGAAACACGCTGACAGATGCACACAGTGTACTGTAAACAAATGCGAACTTATTGCTACGCAGTCATCAGAAAGAAGGAGGCGTGTTCGAATGGAACTGTCTCAGGTAAAGGTGCATCAGTTCCGTTGTGGATTCTCATAAGCGTCCCTCTAGGCGAACAGCCAGTCAAATACATAAAAGAGGCGCTTAGTCTTTATATGTTTGTACTCGCTTCGTTATCAGAATGAGGGTATGATAGAACACTGAAGACGACATCCATTGTTGTGGTAGGTAATCGAAAACCCTCGACCGGTGGTGTATATTTTATACATGCATGGATATACACTCCTGGAAATGGAAAAAAGAACACACTGACACCGGTGTGTCAGACCCACCATACTTGCTCCGGACACTGCGAGAGGGCTGTACAAGCAATGATCACACGCACGGCACAGCGGACACACCAGGAACCGCGGTGTTGGCCGTCGAATGGCGCTAGCTGCGCAGCATTTGTGCACCGCCGCCGTCAGTGTCAGCCAGTTTGCGTGGCATACGGAGCTCCATCGCAGTCTTTAACACTGGTAGCATGCCGCGACAGCGTGGACGTGAACCGTATGTGCAGTTGACGGACTTTGAGCGAGGGCGTATAGTGGGCATGCGGGAGGCCGGGTGGACGTACCGCCGAATTGCTCAACACGTGGGGCGTGAGGTCTCCACAGTACATCGAAGTTGTCGCCAGTGGTCGGCGGAAGGTGCACGTGCCCGTCGACCTGGGACCGGACCGCAGCGACGCACGGATGCACGCCAAGACCGTAGGATCCTACGCAGTGCCGTAGGGGACCGCACCGCCACTTCCCAGCAAATTAGGGACACTGTTGCTCCTGGGGTATCGGTGAGGACCATTCGCAACCGTCTCCATGAAGCTGGGCTACGGTCCCGCACACCGTTAGGCCGTCTTCCGCTCACGCCCCAACATCGTGCAGCCCGCCTCCAGTGGTGTCGCGACAGGCGTGAATGGAGGGACGAATGGAGACGTGTCGTCTTCAGCGATGAGAGTCGCTTCAGCCTTGGTGCCAATGATGGTCGTATGCGTGTTTGGCGCCGTGCAGGTAAGCGCCACAATCAGGACTGCATACGACCGAGGCACACAGGGCCAACACCCGGCATCATGGTGTGGGGAGCGATCTCCTACACTGGCCGTACACCACTGGTGATCGTCGAGGGGACACTGAATAGTGCACGGTACATCCAAACCGTCATCGAACCCATCGTTCTACCATTCCTAGACCGGCAAGGGAACTTGCTGTTCCAACAGGACAATGCACGTCCGCATGTATCCCGTGCCACCCAACGTGCTCTAGAAGGTGTAAGTCAACTACCCTGGCCAGCAAGATCTCCGGATCTGTCCCCCATTGAGCATGTTTGGGACTGGATGAAGCGTCGTCTCACGCGGTCTGCACGTCCAGCACGAACGCTGGTCCAACTGAGGCGCCAGGTGGAAATAGCATGGCAAGCCGTTCCACAGGACTACATCCAGCATCTCTACGATCGTCTCCATGGGAGAATAGCAGCCTGCATTGCTGCGAAAGGTGGATATACACTGTACTAGTGCCGACATTGTGCATGCTCTGTTGCCTGTGTCTATGTGCCTGTGGTTCTGTCAGTGTGATCATGTGATGTATCTGACCCCAGGAATGTGTCAATAAAGTTTCCCCTTCCTGGGACAATGAATTCACGGTGTTCTTATTTCAATTTCCAGGAGTGTAGAATCTAGCAGTGGATTTTAACTTACGCATAAGACTAACATAGTTTCTCGTTTTCAAAAATAACCATCCGATTTTAAAAGGGAATATCTGTTAAGATGTATCCACACACAATCTTGGGCTCCTTTTCACGTTAAGAATCTGAGTTTTCACATCTACAAGTTTTGTAGTCCTGTCTTCCTCAGTTGCGTGTAATATTACGGTATATTGATAATTTTTACTTATGGACCGTTTGACAGCAACTGAATAAAACACAATTTTAGTGCCATACGCGTTTCGCCTTTATTTTCTGCAAGGCTTTGTTAGTGGCCTGGAATATGTACATATGTTTGCTATTTAATTTACATTTTGATCACTGTACCTATAGGTTATAAACAGTTCTGGTGGTTGGTATTTCCTATTAAGTAGTAATGCTTTGAACTGTACTTACAGGGTGCCTGGACGATTTCCTACATATTACGCCCCTGTTGCATTTTTGGTGTTGTCCTTCGTCTTACAAATGCCAATTTGCGTTTTTTCCCACATTTCACAGCACTATGCACTGAACACTTGTTTCGATGCAATGTTTTGGTTTCTGTTGCCAACTGTCAGAAGTTTTTGCCAAAGATCTAATGTCATTGTCATAATTTCGAGTGTAATTATTGAAGTATCTGTGATCTGTTCGTGTATGCATTTGTGTGTGTGTGTGTGTGTGTGTGTGTGTTTTGGTTCAAATGGCGCTTTAGTCTGGAACCGCGCGACCGCTACGGTCGCAGGTTCGAATCCTGCCTCGGGCATGGATGTGTGTGCTGTCCTTAGGTTAGTTAGGTTTAAGTAGTTTTAAGTTCTAGGGGACTGATGACTTCAGATGTTAAGTCCCATAGTGCTCAGAGCCATTTGAACCACTCATGAGTCCCATACAACTTAGAACTACTTAAACCTAACTAACCTAAGGACATCACACACATCCATGCTCGAGGCAGAATTCGAACCTGCGACCGTAGCAGTCGCGCGGTTCCGGACTGAAGCGCCTAGATCTGCACGGCCACCGCAGCCGGCTGTGTGTTTTGGTGTGTGATTTTTTTTTTGTGGGCTGTATTTGTGTGTGTGTGTCTGTGTGTCCGGAAGGCGAACGGGGAAGAGTTTTTTTTCCTAGTCGTGTGGGAAGAACGATTGGTTTCTTTCTTTTTTCTTTTCTTTTTCACGGTTTTTCTTTTCTTTATCTGATCATTTCTTTTATTAAGTGTAGTAAGGAGCCTGTGCTGATGTGTGTTTGTTCATTTATCACATGTTCATTTTCAGCGATGGCTTTCTGAATGTGGAAGTTTTCTTGCGTTTGTATAAGATGCTTGTCATGGTTGCTTATTCTCATTATTTTCATTTCTTGTTTCATGTTTGTAGGATGCTGGTTATGGTATTTTAAATGTTCTGAAAATGTGGAATGGTTTGTTTCGTACTTCCAGCACCTGATATGTTCTTTGTATCGTGTTTTAAAATTCCTGCATGTCTTGCCTATGTATACTGCACCACAACTTTGACAGCAAAAAGAACGATTTAATTCCAAGTTACATTAATGTAAAGGTTAAAAACAGTTCTACAGTGGCACAAAAGTCGAAATCAGTTGCAGAACGATATTGGTTACTCAATGAAATTAAGATGATATTCGAAAAAATAGTACCTAAACATGATGCTCTATGAGACTCATCTAGAATTGGCAAAAAATATAGAACATGCCACGGTTTCTCTTTCTCGTGTAAGTTCACATTCGTGAGTATTTCCTTCGATCGTGGATAATGCGGCGTCTAAAAAATGGTTCAAATGGCTCTGAGCACTATGGGACTTAACATCTGAGGTCATCAGTCCCCTAGAACTTAGAACTACTTAAACCTAACTAACCTAAGGACATCACACACATCCATGCCCGAGGCAGGATTCGAACCTGCGACCGTAGCGGTCGCGCGGTTCCAGACTGTAGCGCCTAGAACCGCTCGGCTACACCGGCCGGCTGCGGCGTCAACAAATTCCCACGGAGTGCGCTTAACAATTTAGGTGCCGAAATCGCCCATACGCCTAAGTGTATACATCCTTGCCCGATGCTCGCGGACCGTGAATTCGCTTATAGCATTCAATATACAGGGATTGGGCAAAAGTATGGAACCACCACGAGAAATGCACGCTTTAACATGAAAGCAGATGCCGCCCAAGCCACGAACGGCCCTGTGCAATGTGCTCAATCGTCGCAAATGTCAGTAGTGGTGAGAACAGTGTTCTGTGTAGTCGGGAGTGCATCACGTCGGAACTACGTGAATTTTAACGTGGGCAGGTTGTTGGCATTCGTACGGGGCATGCGTCTGTAACCAAGGTAGCCGAAGTGGATGGTGTTTTACGAGGCACCATATCGAAAATTTATACCGCATATAGGGAAAGCGGGAAAGAGTAAAAACATTAGTCGCTAGGTGTATGTTGAGTCATCGTAACAGACGATTATTGAAGAGGATTGTGACGAAAAATAAGAGGACAAGCTGCAAAAGTCACTACAGAACTGAATGTCGCACTCACAAACCCTGTCAGCATCGAAGAAACACAACGAGAGCTTCAGAAACAAGTAATTGTAGGGCGGGTTGGAAATCCAAAAACACTCATCAGCGATGCAAATACTATCAACACAAAGTCTTGTAAAGTAATGGAAGAATGTCATTTGGTCGGATGAGCCTTGTTTCACACTGTTTCAAGTCTCTGACCGAGTTTGCTTTCCAAGTGTGAAACATGGTGGGAGTCGGTGATGAGTTGGGGAGCCACATCGTGGCAATCCATGGGCCCAATGGGTACTCTGCGAGGTTGTACTTCTCTTGAGGATTGTGTGACCATTTTGGCTAACCAGGTACTGCCCATAGTGCAGTGTTTGTTCCCTAATGGTGATACTGTGTTCCACGATGACAGGGCGCCAGTTTACACAGCTCGCATCATCCAGGACTTGTTTTGTGAGCAGGAGGAGAAATTTCCGCGTCTCTCCTGGCCACCATAGTAAATCAGAGCCTTTGTGGTCTACTTTGGAGAGAAGTGAGAATTGTGTGTGTGTGTGTGTGTGTGTGTGTGTGTGTGTGTGTGATCGCAATCCACCTCCATACTCGTTACTTGAACTGGCCACTCTTTTGCTGGAGTGATGGTAGAATATTCCAACTGCTTATGTTTTCCTATGCACTCTCAGAAGATGATGATGATGGAGTCATATACTCCGTAACAGAGCTTAGGGGACGATGCGGGAGACCCGCACCGCCGTACTAGGCAAGGTCCTAGTGGAGGTGGTTTGCCATTGCCTTCCTCCGACGGTAATAGGGATGAATGATGATGGTGAAGACGACACAACACCCAGTCATCTCGAGGCAGGTGAAAATCTCTGACCCCGCCGGGAATCGAACCCGGGACCCCGGGCTCGGGAAGCGAGAACGCTACCGCGAGACCACCATCTCAGAAGATAAGGCACTTACAAATAGCTGAAACTGTAGGATTTTCACTAACGTAAACTATAAACTGCTACCAGAATCAACTCCTTGGTTTTATATTGCTGGTAAATGGATGTAATTCAGTTGTGAGTTGTTTCGTGTTTACATGAACGGGCTTAAGCACTGCAGGTGTTTTCTCAGGGATATCAGCGTTAGTCCCGTCCCTTGAATGTGCTGTTGCACACTTTTGCCCCTTACGACAGCTCGCTTGTGTATCTGTGTTACTCTACACACCTCACTGAGTCGGCCTCATATTTCATCGTCCTAGAGGAAAGCCTGGATAGACTCATGTGGAATATTTAATCTATCCAAGATTTCGGGCAGTCTAACAGTATTCTACTTCCTCGATTTGCGTAGACGCAGCTAACGAATCAGACTGACTTGCAGGTGTTCATGATTTCAAAATAATGTGGTCCGTCTGTATTTTAACTCGAAAAGAATAGGTTTTCTAGGCCAACGCGCCATCTCAACAGCAGTGCGAAGATTATAAACAATCGACAACTACGAAAGCGCACTATTATTGCCACGAATCAGTGGTGCAAGCACAGATCTATACGTATACTATGCAATAAAACAACTAGCCTTCGTCCAAGGGCATATAACGAATGCCGCGATTTATGTGTTTCTTTTCGTTTTCGTAATTTTCAAGCTTGAGTCCTCGAAAACCTCTTCCGTGGATTTAAATCCTCCCTTCGATTCTCCCTTCTTTCTGCAATGCTCCAACAAAATATTATAGGTCGCATTTTGCAACATGCGGGTTCATATGTATGACGATGTAGGATGTGACTTTCGTATGAAATAACTAACTTTGCCTGACGGATCGCGGTACAACCGTTTTAGCGATTGGGAGTGGCACCTCAGATTCTCTCTCCTAGGAATACCATGTTACATCTGTGATGTAGTTTTCCAAAACAGAAATACAACACCTGAAGAAATTAATAACATGTAATCAAATGGTTCGCTAAATCTGTGGATTTCATAACTGATAGATTAGCTTCCCAAGTTGTGCCTGTTAATTTCCGAAGTTGGTGATAAGATGAATGGACGGGTGCGCATCTCCGTGACGTTTTCGGCTTTACTAAATACATCTGTGACGAAATGCGCGGCTGTTCTCTGGTTATTTGCTATTTTCTCTGTCAACTCCATTCAGTGGGGGTCCCTGGTTGAGAAGCAGTACTCAAGCTTGTTTCTTCGTGGCTGGACTGCATGAGGATTTTTCCACGGAGTCTCAGTTTGGCATGTGCTTTTCTAAGATTGGTTTTACGTAGTCCTTCCACTTTAAATCGGTTCTTACACCCAGATATGTATTGGATGTGATTGCTTCCAATGATTGTTTGGCTATCGTATAATCAAATAATAATTGCAATTTTGGCCAACTTATGCCCAATTGTCTAGAGTGTTTATGCTGAGGGCCATTGCCGCTACCTGTACGAAGCGTCGTTCCTCTACAGATCTTCCTGCATTTCGCTATAATTTTCTAGCGTTGCTACTTCCCTACGTACTACAGCATACTTCGCGAACAGCCTCATGGAACTTTCCACGTTGTTCAGTAGGTCATTTGTACCGTATGCACTGTGAACAGCGATGGTCCTGCATCTCTCGCTTAGGGTCCACCCCAAAGCTACTTTTACGTCCGGAGATACTCCCCTTCAAGGAAGACATTCTGTATTCTAAGTTCAAATAGCTCTTCAGTCCTGGTCTGATATTTCGTACGCACTGTTCTTCTTGATTAGGCTGTGTTGAACGCCTTCTGGTGTCGAGGGACACGGTGTCAAGCTGGAGGCCAAAACCCGCCAAACTTACTTTGTTGGCGTGCAGCTGGGAGTTGATCAACCATCCATCCTACTCTACTGCTCTTTCAGTCATCTACTATGTTTCCTCAGATTACTAGAGTTCCCACCTAGTCAACATTTACCCAGAGACGAAAAGACGCAGACGGCTGTCGCACACTGGTTTCCGTGAGAAGCGGTAGAGTCTATCGTCAGATAATTTCATTGACTGGATAAGAATTGTCTTCAGTGATGATTCCCGTTTAGAACTGAGCCCTGATGACCATCGAAGACGTGTCTGGAGACGCCCCTAACTGCGGCAGGATACCAACGTTGGCTGTCGCCCGCCATACGGCCAGACAGCCGGCAGTGATTTTCTGAAGCGTTAAGACTCCTTTAGTTGTCATGCGCGGCACTCTTACAGCACAGCGACACATCGACTATTTTCCACGCCAAGTTTTATTGCCCTGCATGGCAAGTCATCATGGGGTTACATTTCAGCAAGATATTGTGCCGCCCACACGAGGCGTGAGTTTCTACTGTTGTCTTCGAGCTTGCCAAACCCTGCCTTGGCCCACAAAGTCGCCAGATCTCTGTCCAGTTGAGAACGTTTGGTGCAATATGGGTAGCGCCCTCCAGCCACGGCGGGATTTTGACGGTCTCAAAGCGTCAATTGGACAGAATTTGGCACTGTGTCCCTCAGAAAGACATTCAAAAACTCTGTCACTCAAAGCGAAGCCGAATAACTGCTTGCATAAGGGGCAGGTACGGACCAACGTCTCACTGACTTGCTGAATTTGTGAAACTCTTTCTCTTGAATAAATCATCGAATTTTTCTGAAATTGTGATCATTGATCATTTGTATGTGTGTTTATATAGATCACATCTATCGATTTCCGTCCCATTCGCATAATTTCTTCGTGGTGCGTAGTTTTTTTAATATTTTTTTTTGTCTTAGAGTATATATGAAGCAGTTGCACTGTGTATTCTACTTCTACATCTACATCCATACTCCGCAAGCCAACTGACGGTGTGTGGCGGAGGGTACCTTGAGTACCTCTATCGTTTCTCCCTTCTATTCCAGTCTCGTATTGTTCGTGGAAAGAAAGATTGTCGGTATGCCTCTGTGTGGGCCCTAATCTCTCTGATTTTATCCTCATGGTCTCTTCGCGAGGTATACGCCGGAGGGAGCAATATAACCGGCCGCGGTGGCCGAGCGGTTCTAGCGCTTCAGTCCGGATCCGCGCGACTGCTACGGTCGCAGGTTCGAATTCTGCCTCGGGCATGGATGTGTGTGATGTCCTTAAGTTAGTTAGGTTCAAGTAGTTCTAAGTTCTAGGGGACTGATGACCTCAGATGTTGAGTCCCTTAGCGCTCAGAGCCATTTGAACCATTTGGAGCAATATACTGCTTGACTCCTCGGTGAAGGGAAGTTCTTGAAACTTCAACAAAAGCCTGTACCGAGCTACTGAGCTTCTCTCTTGCAGAGTCTTCCACTCGAGCTTATCTATCATCTCCGTAACGCTTTCGCGATTACTAAATGAACCTGTAACGAAGCGCGCTGCTCTCCTTTGGATCTTCTCTATCTCTTCTATCAACCCTATCTGGTACGGATCCCACACCGGCGAGCAGTATTCAAGCAGTGGGCGAACAAGTGTACTGTAACCATCTTCCTTTGTTTTCGGACTGCATTTCCTTAGGATTCTTTCAATGAATCTCAGTCTGGCATCTGCCTTACAGACGATTAATTTTATATGGTCATTCCATTTTAAATCACTCCTAATGCGTACTCCCAGATAATTAATGAAATTAACTGCTTCCAGTTGCTGACCTGCTATATTGTAGCTAAATGATAAAGGAACTTCCTTTCTGAGTATTCGCAGGACATTATACTAGTCTACACTGAGATTCAGTTGCCATTCCCTGCACCATACGTCAATTCGTTGCAGATCCTCCTGCATTTCAGTACAATTTTCCATTGTTACAACCTCTCGATATACTACAGCATCATCCGCAAAAAGCCTTGATGTTATCCACTAGGTCATTTATATAACTAAGTTGTTTTTGCGACGACTGTGCAAATAATTTCATTTGTACAAAGGCGTCAGCACGGTTGATAGAGCAGAAACGTTCCCAGTATTTACACGAAAAACTAACAGCTCCTTGCAAAGGAAAGGGAATTATACGCGTTTGCGGAGGTCAGTCTTTAAAGCTTATGGCGCACTTCTGCTAAAGAGCGTCTCGCTTCATAATGGAGTGAACCTGACCGTGGCGAAAGTAGTCACTTCTCATCTATTCATCTTATCAACAACTTGGGAAGTTAACAGGCACAATTTGGGAAGCCAATCTATCAGTTACGAACACCACAGATTTAGCGAATCATTTGATTATATCTACGGTAGACTTCAAAAAACAAGCCTCTTCCCGACGGGAGAGAAGGATAAATTCCAAAGAACACCACGGAATTCCACTGTCTGAAGAGTTCGCAGCTGGATAAATTGGGACATAGACTACAACGAAATTTCTGAATGCACTTCGGATGTGTGTTACTAGACAGAACGGAACACAATACAGTACTGGTTTCCTTGCTGTTCTAAGGTAAGACATTGCGAATGTGATGCAAAGAATTACACACATGAACTCCTGTGTCTGCTGCACTATGCAGTGTTACTAGGGAGAATTTTTGTCAGTGCTGTCTAATGGAATAGAAGGACCCCTTTCCTATACAAAAGCTGTCAAGTGCTTCAACTTCTGCTCATTTATACCATTTTAGTTAGTTATGAAATATGTACTGCAGTTTTTCTGATGCTTCTGTTGCAACCTAATATTTTCAGCAATTTAGAGGCACAGTTTGAGGCCAAACAATTACAACTCACCGCCCTTCTCAGTTCATGACACTAGACACATTCAGGCTCCTAAGAACGTTGTTGGATTATTCTTTCTTCTTTTCCATTTCTTGGAAATTTCAACTAATAAAATACCACGAGTTACTTTTTTAACCATGTTAGGCCTACAGGTCTACGTTGTCTAATGACTGTATTCACGATGTGTACAGTGAAGGCTTTGGAACGAGTGGATTATCGCCAACTCCTTTTGATGTTTCTGTCCATAGAACCTTTAACTGTTGATCACTCCTCCCCCTCTTCCCCTCCCCCCCCCCCCTTATTCTAATATTATTAAAGACGCAGCCCTTAGTGGCCTGCCTCTATGTTTTCTATTTTAATATTTTGTGAATAAAGCGTTATCGCTTCATATTTATTTTATACGTGACATGATAGTTTTAAATGTCTCATTTCTGATAAAGGCACTCTTAGAAGTGGCCGAAACCTGGGTCAAAAAGACTTCATTTTCGCAACCGACGGCTGAAATTGTTTTAATTTTACCTTGTAACGGTCGCTGACAACGCAGCCACGTTTAAAGCTTTACGTCATAACGACTTTTGTTTGAAGTGTGCAGCCTCAGAATGCCAAATATTTCCCGGCCAGACTAGTAGAGAGGTGCTCTAGAGAGTGGAAGAAGGGAAGCCGTGTCTCTTGAAGCTTATCCGACGCAGAAGAGACATGGATCAATCATCTACTGTGGTAGGATGGTGTCATTAAAAGTGTAGGTGACAGGACAGTAGAGAGGAAGAACGCAGGAGGCAGAGACGATGTAATACATCAGCTAGATGATGGAAGAAACGAACTGCACCAGCTGTGGCATTCTTATGAGGAAGGCTATAGAACAGGAAACAATGGTGAACTGCTGATAACCAACCTGACGGTTGAAGGCACAGGAAAATATACAAAAATATAAAGGCGTTTTCTAAAGCTATTTTTTTTAGTATGAGGCTAGGTCTAACAGTAGTAAACACGAATTTGTTTTAGTACATACACTGCCAGTGACATTAATGTGACCACATGCCAAAAGCTCGAACAGCCAACTTCTGTCTTGCGGACGGCTGCGGGACGTGCACGAAAAGAGTGAAGCTCTGGAAAGTACCGACAAGGATGTGGAGCCATGTCGATTTCAGTGCCGCAGCCAGCTACAATAGGTTCTTCGGTTGAGGGTGCAAGGCGTAAATAGCCCGATCGAGGTGGTCCCATAGTGTCTACACACATCAAAAAAAGCTTTGCATCACCCCAGTTCCCAGAACTCCTGAAGATAAACGTTGATTGTGTATGTTATATCACAGACACAGTCCCTTTGACTGTTCAGAAATGTCACTAAACCTTCCCAAAGATGATAACGACCATGCATGAGCAGCGCCTATTAGACGGAGGGGGTCCGACAGCCGATCATTTCCAGTCATTCCACCAGGAAGGAGGAACACGGCTCGTGTTGTCTGTGGTTCAACCATGCCTAGACGGTCAATACCGCGATTCGATCGCGTCCGCATCGTTACTTTGTGGCAGGAGGGGCTCTCAACAAGGGAAGTGTCCAGGCGTCACAGAGTGAATCAAAGCGATGTTGTTTGGACATGGAGGAGATACAGACAGCGACAGGAACTGTCGATGACATGCCTCGCTCAGGCCGCCCAAGAGCTACTACTGCAGTGGATGAACGCTACCTACGCATTATGGCTCGGAGGAACACTGACGGCAACCCCACCACGTTGAATAATGCTTTTCGTGCAGCCGCAGGATGTCGTGTTACGACTCAAACTGTGAGCAGTAGGCTGCATGATCCGCAAATTAACTCCCGACATCCACGGCGAGGTCCATCTTTGCCACCACAACACCACGCAGCTTGGTAGAGATGGGGAAAACAACATGCCAAATGGACCGCTCAGGATCGGCATCACGTGCTCTTCACCGTTGACTGTCGCATAGGCCTTCAACCAGGCAATAGTCGGAGACGTATTTGGAGGCAACCCGGTCGGGCTGAACGCCTTAGACTCACTGTCCAGCGAGTGCAGCAAGGTGGAGGTTTCGTGCTGTTTTGGGGTGGCATTATGTGGGGCCGACGTACGCCGCTGGTGGTCATGGAAGGCGCTGTAACGGCTGTACGATACGTGAATGCCATCACCCGACCGATAGCGCAACCATATCGGCAGCATATTGGCGAGGCATTCGTCCTCATGGACGATAATTCGCTCCCCCATTGTGCACATCTTGTGAAAGGATAACGACATCACTGGACTAGAGTGGCCAGCATGTTCTCCAGCCATGAACCCTATCGAACATGCCCGGGATAGATTGAAAAGGGCTGTTTATGAACGACGTGACCCACCAACCGCTCTGAGGGATCTACGCCGAATCGCTGTTGAGGAGTGGGACAATCTGGACCAACAGCGTCTTGATGAACTTGTGGATAGTACGCCACGACGAATTGAGGCATGCGTCAATGCCGGAGGACGCGCTAATGGGTATTAGAGGTACGGATGTGTACAGCAATCTGGACCACCAACTCTGAAGGTCTTGCTGTATGGTGATACAACATGCAAAGTGAGGTTTTCGTGAGCAATAAAAAGGGCGGAAATGATGTTTATGTTGATCTCTATTCCAATTTTCCGTACAAGTTCCGGAACTCTCGGAACAGAGGTGATGCAAAAAATTTTTTGATGTTTTTAGATTGGGCTTAAACGCGGTGAGTTTGGTAGCCAGGGAGTACGGCAAACTCACAATAATGCTCTTCGAACCACGCGCATACACTGCGAACTGTGTGAGACTTTGTAGTGTCCTGTTGGTAAATCCCATCGTGCCAACGGAAAACAAACTGTATGTAGGGATGGACATTGTCTCCAGGGATAGATGCATACTAGTGATGGTCCATTGTACCTTCCAGAATGACGGGATCACCCAGGGAATGACACGAAAACATTTCCCACACTACAACACTCCCTCCTCCGTTCTGGACCTTTCCGACGTTTGTTGCAGGGTGTTAACTTTCAGACCGTTCGTACCGTAGGTGATGGAGCATAAATCATGATTCGTCTGAAAGCCCACGTATCAGAAATGCTTCCACCCTTGGCCCGAAAGCTAATGATCGTGCCTTTTTAGAACGTCAGATAATTCGCTCCGTTACCGCATTACCCCCCGACACGCTTTATACGAGGGTGAGTCAAATGAGAACACATTTGTAATAACAAATCGAAATTTCGCGCCGTTAGCCTGTAAGTTGGTAAGCGTGCTACAAACAACGTGCAGAATGGGCTGTAGGTAGCAGCATAGTGCAGATGCACACATACCGTCGCAGTATCAGTATAGAGATGGCCACACCACTTGTGACTTGCACCAGGGAAGAACAGCGTTATGTTATTCGGTTTTTGCGTAGTGAAGGTGTGAAACCTATTGAAATTCATCGACGAATGAAGGTTCAGTACGGTGATGCATGTTTGTCACTGCAGCAAGTCTACGAATGAAGTAGGAAGTTCGCAAATTGTGTGACTTCAGTGGAAGATGCTCCTCGTCCAGGTCAGGCACAACGAGTTGTGACTCCACAGAACATTGCAGCAGTTGAAGCCATAGCGAAGGAAAACTGCCGAGTGACACTGAATGACATTGCAGCATGTTTACAGATTAGTCATGGGTCAGCACACCACACTGTGCGTGATGTGCTCCAGTTTCACAAAGTGTCTGCAAGATGGGTGCAACGGCAACTGACTCCTGAAATGAGAGAACGACGTGTTGATGCTTGTGAAGAACTTCTTCGGCGCTTTGAACGAGAAGGTGATGGCTTCCTTGCAAGAATCGTTACTGGGGACGAAACCTGCGTTCATTTCCACCAACAGGAAACGAAGAGAGTGAGCAAGGAATGGCGCCATTCCTCATCAACAAAACCAAAGAAGTTTCGGACAGAATCATCAGTAGAGAAGGTTACGCTGACTCTCTTTTGGGATGAAAAAGGCATCATTTTGGAGCATTACATGCCTGGAGGGACCACTGTCACCAGTGCATCATACACAGATCCCCTCAAAAATCGTCTCCGGCCTGCAATCAAATCAAAGCGACGTGGATTGCTGTCAGCAGGTGTCCTTTTGCAACATGACAATGCAAGGCTCCACACTGCCCGTACAACAGTTGCAACAATTACAGATCTGCATTTTGAGTGTCTTCCTCATCCACCACACTCACCAGACCTTGTCCCAAGTGATTTCCATATGTTGGGACTACTCAAAGACTCAATGGAAGGAGAGAAGTTCCGTTGTGATGAAGAGGTACGCCACGCGGTGCATGAGTGGTTGCGCGGACTACCAAAATAATTTTTTTCTAAAGGAGTTTATGCACCTTGTAAGCGCTGGAGGACTTGCAGTGAGCGTGGGGGAGATTATGTTCAAAAGTGATACAGTTTTGTACCACATCTGCGCAATAAATAATATTTTAAAAAAATATTTGTTTTCATTTGACTCACCCTTGTATATCCTACACTGGTGTTGCTGCCATCTGTTGTCTGTGAGTAGTTATTGCACGTCGACGTCGAACATACGTGGTGGTCACATTAATGCAATTGGACTATGTGCTGTTAGACTTCGAAATTGGTGTTTTTACGGACAATGCATTGCAACAGAATTCTGCAACTAGTTTCCCCGAGGCGTGCTTTCGTTTGGAAAACTGCGACGTCGTGTTTATTTTGTAAGAGGTCGGTTGTGAGCACGTGTTCCGAGTTTGGAGGGCGCGCGGCAGCTGCCTGAAGTGGGGAAGCTCCTAATCCGCGCCTCCTCGGGCCAGAGGGGTGGTCGGCAGTACAAGCGAGTGCCCGCTGCGTGGCCATCAGTCAGGGGCGCTCCAGATGGGCACGCGGTCTTAACCGCAAATGACGGCAGCCAAACATCGCTTTTTACTTTGCGGCTATTAGGCCGGGCTGCTTTACGCGCGGGAATAATCACCGCGGCGCAGCTCAGGGCGAGGGCCGAGGCCGGCGGCGGAGGGCGGCGCCTCCCCCAGCGAGCTGCCGCAGATTTGTGACTCGTAAAATGAGCCGGCCGGCCGGGCCTTCATAAAGGCCTCCCCTTTTCTTTATGAGCCGCCTCCGGCCGAGATACGGCTGCTCTGTGCGCCGGTCTTCACTGCCCTCGGTGTGTGACAGTAATTAGCGCGGGATTAACCAACGGCCGCTTCTAAAAATTAACCGCTGTTGATAGTTGGGCCGCTGAGGGTACGCTTCTTTCTCTTCTCAGTTAACGTCACTAACACAGTAACCCTATTACAGGTGGATGTACTTAACTTTAACTGCGTTTATAAAGGGCATAGGATCATTCATTGTCTCTCTGTAAAGAGGCAACCGTGATAAAGTAAGGAAAGATAAATTCATTATTAAAATATACTTACGAGGGTGATCCTGCGGCTACTACAAATCAAGATACAAAGGAGTTGACATTAGCTACCAATGGGAAAGTCGGAAACTTGTGCTGGAATAGGACTCGAACCCGAGTCTACTGCTTACTAGGCATCCGGACACAGTGGTCACCACAACTGCACGCACTATCCCAGCATGCCTCCCGTCAGACCCAACAGATCCGAGAGAACAGACACCAAAAGTGTATAATTAAGGAGAGGTTTACTATCTTTTGGTTCAAAAAAATCGATTTTTTAAAAATTGCGTTTTTGGATCCATAAAAGAGTTTAGAATCCACCCCTGAAACGGTTTTTCCGAATACGGAACGGAAATGTTTGTTATTCGCGGTTGAACAAAAAAATGCACCTGCCTGACACTGACCTTTTTCACGCACCATTTTTTTCTTTCGGAGGACGAGTTATTGCACCGGTGCTTGGGAGAAAACACACAAAATTCAACTGAAAGTTTGAACGCGTGTGTATGGAAGTTAGCCCCCAAGCATTTGCATTCTAGTGCGAAGACTGTGGAGACTGCGACTTTCCTGGCAGTGAGCAGCTTCAGCGAAGGGTATTCAGCAATTCTGAAGACCATGACAACGATGGACGTCACCCTGGGACTCTATTCGACGCAGTTCACCAAGCATTCGGACGACCACCGGATTCAAGCGGCCGAAAACCGCTTGTCACCGGCCGTACGGGCGGCTCTGGAGCAGCGCAGGATGGCCCAGATCGAGCAGAACGCCCGCTATGAGGAAGAGGAAGGACTGGTTTATGGACCCGGAATAGCAGATTGAACGTAAGTTGCATAATATTGCATTTATATGTAGTCAAAACTTCAAACGCGTTTTTCTCGAAATGACTTTTTTTTTATCGCACGCTATGGTAACTTCAAATCTACTGAACCGATTGGCATGATTCTTTGTTTCCAACGAAGCTGACTACATTGTCTAGGAGTTTTACCACTTTTATTCCGATCCATCAATTATAAATAGTTTTACTAGGCCGACGAAGTCGAAAAATCGATAAAAAAAAACAATTTTTACAAATGGCAGCCATTTTGTTTCCTATGGTCCAAATAACTTAAGCGAGGTATAACTCTAAAGAATCTTATATACTTCGCTAACGTTGACTCAATTTTGATTTCAGACGAGCCGGCTGACCTGTGACATACCGCGCAAGGAGATCTACATCGAAATTTTATTTCTTTCCGACGGAACTTCCACCGTTGTTCGTCGACATTTCTGGTCGAAAATATTCCAGTTTGTAGAGGAAATGTCAATAAACATTTTGACCAAATTTGACACTGATATCTATAACACTTCCCGAGAAAAAAATTCTCAAAGAACATGCTTTTTTCGAACCGAAGATAGGTGAAGACTGTCAGTGACCCGTTCAGAGCACATGAACACCTAGCTCGAACTCTTATGGGAATCGGTTAGATGCCGCGGTAATAAGGCTAATAAGCAGGAGCACTACATCAGCAATGTGTCGTATGTTCAGAATTTTGATGTGACGGGAGGTGCGTTAGGACTGTTTGCTGACGGCTGTGTCTCGATGGTGCAGTGGTTGGTGCATCTGCCTAGTAAGCAGGAGACTTGGGTTCGAATTTTCGTCCAGCACAAATTTTCAGCTTGCTCCTATTGATATAAGGCAATGCCCGTTGGCAGTTAATGACTTTAATTCCTTTGTACACTCCTGGAAATGGAAAAAAGAACACATTGACACCGGTGTGTCAGACCCACCATACTTGCTCCGGACACTGCGAGAGGGCTGTACAAGCAATGATCACACGCACGGCACAGCGGACACACCAGGAATCGCGGTGTTGGCCGTCGAATGGCGCTAGCTGCGCAGCATTTGTGCACCGCCGCCGTCAGTGTCAGCCAGTTTGCCGTGGCATACGGAGCTCCATCGCAGTCTTTAACACTGGTAGCATGCCGCGACAGCGTGGACGTGAACCGTATGTGCAGTTGACGGACTTTGAGCGAGGGCGTATAGTGGGCATGCGGGAGGCCGGGTGGACGTACCGCCGAATTGCTCAACACGTGGGGCGTGAGGTCTCCACAGCACATCGATGTTGTCGCCAGTGGTCGGCGGAAGGTGCACGTGCCCGTCGACCTGGGACCGGACCGCAGCGACGCACGGATGCACGCCAAGACCGTAGGATCCTACGCAGTGCCGTAGGGGACCGCACCGCCACTTCCCAGCAAATTAGGGACACAGTTGCTCCTGGGGTATCGGCGAGGACCATTCGCAACCGTCTCCATGAAGCTGGGCTACGGTCCCGCACACCGTTAGGCCGTCTTCCGCTCACGCCCCAACATCGTGCAACCCGCCTCCAGTAGTGTCGCGACAGGCGTGAATGGAGGGACGAATGGAGACGTGTCGTCTTCAGCGATGAGAGTCGCTTCAGCCTTGGTGCCAATGATGGTCGTATGCGTGTTTGGCGCCGTGCAGGTGAGCGCCACAATCAGGACTGCATACGACCGAGGCACACAGGGCCAACACCCGGCATCATGGTGTGGGGAGCGATCTCCTACACTGGCCGTACACCACTGGTGATCGTCGAGGGGACACTGAATAGTGCACGGTACATCCAAACCGTCATCGAACCCATCGTTCTACCATTCCTAGACCGGCAAGGGAACTTGCTGTTCCAACAGGTCAATGGACGTCCGCATGTATCCCGTGCCACCCAACGTGCTCTAGAAGGTGTAAGTCAACTACCCTGGCCAGCAAGATCTCCGGATCTGTCCCCCATTGAGCATGTTTGGGACTGGATGAAGCGTCGTCTCACGCGGTCTGCACGTCCAGCACGAACGCTGGTCCAACTGAGGCGCCAGGTGGAAATGGCATGGCAAGCCGTTCCACAGGACTACATCCAGCATCTCTACGATCGTCTCCATGGGAGAATAGCAGCCTGCATTGCTGCGAAAGGTGGATATACACTGTACTAGTGCCGACATTGTGCATGCTCTGTTGCCTGTGTCTATGTGCCTGTGGTTCTGTCAGTGTGATCATGTGATGTATCTGACCCCAGGAATGTGTCAATAAAGTTTCCCCTTCCTGGGACAATGAATTCACGGTGTTCTTATTTCAATTTCCAGGAGTGTATTTTGAATCGTTATCCCAGACTGGTACACTAAAATCTTAGACAAATTCCTGACAAATAGACATATCATTGTGTCTGTTGTCGGAAAACACTTAGAACTTCTACATCCACATCAGTACTCCGCAAGCCACCTGACGGCGTGTGGCGAGGGTGTTTCTGGTATCGCTAACTGCTTCCCCCTCTTACCTGATCCACTCGCGAATGGCGCGTGGGAGGAAGATTGTCAAGTTTTTTGACACTGTCAATCAGGAGATCCGCCATCTGTTCTACTTTTTTAAAATTTATTTTAGGGACTGGCCACCCGTGAAGACAAGAGCGCACATTAAATCTCCTTTATTGAGATTGATTACAATCAAGCCATCTCCAGATCATAAAAACATTCTTGACCAGTGTTGATGCCATTACAGGTTCACACAAGGTTAAAGTATTTCTTAAAATGACGACATCCATACATAATTAAAGACAGCTTTTCATCGCTCGTCGACAATGTAAGTGAACCATGATCATTGACATGGCCAAAAGAAACGTAATAACAGTTTTAGAAACAAGGCCAAGGGAATGTGGAACAACTACGCAAGGTTCAGGGAAAATATCTTTCACCCTTTACTTACATTATTTAAACAAGACCCAATTTTTTTATAAAAAAACGTTCCCCGTGTTTTAAGATTTATAATTTAAATAATTGAGACATGCTCACAATCATGCAATTCTTAAGAGAAATGTTAACCATCAAAACATACTTTTCAATCAGTTAAAAGCAACAGGAATTTTTTTTTTTCAAAGAATGGTATTAACATTTAAGAAAAACAACCATTTAAGAGACATATTTTCAAGGCAAGCTTCGCATTATGTTTGATTGCTTTAAAATATTAAAAATCTAAATGATTCCACTATACTTAATAAAATCTTAAATTTCTTTCTGTTAAAGAAACAATAGGAAAACTCTTAAGGTATTAACAGTTTAAGATAAAACCGTTTGAGACACTGCTAAAATACACGTTCAAGGCAAGCTTTCAATTCCGTAACTCTTGATTCGGTGAGCCGTTTGCAGAGCTGTTTTTGTCTCTCGGTTGCCGCAGGTCCGGGCATCCTTACTCCCCCCCCCCCCCCTCCCCCTCTCCGTCAGACCGGCGACATCTTCTGAAACGCGCGGCCCTAACGCCGGCAAATTAGGCGTGTGTTAACGGCCGGTTCGATATTACTAGTCGAGAAGTAGTTTAAATAAACACACATGGGAGGGAAATATAAGTCCAGTACGAAATAGCACAGTGCCTTTGCGAAACCGTAGTCACTATGGAAGCACCGGAGGTTCGAACAGCAACGAGTAGGAACCAAGGTTCGAAGGTTCGCAACCCCACGCGTCCGTGCAAACCAAAACGTAAGAGACGTTATGGAGCCCCAGAACAACTCAAGAGGTGGCCGACAGACGCAAAGGTTAAAGCAGACAGCCGCGCAACTTAGGTCAACTCTGGAGAAGGCAGCAACTTGCGCGGTTCAATGGTGGGGTTAATGATACGCACCCATTACTCCCAAAATGTCAGGAAGTCACTAGAATTGGACACCGGTGGGGCTTCAGATTAACTGAATAAATATAAACAACTGTCAGCAACTGTCTTTCTGGAATGCACGTAAGCAAACAGCTCTGCCATCAATCAGAGTTTCTGACTAGGATCAAAATTCGTGTTCGGGATCACAGCACTGCAGCCCATCCACCAAGTAACAGAAGTTAAATGAGGTCACTAAGCAGTGGAAAAACAAACAGGGCGGACGTTGATCCCCACCAACCGAACGCAACGCTTCTGGCCCTCGCATTTTGAAAAACGATGGGGGGTCTCCTCCTGTCCATTCTGGCGGTCGCGTGCTAACTCAGGCTGTCACTCCTGTCAAGTCAGTGTCGCTCCACCAGATTCCCCTGTACCGATCACTCAGGCCGCCGTACTGCCGATCGAGCCCTCGCGCGGCCGCCGTCGCCGAAATCGAGCTGCCGCCGTGAGGTGAGCGCCTGCACCAGAACAAGAACAGCTCAGAAGCTAACAAACAGGACAGACAGACCCCAGGAATTCGAAGGAAGCTAAGCCGCACAGCTCAGTTACAAAACAAAGGTATTACGCCGCTACAACTTATTAACTGATTACGTTCTATGCATTAACATTGGGTGCTTTCTTCACTAGATTTCCAGCGTTTTACACAACATTTACTCTAGTATTCGCTATGCATAACTATTGTTTGACGGAAATGTACAATTTGTCAGTGCATTTTGGCATGTTATGTCTGATTCATAACTCTAGCCGTGCTGTTTACTGTTAACATCTCATCCTCCTCTCTCTCTCATCCTCTCCAGTATCACTGTTGTCGCTTTCACTGTGGGTGTCGCTGTTCTCTCTCTGGAGATTCTTGTTACGTTACATGCAGGCACATCTGTTATCTCGTGTCCACAGATACTCTTCATGTGTTGCTTTTGAAGTACTGTCTGTTATGCACTTAGTTGTGCCAATTGTTCTTGGTCTGTTACTGCTGTGTAAATATGTATTTTTGTTTCTGTGTAATCTAAGTACAGTGTATGTCTATCGTTCGCATTTTGCCCGCAGAAGATGACAGTGCGTCATGGGGAACCTTCTTCCTAGCCTGTGTAGGTATGTGTCTGTCTCAGACTCATGTGATTTAATTGCTTTGGGAGGGTTCGTGTCCAGCTAAGGAATGTGCCGTACCGCGGCCACGTAATGATACAACTGGCTACACGAGAAGATTCAATGGAATTATGGGATTAATGAATAAAAACTAAACTCCAGATTGCGAAGAAGGTGAGTGGGGGCGAAGTGCCCCTCTTTTCCGTATGCGGACGCCTAGGGTTACATTCACTTCCTATCATTTTACTTTTGTTGATGTATACCTTGTGCCGGCCGGTGTGGCCGAGCGGTTCTAGGCGCTACAGTCTGGAACCGCGCGACCGCTACGGTCGCAGGTTCGAATCCTGCCTCGGACATGGATGTGTGTGTTTTCTTTAGGTTAGTTAGGTTTAAGCAGTTCTAAGTTCTAGGGGACTGATGACCTCAGATGTTAAGTTCCATAGTGCTCAGAGCCATTTGAACCATATTTTTTGTATATCTTGTAATCTTTTATCTAGATACTGCTCACTCGTTTCAACTGCTCTTCCAAGACTTTGTCGTCTCCGACAGAATTATGTCAACGGCATACCTCAACGCTTCTGTTTCTTCTACGTGATCTTCAATTCCTTTAAAAAACTTCTCCTTCGTTTGCTTTAGTGTTCGCTCAATGCGCAGACTGAATAACATCAGGGACAGGCTGAAACGCTGTATCACACTCTTCACACTGTGCCCCCTGCCGCCGTTGGATAAGCAGCTGAGCAGCAAGTCGTATACTCCTAGCTCACTCATTTGTTACATAGTTTAATTCTTAATTTCTTTGCGTGTTTTTGGTACTTGCATTGTTTAATTCATAAATTTTGGGCGTATTATAGTATTTGAGAGTTGTAGCATCGCGTTTTAGTACCTGAATAGTGTAAATTCGCGTAGTCGTTTGTCTACTGTTTTTGTTTTGAACGGCCAGTGTCGGTTGGTCGCAGTCAGTGTGCCCCCTGCCGCCGTTGGATAAGCAGCTGAGCAGCAAGTCGTATACTCCTAGCTCACTCATTTGTTACATAGTTTAATTCTTAATTTCTTTGCGTGTTTTTGGTACTTGCATTGTTTAATTCATAAATTTTGGGCGTATTATAGTATTTGAGAGTTGTGGCATCGCGTTTTAGTACCTGAATAGTGTAAATTCGCGTAGTCGTTTGTCTGTTTTTGTTTTGAACGGCCAGTGTCGGTTGGTCGCAGTCAGTGTGCTCCCTGCCGCCGTTGGATAAGCAGCTGCAGCAGCAAGTCGTATACTCCTAGCTCACTCATTTGCTACATAGTTTAATTCTTAATTTCTTTGCGTGTTTTTGGTACTTGCATTGTTTAATTCATAAATTTTGGGCGTATTATAGTATTTGAGAGTGTAGCATCGTGTTTTAGTACCTGAATAGTGTAATTTCGCTTAGTCTCCTTCCGCCGCCGAGCAGTGTCAGCAGTGCGCAAGTAGCAGCATTACTGCATTTACTAGGCAATCTTGTATTTTAATAACCGTTTAAATTTTGTCGATTTGTTTGCGCTCTCTGTAGATTAGTTCAGACGTTCTTTGCAAAACAGTTTTTAGCATGGATAGGGACTGCAACTGCTGTGTTCGGATGCAGGCTGAGTTGGCATCCCTTCGCTCCCAGCTTCAGGCAGTGTTGGCTTCGGTCACACAGCTTGAGGCTGTTGCCAATGGGCATCACTGTGGGGGTCCGGATGGGGGTTTGTCGGGGACGGCCAGCTCGTCCCACGCATCCCCTGATCGGACTAAGACTGTGGTTGCCCGGGATACTGCCCGCATTGAGGCTAATCCCTCACCTGTGGTAGAGTGGGAGGTCGTTTCAAGGTGTGGCAGGGGGCGAAAGACATTCCGGAGGGCTGAACGGAAAGCCTCTCCAGTTTGTCTGACGAACCGGTTTCAGGCTCTGTCTCAGGCTGATACTGATCTTCGGCCTGACATGGCTGCTTGTCCTGTTCCAGAGGTTGCCCCTCAGTCTGCAAGATCCGGGCAGTCGCAGAGGGTGGGCTTACTGGTAGTTGGGAGCTCCAACGTCAGGCGCGTAATGGGGCCCCTTAGGGAAATGGCAGCAAGAGAGGGGAAGAAAACCAATGTGCACTCCGTGTGCATACCGGGGGGAGTCATTCCAGATGTGGAAAGGGTCCTTCCGGATGCCATGGAGGGTACAGGGTGCACCCATCTGCAGGTGGTCGCTCATGTCGGCACCAATGATGTGTGTCGCTATGGATCGGAGGAAATCCTCTCTGGCTTCCGGCGGCTATCTGATTTGGTGAAGACTGCCAGTCTCGCTAGCGGGATGAAAGCAGAGCTCACCATCTGCAGCATCGTCGACAGGACTGACTGCGGACCTTTGGTACAGAGCCGAGTGGAGGGTCTGAATCAGAGGCTGAGACGGTTCTGCGACCGTGTGGGCTGCAGATTCCTCGACTTGCGCCATAGGGTGGTGGGGTTTCGGGTTCCGCTGGATAGGTCAGGAGTCCACTACACGCAACAAGCGGCTACACGGGTAGCAGGGGTTGTGTGGCGTGGGCTGGGCGGTTTTTTAGGTTAGATGGCCTTGGGCAAGTACAGAAAGGGCAACAGCCTCAACGGGTGTGGGGCAAAGTCAGGACATGCGGGGACCAAGCAGCAATCGGTATTGTAATTGTCAACTGTCGAAGCTGCGTTGGTAAAGTACCGGAACTTCAAGCGCTGATAGAAAGCACCGAAGCTGAAATCGTTATAGGTACAGAAAGCTGGCTTAAGCCAGAGATAAATTCTGCCGAAATTTTTACAAAGGTACAGACGGTGTTTAGAAAGGATAGATTGCATGCAACCGGTGGTGGAGTGTTCGTCGCTGTTAGTAGTAGTTTATCCTGTAGTGAAGTAGAAGTGGATAGTTCCTGTGAATTATTATGGGTGGAGGTTACACTAAACAACCGAACTAGGTTAATAATTGGCTCCTTTTACCGACCTCCCGACTCAGCAGCATTAGTGGCAGAACAACTGAGAGAAAATTTGGAATACATTTCACATAAATTTTCTCAGCATGTTATAGTCTTAGGTGGAGATTTCAATTTACCAGATATAGACTGGGACACTCAGATGTTTAGGACGGGTGGTAGGGACAGAGCATCGAGTGACATTATACTGAGTGCACTATCCGAAAATTACCTCGAGCAATTAAACAGAGAACCGACTCGTGGAGATAACATCTTGGACCTACTGATAACTAACAGACCCAAACTTTTCGACTCTGTATGTACAGAACAGGGAATCAGTGATCATAAGGCCGTTGCAGCATCCCTGAATATGGAAGTTAATAGGAATATAAAAAAAGGGAGGAAGGGTTATCTGTTTAGCAAGAGTAATAGAAGGCAGATTTCAGACTACCTAACAGATCAAAACGAAAATTTCTGTTCCGACACTGACAATGTTGAGTGTTTATGGAAAAAGTTCAAGGCAATCGTAAAATGCGTTTTAGACAGGTACGTGCCGAGTAAAACTGTGAGGGACGGGAAAAACCCACCGTGGTACAACAACAAAGTTAGGAAACTACTGCGAAAGCAAAGAGAGCTCCACTCCAAGTTTAAACGCAGCCAAAACCTCTCAGACAAACAGAAGCTAAACGATGTCAAAGTTAGCGTAAGGAGGGCTATGCGTGAAGCGTTCATTGAATTCGAAAGTAAAATTCTATGTACTGACTTGACAGAAAATCCTAGGAAGTTCTGGTCTTACGTTAAATCAGTAAGTGGCTCGAAACAGCATATCCAGACACTACGGGATGATGATGGCATTGAAACAGAGGATGACACGCGTAAAGCTGAAATACTAAACACCTTTTTCCAAAGCTGTTTCACAGAGGAAGACCGCACTGCAGTTCCTTCTCTAAATCCTCGCACAAACGAAAAAATGGCTGACATAGAAATAAGTGTCCAAGGAATAGAAAAGCAACTGGAATCACTCAATAGAGGAAAGTCCACTGGACCTGACGGGATACCAATTCGATTCTACACAGAGTACGCGAAAGAACTTGGCCCCCTTCTAACAGCCGTGTACCGCAAGTCTCTAGAGGAACGGAGGGTTCCAAATGATTGGAAAAGAGCACAGATAGTCCCAGTCTTCAAGAAGGGTCGTCGAGCAGATGCGCAAAACTATAGACCTATATCTCTTACGTCGATCTCTTGTAGAATTTTAGAACATGTTTTTTGCTCGCGTATCATGTCATTTCTGGAAACCCAGAATCTACTATGTAGGAATCAACATGGATTCCGGAAACAGCGATCGTGTGAGACCCAACTCGCCTTATTTGTTCATGAGACCCAGAAAATATTAGATACAGGCTACCAGGTAGATGCTATTTTTCTTGACTTCCGGAAGGCGTTCGATACAGTTCCGCACTGTCGCCTGATAAACAAAGTAAGAGCCTACGGAATATCAGACCAGCTGTGTGGCTGGATTGAAGAGTTTTTAGCAAACAGAACACAGCATGTTGTTATCAATGGAGAGACGTCTACAGACGTTAAAGTAACCTCTGGCATGCCACAGGGGAGTGTTATGGGACCATTGCTTTTCACAATATATATAAATGACTTAGTAGATAGTGTCGGAAGTTCCATGCGGCTTTTCGCGGATGATGCTGTAGTATACAGAGAAGTTGCTGCATTAGAAAATTGTAGCGAAATACAGGAAGATCTGCAGCGGATAGGCACTTGGTGCAGGGAGTGGCAACTGACCCTTAACATAGACAAATGTAATGTATTGCGAATACATAGAAAGAAGGATCCTTTATTGTATGATTATATGATAGCGGAACAAACACTGGTAGCAGTTACTTCTGTAAAATATCTGGGAGTATGCGTACGGAACGATTTCAAGTGGAATGATCATATAAAATTAATTGTTGGTAAGGCGGGTACCAGGTTGAGATTCATTGGGAGAGTGCTTAGAAAATGTAGTCCATCAACAAAGGAGGTGGCTTACAAAACACTCGTTCGACCTATACTTGAGTATTGCTCATCAGTGTGGGATCCGTACCAGGTCGGGTTGACGGAGGAGATAGAAAAGATCCAAAGAAGAGCGGCGCGTTTCGTCACCGGGTTGTTTGGTAACCGTGATAGCGTTACGGAGATGTTTAATAAACTCAAGTGGCAGACTCTGCAAGAGAGGCGCTCTGCATCGCGGTGTAGCTTGCTGTCCAGGTTTCGAGAGGGTGCGTTTCTGGATGAGGTATCGAATATATTGCTTCCCCCTACTTATACCTCCCGAGGAGATCACGAATGTAAAATTAGAGAGATTAGAGCGCGCACGGAGGCTTTCAGACAGTCGTTCTTCCCGCGAACCATACGCGACTGGAACAGGAAAGGGAGGTAATGACAGTGGCACGTAAAGTGCCCTCCGCCACACACCGTTGGGTGGCTTGCGGAGTATCAATGTAGATGTAGATGTAGATGTTCTGATCTATTGCTTCCCTTTCAAATCCGGAAGACATAAACTTGTTTTCTTTCATTGCAGTTAGAAAATTATTTTTAATGGAAGTAGCCTTCATTAGCTCTTATTACGCTGATTTCTTTTCTTTAATTCCGGCTCGTGATGACCACAAACAAATTGTCATCACACTAGCGATTTTGTTCCACTGTGACCATCTTCAAATCTGATTAAAACAGAAGAAGCCTTATATAATCCCAAAATGGTTAAACCAAAGTGGCACAGTCAAATGATATAGAGAACGTCTAAAGCGATTCACATTATATTCTACTGGGACTGTGACATAGTTTACAGTACATTACTATTCGTTTTTGATATCATGTCTTTAGAAGATGCCACTTTGGCTTAAAAACATTGGGATAACACAGGCTTATTTTCTTAAATGGGGACTAATGGCAGAAAAGGATCTCTGAGAAGATAAGGCCCAGAACAGGTCATATAGATATATGATCAGAAATGCGTTTGAAGGGAGGTGGAGATAAAAGATGTTTGACAGTGTCAGCACAAGGAAGTTTGCCTGCCAACAGACTATCGTCTGGAACAGTTTGCACGACAGCTGCCATTATCTATATTAAGCCTTATTACCTGTGGACTTGCCTCCGGTGTTTCACTGCTCCATCATTGCGCAGACCACCCTGGTGCTGGTATTTCCGTCATTCATTCTGGCAGTATCATCCACTTTTACACCAGCCACCTGAAGGCTAAGGAAAATCCGCATGGTAAGGTGGCAGCCTCGATGTGTGATCGGGGATTATTGGTGACTGCCTTGTGGGACCAGTCACCCTGCTAGAGCGCCTCACGTGCATTGCTTATCTGCAGTCCCTTTTCGAAGACGTGGGTGGTGCAGCTCCTACATGATGATGCTCCATCTCATTGTCGTCTAAAGTGTGAAGCTACAACACTGTACAGACGGGACATTTGCATTTGTCTGGTGTGTTCTCATGTGTGCTGTTACTGAAAGCTTCACTATCAAAGATCTTTTGAAATGCGGGAAGCACTTTGAATGCCGTCTTCATAAAAAAATTAGAACATATTCATCATCGTCATCTTCACCAGTCCGGTAAAAATGGTATGAAATGTTATTGATATTATAAACCATGGTGAATGGCAGTAGGGAGCCCTGTGTAAATTGTATGTCTCTCTTTATTAACTCGGTGACAGTTTTTAATGGATTATGAATGTTTCTGGGTTGTCTGGATTGTGTGTAAACGTGCAGCGCATTGGACTTGAGGCAGAGTAACAGGAAATGATTCGGCAGAGCAGGTGTAAGACTCTTGGGAGTGAGGTCGGCCCATAATTCACAGGGGCTGTAGACTCTCCTCCCACACGACTCCTTGCGGCTAAGGGTGGTACGGCGCCGTGTGTAGGAGCTAGGGTCGCTTCCCATATTTTCTGACTTCTTTTGAAGATAAACCTCTGCCACTTGTAGAAAGTGAGGGACTCACGAAACAAACTCTTGTCTTCACAGAAGTCTTCTCTGAATTTCTTCAAACTGTTGCGGGACTATTGACATTGGCGGGAGAACGTGCAGTTGGATATGTATGGCTCTAAGCACTGTGGGACTTTTAACATCTGAGGTCATCAGTCCCCTAGACTTAGAACTACTTAAACCTAGCTAACCTAAGGACGTCACACACATCCATGCCCGAGGAAGGATTCGAACCTGCAACCGTAGCAGCAGCGCGGCTCTGCACTAAAGAGCCTAGAACCACTCGGCCACAGCGGTCGGCCGTGCTGCTGGCATAAAGATGCTTGGAAGTAAGATCGCAGCACTGAAATGAATGCTTTTTGGTAGAAAGGAAGAGTTTCATGTTGTCATTCGAGGTTGAGAGAGAAAGACTATTTTTGGCGGAATGCTCCGTTGGAGGGAATCCTCGTGCTTGGACTGAACTGGTTCGTAATTTTGCGAGTGGCGAGATGCACCTTTTGATGGCATGCAATAAACAAGGTGTAAGTGAGCGTCGCGAGGACAAGCAGATCGTGGTAGGACGCGAGAAGTTCCACGTTGAATTGGGGTCAGGACGCCGTTGTGTCCTAATCGACTTGGCGTAGCAGCGCGGTAGAGGCTGCCACATCTTGGAGCCCTGATGATTCCTCCTTTCTGAAGATGCCAGCACATTTGCAGTGCACAGCTCTGCACCACTGTCATACTTACAGTCAGCAGCACCAGCAGCGTAGTTTGATTAGATTTCACACTCGTGGAATCCAGGACGACCGCCTGTCTCGTCTCCTTTTCCTCTTAATAAATGTGTGGACTTCTGTGTTTTAATCACCAACATCCAGACTGACAACAATTTGTGATTCTTGCTTGATTGGAAATGTTGTTGTTGTGGTCTTCAGTCCAGAACTGGTTTGATGCAGCCCTCCGTGCTACTCTACCCTGTGCAAGCTTCTTCATCTCCCAGTACCTACTGCAACCTACATCATTCTGAATCTCTTTAGTGTATTCATCTCTTGGCCCCCCTCTACGATTTTTACCCTCCACGCTGCCCTCCAGTACTAAATTGGTAATCCCTTGATGCCTCAGAATATGCCCTACCAACCGATCCCTTCTTCTAGTCAAGTTCCGCCACAAATTTCTCTTCTCTCCAGTTCTATTCAATACCTCCTCATTAGTTACGTGATCTACCCATCTAATCTTCAGCATTCTTCTGTAGCACCACATTTCAAAAGATTCTATTCTCCTCTTGTCTAAACTATTTATCGTCCACGTTTCACTCCCATACATGGCTACACTCCACACAAATACTTTCAGGAACGACATCCTGACACTTAAATCTATACTCGATGTTAACAAATTTCTCTTCTTCAGAAACACTTTCCTTGCCATTGCCAGTCTACATTTTTTATTCTCTCTACTTCGACCATCATCAGTTATTTTGCTCTCCAAATAGCAAAACTCATTTACTACATTAAGCGTCTCATTTCCTAATCTAATTCCCGCAGCATCGCCCGATTTAATTCGACTACATTCCATTATCCTCGTTTTGCTTTTGTTGATGTTTATCTTATATCCTCCTTTCAAGACACTGTCCATTCCGTTCAGCTGCTCTTCCAGGTCCTTTGCTGTCTCTGACAGAATTACAATGTCATCAGCGAACCTCAAAGTTTTTATTTCTTCTCCATGGATTTTAATTCCTAGTCCGAATTTTTCTTTTGCTGTTCTTTGATTGGAAATAAAGAAAGAAATTCCTCACTTCCTGGAGCACTGTCCTCATTCGTGATTATGTCTCATCTTGCATCACCTTGATGTTGGCAGTAAAGCAGATTGTGACAATGTGTTACGCATTGGCCGCCTCCGTCGCAGCGCTAGCAGAAGAGCAGGGGCGGGTGCCAGCATTGCTCACAAGGGAACCACCCCATCGCACCCCCTTCAGATTTAGTCATAAGTTGGCACAGTGGATAGGCCTTGAAAAACTGAACACAGATCAATCGAGAAAACAGGAAGAAGTTGTGTGCAACTATGAAAAACTAAGCAAAATATACAAACTGAGTAGTCCATGCACAAGATAGGCAACATCATGGACATTGTAAGGGCAGGAGCGCCGTGGTCCCGTGGTTAGCGTGAGCAGCTGCGTAACGAGAGGTCTTTGGTTCAAGTCTTCCCTCGAGTGAAAAGATAACTTTCTTTATTTTGGCAAAGTTATGATCTGTCCGTTCGTTCATTGACGTCTCTATTCACTGGTATAAGTTTAGTGTCTGTGTTTTGCGACCGCACCGCAAAACTGTGCGATTAGTAGACGAAAGGACGTGCCTCTCCAATGGGAACCGAAACCATTAGTTATTGAAGACGCGAGCTATATTTGCTGGATTCATATTGCCCACGGAATACATCTCACGTATTTAATGCACTCTCGTCCAAAGTAGCGAACAATCAACTGCCAGCCAGGGAGCCTCGTTAGCAGGAATACTCTCTCTTCCGTGCGGTGTAGTCGACTGACGTCGTGTGTTTCGATGTTTGTTTAGGTGTAGCGTCCCCATGCTACGACGCAGTTACCTCGCATCGGACGGACGGGCAGACAGATAATAATTGTCTGAAAATAAAAAGTTAAACTTTTCACTCGAGGAAATACTTGAACCAAAGACCTCTCGTTCCGCAGCTGCTCACGCTAACCACGGGACTACGGCGCTCCTAAACTCAGACAATCCTTGATGTTGCGTATCATGTTCATGGACTACTCAGTTTGTATATTTTGCTCATTTTTTCACAGTTCCACACAACTTCTTCCTGTTTTCTCGATTGATCTGTGTTCAGTTTTTCAAGGTCTATCCACTGTGCCAACTTATAACTAAATCTCAGGGGGTGCGATGGGGAGGTTCCCTTGTTAGTACACTCCCTAGACTGCAGCGGCACATTTCCGCGTACGTCTGAAGTAGGCCGCCCGCTCCTAGTTAGCGCTCTACGCCGGCGTGGCCGTCGGGGCCCGGTCCAGCCCCGCGCTTGGAGGCTGCATTAGGCGCGCCGTGTTTTCCTAAACACAACGCAGGGCCCCCGCTGCGACTCAGCCCTCCGCATCTCCCTATTACAACCAGATTACGGGCCATTGTCGGCCCCCGCCTGTTACATGGGGCGGGGAGGGGGGGGGGGGGTGGCGCGGCTGATCCCTGCCGGACGGAGGGGCGCCGCCGCTGACTCAACACACTCGATATGAGCATTAATTACAACGAGCAACACTTGGTCGCGCAGCCTCGCCGGCCTGGCGACCCGCCCCTAATGGGGCAAATTGATCTGCTGGTGCGCCGCCGCCGGCACTGCTGAACTCCCCTGCCCGCCTCTCCCCTCCTCCACGACTGATAGCCCCGGGTCCTGCGTGGCACCTCAACGAGTACAAGTGGGTGCTCGCCGTACATTCCTGGACAACACGCTACCTGAAATACCTGGCATTGAACTCAGGAATGATTCTGACTTGACCACCTGCACCATCTCGTGAAAATCATCCGAACTCCTATTAGTGGACAATGATATGGGAAGCGTTCACCTTTCGCCTTTAGTTTAGTTTAGTTTACTTTAGTTAGTTACGTGTTCCATTGATCAATAGTACGGAAAACCGTTATGATGTGGAACGTGTCAAATGTACAAGAAATGCGCACAGGAAACAAGTTTTTTTTCTTTTTCTTTTGTTTACATTATAGTGTTATACCAAAATATTTATATTATCTATCCCATTCCCTTAAATGACACAAAATGCATATACACCACTGGCCATTAAAATTGCTACACCACGAATATGAGGTGCTACAGACGCGAAATTTAACCTACAGGAAGAAGATGCTGTGATATGCAAATGATCAGCTTTTCAGAGCATTCACACGAGGTTGGCACCGGTGGCGTCACCTACAACGTGCTGACATGAGGAAAGTTTCCAACCGATTTCTCATACACAAACAGCAGTTGACCAGCGTTGCTTGGTGAAACGTCGTTGTGATGCCTCGTGTAAGGAGGAGAACTGCGTACCATCACGTTTCCGACTTTGATAAAGATCGGTTTATAGCCTATCGCGATTGCGGTTTATCGTATCGCGACATTGCTGCTCGCGTTGGTCGACATCCAATGACTGTTAGCAGAACATGGAATCTGTGGGTTCAGGAGGGTAATACGGAAAGCCTTGCTGGATCCCAACGGCCTCGTATCACTAACAGTCGAGATGACAGGCATCTTATCCGCATGACTGTAACGGATCGTGCAGCCACGTCTCGATCCCTGAGTCAACAGATGGGGACGTTTGCAAGACTACAACCATCTGCACGAACATTTCGACGACGTTTGCAGCAGCATGGACTATCAGCTCGAAGACCATGGCTGCGGTTACCCTTGACGCTGCATCACAGACAGGAGTGCCTGCGATGGTGTACTCATCGACGAACCTGGGTGCACGAATGGCAAAACGTCGTTTTTTCGGATGAATCCAGGTTCCGTTTACAGCATCAAGATGGTCGCATCCGTGTTTGGCGACATCGTGGTGAACGCACATTGGAAGCGTGTATTCGTCATCGCCGTACTGGCGTATCACCCGGCTTGATGCTATGGGGTGCCATTGGTTACACGTCTCGGTCACCTCTTGTTCGCATTGACGGCGCTTTGAAACGTGGACGTTACATTTCAGATGTGTTACGACCCGAGGCTGTAACCTTCATTCGATCCCTGCGAAACCCTACATTTCAGCAGGATAATGCACGACCGCATGTTGCAGGTCCTGCACGGGCCTTTCTGGATACAGAAAATGTTCCACTGCTGCCCTGGCCAGCACATTCTCCAGATCTCTCACCAACTGAAAATGTCTGGTCAATGGTGGCCGAGCAACTGGCTCGTCACAATACGCCAGTCACTACTCTTGATGAACTATGGTATCGTGTTGATTAGATTAGATTAGATTTACTTTCATTCCAATTGATCCGTAGTGAAGAGGTCCTCCAGGATGTGGAACATGTCAGAAAAACAACAATACATGACAAATATTTACAACTAAAGCTGCATGGGAAGCTGTACCTATACACGCCATCGAAGCTCTGTTTGAGTCAATGCCCAGGCGTATCAAGGTCGTTATTACGGCCGGAGGTGGTTGTACTGGGTACTGATTTCTCAGGATCTATGCACCCAAATTGCATGAAAATGTAATCACATGTCAGTTCCAGTGTAATATAATTGTCCAATGAATACCCGTTTATCATCTGCATTTCTTCTTGGTGTAGCAATTTTAATGGCCAGTAGTGTATTATGTCTCCAGATTTATTTACTCATATTCAAGAATTCATCTATGGTATAGAAGGAGTTGTCAAGGAGGTATGATTTCAATTTGTTTTTGAAACTGTTACTGCTGTCTGTCAGACATTTTATTTCATCTGGTAATTTATCAAAAAAATGTATTGCAGCATAATTTACCCCTTTCTGTGCCAAAGATAGGTTAAATAAAGGATAGTGTAGATCTTTCATTCTTCTGGTATTGTAACCATGAATGTCGCTGTTGTATATAAACTGGTCCATGTTGTTGCGAAAAAATTTCATTACTGAGTAAATGTACTGTGAAGCAGTTGTAAGAATTCCTAACCTTTTAAACAGATGCCTACAAGATGTGCGACTATGAACTCCACACATCATTCTAACTACTTTCTTTTGAGCAGTGAATACCTTTTGCCTAAGTGTTGAGTTGCCCCACGATATTATTCCGTATGACATCAGAGAGTGGAAGTATGCAAAGTATGTTAGCTTACTGATTTCTACATCCTCAAAATTGGCGATTATTCTGATTGCAAAAGTTGCTGAACCTAGTCACTTTAGGAGATCCAAAATATGAATTTTCCAATTAAGATTCTCATCTATATGTACACCCAAAAACTTAGTATGCCCTACCCTGGCTACTGACTTCTTTTGATGTGTTATGTTTATTGAAGGATTTATACTTTTTTGCAGCAGAAAATTAGATGTACCGTGTTTTTTCAAAGTTCAGAGCAAGCCCATTCGCAGAAAACCAATTAATAACTTTTCGAAAGACCTTATTTGTATCACTTTCTACCATCAGCAAACAGTGTCAGTTCAGCATCTTGTTTCACATAAGAAGGGAGGTCATTCACATATATCAAGAATAGGAGGTGACCCGTGATCGAACCTTGTGGAATTAAGGCCTTAACTCTACTGGAGACACGTTGAGTGAGGTGTGGGAATGTCAGTGGAGGACGAGAGCCCATTCTTCCCCAAGGGCCAGAGAAGGTAGGACGCTGGGATCTGGAGCGAAGTCGACGTTCTAGCACGAAGCAAAGCAGTTCCACTGGGCTGAGGATCTATTCTGGGGAAGTCAGTCCATTCCAAGAATGTTACTGTCCACAAATCCTTGCCTCACAGATACTGCTTTATGACAGGATCCGTTGTCATGTGATACAGTCATCATCATCGAGTTGTCCCTCTACTGTACACGGTACCCAGTGATGTACAATGTGTTCACATTCTTCTACATTTACCGTTTTCTCAAGCGCAATGATAGGACCAAACCATAACCACAGAAAAAGGTCCTCACACCGTACCACCACCTCCTCGTTACCCCTGTATCGTACTGGGCCCATTGGGGGTGAATGACACATGGTGACAATTCGTGGGGCCCAATGCAAATACTGTTAACAGTTACAAAGAACGTTATTGATCTTGGTAAATGACGTAGTGAGACACGCACACCTCTCATCTCTGGGGCTGATGAACAGGCGGCGGTTTCCTCCTGTGCTGCTGTACCGGCATCTCAAGCCGCTGAGGCCGGCAGCCTGTAGGCCATGCGCGTTGTCGTCAGTGGCACGTCATGTTGTCATGTGTAAGTCTGCAGGCTTTCGTGGCCGTTGTCACTGAAGTTAAAATCTTCTGGGTTATTAGGCCGCGTCATGTTTCTTCTAAAATGTTCGATGTTTCGACCCCTCTGCTGGGATATTCCTCAGGATCTTTTGGTGTCCACTACTGCTGGAACACTGTCAGTGATGATTTTTTTTTCCTTTACTGTATTTCGATTCCCCTCGAAGGGGGCGGGCTAGCAGCAGCTTATTACGCTGCTCTGCAGCCTACAGACTTTTTAATATGTAAGGAGAAGTTAAGAAACAATAAAAGCAGGCGATAAAACGGGACTTAAATTGCAAAACGGCGGAAAGCTGGGGAAAGTTGAAACATAAAGCAAAGGGTTGGCAAAGCTAATAAAATACACAGGAAGCAGACAGGTAACATAGTAGACAGACAATTAAAAAACATGGCGACCGTCTGGTTTCTGTTCGCAAGAGATATAAAACACACCCAGTGACAGTATGATGACCGTTCACAACTCTTCGCAAAAGACACACAACACTGAACACCCACTGTAAACATTGCACTAAAATGTCAGCACAAAGAGGACACACCATAGTCTAGGGCAGATGGGCGGGGGGGTGGACCTGGATGATAGATGAGGGGGAAAACAAGGAGGGAGGAGAGGAAAACGAAAGTGGGGGAACCAAAGGAGGGAGCGGACCCATAAGGGGGGGAAGAGGGAGGGGCAGGGCAGACGCGAGAGGGAATGGGAAACAGCAGAGGAGGGAGATGCAAAAGGACTCGGGGAGAGAAGGGGGGAAGAGAGAGGGCAGGTGGGGAAAAAGGAGGATGGAAGGGGGGGAGAGGGAGCCCAAGAAAAGGATGGAGGAAAGGAGGGGGGGGAGGATCAGAGTTGATAGGAAGGATAAGTGGAGGGAGAGAGGGCATCATCCGGGAGGGGGAGTTGATTGAAGCCACCTTGGGAAAGGAGATGAAGGGTGTAGAGATGGAGGGTAGGGGGGACACAAGAGTAAAGGCGTGGCAGAGGGCGGGGATGGGAGAGGAGAGGAGCAACCAGGGGGTGAGGGGGATCAAGGCGGCGGGAGGTGTAGAGTATGCGGATATGTTCGAGGAATAGGAGCAGATGGGGGAAAGGAATGAGGTCATATCGGAGATGAGTGTCGCGTCCACTTATAAAGGAGGAGTTTTCTGGCATTCATGCTGGAGAAGTTATTGTATTGGTTAAAATTCATATGGCTACCATTGGTGGGCCATAGTCATAGGCCAATATTCCCGCTCTGATGCGAAAGAAGGGGCGTTGGTCGCTTATCTCCTGTGGATACCATTGGCGGTCCATCGTCATTGACTAGAAAGGCCTATTTCACACTTATGCTGGAGAAGGGTTATCGGTTGAAATGCCTGCTACCGCTATTGGTTGGTCGTCATCAGTGGCTAGATTCGAAACGGACAGAGCAAGAGAGGGGGAATGTTTACCAAAAATATTATTGTCCGCCGATGTGATTTGCAGCACGTTGTTTAAGCCGCTCACACACCGCGGCCGCGTATTTACTTCCCTGATGGCGGGGAGCCACGATGACGGAAGCCTATAGCCGTCCTCTCTATTGAAATTAGATGCATTCTTGGAAATTTCAACCGTTTCTCGGACCTTTCTTCTGTAAATGTTTGTTTCTTTAGCCAGTACACGTACGTTATTAAAATCGATTTCAGTGCCACAGTTCTCGTGATGTTCCGCTACTGCCGATTTTGCACTTTGTTCTAGCCGCATGTGCCGTTCTTGTTCCTTAATGCTTTCTTTAACAGTTCTTCCCGTTTCGCCTATATACACTTTTCCGCAGCCACATGACACTTGATAGACGCCCGCATTGTGGAGGTATCCAGGTGCATTCGTTTTCCGTCGGAAAAAGCCTTTTATTTTGTTTTTACTAAAGAAAGATGTCTGAATACTATTTTTCTTTAAAATTCTGCTTATGCGGTCAGTGACCCCAAAAACGAACGGTAACCTGACGCCCCTTCTTCTTCATCAGAGGGGGAATATTGGCCATTGACTATGGCCTACCAGTGGTAGTCATACGAATTTTAACCAATACAATCACTTCTCCAGCACGAATGCCAGAAAACTGCCCCTTTATAAGTGGACGCGACACTCGTCTCTGGCAGTTTTCCAGCAGTAGAGGACACCAAAATATCCTGAGGAAAATCCCAGCAGAGGGGTCGAAACGTCTAACATTTTAGAAGAAACATGACCGGCCTAATAACCCAGAAGATTTTAACTCCATGTTGTAATGTGGTCTTGCCCCACTCAGCCTTCGCCTCCTCACATGGCCGAGGTGGCGGCGAGAGGAGACTTACGTGCACTGCTTCCCTCAGTGTTGTGTAAGCCCGGTGTTCCTTCGCCCTACTCGCGTCACCGCAACAGAATGTGAAGACGGCTGTGCATCGGGTACGGTTCGCTGCCCTCAGACAGTAGTTGGCTGGCGGCTGGTATCGTAGCACAGAGCCCAGCCAGGAAACTATCGTCAGAGTCGGCCGGTGCAGATGTAGATCGACAGGTCTGAGACACCAAGTCCCATAAAGGGCATAGTGCAGACGTCAGGCGCAGCCTGGTGTCGAACCCATGGCTGCAGCTGGCGCAGCCCAGTCGTCTAGGTTTCTGGCATCACTCTGGTCTCGTGGTGGTACTTCTGGCTTTTAGCGTCGAGAAGCGATCCCTGTCTTAAAATCAGATTTATTTCTATGCCTCAAATGCCCCGCCGGCCGCGGTGGTCTCGCGGTTCTAGGCGCTCAGTCAGGAACCGCGCGGCTGCTACGGTCACAGGTTCAAATCCTGCCTCGGGCATGGATGTGTGTGATGTCCTTAGGTTAGTTAGGTTTAATTAGTTCTAAGTTCTAGGGGACTGATGACCACAGATGTTAAGTCCCATAGTGCTCAGAGCCATTTGAACCATTTTGAACCTCAAATGCCAAATTGTTTCACCCCCGCACCAAGTCACGTTGCCAAAACGAGAGACTTGTCCTGATGTGATGACACTGCCCCACCTTCTGCATGGTTTATGGCTGTGCAGTGCTATTTACCACTGTGCAACCCACCAGTGTGTCTCTTCCTGTTACATACATCTCGCCAAACTTGCAGCTACAGACAAGCGGCTGTTAAGGGGCTCCGGAACGCCCTATACTTGCAATGTTAAAATAACGCTTATAAATTACATCTTTCCTCACAAAGTATTTGAGGTAGGAAGTTGAACTTTTTACAGATTATTTATTGGAATATGGGCTACAACTTAACACAGGGATTTTACAAAATTTTAGTTCAGTTATTAAAGATGATTTTTTTTTCAATTGTAATGAAAATTCACAACATTTTTTTGCAATTTTTTATTTATATATTCAAAAATATACAGTTTTTTGGAAAAAGGCTGTGTTAAATTATGCAGAAGGTACTGTGTAACATTTACTGAAAGTTTGAAACAAATATGTTTGGAAGATCCTTAGAAAACATGTAATTAGTATGAGAAAATAAAAGTTTTGGGAATCGAGCGACAAAGATTGGATTAACTTTTTAGTGCATTCCAGGTCCATAGGATGGATTATCTTCATCCTCTGCAAACTCCTCCTCCAGCTTCCTCTTGTTCCTCCTCCTGTTTACTCTTGCTTGTATTTCTAGACTCTTTACAGCCCTGTCTGCAGCCCGAAGGCGTTCCTTGTCTAAAGCAAGCATCGCTCGTTGTTGTGTTCGTAGATTTTGCTACCATTTTCTTCAGTTGCAGTTACTGCAACACTGTTCCAAAAGGTGGTCACGTATGAACACTTATCACATTTCAGTTGTATTTCACTAGCAAGTCCTACGTGCTTTATTATGGAGAGCCAGACCAACTTCACTACAATGAATACATCTTACACAGTTTGAAAAAATTCCTTTGAGAACCGACATATCAAATATTTCATTCACATCCGATTCGCCCATAAAACATTCATAGTTTTCACTCATTGAACCAAGCTTCTTCTGTGAAGTATTTTCTTTCCCACTTTGACTGCTATGGGCAGGTGTACTTGAGAGGTTAGGTTCACTCACTTGGTTATCGTCTTTATTGTTTACGGTAATAACACATACCTTTGGCTTTCCAACATTTCTCCTTTTCTTAAAAGCCTTCAGAGGATTTCTAATAACTTTACTTTTACTCATTATTATACTTCAACAAAACAGAGACTCAAGAAACAGAATTAATTACGAATGTTTTCGAGATAACGACAGAGTAAATAAACATGAAACAATCGACAATCACACCAGCGATATATATTGAACCATCACAGGTTAGCCACAACACATACTTTATCTCACATCACTAAAATGTACCTGATGAACACGGACGTTAATAATAACACCATTTGACAGCAGTTTAACAGCGCCACAGTGGGTCACGCCCATGTAGAACACATTTCAAAAAAAATTTAAAAATAGTTGTAGTCTTCGGAATTGAATAAATTATATATCTATTAAAAGGTAATAGTCTGCAGATTCAGAAAACGCAAAAAAGTAAAAATTGAACTTTTCATGATTTTGAGCCTTTCCGGAGCCCCTTAATGCAATGCTCCTACGGCGCTTCCATGGTACTTTTCCTTACCTCAGTTAAAGACTAATAATTTTCCGACCAAAGACTGGGTCGCGGCACAAAACTCCAATGGTGGCACTACACCTGATGGCAGCCCCAAACCCTATCATCGAATTTTCATAGGGTATAGCGTGATTCATCACTCTAAATCACTCCTTTCCAGTCATCCTTCAGTGGCTCACACATTACACCACCTCAAGCATTGCTTAGTATTGAGCACTGAAATGTGTGGCTTGTGAGGAGCTACTTGATTGTCGCACCCCAGTATTTTTAACTCCGTATGCACAATCATTGGGCTAGCTGGACTGCTGGTAGGACTTTATTTATTTGTGTTATACTAATAATATAAAACTCTCCACCTGCTTTTATACTACCCCGTCTAATATGTGCCCTGACGTCATCGGTGGCGTAGTTGTCTGTTTACCCGAATGCTATTTTCCATGAAAACAGCATTCGATCGTCCAGGTGATATGTTGACAACTCCACTCTGGACGTTCCCTTCCGTGAAGAGGTGTCAGAGGTACTCATACAGCAGGTTTCCGACAGTAAAGATACTCTGCCGAAGCCCTCTGTACACCTTTTGCCTCGATCCAACACGTCCAGTGAATGCAGCGAGGACAGACGCCAGTTGCCGTGCAGTACTGAGGCTGTACCGTCGTTCCCTTGCAGCCATATAACGGTCCTCTCTCTCTGATGTCACTCGTGGTCGGCCGTGTTCTGGTCTTCGGGATTTATTTATGGTCTTTATAAACTGTCGCCACACCCGAGAAACAACAGAATGATTCACATTGAGCCATCGGGCCATATCAGTTCGCGACTGCCCTTCTTCCATTCTTTCTATGACCCTCCACCGCAGAGGATCTGGCAGGCGTCTTCTCTGTGCCATACTGCACCATCTGTGACTGTGTACACAGCGATCGTGGATGTGGGACTACCCGGGAAAAATTACTCTGATAGGTGCCCTGACGTCATCGGTGGCGTATTTGTCCGGTTACCCGAACGCCAGCTTCCGTACAGAACACGATCGCACTGACATCTGATGACAGTTTGTATGATTATGTCGTGAATTAGACCAAGGAAGGGAAAATAGCAATTTGTTGCTTTAATTTTGGACACATTGCCGCTAGACGACGATTGTCTTCCGTTTGTTTGGCTACCGTCACATGCTACAAAATAGGTTGGCTACTTTGCAGCAGAAATCATTTTGTGTTCTCGAATTTACGAAGTGATTACAGTGCAAAGACAAGTGAGACTGAGGTACCACACTGATCCTCCGAATGGATGAAAGACTCGCAGATGGTATCGACAGTCTCCAGAGGCGGCATGTGTGGAAGTTACAGTTGCCTACAACAACAGTTTCACGTGTTTTCAGAAGTCGGTTGGTTACGAAACCCTACAAGTTACAGCTGTTACTACTCTACGTCATGACGACAAACGCAAACGTGTGGCATCTTCTGACGAGCTTCAAATGCTGTAGACAATAACACTTCCGCACAACGCATGGAGTTCAGCGATGTAGTTTCCCACCTTAGTGGGAAAGCAAACCAACAAAATGTTTGAATTTGGGGCCTACAAAATTCACATGCACATACTCAACATGTAAAACCAGTCAGCGTACGGTATGCGATAGTCCACTTACCCACTTACCTGTTAACGATCGATTGTTCTTTAATGGAAACACAATTAACGGTTTTTTTTTTTTGGGTCATCAGTCTACTGACTGGTTTGATGCGGCCCGTCACGAATTCCTTTCCTGTGCTAACCTCTTCATCTCAGAGTAGCACTTGCAACCTACGTCCTCAATTATTTGCTTGACGTATTCCAATCTCTGTCGTCCTCTACAGTTTTTGCCCTCTACAGCTCCCTCTAGTACCATGGAAGTCATTCCCTCATGTCTTAGCAGGTGTCCTATCATCCTGTCCCTTCTCCTTATCAGTGTTTTCCACATAATTAACGGTAAGGAGTAGATAAACTGGTTGATTCCAAGGTTGAACGAGGATAACTTCATTCTTCAACAAGACAGGGCGGCCCATTCAGTGCAATCGCCAAGTGTGTGAATATCTGAATGAGGCCTTACCGAGCCGTTGGCTTGGTCCTCAAACAGCCTGCGACTTAGCCCTTTACAGCTGGCGCTCACGGTCACTGTAACTTCATCGTCTTTGGTTTCATTAAGAACAACGTTTACTCACCAAAACTATCGCAGAACCTATAAGAGTTGGAGAACCGGATCCCTGTACTCTCGCAGCAACAGTGACGATGGACTTGCTTATCCAAGCCTGGGACGAACTCTCGAGTAGATGTAATATTGTTCGTGTCGCTGGTGGCAGACATACTGAAAATCTGTACTATAAACTTGAGAGATTCGTAAGTGTATGTCCAAAGCTTCACAGCTGTATCTTACACTATAATAAATATATTCGTTCGAAATACACATATTCGTTTTGAAACACCCTGTATTTACATAGTACTCGTCCTGGCTCCACTCCTCTGCTCGTCGCATGACGTTAGTCACCCACTGTCACGGTCACTGGTGGCGCCACAGCGGCAGATTACACTGAGGTGACTTAAGTCAAGGAATGGCGATATGAAAGTATATAGAGAGTGGTATCAAGGAAAATTATTGAGAAACTCTGGAATTTGAAACAACAAGGAGGATGGCTTAAGGAAATATGAGAGGATATGGAAGAACTGGAAATAACTCTGGATGATTTGCAGAACAAAACGCCAAATTTAAAGAAGTTGAGGGACACAGAAATAAGATTTAAACCAAAAATTGACAAACGACATACAATGAAAAGGGTATTTACAGATAAGGAACGACAAAAAGCATCGGAACGAATGAAGAGATACTGGGCCACTCGGAAGGGGAAAATACCAAAGAAGAGGACCAGAAATGGTTGACTGAAGTGGTCCAATGAGGCCGTAAAAGCAGAAGAAGAAGAAGAAGAGAGCGGTAGTATTGCGTACACAAGGGAGGTGGGGGGGGGGGGGGGGGGTGTTTTGGGGGAAGAGACCAAACAGCGAGGTCATCGGCCTCATCGGATTAGGGAAGGATGGGTAAGGAAGTCGACCGTGCCCTGTCAAAGGAGCCATCCCGGAATTTGCCTGGAGCGATTTAGGGAAATCACGGAAAACCTAAATTAGGATGGCCGGACGCGAGATTGAACCGTCGTCCTCCCGAAGGCGAGTTCAGTGTGCTAACCACTGTGCCACCTCGGTCGGTCGTACACAAGGTATAAATGGGCAGTGCATTGGTGGAGCTGCCATTTGTACTCAAGTGATTCTTATTAAAAGGTTTCCTACGTGATTCTGGCCGCAAGATGGGAATTAACAGACTTTGAACGCGAAATAGTACTGCGAGCGGGACGCAAGGGACATTCCCAGAAATCGTTAGGGAAATCAATATTCCCAGATTCACAGTATTAAGAGTGTGCCAAGATTACCAAATTTCAGGCACTGCCTCTCACCACGGACAACACAGTGGTTGATGGCCTTCAGATAACGGCCGAGAGCAGCGGCGTTTCGTTGGGTTGTCAGTGCTAACAGATAAGCAGCATTGCATGAGATAAGTGCAGGTATCAATATGGGACGTACCATGAATGTATCCGTTAGGACAATGCGGGAAAATCTGGCGTTAATGGGCTATGGCAGCAGACGACCGAAGCGAGGTCTTTTGCTAACAGCACATCATCGCCTCTCCTGGGCTTGTGACCATATCGGTTGGACCCTAGAGGACTGGAAAAACCTTAGCCTGTTGGTGAGAGCCGATGGTACGGTTAGACTGTGACAGAGACCACACGAAGCCATAAACCCTCGTTTTCAACAAGCCACTGTGCAAGCTTTTGGTGGCTCCATAGTGGTGTGGGCTGTGTTTACATGGAGTGGGCTGGACTATATGGCCGAACTGAACCGATCAATGAACGGAAATGGTTATGTTCATCTACTTAGGGACCATCTGCAACCATTCATGGACTTTGTGATCCCAAACAACGATGGAGTTCTTATGGATGGCAATGCTTCATGTCACCAGGCCACAATTGTTCGTGACTGGTTCGAAGAACATTCTGGACATTTCATGCCAATGATTAGGCCATCGATACTGCCAAACATGGCTGGTCGCTGTGGCCGAGAGGTTCTAGGCGCTTCAGTCCGGTGCCGCGCAACTGCTACGGTCGCAGGTTCGAATCCTGCCTCGGGCATGGATGTGTGTGATGTCCTTAGGTTAGTCAGGTTTAAGTAGTTCTAACTTCTAGAGGACTGATGACCTCAGATGCTGAGTCCCATAGTACTCAGAGCCCTTTGAACCATTATTTTGCCAGACAAGAACCCCATTGAACATTTATGGGACGTAATCGAGAGGTCAGTTCGTGCACAAAATCCAGTACCGGCAACACTTTCGCAAGTATGGGACAGGTATAGTGGCAGCATGGCCCAATTTTTCTGCAGGGGACTTCCAACGACTTGTTGAGTCCATGCCACGTCGAATGGCTGCACTACGCGGGGAAAAAGAGGTCCGACATGATTCAGGAGGTATCCCGTGGCTTTTGTGACCTCGATGTATAGTTATGTTGCGATTTCATACACGTGTACTATTTCAAGTCTCCTGTGCTGATATGTACCAGTGAGTAAGAAAAGAAAAAAATATATATATGTTCAGGAGGTGCCGGAACGCGGTAATCTGGCGCGGGGATTCCAATGTGTACGAGAACTGCAGACGATGTGCCTGCAAACAAATAAAAGTGTCCGCAGCTCGTGGTCTCGCGATCGCTTTCGCACTTCCGAACACGGGGTCCCGGGTTCTATTCCCGGCAGCGTCAGGGATTTTCACCTGCCTCGAGATGACTGGGTGTTTGTGTTGTCCTCATCATTTCCTCATCATTCCTGAAAGTGTCGAGGTTGGACTGAGCAAAGGTTGGGAAATTGTACGGGCGCTGATAACCGCGCAGTTGATCGCCCCAAAAAACAAAAATCATCATCATCACAAACAAAAATACTAAGAAACTTTATTTTTTCGATGTAATGATTAAACTTTTGTGACTAACTCTCGTACTTCACAACCACAAATGCGTAGCTCCCGCAGAGGCCTCGGAGATAGTACTCCGTGAGATCTAGCTTGATGTGCTCCCTGTCGGCGAGTGGCACAGCCGCCGAAGTTCAGATGTAACCAAAAACCTCCGGCTGCAGCCGTACTGGCGCTCCCCCTCGGCCGCGGGGGCTGCCATATACCTCGGGGATAGATTAAGTAACTGTTTCTAAGGAAGCACTCTATTATGGGCCGCGCCCCGGCGAGCACCAATCACGGCGCCCCCTCCCAGCCAGAAGCCACGGGCGCGCCACCCTCTGCCATCAGGGCCCTCCCCTCTCCCCTCGCGCACACAAACTGCGGCTGTAAAAAGAGGAGGCCTGCCCATAACCACATCTTTATTTAGACCGAGTTTATCCAGATGCCTGTCGCTTAATGGACTAGCACATACCCCAGCATCACAGGTTTCACGCTTGCAACTTTTCTCATTAGTTGCTTCAAAATTCATTGAGGTGTGCCCTGTCTGTGCAACTAAATGGAAGACAGTTTGTTTTCTGCCATATGCGTTTCGCGTCTTTTACTTATGATGCATCTTCAGTGGCCTTGCTTGTTTTTACAATATAATAAATGCATTATGTAGCAGTTACATGTATGTTACTATGTTACGTTTTCTCATGTTTTCCTCTTGTTTTTCAAGTTAGAAACAATTGTGCAGCACAAGTTTTGTGTCATTAATTATCGTTTGGCGCTACTTGTTCAAAGAACCCTTGCAATGAGGAAGAAAGTAATTAATGACCAAAATGAATGTCGGCAACAACTCACTGATCATGTTAGCCACCAAAACAATAAAAAACAGACAAATGAAAGATAGTCAGAATAAATAATTAGTGAATGACCCCCCTTCTCTCTCTTTCCGTTTTTCTCGCGCGCTCTCTCTCTCTCTCTCTCTCTCTTTTTCTATCCCTCACCCTCACACACACACACACACACACACACACACACACATACAAATATAGAAATCCTCTCACATACAGGATAACAAATTCACACATAACAAAACACACACACGTGTACACAAAAAATCCGCTCACACAAAAAATAACACATTGACACATAAAAAAATACACACACACACACAGAACAAATGAAGAAATACGAAACCACACACGAAACACAAACAGAAGACGAAAGATCAACACACAACAACAGTCGGCAAAACTACACACTGTAAAAACATACACACGTTCAACATACAATGAAATGTGCAAGTGAAGTGTTGTAAATATGTGGGTGAAAAAATGCTATCAATGAGCCAAGGACCAGGACCACTCACATGCACTAACAAAACTGGTAAATGTAACTAACATCACACCATAATTGAACCTCACGAAACATGCGTTGCAAAGTTGCTTCTAACCTGAAAAACAAGACAAAAACATGAGGAAACGTAACACAGTAACGTACTTGTAAATACTTCAGAATGCATTTATTATATGTATAAAAACAAACATTTATTACAGGCCACTGAAGATGCTTCATAAATAGAAAGAAGCGAAACGCGTATAGCAAAGAACTAACCTCCTTTGATTTAGTTGCAAAGACGGAACATACCTCCATCAATTTTCTCAATCCTTGATAACCCCTACGCACGCGGGGAAAGTCGGGAAGAAATGGACAGTCAACGATACTGTGCGAAGAAACGGTTCCACTACCCAGGCGATCGTGCCTATTCGTCACCACCGATTTCGTCCAGATTTGTGGTGTGTGCAAGTCTTGGCCAGAAATGATAGTGACAGAAGCGGGAGCTCCAGACGGACAAACGTTTGGAAAAAATAATGGATTTGGCGAACGTCGGGCTAACAGACAGCGAGTGGCGCAGTGCACCGAGTACAGAACAGTAATCCGAGAGTCGGGCGACCGAGTGCCCACACAGAAATACTTTTTCTGTTGTTATTTTCAGTTTTTACGTTGTATTGTGTTGTACTGTATGGAACTGGGGACCTAGAAACGACGGAGAGGCTTCGTTCCCGCCGTAGCCCTGAGTGGTAGACAACCCCACAACAGGATACAGCAGTCCACTCACCCCACCGCCGCCCCACGCCTAACCCAGGGTTATTGTGCTGAAATGTTTGCCTGGTAGAGTAATTGTGGTGTACACGTACGTGGAGGAAGTCGGTGAATATTTACTATTTGCACGATATACGAGAGAGAACTGTCAGAGTAAGTGCTTTGATAAGTGCCGAAGTGATAAGGAATACCACTCAATCTATGATAAGAAGATTGCAGCACAGCATTGATACCAATGGTCATCACTTCGAACAACATCTGTAAATGGACATTCATGCCACCTTTGTGAACTTTATTGACCTTTAAAGACCTTACTATTACACATCATTGGATTCGTCTCGATAGCAGCTATCAGAAAATAAGTAACGATCTATAGCATACCATTAAAAAAAAGAAAAAAAAGATGACGTTCATGTCTCTGAAGCGACCCCAAATAGCAACAAAAAACCAACGTCATATTGTGAACTCTGCTTTGGAAGAGATCATCTGTGTGGAAAACACTGTTTTCATGCGAGATAGGGCAGACCCTCATGCCGCTCGTTAAGTGAAAGATTTACTTAAAACAATCTTCCATGAATGTTTTACCTCCAGACGTTGTCCAGGTTCATAGTCTGCAAAATCACCTGTTCTGAATCCATGTGACTTTTGGCTCTGGGGATGTCAAAAGAACCTGAAACTTCCTGGCAGATCAAAACTGTGTGCCGGACCGAGACTCGAACTCGGGACCTTTGCCTTTCGCGGGCAAGTGCCCTACCGACTGAGCTACCCAAGCACGACTCAGGCCCCGTCCTCGCAGCTTTACTCCTTGCAGTTCCTCGTCTCCTACCTTCCAAACTTAACAGAAGCTCTCCTGCGAAAGGCAAAGGTCCCGAGTTCGAGTCTCGGTCCGGCACACAGTTTTAATCTGCCAGGAAGTTCAATATCAGCGCACACTCCGCTGCAAAGTGAAAATCTCATTCTGTCAGAAGAACGAGTTTACCAGAGTCACGTTCGGTCCCTACCTGATCCGAATGCCATGTAAAGGAACACGCTGCTCAGACTCCATCAGAGCTGCTGCGAGCAACTGTTAATCACGACGTATTACGGATGAAGCATCTCGTCGACGTCTCTGGTGCTCATATTAAATAAACTGTGTAAACAACTGGCCGAGCGGTTCTAGGCGCTACAGTCTGGAACCGCGCGACCGCTACGGTCGCAGGTTCGAATCCTGTCTCGGGCATGGATGCGTGTGATGTCCTTAGGTTAGTTAGGTTTAAGTAATTCTAAGTTCTAGCGGACTGATGACCTTAGAGGTTAAGTCCCATAGTGCTCAGAGCCATTTGAACCATTAATTTGTGTAAGCAACAGTTAATAATAAAATCTACATTATGCCTTTCTCACTTGTTTGAGCTTTTTTACTCAGTTCCCGTTCCTAGTCCATTACATATGGAAACATTTTTATACATATTTCTCTCACTCACAATGCCAGTTCTGCGCCTGCTGGCCAGAACTGGAACTAATTCTCTTCCACAGTAAACTGGTTCCGCTTTTTCACTTTAGAAAGTTTACGAAGTTTCTCTACCATGCGATAACTACTGCCCACAGTGGACCTCTGTGAGTAGCTGCACTTTAATTATAACCATCCAGAACAATTCTTTTAGGAAAATTTACGTACAATCAAAATTTTCCTTTGCATTTCCTGTTTCCATCTATTATGAAAATATTAAGAAACACAACATATTGAGCATTGTTTCTGTTTATTGGTGGGGTAATTACCTTAAAGATTAAAAATAAAAAATATCCACAGCGACTCGTCCCTCGGTTTACCGTTCTGCACTCTTCGCTGCGCTGCCCACTGCCTGTTACCTCATACTTACGTAGAGAGATAGTTATTGAAATATATATAAAAAAAGGAAAATAAGTTACAAACTACGGCGTGCGCTGACTTTATTCAACATGTAAACGTCACTAAGGAACATTGATGCTGTCGATGACCTGAATAGCTGTTTTCAGCTCAGAAATGATTTTGGGGCTATTGCTGTTCACCTTGTCTTTAATATAGCCCCACAAAAAGGAGTCGCATGTGTTCAGATCTGGAGAATATGACGGCCAATCGACGCCCATACCAGTGGCCTCTGTACACCAGAGCCAGAATGCGATCCCCAAAGCGCTCCTCCACGTTCAAATGGTTCAAATGGCTCTGAGCACTATGGGACTCAACTTCTGAGGTCATTAGTCCCTTAGAACTTAGAACTAGTTAAACCTAACTAACCTAAGGACACCACACACATCCATGCCCGAGGCAGGAGTCGAACCTGCGACCGTAGCGGTCTCGCGGTTCCAGACTGCAGCGCCTAGAACCGCACGGCCACTACGGTCGGCGCTCCTCCAGGACATCAAACACTCTCCTGCTTCGATGGGGTTGCGCTCCGTCTTGCATGAACCATATCTTAACGAAATCAGGTTCGCTTTGGATAATGGGGATGAAATCATCTTTAGAACCTTCACGTACCGTTCGATAGTCGCCGTGCCATCAAGGAATATCGCACCGATTATACCGTGACTGGACATTGCACACCCGTCGAGAGTGAAGAGACTTCTCGATCGTGAAATGTCGATTCTCAGCCCCTAAATGCGCCAGTTTTGCTTATTGAGAATCCATCAAAATGAAAGTGAGCTTCGTCGCTAAGCCAAACAACAATGGCCGGCCGCTGTGGCCAACCTGTTCAAGGCGCTTCAGTCTGGAACCGTGCTACCGCTACAGTCGCAGGTTCGAAACTTGCCTCGGGCATGGATGTGTGTGATGTCCTTAGGTTAGTTAGGTTTAAGTAGTTCAAAGTTCTAGGGCACTGATGACCTCAGAAGTTAAGTCCCATAGTGCTCAGAGCCATTTGAAACATTTTGAAGTGACTTCCGACTTATCGGGACCGGAAGCGGCCTCAAGGGTGTACAGACCTTTAGAGGTGACCTCCAGCCAGTCGGGACCGGAAGAGGCCTCCAGTGTACTAGGACCAGCAGAAGGGGTGACGACGTGCAGCTCGTAGATTCCTGTAGTGCATCTGATCAGCATGTCGGAGCAGGAGAAGGAACTGCTGTTGTCAGTACCACCCATGGATGAAGACACCCAGCATGTCCACGACTCCCAGATGTGCGCCACGTGTCTCGTGCAGCCTGATGCGGATCAGTACTGGACTCCAACATACAGTATGCGCCATGCATTGAATGGTGTAATATTCATCTACATCTACATCATCCTCCGCAAGCCACCTAATGGTATGTGGCGGAGAGTAATCTTCGTACAATTAACTGACGCCTCCAACCATGTTCTATTCGCGAATAGTGCTTGGGAAGAATGATTGTCGGTAAGCCTCTGTATATGCCCGCCCGGTTAGCCGTGTGGTCTAACGCACAAGTTTGAGCAGTGGGAAGGAGCACCTGGCCCCCGGCACGAATACGCCCGGCGGACTTGTGTCGAGGTCCGGTGAGCTGGCCAGTCTGTGGATGGTTTTCAGGCGGTTTTCCATCTGCCTCGGCCAATGCGGGCTGGTTCCCCTTATTCCACCTCAGTTACACTATATCGGCGATTGCTGCCCAAACAAGTTCTCCACGTACGAATACACCACCATTACTCTACCATGCAAACGTAGGGGTTACACTCGTCTCGTGTGAGACGTTCCCTGGGGTGGTCCACCGTGGGCCGAACCGCACAATAACGCTGAATGAGTGGTTCGGTGTTGGGCAGTGGAGCGGTTAAGTAGACTGCGGTAGTCGTCGTGGGGTTGTGGACCACTGAGGCTGCGGCGGGGACGGAGCCTCTCCTTGGTTTCTAGGCCCACGGTTAACATACAATACATACAATACAAAGCCTCTGTATTGGCTCAAATTTCTCGAATTTCTCCTCGTGGTCATTACGCGAGGCATACGTAGGGGTAAGTGATATGTGGTCCGACTCGTCCTGTAAGGCCCTCTCTCAAAAATTTCAATAGTAAATCTCTCCGTGATGCACACACCCTCTCTTGTTACGTCTGCCAATGGAGTTTGTTGAGCATCTCCGTAACGCTCTCGCGCCGGATAATCGATCCTGTGAGGAAACGCGCCGCTCTCCGTTGGATCTTCTCTACCTCTTCTGTCAGTCCTACCTAGTAGGGATCCTGAATGGATGAACAATACTCCAGAATTGACCGAAAAAGCGTCTTATAAGCCACTTCCATCGTGGATGAGTTACATTTCTTTAAGATTCTTCCTATGAATCTGAGTATGCCATCTGCTTTTCCCACTATTTTTTTTATGTGGTCATTCCACTTGAGATCGTTCTCGATAGTAACTGTTAGATAATTTACGGTAGATATTGTTTCCAGCTGTTTGTCACCGGTAATGTAGCTTTACAATAGTATACCTCTTTTCCTATGTAAGCGCAATATGTTACATTTAGTTACGTTCATGATCAACTACTAGAGCCTGCACTATTTATCAATTCTCTGGAGGTCATTCTGCAAATCATTAGCGTCTTCTGGCGTTGCTACTTTGTTATCGACAAAAGCATCATCTGCGTAGAACCTTAAAGAGCATCCGACACTTTCTACTGGAGCCTTTATAAACAGGGTGGTCCATCTGAAGTTTCGGATGAGATAATCTCGAAAACTATACATCCGGTAAAAATAGTGGGTAAGACAAGTTCGTAAGCTCAAAGGGGGACATCAAATGATACTACACGTGACCCCCAGCCCCAGCGCCCTTGTGTGTGGCGGGGGGCAACTTTTAAATCTTAAATGGAAACCCCCATTTTTTATTGCAGATTCGGATTCTCCATAAAAGAAGCAATCAAGTTTTGTCTGAAAATTTTTTTTATACCATTAACGGATGGCGCTGAAATTGAGAAAAATTAAAATTAGGGAAGAACTCCGATTTATTTAGAATGATCCTAGAAGGACGCATCAAATCGATACAAAATATGCACCAATTCTTTCATTACGCCAAATTAAGCTCTTTTTTTTACAAAATGTATCCTACCCGCCACAGTTTTTGATGCAGGGAAGCGGAATGGTATTAAAATGTGAAAGGTCTCTGTTGGATTCCTTTCATGTTTGATTTCTTAAATCTGTTGTCATTTACGGCATAAATTCCTCTTCTAAATTTACTGTGGCGTTTCTATCTGGGAGGAGACTGAGTAGTGGAACATGTTACTTTTACACATAAACAAGAACGATCTGTCACACTACTACACTTTAAAACACAGTTTATATGTAATTCATGTCACACAGTCTCATACGGAACCTACATCAGCTTTCTTTTATATACTGTATATGATAAGATACTGTCATCCCCCTTCCCTTCTGTGTGAGAGGATGAATGAGCAAATGTATTTCTAGTTGCATGCTTGAGGGTAGCAGACAAGCCTGTCTGCTAGAGAACAGTAGGACCAACGTCGGAACAGGTAGCTACGCTTTCTAAAAGCAGAGAGGTTTCTATCCTTAGTATGGTCCTGTCCGTCTCTTGTCATGTTGGTATAGGAAGCTGCCCCTCTGGCCACTTCCGTTTGTATTTGTGAGGCACCCTCAGAAAGGGACCAGGTCAGTCGGTCCGTGGCGAGCGTTTGAAGTGGTAAGATCTCCGGCTAAGCGCGTGTCTGCTAAGTCCGTAGGACAATGGATTTCTTAAGTTCAGCCTAACTGAAAATTTAATCACCTTTATTTCAGGTTTAGCTCTAAAATATCTAATGTTATCTTAAATTGCAGCGCGGTGTGATTCGAGAGAAGTTCAGAATATATTCCGGTAGTTGCTTTGTCACTACTTTGTGAGTAAAGTGGAACCAAGTGTTGATCAGTAACTCTAACTAAGATCATCAATCTTAAATGCGAATGTGTGTGAGATTATAAGGTCTCGTCTTGACAATATTTTTCAATATAGCAATTTTTCTTTATGTTCAACCCACGTGGGGTGTACTTTGTGAAACCAGTACCACGTGCTTATACAATTGTTTGACCCATCAGGTTAATAGTAAGACGATAGTAACCAGTTCGAGGTTTTTCTTTTGTAAATTGCTTTTCGATCTAATTTATTTTAATTATCAAAATTATTGTGGAGTTATACTCTTTGTGTAAACCAAGTTGACCACGTGAAGCATGTGGTGTAATCATCAAAATAGCCCTCAGCTATTCTTTTCGCGAAGATTTCACAAAGAGTTAATATGAATTTAGTATACCAGTGTGTGGTAATTACATGACGGACAGGATTGTGCTACGAACGTAATTTCTTTGGATGAAAATTGAATCGGTTGGTAGTGGTTAATTTTCTCTTGCATATGTTTCAACGTTCTTTGTGTGTTGTTTTATGAATGCAGTCTCCCAATCTTGGCTCCATATTTGATGTGTTCTGTAAGATTACAATCTCACATTTTCACAATCCTAAATAAGGCACCAGTTTATTTATGAATCAAATTTAATAGGCTGAAATTTCAGTGATCAATGTTAAAATAAATTTCCAAATATAAACTGATTTATTTCTTTTTATTTAAATTCTCTTTATATATATATATATATATATATATATATATATATATATATATATATATATATATATATATATATCACCGGTTATCGTATGCCTATTAAAAGATTATAATTCATGTTAGTCTGGTTGGGAATTTAGTAAGCTAAACTGGATACCTGCTGAAACAGTTGCTCAGTAATGCAAGATTAACTTCCCCAGACAGCTCACAGCTTTTAACCCGCTTTTATTGTCAATCAGCACCACTTTCATAGCAAATTAAAGCAACAACGTTACACATGGCGACCCTGTTCTGTGATTCCGCTAGACTCTGGAATCTCTGAAACGTTAGATTGCGAGCGTTGTATAATCTTAATTTTTTCCCTGCAGCGCTCAAACAACTTCTGCGTTGTTTCTGAGCAGACTTTCAAATGATTCAGGCGTTGTTGAGCGGCGTTGTGTTGTTTGTGTTGTTGTTTTGTTTTCTATATTGTGTTTTTTATATGTGTGTGTGGTTTTTTTTTCGCTTGTAAATTGCACTGCTTCGATCAAAGTTAAAAATTTGTTTTGCGTGTGAAAAAGTGCGTACTAGGTTGGGTACATGTCGTGTAACTGTCGTAATTTTTGGGGGATACATTTATTGTGATTAGTGTGTTGCGTACCGGGTGTAAATTGAACTAATGCAGACACGTAACCAAGCTAAAAGTAAGCTGTCCGACAACTTAAGCAACATGGACCAAGGGGATAATTTGATTTCGAATATTAACGCGTCGGACGGTTCCGAAAATGCAATGGGAAATACTTCAGACGAAATGCAAAACAGGACGAACGGGCTCACAGCAGAGCCAGAAATTAATTTGCCTCCTACTAACCAAATTGATTTGGCAGAACTCATGAAAGCCTTATTGCAATAAAATAAAGAAAACGCAGAGAAATCAGAAAAATCGTTCCGAGAACAAAAAGAATCAACCGAAAAATCAATCCGAGAGCTAGGCGAACAAATGACGCAGAAATCTGAAAAATCGATCCGCGAGCTAGGCGAACAAATAGACGAAAAACTAATCCAGCAGACAAATAAAGTCGACAAGTCGATGCAGAGAGTGTCCGATGATATCTCACAAAGAATAAACAATCTGGCAAGTGAAATAAAAAGTGATATTATGAAAGAATTAGGCCGTACATTTGAACAAATCGATGATCGTCTGCAAGCCTTAGAACAGGGCAAGCGGAGTCACGATGCGGAATCGAAAGAGAGCGAAGAACAGCTACTTAGGAATTTCCAAGCGCTGAGAGAAGAATGCCAAAGAGAACACCAGCAGGTACTCTCGAGGGTCCAGGAGGCGGAAACGCATTGTCCAGCGTCCATTAGCAACACAGTAGCGGACAACAGTCAAGCGATTCACGCTCTCGAACAGCAAGTAGAACAATTGAAGCAGACTGAGGCGGAGGACAACAGACAAATACATGATAAGATTGCGGCATTAGCGGACATCGTAGGCACGATGAAGATGACGGAAAGCGAGAACAATACTACACCGGTAGCGGTCGCAGAGACCGAAGAAGTGCGTTCGCTTCTTAGATTTCAGAAGGGACAGTTCGAAGTGAACAGGCGGCACAAAGCTGTAACAGGCGAATTACAAGAACGCGTGGCGCATCTGGAAAACCGCATGGCGTGTGATTACGAACTCGCCAATAGCACTAAAAATAGCCGTACGGACAGTGCAGAGAGGGACTCTGGCCACGAGGGAGATTTTGACGACAGGGAAGAATGTATTTTGAGGGGCAGACATGAGAAAAATAGGAACATCCAAGGGCCTCGCCGGGAGGAAATGCGGGGATTTGATTTCAAACATTTCCTTACGGTGAGAAAGTTTGAGATATTTCGAAATTCGCAAAAAGAAATACATCCACGAGCATGGCTCGAGCAATTTGAGTTTTGTCTTCCCCGCGACTGGGCAAGTTCACGTAAGATAGAATATATGTGTGGCTATTTGGAAGGCGAACCGGCGATTCGCATGAGGTCAGCAGCGCGTCACTGCAACTCCACTCGGGAGTTTCGACAAGCCTTTCTGTCCGCCTATTGGTCGGAAGCGGCACAAGATAGGGTCAAACATGGCATAATTATGCTGCCAAATCTGAACCAGTCTGGTTTCGGCAGCCCAGCACGCCTATTCGACCACATGCTGCAGGCAAATCAATTTTTATACGACCCACATGGGCTTGCGGAACTAATTAGGATATGCATCACCAAATTGCCGATGCACTTGCGCCACGTCATTCTTGCGGGACGATGCAAAGAGTCCAGTGTGCTAACCACTGTGACACCTCGCTCGGTCTGAGATGAGGTTCTCTTTGTTTACGTAGCAGTTTTCTTACACGGCTATTAAACCACGGTGGGTCTTTCCCACCCCTTAAGACCTTACTTGGAACATAGTTGTCTCGGGCATATAGTACAGTGTATTTGAATTTTTTACGCTTGTTCCCCACATCTTCGTCCCTCTCACCGAATATTTGAAGCTGACTCCTCAGATGTCCTGAAATTTGTATCCTGTCACTCTTGCTAAGCAAGAATATCTTCCTATCTTTCATTGTAAGACCGGGTGTCATAGATGCTATCATAGCCTTACGATCACTGATGCCTTCCTCTACGTTCTTTGATTCGATTAAGTTCAGGTCTGTTTTCTTGCCAGGAGGTTTAAGACGTTACCCTAACGAGTTGGTTCTCTATCTGCTCAAAGCAATTTTCGGACAAACCACCCAGCACAACGTCACACAAATCCCTGTCTCTGGCAACAGTTTTGATAGGATGACACTCCCAATCTGTACCTGGCAAGTTGAAGTCACCCCTGTTACAACGAGATGACGCGGAAAATTACTAACGATGTTCTGCAAGTTCTGACTGAAGCGCTGTATCAGTAGAGCTCCCTACCCAGGCGGTCTATAAAAGCAAGCGATTACCATTTTGACCAATCTTTTATACTTAACTTCACCAAGATTAATTCACAATGGAAATCCTTGAGAAACCCGCTAGATTTTATTGAACTTTTTACTGCGTAAACACGCCACCACCATTGGTGACTAACCTATCCTCACGATAAATATTCCAACGTGAAATTAGGATTTCATTGTCATTAACGTCCGGTTTCAACCAACTTCCTTTTCCTAACACTATGTGTGCATTACAACGTTTAGTAACCGATACTAATTCTTGAACCTTTCCTTGGATGCTCCTGCAGTTTACTAAAACCATATTAACTTTTTATAACTCTGATTTCCGACGACGAACATACTCTGAGGGCATTGTGACTAATTTATGAAGCAAATCGTCTTTGATCCCAAGGGATGGTTTCTCTAACCTAAAAAAGCCCCTTGTGCACGCTACATGTGCTCCTCTAACCTAGTAGCCGCTTCCTGCGTGTAGTGCACGCCTGACCTATTAAGGGAAACCCTACAATTCTGCACCCGATAGCAGAGTGTAACGTCACGAGTCAACACGAAATAACTTTATTGCAGTAAGCTACTTTGCAGAACAGCCCTTAGCATTGGAGCCGTTGGCTGTGAAGGAGACCACCAATTGGGTCTTAGCAATGAGTCGTTCGCACCTGTCGCTATGCTAGCTGTGAGAAGCGTTATCCGTGTTACTTTGAGCAGCTGTATATTCAAACCCCTAAGAATCTAAATAAACTATATTAAATATGACTCAATCTAGTTAAAAATCGATACACCACCTTTTGTTATTCACGAGAATATTGTACAAAAATTTCATCTTTCTGTCTGTCATAGTTTGGGAGTTATACAAATTTACTTAAGAAAATTAAAAACCGACACTTATAAGACTAAATTCAGTTAGGATCTATAATAGTTTATATTTTGGCATCATTAGAAAACATTTCCAGAACTCTCAATGGACAGCACTATTTAATCAGGATTTTCACATTTAAAAACTTTAAGTACTTTTTATTTTTGTGAGATAATAATTCTAGAAAAATTAATAGCTATTTGTTTTGCTGTTGTGAAATGAATGAGAATGAGTGAGAGTGTGTATGTGGGGCATACGTAAAATTTCAGTACTATGTTATATACACCACTATGTAACTGTGTGGTGGGAAAGTTGTGTTTTACCCACATTGCTGATGACTTACGTCCAAGTGTACTTGCTTTTGTAAGGAGGCAGCCAGAGTAGCCGTTTGCAGAGTAATAAGTTTATAAATTTATTTCAAGTTTAGTTTTCCTTTCCTTTGGTTTTGTTAAACATTATATTAATATTTGCATTTAGAAATTAAGTAAATGCAATTGGGAATAGTGATTGGTGTAGGACACTTTTGGTGCGAGAATAATCTCGAAGGATAGTTCGGATTGGCTGGTCATTTTGATCAACCTATCAGAGTTCCCTCGCACTGCTAGGTAGTTATACAGGGAGAGAAGCAAACTGAAGGGGAGTCGCTAATCAGCTATTGAACGTGCAGGTCATGTTGAACGTTTCAGTCTTCATTACGTGTAAAATGAAGAAGTAATTGGTTTCTCGCGTCCATGACTGTGTTGCCGTGAAAGCAGTTGCGTTTACGTACAGATTGGTGAAAGTTGGAAGTTTTGGAATTGTTTTGTTGGAAAAATAATCGCGTGTGAACTTTAGGTCTTTGTGTAAATTCCGCGTGGCATGTTTCCTATTCATATAAGGGATATTTGGCGAGCAGTTTCTTTAATAGAAATCCACTAAAAAGGATCGAATGTGAAAGTCATATACAGTAGCGGAGTAATGACTGTGAGATCTCGTAATTATTCGGGTCGGACTTATATACATTTCTGGCTGCTTTGCGGGTGAAGTTGTTGAATGAATTGTGAACTGAGAGAATTATATTTTCGTTAGCCAAGGACATGCGGACTTGATGGCACTTTTTTCATTTGAGCTAATCGAAATAAAAGGACGTGAATTAGAATTTTGACATTTTACTAAAGGAATGAAGAAACCACCTTCCGCCCGAAAATTATTAATAGATATTTACGGGATAAATGGCTACACTTTGCTAAGTAAGTATCGGCGACGTTTTCATCAACGCTGCTTTTACGCCGTCTGAACAGTATATACGTATGCAGAGAACAGGGATGGTGAGCTGTTGCCGTACTGAGGTAGGTGGAACATTTGCAGTGAACAGTAGGACGACAAACAATTAAACCCGCCGAACCGCAAGAGGTCGAGAAATTCGCATCCGATACCGTCGCAGAGTCGTCTGAGTCTCTGGTTTAGACCCTCCACTCTGCTCCAAACCAGAGGACTGCGATCAAAACTGGGAACTATGTTACAAATAGAAAACTTAGCCCGCACCCCGCGTGCGATGCTAGTTGCTTCCGCCAAATAAGCCAGATGCAGAAAGAAGCCGAGAACACCCTCAAAAGCCAAGCGGCGGTCGTCATTCGCGTGGAAGTGCCCCACTATATGCAGTCGGTTGCACCCAGTGCGCTCGATAGCCGCCGGCAGTGCCTCTTCCACGTCACGGACGAGACCTCCCGACAAACATACTGAGCGCACACGCTTTCTTTCTCGCCTTGCCTGCTATTTCTCTGCAGAGCTCCATCACTTGCCTGACATCGGAGCTCCCAATGACAAGCGTGTCCACCCTCTGCGCTTCTCCGGACTGGGCAGGAAAGTCGGCGGCTGGTCCAACAGGAGAGGCATCTTGTGCTGGCTCAGAGTTACCGTCACGGGTAGCACATCGTACCTGCTGCTAAGGCGTAGGAAGCCAGCCGCACAACTTGCTCCCTCTTTTATCTTCCACCCACTGACACGCGAACACACCATGGAGTATAAATATCTATGGAGTGAGCATTCGGATGCGCAGAACGAAAAATCTGTCCGCAACATCTCCTGCTGCTCAAGTCACTTGGTACAAGGACGGCACATGTTAGTCCGTATAGCTCTTGGCGTATTTTGAGTGTTATTACTCCACTGGAACAGATAATCACTTTCAGAAGTATCCTGAAACTTTGGATATGCGTTTTATAGAAATCTTAACAATTTTATACCTGGAACTTAGACAGTTTTAAAGCTGTGAAGAGTAAGAATATTGTGCTTTTTCGCCACAGTACCACAGCTCAGTTCTACTTTACTTCCGTTTTTTCGGGTGCGGGAAAAGAAGTGGCAGCCAACAATACCTTGTTAGGTTTTCTATTGCACTTATTCATGTTGTCGAATTTCCGTTCTAATTAAGAAGCATTCTTCAGTGAAGTGTTTAGAGCACAATTTTGAATGTTTTGTAGGGACGAAATTCCTTCTTTTTATTTTGTGGACCCATGTTTTGATTCTCTGTTCATCTTTCGGGAAACTAGAATACAAAAATTATGCAATGTTGGAAACTGTCTCATGCAGAAGTACTTAGATACACATAAGGGTCAAATGGCTCTGAGCACTATGGGACTCAACTGCTGTGGTCATCAGTCCCCTAGAACTTAGAACTACTTAAACCTAACTAACCTAAGGACATCACACACACATCCATGCCCGAGGCAGGATTCGAACCTGCGACCGTAGCAGTCGCACGGTTCCGGACTGCGCGCCTAGAACCGCGAGAAGGGTTTGAGGACCTGAATGAACTGGAGGAAATTAATCACATTGTCTTATATTAATTTTATCTGCAGATTAACGTAGCACGAATACGTGTACACTGACTGGCAGCTTAAACGCACTTGCAAATTTATCTAGCATTTCTCTCGTAAACACATGGGCAGAAAAAAAAAGAAATTTGCTCGGCAATTCATTACAATACCGCGTCTCGATATATTTAAACATAAGAAGCTCCTCACATCAATATGATATTCTCTATTAGAGATTTGTTGTACTTACCTATGAAAAGTAACGAGTCTCCTTTCACGAACTTCTCTTTACATCAGTAGCAACAACAATACTGCACTATGGCTGTTACTACTACCAAAACGTGTAGAAATGTAGGTAAAAACAGGTGAATACGTGTAATATTAAAGTTTTGTTGTTATCACAAACTGCAGACAAGCAGCGATGTCCCATTACCACGTGACTAGCCCGATTTTATGTTGAGAACATGCGCAGTAGGCTATGCTCACTCCATGGATATTTATACTCTATGGAACACACCACTGTCTGCCACCCACTTTCGAATGAGGATGGGCCGGTTAGATGTTACATATAAGGAGATACAGCGACACTCGGGTCACCAGGAGATACAAAAGATGCCAGAAGTGTTGAAGGTCTCGTCGCCAGCGCCCCAGTGTCACCGCAACTTTTAGCATTTGCAAAAAGCATGTCGACAGCAGCCAACGCAGCTTCCAGATGTTTGCGGACAGCAGCCAATTCTCCATGTATCTGCTCACAACAAGCACAGTTATTGGGTTGTTTTTGGGTGAGAACACCAGACAGCCTGATCATCGGTCTCATCCGATTAGGGAAGGACGGGGAAGGAAGCCGGCCGTGCCCGTTCAAAGGAACAGGCATTTGCCTGGAGCGATTTAGGGAAATCACGTAAAACCTATATCAGGCTGGCCGGACACGGGATTGAACCGTCCTACTCCTGAATTCGAGTCCAGTGTGCTAACCACTGCGCCACCTCGCTCGGTCAACAAGCAGAGTCCCTAGCCATATCGTAGTGTATAAACGATAGCTATAAAATCTCAAATGGCGCTGCTGAGTATGGAATGTATGCAGAATATAACTAAGTGAATAAAGAACACTAGAAACTGCTGTGTAGATTTCTCACTACACCCTGAGACGGCAAGCTCTTAAACAGAAATAAATTTCTGTACTGATGAGGATGTATCTACAGTTACCTGCTACTAGACACTCTGCTTACCAGAAAACCACTGCACAAGATAAGTATGCAAACTAGAATGCACTGATATAAGCTATAAGCTGTGTACCAGCACAAGATTTGAACTTAGTGGAGTGACGTGGAGCTTCTGACAGCGGGAAAATTACGCTAGGAAGCCGCCTTACACAAGGAAATGCATCAAGAGTTACACAAAAACAGAAGCTTAGAGTAATTTACTAACCAATGATCTACACAGTAAAATTCACAGGTTTGGTTCACTTCTTTCCAAAAGCACGTGAAAAAAAACTAACCTAAATTACTGTGTATCAGACAACTGCTGCTGGTGTTGCCGCTGCTGGCGCGTCAGCGTGTACCGGTACAAATTCCAGTGATACTGCAAGGACAGAATGTAGATGTAGTGGATGAGAAGATCCCTGTGCCCTACTGCTGTTCTCTTCTACATATAGTTTAAGCGTCTGAATGTAGGCATGGAAGCAGCCGATAGTGCCTAGCGTGTGATGACGGATTCGAAAATGCGACAAAGAGTGTTAAAGAGCAGTTTGCTGAGCTCGAATGGGAAGAACTATGTCGTGCAATACCCAATGTCAATGCTCAGATGACTGTAGAGTATAACCCATCTCTGTCTTTCTCGGACAAATACTATACTGGCCTGATGCTATCATATAAAAGTACGATGATGCAGCACTGAGAATGAAATCTGGTGACCGATCCATACATTTACAATACTCCAATTAGCGAAATTGTTTGGACTGAGGATGGTGATATCTCTTGTGTTAGAGAGACTGGATCGATGGCTACCGTGTTTTCAAGCTGTGTATAATGACGTTGTGAGCCACCTTCATGTGTGTGGTGTACATGTAGATGATTTACAACAGTGCTTCAGTTCAGGTATTAATGCACTGCCGAAGTCGACCTCAATATAAGTGACACAGAAGCCACCAGTGTTAATTTACACATGAATGCCTAAGTTTTACGATGCACCTGTCAGTTTGAGAGAAACTGAGGAATTTTATGCATACAAGAAACTGCTGGATTTTATGCGTACAAGAAACCGTTATTTGCTAAATAAATACTGTGAAAAATGAACTAATGTATTTTTATTGATTAATGTATCCCTTGTGTGATTGTTGAATAAAATGTATATTATCAGAAGCAGTGTTTTCTCCTTACCTCTCATTATAATCTTATTCGGCTGGAATTATTTACTGCATAATCACCGACAATATCTTCAGTACAATTTATAGAATGCCACAGCAGCAGCAAGTCGCCTCAGTCACTTAATTTTCACGTTATGCTGTGGAGAGAAAATTAATAAATACAGAATACTGAATGCTTAGCAAGAGAAAGGTTAGCTTCTTCGTAATTACCGCCAATTTCTTCATCTCCTTCAGTTACAGCTATGAAAAGGTGTGGATGGACAAATTATCTCTGATCAGAATATAGTCACCGTAGCTCAGTTGGTAAAGTGACTGCGCCATAGTCGGTACACAATTATGATTATTATTACTATCACAATTTTTTCTATAGAAGCTCATTACACAGCAATAACTGATGTAGTTGGTATCATAGCAGAGTGGGTGAAACATCTTCGTCATAATAACTTTTTTGTAAGCGACTGGTCCTATGATGGTGTAAAAGACCAGAAGAAGAAGAAGAATAAGAAGAATGGCATACTCCTTCCTGAAATTGTGGGTCCATCCCATTACAGCAAGACAAATGTTCTCATGTCATTACTAACACAGCCAGATGGAGTCTGCAGATCTTCCAGGACGTCACGCTGCAGATCGAATTTTAGCTGGTAAAGCCAAGGCAATTCTTGCAAGAAGGGATGTTGGTACAGGACAGCGACTTGCTGCATTTGCAGTTGATAAAATCAGGCATACTAAAATTAAGTTGGTCTTGGTTATGAATTTCAAGCAACTTATGAGGGCAGCATGTCGCACTCTAGGGAAGAAGATGAAGACGACTACAAAGAAGAAGAAGCAAAAGACGAGCAGGAGTGTTTGCAAAACTGTATTTTGACACTGATGTATGCAGTTGAAAGTGCTCTGAAGTATAAAGAAGCGAGAAGACTAATGAAACCACCCAAGGTTCTACCAATACCCAAGACGTCTGGTGGAATTATTCCCTTCCTCATTCCAGTCCCCTCAGGTCTATCAGCTTTGGGTTCACTGGTTGGCGGTGCTGCAGCTATCGCCAGCGAACGGTCTACCCGGCGGGAGGCCCTAATCACACGACAATACAGAAAAAGCTATCGCCAGGACAGTCAAGAACGTGCACAACTTCCAGGAACAACTAGTGGAAGCAAGAAGACGTAACAGCATGATTTAAGCAGCAACCTTTGGGAAGAGACTGTACTACAAGAAAGAACTACGCCTCTTCATAAATAAAAAAGGCCCCTTGGCCATCCTACTAGATAGAGCGCTCATAAATACAAATCTGTCTACATCTACATTCATACTCCACAAGCCACCCAACGGTGTGTGGCGGAGGGCACTTTACGTGCCACTGTCATTACCTCCCTTTCCTGTTCCAGTCGCGTTTGGTTCATGGGAAGAACGACTGCCGGAAAGACTCCGTGCGCGCTCGAATCTCTCTAATTTTACATTCGTGATCTCCTCGGGAGGTATAAGTAGAGGGAAGCAATTTATTCGATACCTCATCCAGGAACGCACCCTCTCGAAACCTGGACAGCAAGCTACACCGCGATGCAGAGCGCCTCTCTTGCAGAGTCTGCCACTTGAATTTGCTAAACATCTCCGTAACGCTATCACGCTTACCAGATAATCCTGTGACGAAACGCGCCGCTCTTCTTTGGATCTTCTCTATCTCCTCTGTCAATCCGACCTGGCACGGATCCCACACTGGTGAGCAATACTCAAGTATAGGTCGAACGAGTGTTTTGTAAGACACCTCCTTTGTTGATGGACTACGTTTTCTAAGGACTCTCCCAATGAATCTCAGCCTGGCACCAGCCATACCAACAATTAATTTTATGTGATCATTCCACTTCAAATCGTTCCTTACGCACACTTCCAGATATTTTACGGAAGTAACTGCTACCAGTGTTTGTTCCACTATCATATAATCATACAATAAAGGATCCTTCTTTCTATGTATTCGCAATACATTACATTTGTCTATTTTAAGGGTCAGTTGCCACTCTCTGCACCAAGTGCCTATCCGCTGCAGATATTCCTGCATTTCGCTGCAATTTTCTAATGCTGCAACTTCTCTGTATACTACAGCTTCATCCGCGAAAAGCCGCATCGAACTTCCGACACTATCTACTAGGTCATTTATATATATTGTGAAAAGCAATGGTCCCATAACACTCCCGTGTGACACGCCAGAGGCTACTTTAACGTCTGTAGAAGAGTCTCCATTGAGAACAACATGCTGTGTTCTGTTTGCTAAAAACTCTTCAATCCAGCCACACAGCTGATATTCCGTAGGCTCTTACTTTGTTTATCAGGCGACAGTGCGGAACTGTATCGAACGCCTCCCTGGAAGTCAAGAAAAATAGCATCTACCTGGGAGCCTGTATCTAATATTTTCTGGGTCTCATGAAGAAATAAAGCGAGTTGGGTCTCACACGATCGCTGTTTCCGGAATCCATGTTTTGCGCATCTGCTCGACGACCCTTCTTGAAGACTGGGACTACCTGTGCTCTTTTCCAATCATTTGGAACCTTCCGTTCCTCTAGAGACTTGCGGTATACGGCTGTTAGAAGGAGGGAAAGTTCTTTCGCGTACTCTGTGTAGAATCGAACTGGTATCCCGTCAGGTCTAGTGGACTTTCCTCTGTTGAGTGATTTCAGTTGCTTTTCTATTCCTTGGACACTTATTTCGATGTCACGCATTTTTTCGTTTGTGCGAGGATTTAGAGAAGGAACTGCAGTGAGGTCTTCCTCTGTGAAACAGCTTTGGAAAAAGGTGTTAAGTATTTCAGCTTTACGCGTGTCATCCTCTGTTTCAATGCCATCATCATCCCAGAGTGTCTGGATATGCTGTTTCGAGCCACTTACTGATTTAACGTAAGACCAGAACTTCCTAGGATTTTCTTTCAAGTCGGTACATAGAATTTTACTTTCGAATTCACTGAACGCTTCACGCATAGCCCTCCTTACGCTAACTTTGACGTCGTTTAGCTTCTGTTTGTCTGAGAGGTTTTGGCTGCGTCTAAACTTGCAGTGAAGCTCTCTTTGCTTTCGCAGTAGTTTCCTAACTTTGTTGTTCCCGTCCCTCACAGTTTTACTCGGCACGTACCTGTCTAAAACGCATTTTACGGTTGTCTTGAACTTTTTCCATGAACACTCAACATTGTCAGTTTCGGAACAGAAATTTTCGTTTTGATCTGTTAGGTAGTCTGAAATCTCCCTTCTATTACTCTTGCTAAACAGATAAACCTTCCTCCCTTTTTTATATTCCTATTTACTTCCATATTCAGGGATGCTGCAACGGCCTTATGATCACTGATTTCCTGTTCTGCGCTTACAGAGTCGATAAATTCGGGTCTGTTTGTTATCAGTGGGTTTAAGTCTGCCAAAAAAAGTTTCGTTTATATATGCGGGATAGATTACTGAAGACTATGTGTAATTTCCGAGAATGCGGAATTGTAAATTTAGATGTTGCTAGACGACCTAGAACCCAATGGGTGGCGTATGTTGAAAAAGTACAAATAACGTCTACTATGTAGACTCATTCGGTGACCTGCAACCTCCAGAAGAATTACACTGATACTTGACAAGCAGAAGACATGTATTCTACAACTGTCAACGCAATATCTGTGTGGTCTATCAAGCATCATGTTCCTCCTAACATTTATGGAGAAGGATATATAAGAAGGTGCGTTAAGCATCCATTCAGTAGTTGAGGTTCGGAAGCAATGTCGTATATTCTGACTTTGAAAGAATGATTGTCTGTGTTACGTGCGAATCACTTCCCAACAATTGATTTAAGCGTTGGAGGTTGGAGTAATACGCTGACTGGGATGGAAATGTACAACAGTATCCCGAATATCACGGAGGCTAACAATAAATTGCATCTGGAAATTAATGGTGAAAAAGAAATTTGGGAAATAGAATCCAGAGAATACGATATTGGTGATTTAAACGAAGTTTTAAAAAATCCTGGAAAAGGTATTGAGCTACATGCAAACATCAGTATACTTAAATCCGAAAGAAGGACGGTGACGGCAACTACTGACTTTAACCAGAAATACACAGTAGGAAGACTACTGGGTTACACAAAAGATTGGATTTTGAGGAAGGATTCTAATAAATTTTACAGACCTAATCAGACAGTGGATATATTCCCTGTCAATACAATCCTTGTCGAATGTAACATTAAAAAAAACTCCTATCTCAATGACACATTTATTCATCCAGTTCACGTATTCTTCCTGTCAGTTAGCTTGGTGTACAAGATTGCTGAGACTCGCACCAACGCTATACACCAGCCAGTGATAGTTTAGACATTGGACTAGAAGGAGTTGTGTATTGTGGACCAGAATAATTATCTTATCGACTTTCATGTTGATGAAAGCATTGTACAACTGCATCTAAGTCAGGATGCCCATACAGTATAAAACCAACACACACAACCAATGGCACAACACTTCACGGCCGAACCACAAGGTAATAATACATATGAATTTTAAACCAGTAGGTCTGAAACTCTGCAATGATGACACTCAATATAATGGTCCCAGTAGAATATGATGAGTGAATTATATGCCAGGAATAATTCTCGCTAAACCTTATGCTTTAACTGCATTTAACAAGAAATGTGAAATAAGATTGTCTCCCAGCACCAAGATGGTAGAACCCTCCCATGCAAGAGTTTAATATATTTGGATGGGATATTTAGAAAAATGATGGTTCTCCTTATGTGGATACCATAATCTACATCACAGGCAAGGAGAAGATCACGTGAATGCATAGAATCTTCAAGAATGCAGCTGGTCAAGTCCTGGAGATTTGTGGATGCTCAAGAAGATGTGTTAGAATAGTGGTCTGTCTGCTTCTGAAAATGTAAAATTAATTTTGAGTTGGATGAGAAATAAATGAATTTTTATCTTATGTTCTATGTACTTTTTTTACTGATTTCACTGTGATACGTTTATAGCTATATAGTATGCAACTTTGTTGAGATACTATGTCCGTGGTCTTCTTCAAGCACAGGAGATATAATGAAAGGGACATGGTCATGAGCAACCTGCTCCCATAACCCAGTACATGTAGCACGACGTGCAAAATCCCATGCAACCATTACATACATTTTGTTATTCTCCATTTTGAACTTCGCCTCATTAATAGCAAACATGTTCAGAACTAAAGTCGTATGGGTGTCTTGCACACACTTTGTATGTACAATGCAGAGGAATTGTTTTTTCTGTAAATAATAACACAAAGACATATGGTAACGAATTTCAGTTATTCAATTCTCAAATATATATAAATATAAATTGGTTCTTGTGATACAACTTGATCCTTTCTTTTCACAATGCTGATGCAGTCTGGTTCTTAAGATACAATTTGTTTCTTTCACACATAGTATCTTCACATGCAGAGATACATTTTTATTATACACTATTACTAATAATAATAACTATGACTCGATAAAGCCCCCCACAGTTCACCCAACAATTGCGCTGACTGAGCGTTTACTGTTTTTGGGGGCAGAGAAGCATTGGCTGAAAATATTCACAATTTTTTTCAGTGGGTAGCACTGATTGAAAATATTCATGATGGATAGGGAGAAGCAGGGTTGTTAAATATATCTAAACTAAAAACTAATCAGATTTGGGTAACTAGCAACAGGTGAAACTCCAAAACTTCTATTTACGTGCTGTGCAGGGACTATTTACAAGTGTACACATTTATTCATCTGAACATGCTGTTAATAAAGACGCATTCTGTCAGTACACATCGTGTGGATATATATTTACATGGTTTGTGGTCCATTTACACTAACACTGCATACATGATGTTCATATATCTACAAGCACACTAGTATGTCATTACACATGGTATGCATATATATTTAGACTAAAAAATATTTACACTATGATAAATGCCTCATACCATTCCACATACTACCACAACTCACACTCTCTCTCAATCTAACCACTCATCAAGTAAATAGTGTGGGTACGTGTGAGTTTCAATTCCATCCTCACAATGACCCACTTCTTGTCATGAAATGACAGACCAATTTTAGATTGCAGCGCAATGTACACCTCATGCCCTCACGATTGAATACTAGTTTGCTGTACCATACACTGTGGCTACATTGGTGCACCACAAACAGCACTGTACAGGCACTGCAAGTAGTCTTCAATCATGAGGGTTCTTGATGTCGCATGATGCACACCCTTTGCCTGCCTCTGGGTAGCAGCTCCGAATTTGCGATATGCATACATTTTGGATCTGAGTCCCATAGACTCCACAATCAGCAACCCATTTGCCTCGTCTTTCATTAGGCTGATAACATTCTTGTTCTCTGAAACAATACCGTTAGGATTATTGGCTACATATGAAGACATGTCAAATGCATTAATGTGGCACCTCATTACTTCACATGGATCGTAGCCCTTCACCCAATAGATGAAGCTGTCTTCCCATATAAAGTAACTCTGGATCAGTAAAATGAATTTTCCCAAACTTATAACGAAATCGGTACATGTGGAGTTTGGACAGGTCTTATATTCACATTATGACATAGACAGTTTCATGAACTCTACTGCCGTCTTCATCATCTCCACAGCAACAAAGTTTTTATCGAAAATAGTATCTTGTTTAAAATTTGGTCTGAAGTTACAATACCCTATGCTGTAGCACCCATTCCATTGTGTTTTCGTTAGAATCTTGCGATGTTTTCTCAAATTTTCCATTGCCTTGCCGAAAATCGTGTTATCATTAATTTATTAAAAAAACTTTTTCAGAATCTTTCTTCACAGAAGCTGTCTTCTCCGTATTTAAATCAAAACATTCTTTCAGCCAGGGTGACTGCTTGAAGGAGATAGCACAGGTGATTCTAATCGGCTGTGTCGCTAAGCTAAGAAACTGCTGGATGTTTATGTAACGTATTACATACCTCTGCTTGGCCCCCAGTGGTGTAATCGGTTTAAAGATGGTGCCTCCTTACAGAACTAGTTGCTCCAGACATAGCGACAAATCACTTTGCACATCAATCAAACTAGTAGGATGTTTGAGATCTGCCTCCAAAACATATCCTACACCAGAATCAGCCGCTATGCTATGGATATTTTCACCTAATCCCTTGCATTTGTTCTTGGCCAGCCATCGAAACTCGCCAAACAGCAGCAATAGTTGCATAGTGTGACTATATAAGATATTCACATCCAGGTACCTGACATAGGTCCAATCAAGGGATGCACTGAACATCTCACTGATGTTTTTTTTTTTTCCTGGCGTGTCTATGAACACGTTAGCAATGTCCCCCACAGATCCTGTGCTCAAAGAAAAGAAGAATGTCAACAACAGTCAATAGTTCGATGTCGACTTTCGTTTTCTTGAGCACAGCATCCCGATAACCCAGGTGCTGTGTAATAAAAGTCAGGATAGAGAGCATATGTGGTCATCGGAATTTCTAATAAACATCAGCAAGCAAATGCATGTCTCTGTCCATATAAAGTGTTGCATACTCCCCTAAATTTAGAATGTTGAACTCCTGACAAACATTCGTGGAATGCTCATACTCTGTGTCCAATATGGTATTGCCTGTCAGGTGACTGGTGAATGCAGTTATGTTGGGTAGTCTGATTTTGTCAAGTTTTACCATACAATCTAAATGCTTGATGGTGGTGTGGTGCTTGCATAAAAAGTAATGAGTCCAGAGAGGGAAATTCTTGGCCTCCTTCATCTGGGGATTGAAATATATTTCTCAATGCTATCAGGCAGGACACTGACCAGATCCTTCCCCATCCCGAAATCAGCCAATTACTCAACGAGAAAGCGAGCAACATACCCATTAAAATTTTGAAAAAAAAGCATGTGTCGTGCTAATGTATTCTGCAGGTAGCATGTATTATTGGTGGCACTCCAGAACTTTCCTGTTACATGACAATGGTCCCTACAAGGAGTTTCCACTTTTCTATCTAATGGGTATGCATAGCTAACACAGTCAACCACCTTCTTATACAAATCATCCTTCTCCTTTAACTTGGTCATGGAAGGGTTGGTGCTGTAAAGCTTATCAACCTCCCATGAAAGTTTCTGAATTCAATGAGTAACCCACTTGCAGGACTGGGCAACGCTCCTGATAGTGGGCATTCTTAAACTTTAAGATTTTGTTTTCTTCAGTGGGCATTACAAAACGTACTGGTTTCCTGGTAGAGCAATCCAAAATATGCCTTGCTAATAAGTTACTTGTGGAAAATGCATTAAGGCACCTGGAGCCAATATTCTGTTTATGCCTATGTTCACTCATTTGGGATGTAAGGAGTTGGGACGTATCTTTTATCGATGTACAGTGATTATTATTATCCCCATCAGAAAATATCAGTATGTTTACACGCAGCTTCTGCTGACTGGCAGATTTGGAGAAGTGATGGGATCTGACAGTTTTGTTTGTAACTTTACCTGTCTTTGTCTGGCTTGTTCACCTTTAGGTCTTTTTTATTTTGAAAACTAATACATGTCTGCCTGCCTGCTATATCCTTAGGAAGCTCAATATAGCTGGACCACCCATTTATTGGATCATAGACATGTGTATGATTGTTGAGGCGTAATACTCAGCTGAGTGCCTTACCTGAACCTCTTATTTCCATCTCAGAAAACTTGGCCTGTATAGCATTCGAGGTGAAATAATGAAACCACTTAGTGTTCGACATGTTCTGTAACATCACACCTTTTGCCCCCAAATGTAAACAATGCTCATTTCCTCAGTACCTGAGTCCTGTTTGGTGGTTGTGTGAGTTCACAACACAGCACAATGCTGCTCATAATGGTAGGGTACCACGGATCATGAACAATTTGGAAGAGCTCTATTTCCAGCACAGGAAGGTAAGCTTTGAGAAAACTGGCGAAGTGTCTGTGCTCTCCTGTTGGCTCCTCTATACAGGATCACTATTACTATCACTATGACTAGCAGCCAAGAACACTGACCATCCCGTGAGCAAAACTGGCTGTGGTGTGGAGCAATGATGTACGTGGTGTGGTGTCACATCCCTATGACGGTGCAGCTTCAGACAAGAAGGGGTAGATGCTGTATCTGGCTAGCAGAAGCACCCAGTCTATGGGGATGGCTGCCATGAGTTGCCCACAGCTCCCATCCCCATCCCAGTTGCCAGCAGTGGTGGTGATCTTCCTGTAGGGCAGTGTTACAGCAGTGAGAGCAGTGGGGTCAGGGTGAGTGCAGAGGGGGATGGTATTGACTGAGGTGGTGATGGCTCATGCAGCCATGAGCCTTGTCCTGGCATGCGAGGTGTCTGTCACAGGTCCACGTTTTGGCGATGCTGTCTCCACATACCCTGGCACCCGTGCCATCATGTAATGCAAGGATGGCGGAGAGGATCATACCTCAAATGCTGTCAGATCTCTGACTGTAGAGAAAGAATAACGAAAAATAAGTACACATGTTATAAATTAACCTGCTGCTGCAAAGAAATAGGAGCAGTGATTACATGTGCTGCATATATAAAGACCAGTACATAAATTTCCTGAAGCAGCGATGATGTCACTCGGCCTCCCAGAGGTCATCAGGGGACACCTCCATCCAATCAGGCAGCTGCAGCTCAAATTCCTGAAGCAGCAGCTCCCACTTGGGCACCTTCTCACCTGGACCAGTATGGATCCAGTAGTCCAGCTCACTGGTATCACCCACAACAAAAACAACATATCGGTTTAAAAACAAATTACAACAATACAAAAAATAATGAAAAGAACATGTAAGATTTGTTTGCTTGCTGTCTTTCAGCATCCAGCAGCTGGTTATGTTCTGCCAGCATATATGCTGCAAGAATAACAAGAATTGGAATCTTTTTCTAACGAACACATGCTACGAATTTGAACACATACTTCGAAATTTGACGAGATTTTTGCAATAAACGAAATCTGGACACACACACACTTGCTATGAAACTTTTTTTAACGAAAATATACTGCGAAATCTGAACAAATTGAGCTACGAATTTCGTTTTAACGAGAATAAATTACAAAGTATGAACACACTGATGTGATAAACTCATGCTACGAAATACGTTTTACTGAAAACTTATTGCGAAATGCGAACATATTGAGCTACAAAACTTTTTTAACGAAAATATACTACGAAATTCGGATACAGATACACATGCTACAAAATTACGAAAATATGTACCCGCACGGAAATTCTTCCTGTGACTATCTCAGACCTTTGCTGCTACCGCTGGCACTGCTGCTGTTGGTTGCTCTGATTGCTTCATGGTGTAAGATACACTATCGACAACTCGACAAAAGAGGCAGACAGATGCACTAATGACGACAGGTGCAGAATGAAGATGGCTGTGGAGGGGGCTATGGCTTGTATAGATTCAAGCTTCACCACTAGTTTTGGTGGGATCCAATACAAACACTTATACAGGGTGAAAACCTTGGTAAGCAGGTTCAGACATGTCAGGTGTTGTTGACTCACAGAACATCCGTGAAACAGCAAGCAATTCTTCATCTTCCAGGAATGTCTTAACTGGTGTTTACCAGTGCTCCCTGGAACACCAGTGTTTACTACGTCAAATACAGAGCAAAATTCTCTGGGGCAGGTGGTGTTCACAAGGTCAACAACCAAGAATGTCATTGTCGGCATTCACCAGTCCATCCCAGAAAACCCATTGTTAGCTACATCAAAGCCAAGGTCTGCTGGCTGGTGCGTACCATACAACTTTTCTCGATGTCTTTGAATCAAGTACTTGTGTATGTGTGTGTGTGTGTGTGTGTGTGTGTGGGTGGATGGGTGGGTGTGGAGACGCAAACAGCAGTGTCTTTCCAGGAAACAATTCATGCATTTGTCAGCATCTTTCAACTGTGCAGGTGGTCATCGTCATTCTGAGAACAATAGCACAAGCTGAGTAATGCCTCAAAGCACCCTCTTGTGTGTCACAATACGAAACACACCTTTCTTTTGCCTTTGAAGCAGCCACTATAAGTTTTGATGCACTGTCACAAACCATCATGTCTGCCTTTCACCACTACTGACAGCAACTGTGTGGGGAGGGTCTGTGTGTATATTAATTCACCAGCTCACCTGGCTGTCACAGCAATGATGCTGTTCATAATTACATGTCATTTAAATGATTGCAGAACAGAAAGCTTCAAATTTAGAATAGTGACAGACCACAAGTTCTCAGTTGTAACTGAACTAGACAATACAGAAATGTTCAGCTCGATCAAACAAAGTGGAGGCGCTTGTGTGAAAATCTATCATACATCAGAAGTCAATTCACCACAGAACACAGCCCATACAAGATGGACATCAATTGTGTTCCCTGGCAGAACCGTCAACATCAGGAGCAGCAGTGGTACAGCACTGAAATTTCTGAATCATGAGACTACACGCAGTGTATGTTTAAAAACGAAAAGTGTTTCATGCATGCTTTGTGTATATAATTCTGTGTATTTTGCCTTAGACAGAATAAGCCAATTAATAGTTAATGTAAAAAAGCATACAGTAAAACAGTGGAATGTATAATGTGACATAAAGTTTTTGTGGCATTATGACTCGGAGGAACCCTGACAGCAACGCCACCATCTTGAATAATGCTTTTCGGGCAGCCACAAGACGTTGTGTTACGACTCAAACTGTGCGCTGGCGAAGTCCATCTTTGCAACCACAACACCATGCAGCGTGGTACAGATGGGCCCAATAATATCCCGAATGGACCGCTGAGGATTGGCATCACGTTCTCTTCACCGAGGACAGTCGCATATGGCTTCAACCAGACAAATGACCAGATGAGAAGACCATCCATAATAGTGGTAAAAGCGTAAGACTATAACTAGGGAGCGAGAAAGATGAGGAAGAGACCGTTTAAAGTCCAGTTTTACTCGTTCCGGGTTTCTTTTGGGTGGCCTGTCATAACAGCATTACCGTACTGTCTGTATGCTTAAATCGTGACATCATATTCCTCCGTATTACTAAATGTGAGCAAACGGAAACGCAGTAGATTCTCACTTGCACAATTTTCACTTCATAGTGAGGAGTGGCTCCGATCTGAAAAGCAGTGTGGAAGCGTATTGAAGCACTCAACTAACGACTGAAGACGGTGTGTTCGGTTGGGCAGGACGCTTCGGCAACTGTGCGGGTGTGTCCAGAGAGCAAGAACTAACTGGATTGCATTGGCGAGTCTCGAAACAGGTGGTAGTGCATTGGCTTTGGTGCCACGAGCAGTATACCAGCGCCGCCTTGAGGCCCCAAATTCCACTAACTGGATTACTGTCGCCAGTCGCGAAACACGTAGCAATGCGTCTGGTGTGGCAGGACTGCCTAGCGGCCTCAGGTAGCACTTGCCACCAGCCTCGGTTGCGAAGCCAGCGCTGCGATGAAACACCTCTCATTCTTGGCCTAATGTTTGTTGGTCGTTAGTGTATTGAGAACTGGGCCATCATTAAATATCGAAGTTGTTGTCGCTTACGTGATTTGAAAACATTCACCTTCTCAACGACAATGCATGGCTACAACAACTGCAACTATCGACGAACTCAGATCTGATATACTGAAGCCTCGTTTACACGGAAACCAAAGGGAAGCAAACACAAGTGCACAAGTGAAAGAACATTTGTAGACGGTCCATCTGTATTCTCTACAATTCGCTTGTACCCGTGAACAAGTGTTTACATATGGGGAACGGAAGGCAGAGGCGTAAACAATGTTTACATATGGGGAACGGAAGGCAGCACGAGAGAATGTATACAGCATGGCAACTTACGAACACGACGTTATTGATTCCAAAACTTTGCACATAAATATGTCGGGTGAATCTTTTCGCTTGTTTCTCAATGCAGCTGAGAACGAAATTTAAAAGCAGAGCATTAATGACCGCGGATCAACAGAACTCCAAGAATAGTTAGCATGTAGATGATGATTATGAGCAGTTGGGGAAATTAACACTAGTAACTGTTTCGCATTTTATAGCTGCTATCAGAGGCGCCAACTTGAAAATATTTTTTTTGGGGGGGGGGGGGGGCAAGAATCATTTTATTAGGTACTACATTTGACAGATAACTTTGCGTTTCCATCTACATGTTCGACACTCCAAACCAGTCCTATTTGCAGATGACACCAGTGTATTGATTGAAGGTGGAAATAGAAAGGCTCTTAGGCTGTATGCTGAAATCACAAATGAACAGATTTCAGAGTGGTTTGTGAGGAATAAGCTACTGATTAACCCTTAAAAAAAAAAAGAAAACAAACCGGCACTAAACAATTCCACACACAGCAAAATTAAAAATCCATTAAAACCAAATATTTCTTTGGAAAACCAAAAAATTAAGTGTCACTGAAACAAAATTGCTTTGTTTACTTACAAGAAAATCTGAAATGGAATTCCCACATCCCATTCTTAAATTCTAAGCTATCTAAAATGACCTATGCAATGAGAATTATATGGAAGAACACAAGTGCTGAAGGAGAGAGGTGTATTATGCACGCATACTTTCCCTTTTGAGTTATGACATTATATTCTTGGGAAATTCCCCTCACAGCATAACAACTTTCAAGAAACAAAAAGAGATTGTGAGGATAATGAAAAATGCAAACAGCTGAAAATCATGCAAACTACGATTGGCTGGCGACTAGACTCTACCCGTCGACTCGCTGAAACGTCAATCACAATGTCATTTCAGTCGGAGTATAGATCAGTAGTGGTACAAAAGAAATACATAATTGAAGTTGAAGAAACATACCTTTTTTATGGCAAATATACTCCTCCTCAGATCATTCCTGCATATGAACTCGTCACATATGGCATCAAGGTCGAGTTTAATCGATTCATCTCTATGGGCATTGAGAAGGGCGATGGTATTAAGACGATCCTGCCTCATTATAGAAAGAAGATACGTTTTCAACCTCCGCAGACAAGAAAACGATCGCTCAGCGGTGCAGGACGTTACCAGAATCGCCAGCACTGCACGTATGAATTTCACTACTTCACGCAGCAGGTCAAACAGGTGGTTTTCCTGTTTTAGGTATTTCACTATGTCAACCAACGAACTAATATTCGCAGAATCACTACTTTGGATAATCTCATGAAACATACTTAGGTGGAGAAGCAAGCGTTCTTTGTCTATATCTGATTTGTAGAAAGATAAAATATCGAATGAATGTTTGTTATCACCAAGAAGAAGTTGTTCAATTTTATTTACATACATGAATGACTGAGTTTTTGAACCGCGATTTCAAGAAGCTGATGGGTGTATCCATTGTTTCATAATACAATCTTATATATTTGTCACATACTTCAGTGAATGTTTCTACAAATGATTTGATGGAGTCATCGTATTTCTTAGGGACTTTTCTTTTACGGGGTAATTTTGGGGAATCAACATCCATATATTGGCATTTTTAATTTACTTCACCCCGGAATGATTCAAAATTGTTTCTCATAAATTTAATAGAAGTTACAAGAGTGAAATTTATCTTATTGGCCTCCTCTAAGTGTAGGGATTTCCTCTGTAATGCTATGTTTACGGTATCAATGTGACCAAACAGTTTTACCAAAAGTGATAACATGAAAAAGAAAGCATATGTCTGCATATTAATCAAGAAGCTTTTTGCTTTCGCCCCAGTGTCTGAATTGTGATTTCTTGAAACATTTAGAAAAAATCCCTGAAGTTCTGTATAGTTGGACTAAACTGAAGACATTGCCAAGTGTCTTACGACCCACCTTGCAGGACTGAGTGGTTTCAAATTTTTTAGAGGCATCTGCCTTCAGGTGAGCAAAAAGATCTTATCTTTTAGGTGAATCTCTCACAAAATTTATTACGTTCTTCATAAGATTCAATGCATTTCGACATTCTGGAACTGCTCTCATAGTGTCTTGTAGTGTTAGATTTAAACAGTGTGTAAGGCAGTGCACAAACATAGCTCTCTTCTCCATTTCCATAAACTTTGCCTGGACACCATTATATAATCTGGCCATGTTAGCTTAACCGTCAAAGCATTGATCCCTACAATTAGATGTAGGCAAATCAAATCTTCATAAAATGTCGATAATAATATCAAACAGAGCCTTAGCTGAGGTACTTTGTATTGAGTATAGCCCTAAAAAATATTCTTCTATCTCTAGCGAAGCATCAAAAAATCTTATAAACATACTAAATTGCTCTTTGGTGGCTATGTCTGTTGTTTCGTCTGCTATTATTACAAAATACTCTGCAATCTTGATATCCTCCAATAATTTTCTAAGAAGTGCATGACTTAAAATGGTCAAAATTTCGTTTTGCAGAATTCCGTAACTTCATTGACTTCGTGACCATCAATCCCGATGTTAAGTTTCTCGCTGTTCTCATTTCTACTACTTGTCATTACCTTCGTCTTTCTCCGATTTACTCTCAAACCATACTGTGTACTCTTTAGACTGTTCATTCCGTTCAGCAGATCATTTAATTCTTCTTCACTTTCACTCAGGATAGCAATGTCGTCAGCGAATCGTTTCATTGATATCCTTTCACCTTGTATTTTAATTCCACTCCTGAACCTTTCTCTTATTTCCATCATTGCTTCCTCGATGTACAGATTGAAGAATAGGGGCGAAAGGCTACAGCCTTGTCTTACACCCTTCTTAATACGAGCACTTCGTTCTTGATCGTCCACTCTTATTACTCCCTCTTGGTTGTTATACATATTGTATATGACCCGTCTCTCCCTACAGCTTACCCCTACTTTTTTCAGAATCTCTAACAGCTTGCACCATTTTATCTTGTCGAACGCTTTTTCCAGGTCGACAAATCCTATGAAAGTGTCTTGATTTTTCTTTAGCCTTGCTTCCATTATTAGCCGTAATGTCAGAATTGCCTCTCTCGTCCCTTTACTTTTCCTAAAGCCAAACTAATCATCACCTAGCGCATTCTCAATTTTCTTTTCCATTCTTCTGTATATTATTCTTGTGAGCAGCTTCGATGCATGAGCTGTTAAGCTGATTGTGCGACAATTCTCGCACTTGTCGGCTCTTGCCGTCTTCGGAATTGTGTGGATGATGCTTTTCCGAAAGTCAGATGGTATATCCCCAGACTCATATATTCTACACACCAACGTGAATAGTCGTTTTGTTGCCACTTCCCCCAATGATTTTAGAAATTCTGATGGAATGTTATCTATCCCTTCTGCCTTATTTGACCCTAAGTCCTCCAAAGCTCTTTTAAATTCCGATTCTAATACTGGATCCCCTATCTCTTCTAAATCGACTCCTGTTTCGTCTTCTATCACATCAGACAAATCTTCACCCTCATAGAGGCTTTCAATGTATTCTTTCCACCTATCTGCTCTCTCCTCAGCATTTAACAGTGGAATTCCCGTTGCACTCTTAATGTTGCCACCGTTGCTTTTAATGTCACCAAAGGTTGTTTTGACTTTCCTGTATGCTGAGTCTGTCCTTCCGACAATCGTATCTTTTTCGATATCTTCACATTTTTCCTGCAGCCATTTCGTCTTAGCTTCCCTGCACTTCCTATTTATTTCATTCCTCAGCGACTTGTATTTCTGTATTCCAGATTTTCCCGGAACATGTTTGTACTTCCTCCTTTCATCAATCAACTGAAGTATTTCTTCTGTTACCCATGGTTTCTTCGCAGCTACCTTCTTTGTACCTATGTTTTCCTTCCCAACTTCTGTGATGGCCCTTTTTAGAGATGTCCATTCCTCTTCAACTGTACTGGCTACTGCGCTATTCCTTATTGCTGTATCTATAGCGTTAGAGAACTTCAAACGTATCTCGTCATTCCTTAGTACTTCCGTATCCCACTTTTTTACGTATTGATTCTTCCTGACTAATGTCTTGAACTTCAGCCTACTCTTCATCACTACTATATTGTGATCTGAGTCTATATCTGCTCCTGGCTACGCCTTACAATCCAGTATCTGATTTCGGAATCTCTGTCTGACCATGATGTAATCTAATTGAAATCTTCCCGTATCTCCCGGCCTTTTCCAAGTATACCTCCTCCCCTTGTGATTCTTGAACAGGATATTCGCTATTACTAGCTGAAACATGTTACAGAACTCAATTAGTCTTTCTCCTCTTTCATTCCTAGTCCCAAGCCCATATTCTCCTGTAACCTTTTCTTCTACTCCTTCCCCTACAACTGCATTCCAGTCGCCCATGACTATTAGATTTTCGTCCCCCTTTACATTCTGCATTACCCTTTCAATATCCTCATACACTTTCTCTATCTGTTCATCTTCAGCTTGCGACGTCGGCATGTATACCCGAACTATCGTTGTCGGTGTTGGTCTGCTGTCGATTCTGATTAGAAAAACCCGGTCACTGAAATGTTTACAGTAACACACCCTCTGCCCTACCTTCCTATTCATAACGAATCCTACACCTGTTATATCATTTTCTGCTGCTGTTGATATTACCCGATACTCATCTGACCAGAAATCCTTGTCTTCCTTCCACTTTACTTCACTGACCCCTACTATATCTAGATTGAGCCTTTGCATTTCCCTTTTCAGATTTTCTAGTTTCCCTACCACGTTCAAACTTCTGACATTCCACGCCCCGACTCGTAGAACGTTATCTTTTCGTTGATTATTCAATCATTTTCTCATGGTAACCTCCCCCTTGGCAGTCGCCTCCCGGAGATCCGGAATCTTTTACCAATGGAGAGACATCAATTACAGGCCACATGTCCTGTGGATACACGTTACGTGTCTTTAATGCAGTGGTTTCCATTGCCTTCTGCATCCTCATGTCGCTGATCATTGCTGATTCTTCCGCCTTTAGGGGCAATTTCCCACCCCTAGGACAAGAGAGTGCCCTGAACCTCTATCCGCTTCTCCGCCCTCTTTGACAAGGCCGTTGGCAGAATGAGGCTGACTTCTTATGCCGGAAGTCTTCGGCCGCCAATGCTGATTATTTATCAAAATTTAGGCAGTGGCGGGGATCGAACCGGGGACCGAAGACGTTTCGATTATGAATCAAAGACTCGACCCCTAGCCACTAATATAGCTTTTTTATTACATTTCATCTGGGATCTACTTGTCGTATCATATTTAGCCACCATCATTACAGTTTTTCGACACTTTAGCACAACAAACCACACTAAAAATGACATGATTTTATGATATTTTTGACTTAACGACATATTTTCATAAATCAATGTTAACTTCAGACTGCTCCAAATACACAACATAAATACACATCATGCCCAAAGACAATGATGGACAAGGCTCTACACAAAGAGGAAAGTTTCATATCTTGAAATACAATTGTTGCACCAAAATGAAATTATTTGTCGAATACATGAAGTTTTTGAGTGCGAAACACATGTGTGCAAATATAATTACAAATATCTAATTGTGAATAAAAATCTGATATTCGCAGCAAAATAAAATTTTTTGTGCTTTTTATCAAAAAATGTGAAGATTTTTTAGTGCAACAGAATTACCCTAACCTAAATGTTCTGTAGTAGCAAGCAAAATCACATGGCTTGCATAAGAGCCCTACTGATTTAACTTACAGGTTAAGCTGTACTTGTCAATAATCTAAGTTCGATGTTTGTACCGCACTTTAAGGAAATCAAAAATTGTTTGGCACTACTGCTGATCTAACTCATAGTTTAAAGTGCACTGACTGATGAGAACAGTTTGATCTTCAAACCATAATAAACAATGCCATTTCCACAACTAAATCAATAATATTATTCATCACAGGCTCATCGTAGTTAGGCTAAAACCGATAGTAAAGTCAGCCATACGTTATAGTGATCTGCGGCTAGGATATAAGTTTTAACTTGCAGGTCTACATGGCACTTCACCCCGCAGATCGCCATTTTACAGCAAATTTGTGAAAATTCCTCCATATATCCAGATGTTGCAGCAAAATTATTACGGATTACCCATACATCACCATTATTCCTTAAAATTGTATCAAATTTCCCATGTACTGAGATATTACAGTAAAATTGTCCTATATATTGCCATGTTACAGTAAAATTGTAACAAACTGCCCTATAAACCATCATGGTACAGCAAAAGTGTAGCAAAATGTTCCTGTAAAAGCAAAATTGTGACAACATGCTCCAACATCATAGTGTTACATCAAAATTACGACAGATTGCTGCACACATTGCCATATTGCAAGGAAACTGTAGCAGTTTGCCCCCTGCACTGATCTCCTACAGTGAAAATGTAGTGAAGTGTTCCATACATTGTTTGCTTCAACAAAAGTATAAAAAACTGCCCCATAAGCTGACAAGTTAAAGAAAAATTGTAACAAATTGCTCCATATATGATCGTGTTAAAGTAAAATTGTAACAAATTTTGCCCTATACATCGTCACATTACAGCAAAATTGTAAAAAAAAAGGTCTATACATCACTGTTTTACTGTAGATTTGTAACAAATGTCCGATAAAGCATAAAGCTGTAGCAAATTTCTAACAAATTACCCCATAAATCACCACTGGTAATTGCAATTGTAATAAATTGTCCCACGTATCACATATTTGTGGATACTAATTGGACAATAATGGCCAGCAGGCATGACGACTACCACTACCATGGCAGATACTATTGTGGGGCAACAACGGTCAGTTGAGACATTGACTGCCATTACCTTGATCATGGTGAAAAAAATTACCCAAAATGCATGGTTTTATTCAACAACTGAGAAAAATAATTTGGTGAAAGTGGGTGTCAGCTGCTGAATGTCCCTTGCTTTATATTGAGTTACAAATAAGCATCAATGGAAATTGCAACAAATTGCCTTACACATTGTCATTTTACGAGTATAGGAAAACTGTGACAGATTCCGCATATACTGTCACGTTATAGCAAAAATTGTAACAAATTTCCCTATACATCGACATGTTTGGCAGAATTGTTACACAATGCCCTACACACCACCACGACACAGAAAAGTATAAAATAAAATTGAAACAATCTGCCCCATAGCCAAATGCATGGTGACAGTGTCTGTGCCATAACCTGACAGTGGGTGTCAGCTACTGGATCTTAAAATTGTACTGTAACACGAGAAGCTGATAACAGTACAAGTAAAGGAAAAAAATTGCCCTAGTGCTTTTAGGGCTCTTGGACTGAGGATTCCACACAAACTTAATTATGTATAAATATAGTTCATCCAGCGAGGAAATCGAGAATTTCAACGATTTTTTGTTTCTTGTCAGTATCAATACTGGCAAGATATTTGTCCCAGGAATTCCAAGACGGTATCAAAATCTCTACTGTGGTTCCTCAGATAAGCCTGGACATACAACGAGAGGCGAGCAGGGGACTTTGATTTATATATGTAGAGAGAGAAGATTTAATAAAATATTTTTTTATTTACTTAAGAAGACGTGACTACAGCTTACATTTTATGTTTCCATACTGTAATGTTTGTCTATTATGCTTTTAATGTATGATGAATGCAATGTATGTTCAAAAAGCAAAAGATATTTTTTCATCGTTATCATCATTTAACAGTTCCAGTTTCCCTGGTACTGGTAATGAGCCTCTTCCACTTTGTCCTGTCCAAATACACCTGTTCACAGAGAACATCATCCACTGTCCATCCTCTGGTCACTAGATCAGCCTTAATCAAGTGCATCAATCGGGTTTGAGGCCTTCCTTGATGTCTTTTCCCATCCACCTGTCTTTCCAAATTTATTTTGGCTGTTCTAGTTGGCTCCATTCTCATTACTTGCCCATTCCATCGAAGTCTAGATGCGCCAATTCGAACTAATAGGGATGTCTTTATTCCGGCGTCTTTCCTCACCTCCTCATTCCTTAACTTGTCCATCTTGGTCTTCTAGATGGTGGATCTAAGAAATTTCATCTCTGATGTTTGCAGCCTTGATGATTCTCTATTTGTGAGGGTACATGTTTCAGTACCATAGGTCAATATTGGTATGAAATAGCTACGAAACATCATCAGTTTGGCTGGTTTTGGAATCAAGTGCTTTTACTTGTTGGTGATTTCATTTCTGAAAAAATTATCACTGGAGATTACACTTCCAGGGTAAGCAAAACTGTCCACACACTCTAGTTGGTGGTCTCCTAGTTTTACACTTGCTGGTTGTCCATCTCTGTTGAATGCCTTCACCATTGTCTTGGTCTTACTGATGTTGAGGTTATATTTCTGGAACTGAGATTTCCATTCATCGAGTCTGATCTGTACTACTTCTTCAGTTTCACTCCGTATCATGATGTCATCAGCAAAGGCCAATGTATTCAGTTCACCTGACTTATCTTTGACGTTTTTCATTGTAGTATCCATAACAGTGATTAACAGTAGTGGGGACAGTGCACTTCCTTGCTGAACTCCGCTCTTGGTCTCAAACCATGGTGATCGTTCTTTTCGAATTCGTACACAGCTAGTACAGTCTTAGTACAACATCTGAATTTTTCTTATTAGTCCTTCAGGCATACTCTTTTTCCTCAGTCATTCCCAGATCTTACCTCTTATAACACTATCGCAGGCTTTTTCTATATATCCAGGAATACAATGACCAGGTTCTTGCCTTTCTCCCAATACTTTTCCATGAACACGTGGGCGCTAAAAATTAGATCTATTGTTGATCTGTTATTTCTGAACCCATATTGTGCCTCCTTGAGCTGTGGTTCTATAATAGTTCTCAGTCCCTTTTCTGTGATCTTCTGAAGTATTTTCAGCCCATGAGACAATAGGGTTATTCCTCTATAGTTGGTGGGTTTCCGCCAGCTACCTTTCTTAAACAGGTGAATTATTACATCCTTGCTCCAATCCGCAGGTATTTTGTTATCTACCCATATGGCATTGAGTACTCGGTGCAGCCATGGTATGCCTTGGATACCTGCTGCCCTTATCATGTCTGCGTTCACTTCATCTGCACCTGAAGATTTTGCTTTAAGCATAGATTTTAAGGCTGCCTCTGTTTCTGTACAAGTGATGGGAGTTTGCGCATTGCAAGTTGGATTTCCAGTTCTGTATTTGGTTCTTCGACTGATCTATTTAATAGGTGGTCAAAATGGTTTTTCAGGACTTCCCTCATGTCACTTTGTGTCCTAACCAGATTTCAATTTTTTATGTGATATGATTATAATTAAACAAGTTTCACATTTTTCACTGTACTTGTAGTGCAAAACATTGCTATTTGCTGAATTTCATGATTCTAGGTCAATGTAGAGTATGCTATAGATTATGATCAGTGAGTTGGTGAGTATCAGAATCTGTGACATAAAAGGCAGTATCTTTCGATTGAACTGACGTACAAGCTTACAATTTTTATGACGCCAAGGAAACACAGACCTTAATATATGACATAAATTTGAACTTGATACAGATAACTCTTCCTGAGAAAAAGGGTTCTCAACAGTCAGACAGACAGAACGACAGAAAGACAGACAAACAACAAACCGATCCAATAAGGTTTCTGTTTTTATGGACTGTTGCATGGAACTCTAAAAGCCCAGAAACTGTTAAATTGTAATTAAATCACATAAAAATGTTTCTACCATTTCTTGTCTACAGCTCTGTTCATTTGTTGAGGTCTTCGTTTTCTCAGGAACAGGCAGAGGTACCAAATTGAAATTTATGTTAAATACTAACATCCATGGACCCTTGGTGGTGTAAATAATTTAAGCTGGTATGTCTATGGAATTCGAAAATATGTCTCCACTTGGGATGGTACTTTGTAGCTTTTGCTTTTAAGTGTGCTTTTAAAAATAAAATAATAAGTTTGTCCCTGATGATATTAATCAAAGAGGCAAATGAAAATATACCTAGGTGCAAAATATGGCACATATTTTGATACTCACAAACTCACTCATGAGTATCTGTAGATGAACTATTTACGTTCATGTCAGGAACGGTGGGCCAGTGGTAAAAGATGTGCCAGGAAACAGAGAGGTCGTTTTTCAGTTTTCATTTTAAGCCTGACATCACCTGTCAGTGAAGTCAGGAGTGGCCAGAAACGTAGTCAGCACAGTAGAGTGTAGGTTCGCCAGTTGGATAACTAGGGTAGTTTAGGAGCAAACAAATTACTTAAGTCGTATGTAATAGAAAGACCTGCATAAGGCCATTGAGCCAAATGAACTTACTATTATTATCTACATATACAATTAAGTTTGCTTGAAATCCTCATAGCACAAGTCCTCCTTGCACTTGACCAGTTTTTATATGTAGCCTCATTAGGACTCAAATTAGGTGCCATTTGCCTGCTTAACATGTTATTTTTAGCCACATGTGTTTAGTACTGCTATCGAACAATTTAGGTGTGGAAATAGTATTGAGGTACCTGGTTTAAGAGTGTACAGTCATGTTTTTAGGCATAAATTTCGATGGATATTTTAGGTATGGAAATAACATTTGACACAAAAATTGTGTGTGTCTGTGTGAGTATGTGTGTGTGTGTGTGTGTGTGTGTGTGTGTGTGTGTGTGTGTGTGTGTGCGCGCGTGTGTATGTTCATGGTGGGTGGTCGCAGAGGTGTGTACATACATGTCAGATGAAATTTACTGATGACGCTCTCTTGGATAGGAGGGTGTGGCTTCTTACATCATGGGTAGTCCATAAAATACTGTGAATGTGACCTCACAAATGTAAACAAAATGTTCTGAAGCAGTACAGTAGGTATGAGATTGATCTTCTGATACTGCACAGCCCTGAAATGACACTTGATAGTGACGAATGCATTTGACCATCGATAAACGATACCGGCTCAATACATGACTGAGACACATCCCTCCTTAGGGTGTGGGACTGCACGACTGAGACATACGCTGATATGTGGCCAACAACACACTATCCTATGACGATCATCAGGCATCAAATAAATCTTGTACACGCTGACGAAGAGAACACGATAACATGGTGCCACTGATGCATTCTCGATTCCAAATATTCTCTTGCCCACCTGTTTCACAAACCATGGTGCTTTGCACAGCTGTTCGTAATGCACACTTTGAGGCCAAGTCGACCTTATAAGTAGGCTGTTTAGGTTTTTATGTTGGTAACGTCTCGTAGCGCTCTGTATGAAAATCACTGGCTGTGGTGTGTTCAGTCTGTGGCTGGTTGGCATTGTTGGAATATTCGGTATTGCAGAGTTGGGTAGTTGGATGTGAACAGCGCGTAGCGTTGCGCAGTAGGAGGTGAGCCGCCAGCAGTGGTGGATGTGAGAAGAGAGATGGCAGAGTTTCGAGAGCGGACGATCTGGACATGTATCAGACAGAGAAACGAAATTTGTAAGACTGGATGTTATAAACTGATATATATATACATTACGACTTTTGAACACTATTAAGGTAAATATATTGTTTGTTCTCTATCAAAATCTTTCATTTGCTAACTATGCCTATCAGTAGTTAGTGCCTTCTGTAGTTAGAATCCTTTATTTAGCTGGCAGTATTGGCGCTCGCTGTACTGCAGTAGTTCGAGTAACGAAGATTTTTGTGAGGTAAGTGATTATGAAAGGTGTAGGTTATTGTTAGTCAGGGCCATTCTTTTGTAGGGATTATTGAAAGTGAGATTGCGTTGCGCTAAAAATATTGTGTGTCAGTTTATTGATGATCAGAATAAGTAAAGAGAGAAATGTCTGAGCTCGGTCAGTTTTGCCCAGCTATTTGAAAATCAAATAACGTAAGGGGTTTACCAGCACAGTAATTCATAAATTTTTCTAAGGGTGGGTTTCAACCTTTGGGGATGGTTCGTACTTTCTGAATTTGCACTGTCTACCCAGTAGCCTCCAAAGGGGTGCCTCTCATCCACATTTTGTAGCTATCAGTTAGTGACCAAAACAATGGAGCTTTTCAATGCTCTTCTTTTCTCACCATAGCAGCTGAATATTCCAATGACATCTATGTTATGCAGTCAATTTAGCGGACAATTTTCTGTGTCTACAGTCTTCCTTGCTGTAAAGTGACAATGTTGCCATGTTCTAAGCTTGATATGGCCCTTAGACGCACGTTGAGAAATTGAAAACTGTCACTATTTCCACTTGGGATGGTACTTTGTAGCTTGTGCTTTTAAGTGTGCTTTTAAAAACATAATAATAAGTTTGCCCCTGATGATGTTAATCAGCGAGACAAATGAAAATATACCTAGGTGCAAAATATGTTAAATAACGAGCCGCAACTACAAATATTTAGTTTTTAAATAATAAAAGTTTATTGTTTTAAGTATTCACTGGTTAATTCAAAGACTGGTGAAATGAACTATACGAATAAGATTGGTAGTAAACGAATCGAGCCCCCAATACAGCGTTTATTGAACTCGGTATATAAATGTAAATAAATTACGAACAGCTGGAAAAACAGACTGTGTTCACAGCTAACCGTTAATTGAAGCTAAGTCTCATATCAAATCGCACCAAATCAGAGTGTAATCGACCAAAATGTCTATTAGTAGCACAATATTATAAATCCTAAGTCCCTCATAGGCAATCTGCTGCAAAGGCCAACCCCAGTGCACAGAATCAGAACCCCAAACCCACTCTTCACGGAAATATCACAAGTACTGCCAGTCTGGTGGCACAAAATAATCAGAATCCTGACTAGTGGTGAATTATTCTCAGTCCACATTGAAATCTCGCGAAATAATTATAAGTGTTGCTACTGAATATCCGAAACATTTCTGTCCTCCAAGACAAGGGCAACTGGAATACCAGACTAGCATAAGTGTTGCCTCACTCAAATCGTTCTGAACGCTGCCCGATAGCTAGATGGCTGCCACCCTCTTGTAGCTTCGGTTCTCCCCTCCACGTAAAATCTGACAGGTACGTCACTTAACTAATTTCCTAACCAGTCTAATCTACATCTTTTGATACATAAATAACATTGAAATTCTGACTGCACTAGTAGATATAAGCTAAAAGTATAGCCAGATAGATATCTTATATTTAATTCCATATACAATAGTTAACCCAGTACTAAAGTTTAAACAACTGAAAAACTTGGTTGCAGTGCATGGAAAGAGTTCATACTCCTTATGCCATCAAAGATTACAACAATTATACGCTGATCATCCCGAACATTATGACCACCTACATTGCCTATTAGCCGGTATGTCCAGCTTTGGCATGGGTAATAGAGACGACGCGTCGTGGGATGGAAGCAATGAGGCCTTGGTTAGTCGCTGGAGGAACTGGCACAACATCTGCGCACACGAGTCACCTAATTCTCGTAAAGTCTAGGGAGGGGCCGATGAGCTCTGACGCCAGATTCAATCACATCCCAGATGTGTTCTATTGGGTTCATATGTGGCGAGCTGGGAGGGGGGGGGGGGGGGGGCAGCACGTCAACTCGATCTCGCCATTGTGTTCCTCGACCCACTGCATCATACTCCTGGCCTTGTGACATGACGCATTATCTTGTTGAAAAATGCAGCTGCCGTCATGAAACAAGATTTTCATGAAGAGATGTACGTGGTCTGCAAACAGTGTACGATCATCTTTGGCCGCCATTGTGCGTTGCATGAGCTCTACTGGACCCATGGATACCCTCTTGAATGTTCTCCAGATCTTATGGAGCAGCTGCCAGCTCGTCACCATCCCACGGTATAGGTGTCGAGGAGCTGTTCCTCTGGCAGACGACGGATTCGAACCCTCACATCGGCTTGATGAAGAAGGTATCGGCACTCATCAGACCATGCAACGCTCTGCCACTGCGCCAAAGTCCAGTGCCGATCGTCACGTGTCGGTTTCTGCAGTAGTTGCCGATGTCATGGTGTTAACATTGGTACATCCACGGGTCATCAGTTCAAATGGTTCAAATGGCTCTGAGCGCTATGGGTCTTAACATCTGAGGTCGTCAGTCTCCTTGAACTTAGAACTACTTAAACCTAACTAACCTAAGGACATCACACACACCCATGCCCGAGGCAGGATTCGATCCTGCGACTGCAGCGGTCGCGCGGTTCCAGACTGTAGCGCCTAGAACCGCTCGGCCACATCGGCCGGCGGTCATCAGTTGCGGAGATCCACCGTTACCAGTGTTCGGTGCACTATCTGTTCACAGACACCCTTACTCTGCCCAGCATTAAAGTCTGATGTTAGTTCCGCCACAGTTCGCCGCCTGTTCTGTTTAACCAGTCTGCCCAGCCTACGACGTCGAACATCTGTACTGAGGGGTGGCCGCCCAACCCAACGACGTCTGTACGTGGTTTCACCTTGGTTTCGAAATGTGTTGAAGACACTCGCCACAGCACTCCTCGAACACCCAACAAGTCGTGTAGTTTACTCCGGGCCATCGCAATCTGCCCCCAGTCAAACTCAAATACATCGCGCGCCTTTCCCATTCTACACATGGACAGCACGCTCACAGATACTACGTGCACAGTACTTGTGTCTGACTGGCAATCATTCCTCACCAGGTGATATTGCTTTCGCCTGGACTGGTTTATGTCAATAGTATGTTGGTGGTCATTATGATCTGGCATAGATATAGCACCACTTTCGTAAGGGATTTTTACTTCTCTTTCCAAATAAAGTAGCTTTAATATATGTATAATAGTGCAAGAGTTACGGGTGTAATCATGCAAATTTTATAAACAGTTAATAAAACACATAATAAAAAGCATAAATCGTGAGATCTGAAGGTTGGATACTGTGTGTAACAACGTCCGCCAATACATACTGTGTTGCTGGATGTGTATTTATATCAGATTTTATATCATTTTCCTATTAAAGTCGAAGTAAAATGCGTCTGATAGCTTAATTGATTGTGCTACAGCACATGTGAATATTCCAGCGCCTCGCCGAAGGCTACAGTTTGAGCGCACAACCTCCATTGTACATTAACTAATATAAAAGTTACTAAACGTTTGCTGATTTACCGTTAGAAAAAACTTCTCAGTGCTGCAGTTTTTTACGTATTCTGGTTACAATTAAAATCTGCCACTGGCAGAATCGTGGTACGCTCCTTTCTAATACGACGTATAGTCCGTCGTTATACCTTTTATGAGCGCAAACGCGACCAGTATATATATATATATATATATATACATAAGTCATTACGTGCTAGCAGTGGAACTGACGTCACGTCCACCCGTTTGAATTTCTGATAGTCCCACGTGGCCCAGCTGGCCAGCGCTCAGCCATGCCGGACCACCGAATAGCACTGGGGTCAACGCACCTCAGCACCAGTTGGCGATTCGCCCCTATGACCCTGCCAGGGTGTGTGTTGTGTAGCGGTTGCAACGTCGTTTGCGACCAAACCCAACCCTCCCATTCAAATAACAGTCCGTCGTGACAAAGTTTTCTACTAAACTTAATTGAGAGCAGTTTTTATGGAAAGTATCTGGACATTCCTGTGTAAAGTGGAATGGACCATTAGATGGGACGAGAAGCCAGTATAAAAGGAGCTGAGGAGTAATGTGTTGAGAGCAGAGAACCTGTAACAGCAGAATGGGCCGGTCAGTAACTTCCAACATGGGTTACTCGTTGGATGTGACCTGAGTAACAAAGCTGTGAGGGACATTTCAAGCCGCCTACAGCTGGCCAGATCGACTGTTGGCCATATGAATGCGAAGTACAACTGTGAAGGAACAACAACAGCCAAACGGAACCAAGGAACACATGATTTACTGATGGACAGGGACCATCGACCAAATCGGAGGGTGCTTGAAAGTCTCTCGGTCATAGAGCCGGAGTCACTGGCCGTTACAGAACGAATTTCCGACGGTGAAACATGTCATCACCATCAGTTTAATCCTGCTAATCTACTTTCTGGACCAGTGTCTGTGATATATATATTCCGGTTGCCTTCCTTCTGCATCGGACCACGCCCCCGTGTATGGACCGCGCGATATGCTGGTAACGGTGGTTGGGGTAGCTCGGCTCGGGGGTCGAGTGGGGATCCTCAGCTCGGTGTTACGTTTCTGCTGCGTTTGGGGAATTTTCAGTGCCGGGGCCCACGCTTGGCTAAGTTGAAATCCATCATCCTTGTGTACGAGGCTGCATTCCGATAGCCTCTTTGTATACACAGTCCCAGTAGTGGCAAGCGTTTTGCAGAATTTTTGTATCTTCATATTCGTTAAGCGTGGGCTCCGGCACAGAAAATTCCCCAAAGGCAGCAGAAACACAACAACGAGCATGTCGAAGGAGGAGCGCAAACTGAGGCCGCTTCTCGATTCCCAAATACGAACTATCCCTATCATCTCAGCCGGCCATTGGGGGAGGGGGGGGGGAGGGAGGGAAGAGGACTGCGGTAATATATCGCACCCACTGGACCAGGATGTCGGTCAGCAGGAGTAAACTCAAGAGGATGGCACTTTACGTCGTCGAAAATTCGCTCTGCAAAGGTCAGTCAGTCCGAGAGCATGCCCAACAGACTTTCAAGCAGCTTATTCGCCAGGAAAACCCACAAACAGAATCATTGGTGACTTCCGAAATGCTACCAACAGACAACAAAACACGGTGCCTTTGCATAAGGAGTTAAAAAGAATAGGGTACAGTCGTCGAGTAACTCTTCATAGGCCACAGAGTACTGAAGTCAATGTCTGCCCCCGGTAGCTGAGTGGTCAGCGCTACAGAATGTCAATCCTAAGGACCCGGGTTCGATTCCCGGCTGGATCGGAGATTTTCTCCGCTTAGGGACTGGGTGTTGTGTTGTTCTAATCATCATTATTTCATCCCCATCGACGAGCAAGTAGCCGAAGTGGCGTCAAATCGAAAGATTTGCGCGGGGCGAACGGTCTACCCGACGGGAGGCCCTAGTCACATAACAGTTTCTGTAGTCAATGTTAAGCAGTATTTGAGGTAGTATAAAGAGTGATGTCATTCGACACTGGCCGAGTGGGAACGAATGCTATTCTCTGTGGCAATCCTGTGGAAGAGCCTGGGTTTCGCAAATGCCCGGATAACATTATGTGTAGTGCCAACAACGACGTACGGAGGAGGAGATGTTACGGTGATGTTTTACATGGCTGGAGTGTCATCCACTTATTGTGCACAACAAAAAGCTAAATGTGGGAGAATCTGGACACGTTTTACTGCACTGTGCATTGCATACAGCAGAGGAACTATTCGGAGATGATGACTATTTATATCAGTGTGACGATGCCTCTAACATGAAGCCGCATCTGTGAAGCGATGATCTGTGAATAATAACATTTCTCAAGTGCACGATACTGCCCAGAGTCCCTAGTAGAAACCAGCAGGCGAGTTAGAAGGTCGATTTCGCTCCTGATCCCAGTGTCCAACATCACTAACATGTGGCTATACGTGTTAATTTTCTGTGGCCAAAAGAGTATTGAGAAACAGATTTCAGGAAATAAAACAGACTAAGCACGACGTCAGCATATTGAAAACTTTTTTAAACAGTTTATTAGTGCTGCTTCTATAGTGTTCCGTCAGTTTTCTGGTTGTCAGTAAACGTGCGCTGCAACCTCATCTCATATCTGACCTTGTCATTTTTATCTCAGTGGCGTTTCAGTCATTCGGAAGAAAGAAAGTGTGGTGTGCGTACTGTAAGACCTTCAGTACACACACCATCAGATTATTTGCCCTGTCGCTCTAACGAAGTAGGCGAGTGTCAGCAATATGTCTCGTGGTCTTATCGTGTCGTATTTATATTCTACCGTTAGGTCAAACGATAGAAATGCCACTTGCAGCCTTAGAGTAGCAGATTGACGGTGACCACCTTTAAACAGAACTTGATTAATTTTCACACACATTTATTAAAATAATAATAAGTATAAAAATAACTTAACTTGGTTCTGGATGCTATTTACAATTGACAATCTGTAGTTCCTTTGGTCTTGGTACGTTAATCTTATTCTCACATATCTCTGATACTTGACAAAGTGTCTATACATTTCTCTTCATGGCTATGTGCAGGAATATGATAATCTTATTAGGCGCAGACTGAAACTTGAGTATAGACTAATGCAGACTAAGGCAGACTGATGCAGACTGACTAATCGGAGATCTGTACACTCGTTATACAGGGTGTTACAAAAAGGTATGGCCAAACTTTCAGGAAACATTCCTCACACACAAATAAAGAAATGATGTTATGTGGACATGTGTCCGGGAACGCTTAATTTCCATGTTAGAGCTCATTTTAGTTTCGTCCACCTACGCTCAATGGAGCACGTTATCATGATTTCATACGGGATACTCTACCTGTGTTGCTAGAACAAGTGCCTTTACAAGTACGACACAACATGCGGTTCATGCACGATGGAGCTCCTGCACATTTCAGTCGAAGTGTTCGTACTCTTCTCAACAACAGATTCGGTGACCGATGGATTTTTAGAGGCGGACCAATTCCATGGCCTCCACGCTCTCCAGACCTCAACCCTCTTGACTTTCATTTATGGGGGCATTTGAAAGCTCTTGTCTACGCAACCCCGGTACCAAATGTAGAGACTCTTCGTGCTCGTATTGTGGACGGCTGTGATACAATACGCCATTCCCCAGGGCTGCATCAGCGCATCAGGGATTCCATGCGACGGAGGATGGATGCATGTATCCTCGCTAACGGAGGACATTTTGAACATTTCCTGTAACAAAGTGTTTGAAGTCACGCTGGTACGTTCTGTTGCTGTGTGTTTCCATTCCATGATTAATGTGATTTGAAGAGAAGTAATAAAATGAGCTCTAACATGGAAAGTAAGTGTTTCCGGACTCATGTCCACATAACATTTTTTCTTTCTTTGTGTGTGAGGAATGTTTCGTGAAAGTTTGGCCGTACCTTTTTGTAACACCCTGTAATACCTCGAGCGTTCAGGTATCACTGTGCGAGTGTGATCCGCGAGGAGAAAAGGTTCTACGTTAGCAGCAATCTCATGGCTGCATTACATATTAATACGCGGATCGGCGGAAGCAGAATTTGGTCTGTCTCTAAGGCAGCGCCATCTCGTAGTGCGGAAACAGACGAGCGCTGCGCCTGCGCTGTTGTGCTTAGCGGGGCGCGCTCTAGTGGGAAAGTTGTGTACGCCCTGACTACGCGGAACTATGTACAGAACAGAAATATTAAGGGTTAGCGTACCATCTACGACTAGATTGGTAGACACGTAGCACACATTGCACAATGACGGGCAAGGGAAACTACTTTTCACTGGACCTGTTTCGTCTGCAGGCTTAAGTGACTTAGGAAAACCAGAGAAACCCTAAACTCGATTTGCCGGACCGTGCTTCTCCTGGAGGCGGGCTCTGTGCTTACTCATTTTGCTCTCTCTCTCGTTCTACGCGTTAATTCTGATTATATTTGATACACTATTTCCTTACAAGTGGTGCACTGAAAAACGTGCTGCTCTTTAAGCCGCCAGAGGTGACACGCAGTTGCAACCCCAACAGGCGCCATTTCGAAAATCTGGTTATCCAGTCCTGTGGATAGCGCAAAGTGACCGAGTGGCATTTGATCCGGTCAAGACGGCACCAGAATGTACATTGTTACTCGTAATACTTTATGCGGAAGGTTGTGCCACACCGTACATAACTTGAACGGGGTGAAACCAACTGTCTTTCTTACATAGGGTTAATCTAGATCTACATCTATACTTCTGAAGCCACCTTACGGCATGTGGCAGAGGGCATTGCGGTGACTCTGCCTTTTCTCCACTTCCCTGTTCCATTCGAGAATAGCGCAGTAAAATTTCGCAATACCTCTAATTCCTATGATATTTACTTCAGGGTCGTTTTGGGACACATGTATGTGAAAGGAATATGCGACTGTACCTGGAAAATACTCTTTCGTTGCCTGCTCCAGAAGCATACTACAAACATTTTATCCAAAGGAATAACTAATCTATAGTCATGCTACAGCAATCCTGCCCATTACAATTACTATATTCTTATAAGAAGGAGGCTTGCTTTGTTCCATATCTGTTCATATGGAATATTGAGGAATTATCATAATCTGTAACCCACGTATACATTTTATTCATTTAACTGTGAATGTGTTCAGTTCTTTTATTAGCCATGGAATTTTTGTTTCTAGTCTCAGATGTACTTAGATAGCAACGTTTATTTAAAAAAAAAAGAATTATGGAGATACACGCACATTATCATTTGCCCTATACGAGGGCGTACCCAACAGTAATGCATGCGAATTTTTATGTAAAAACTGTTAAAGTCTTTGTATAAAACAAACGTTATGGACAATCCACATCTTTATTATTCATACTGTTACAGGTAATTGTGTCACCAGGACATGGATGGAGCAATTTATCGATTTGAAACAACGTTAACAATTCAAAAATTTATTTTAAATAACTATCTTCAGGTTGAAACCTTCTGTCCGTGTTTGTTTTTGGAGTGGACCCGCATTGAGCAAAACTCAATTTTTTTATCTTATTCTATTTTCCAGACATGTTTTGCTGAAGTTTCAGCATCATCAATCTTTCTATAAAACAGGAAAAATGATCGTTACTGACTGTACATATGAAAGTTGAGTTTTTAAGAGAGCATTTACAATTTTGAAAAACAACGTTTTGTATATATTCCTTGTTACCACATGCTGTGGTTTTCCTGGATTTTATGTTTTTATTGCAGTTCTTTTCTTTCGCAGTGTTTCATCAGTAACAATATAGAACTTAATGTAGAACAGTTATTTACTTCGAAAATTTACAGTTACGAATGTTGTGGTTAAACCTGACATAAACTAATTCTTTCGGCAAGATCGTGTGTTTGTTTGTGTGTCTGTGTGTATTCAAATGGTTCAAATGTCTCTGAGCACCACGGGACTTAATTTCTGAGATCATCAGTCCCTAGAACTTATAACTACTTATACCTAACTAACCTAAGGACATCACACACACCCATGCCCGAGGCAGGATTCGAACCTGCGACCGTAGCGGTCGCGCGATTCCATACTGTAGCGCCTAGAACCGCTCGGCCACCCCGACCGGCTGTCTGTGTGTATGTTTGCAATACGTTTCACTTACTTTTTCTGGTTTTCTCATTATTTTCACTGTGAAGACCTACACGAGGTAATTTTCACTATCACTGTTTGTGTATGTGTGTGTGTGTGTGTGTGTGTGTGTGTGTGTGTGTGTTCGGAAAAGGGGGCGGGGTTCACCAAACTTTGTCACCTATAACTCAACAACAATACTCAACACAGTTGTCCAATACAGCGTAAACACTTCCAACGAAACTAATTCCTCAAGCAAACCAATATTTAAAAAATTACATTACAGCAGTACCAATATTTACATTAAAATTTGCAGTTTAACATCTTGAAATCTGAACGTTCTATGCGAGTCTTTCAGTTATTGTTCTTCGTTGTAATTGTCAGTTATCTTCATATAACCTAAACCAGTAAGCAACGGCCTCGCCTCCTCGCTTACTCACGATGCAGAATATGCGTAACCAAATCAACTACTAAATCTTTAAACTCTCGAGAATATACAACCGACTGTGCAAGTGACTATACAAATTTTGTTTAGGATTTACAGAAGCCTAAATGGTAACCAAATGAGTTTAATGTTCACTAAAATTGGTTTTGATACAATTAGAAATGGAGCATTGCTTCCCCTTTAGTTACGTCTGGTTGGGTCACGACCCCTGCTCCATTAGACACCTTGTCCAACGACGTGCTCCAGCCGTCTATCTCAACCGACATAAATACAAGACAATGTCAGTTTTTACACCTGAAGCAGTTTAGTATCAGAAACCAAAAAAGAAAAAATTTTTGGAAGGCAGATAGCTTCAACTGGGGCCACTTGACACCACAATGCCCGCAAGTGGCATTTACCAGCGTGAGTAATAAACAATCAGACACCAATTAGCATCAGTTAAGTCCGTAATTACTGACAACCCCTACTTTGTTCATCTCTTTAGCACTACACACTCAGACGACCATTTAGTCTCTCAACCAAAGGTTGCACAATCCACAGAAGGAAAGGCTTTATCTGCAAAGATGAACAATGTCATACTGACGCACCACAAGTTAATGTTCGACCAAGATGATGAGCCTACAATATTGACGAATGACACTACCTTTTGTAAACTTATCATGAACCCAGCAGCTGCATTAACACGTCACGTACCTGACCGTTAGAGACACGTTGCATGCACCGGTGCCCGCTTTGAGTCACCCACCCTGCCTCTTACTTCCTCCGTCCACGAAGTTAACCGCTCTTGCCAGCGTAGCTTCCATCAATCAAACAACGGCGCACTCGCTTGGCGGCCCGCTTTTTTCACACAAGCCCTGGGTGCCTATTCTGTATCTTTCCGCCATTGTGCCGATCGTTTCGGTACTCAAAGCACAGAATGGTCTAGTACTCGAATTAGAGCCCCTGCATTATTCAGTACGCATTTCGGAAGCGGTACCGTTCAGGTCAAGGAGGTATATAAACTACATAGAGTGGCTATCTGTGAGGTAACAGCGCTCCCAGCGGCAGCAAAAAGCAACACTGGCCGCTATTTTTTGAAATGTCTACATGTCAGTGTATTTACATTTGGTGTGTAGTACTGGCGTTAGAAAATCACTGTTTTCCGGTTGTGATTTGTTTTAAAAGTCTTATTGACCGATCGTGAATCATGCCCAGTGTATGTGCAGCGTACAATTTTTCACTAATAGAAGTGATAAAACAACTGGAATATCATATTTCAGGTGAGTATCTAAATGCGTGTTGTGCTTAGCATCTTGTGCATCATTTTCGTGTTTAAGCTGTATACAAAATGTAAAGAAGCTACTGTATACAAGTCTCTTTATTTTTAGATTTCCTCTGAAAAAGAAAGAGCTGTTAAGTCGGTGGGTAGCCAATATGAGGCGAGATAAGTGGCAGCCAACTCAATATAGCTACATATGCTCGTTTCACTTTGAAGATAGATACATGTATAGTACAAACGAGAAAAGGCTACTTCTGGCAAACGCAGTACCGACAATATTTACGTTTCCTGACCATCTGCAGAAAACAACTACAGTATAAAGACAACCAAGGAACGGCCTGTCAGTGAAGAACCAGGTAAAATAGCTTTCCTGGTTTTTATTTGCTATATGGGTAATGTGTGAATTTTACTGTTAATCAATGTATGTTTAAAGAAAAATAAAGCTTAATGATAATACTTCATTTTTGTAGGCGAAAGAGTGAATCAGAATGATCATACAGATCATTTTTATTGTTTGCCTAGCCCCAAAAAATTGAAACAGAATTATGAGGTATTACAGAAAAGGACCGAGAAGCTGAGGAAGCAAGCGAAACATGCAAAGCAAAGTGTTTCAAGAAAGAAGAAACAAATTGTGACATATAAAACAGTAGTTGTAGGCCTAAATAACATACTTCAAGACTGTGCTTCTGAAGTGATAGGATGTGACAAAAATAGTGATATTCTGAAGCACTTTTTGCAATGCAAAACAAATGTTCAATTCCTGAATATCCTAAAGAAATAAGACAGTTTGCCCTTACACTCAATTTTTACTCCTTCAAACCTTATAATTATTTGAGGAAGTCTGTTAAATTACCCCATCCTCGAACACTCCGCAGGTGGGCAACTACAGTAAATGGCAGCCCTAGATTTACAGAAGAAAGCTTAAAAAAAATTAGCAGGTGAGGTTCAATGTGGTTCAGGACCTATTGTAGCTGCACTTATGTCCGATGAGGTGGCTCTTAATAAAAGACTTAATATGGGATGGTAATAAGGTCTGGGGTTATGTTGACTTAGGGCAAGGATGTGAGGAAAGTGATGGGTGTATTCAAATTGTTAAGAGTGGCAGAAAGGGTTTTCAGGGACTGTCAAACCTTAATATGGAAGAAGAACTTTCTTCTGTAGTTGTGTGTGGACTTGTTCAGAATGTTGGGTGACAGGCCGAATTTATTTACTCGATTTTGGCCATCTAATGGTGCCAGCTGAATTTGAAGAAGAGTCACATTACTCTTTTCTAGTCAGGATGCTGTTAAAATAGTATATTAATTATAGGTTACACCATTTGTGCAAAAACCAGGCCAATGGAAGAAAGAGGGAAACATATTCGGCAAATATATACAAACGTATATTGTTTGAGGGACAATGAAAGATCCTGCGCTGTCAGTTGATCGTTTTTGGACCTACTGAACTATTTAAAATTGTTTTTGACCGAATCTATATGGCATTGTAGCGAAATGAACTGCAACATTTCGTAATAAACTTTTCAATTAATCGATGTCAAAAGTGTGTTTCATTTCTTTTAGCCTTCAACACTATATGTTTTACAGTAGAGAAATCAGATTGTCAGCGCAGATTGGCTTTTTTTTTACGCCATGCGTAGTAAACAATAACAACATTCAGTATTAGCAGACGACGTGTAGGCTGCACCTTGACGTTACAAGACATGGCGGCTCAGTTTTCAAGTTGCTTCAAAGATGGCGGTGCCATAGCCAGTCTATGTTGTTTATATAGGTCGTTGGTTCAGGTCTAGAGGACCGAAGCGCTGTTGTCGGTTCGCGTCGCGCAAGCCAATCAAAACCAAGTGGCCACAGATCCGCGTATGCGCACTGCAGCGCGCACAGCTCCACGAACACAAAGCAGCTAGCAGACGACACAGGCGCGCTATTCTTCGAAGTACCGAAAATTGCGTTTACGTTGCCATAACGCATGACGTCGCATTCCATCGAGCTGACGTGGCCGCCTTCATCGCTCTTGCCTCCTCCTTATCAGTATCAGGCGCAGTATATCCATTTCCATGATTCTCAGCTGAAATGCATAGAAATTTTTACAGTTTCCCTGACCGCATGTTTCCGTGGATGCGTAATAACGATAGCCTATTTGACTGTATTCTGCAGATTGTCGTAAATGCCGCATTATGTCATCTTACTCTCATTCACACTGACATCGTCTTTTGGATATTACGTTTCGGAAAACGTGTTATGAATAGTGTATAGTACCACATTGTAGTAATACATCCATAAAAACACCAGAAAGACTGATTCTGAGAGTTTCAAAGAATAAGAAGGTAAACAGAATGTGGTTATAACTCGCTCCTAGAGATCCAAATGATTAAGTAGCCCACTTCCCTATATGAAACGTCAACGATTTGGGTCTTAAAAACAAAATTGAAAAAACGTATTTTTGAGAGCTCCTGCAGTTCGTCGAAGTTTATAAAATGCATCTCATGAATGAAAATGTTCGTATATGGTGCTACAGTCTAAAAATATTACCGCGGAGATCTTCCATCTCTGTCTACTGTTGTTGAGGATTCCATCGCATATAAACACTTGTGACAAGCAAGATTATGAGGATGACTACTGCTAGTTACATTCCCAGTAATTTAAGTTGTGCTCTAAGATTCCTGTCCAACCGCATACCCGGAAATCGCTACATATTCAGAAAAAATGGTGAATTATTTCTGACAGGAAAAAATATAAAGGCCACTGCCGGTTGTTTCACTCACAGCAATTTCATCTCCAGCAATTTCTTATTTGGTTTCTTAAAAACACAGATATCACGAAATCATTACTGAGGAGGTGTGCTCTTACACGTAAGTAATAACAAATATTGCAGAATAACAATGTCTCAGAACGTGTTGCATACATGAAGAGGAAAAAAAAAATTGCACCATCCATGCGCGATCTCGTGTCTTTTCGTAGCGCATTTCCGCTCGCTAACCACTTTCCCAAGCCAAACAACAGCAACAAAGCGCTCAATTGTTGTACTGTTGTGTAGAGGAACGTATGCTGACTTCGTTGCCGAATGGTGCTGCGTAAGGCATAATTGCGTGATACTTTGGAAGGTTTCCAATATCGGGCTTTGCATAATTGCTTTCCATTGTTACTTGAAAGTTGTAAACACTTTTTGATAGTTACTAAGTAAACCATTTGTGGAAAAAAGTACACAAAAAATGGTTCAAATGGCTCTGAGCACTATGCGACTTAACTTCGGAGGTCATCAGTCGCCTAGAACTTAGAACTAATTAAACCTAACTAACCTAAGGACAACACACACATCCATGCCCGAGGCAGGATTCGAACCTGCGACCGTAGCGGTCGCTCGGCTCCAGACTGTAGCGCCCAGAACCGCACGGCCACTCCGGCCGGCAAAAAGTACACAAAGTCACTAGTAATGTCAGTTCATACTCATGTAATAAAGGTAAGCAGAGCCGATGTCTTAGTATTTAATGATCTTTAAACTCTTATTTGCATGAAAATAACACGTATTTTGAGAGAATATTGACCAAAAACTTTTTTTATCTAGTCATTCACAGAAACAACATAACCTAACCATATTTCGAACAAAGGAAAACAGTCTATTATGAACAAGTGGAGGCCTTTTGGAATCATCTAGATGACATTATTCAGAAAATTGCAGATAAAAACATCATCATTCTTCTTGGAGATTTTAATGCACAGATTGGCAAAGAAAAAAGATATAAGAAAATAGTTGGAAACTATCCTGCACACAAGAGAACAAACAGAAATGGTGTGAGACTAATAGAACTTTGCCAAGCACACTATTTAATTCTTATATCCACAGCTTTCAAGAAACTACCACGAAGACAAAAGACATGGGTATCCCCAAATCCTAGCCTTGGGCAATTTCAACTTGATCATGCGGCAATCAAGAAGATTTCTAGCAAAGAAATCATGAATGTTAGGGTACTCAGGGGTGCAAACTTGGATTCAGACCACTACCTTTCTAAAATTAAGTTCAAAGTCATCCCAAACAGGAAACGCAGCATGAAACAAATTAAGGGTCGGAAGTATAGCACAGAAAAGATATTAAAATCAGATGAATTCACAAGAGCAACAGAAACCATTCAGACACAAAGCTAGGGGGATATCAAGGAAAACCTCATTCCTGCAGCTGAACGGATAGCACCTAACAAAAAAAGTAAAAAACATGCCTGGTGGTCGCTGGAATGTGATGCCCTCATTGAAACAAAAAAACAGGCATGGCAAAATTGGCAATCACAGAAAACAGAAGAAAGTAGACTGAAACTTCCTGGCAGATTAAAACTGTGTGCCCGACCGAGACTCGAACTCGGGACCTTTGCCTTTCGCGGGCAAGTGCTCTACCAAGTTAGCTACCGAAGCACGACTCACGCCCCGTACTCACAGCTGTACTTCTGCCAGTATTTCGCTTCGGTCGCTCAGATGGTAGAGCACTTGCCCGCGAAAGGCAAAGGTCCCGAGTTCGAGTGTCGGTCGGGCACACAGTTTTAATCTGCCAGGAAGTTTCATATCAGCGCACACTCCGCTGAAGAGTGAAAATCTCATTCTGGAAACATCCCCCAGGCTGTGGCTAAGCCATGTCTCCGCAGTATCCTTTCTTTCAGGAGTGCTAGTTCTGCAAGGTTCGCAGGAGAGCTTCTGAAAAGTTTGGAAGGTAGGAGACGAGGTACTGGCAGAAGTAAAGCTGTGAGTACCGGGCGTGAGTCGTGCTTCGGTAGCTCAGTTGGTAGAGCACTTGCCCGCGAAAGGCAAAGGTCCCGAGTTCGAGTTTCGGTCGGGCACACAGTTTTAATCTGCCAGGAAGTTTCATATCAGCGCACACTCCGCTGCAGAGTGAAAATCTCATTCTGGAAAGTAGACTGAATTTCATTACTGTTAGAAAACTGGTAGACAAAAATATAAAAAGGATTAAGAAGTCACATGAAAACAAAACTCTCCTCCAAATTAATGAATAATTTGCTAAAAACAACACAAGAAGCTTTTACAGAACTTTCAAACAAAGGTTATCAAGATACAAAGCACCCACCCTCCAATTTCGAGATGTAAATGGGACCATCGCTCACAACAACACGGAAAACTGCAAAATACTAGCAGGCTACTTTGAGAAACTCTTGAACTGTGAACCCATCCTTGAAAAATTTGAATCCATCCCAAACAACAGTGAGAAGCCGGATTCAGAACCACCGGCGACTGAAGAACTACAGGTCATTTCAGAACTTAAAAAGAACAAGGCGTCCGCAGAAAATCAAATAGAGGCCGAACTACGGAAAAAGGCTGACAAAAATGCAGTTACATACCTAAAGTGTGTTTTCGATCAAATCTGGAAAGATGAAGAGATCCCCGCAGAGTGGAGAACAGCTCTCATCCACCCTATCCACAAGAAAGGTTTGAAGACAGACTCCAACAATTACAGAGGAATATCACTGCTGGATATAACGTACAAGATTCTTTCTAAAGTCTTTTTGAACAGGGCAGAGCCGCAATTGGATCCGCAAATCAGGGAATACCAGGGAGGTTTTAGAAAGGGTAAATCATGTTCGGAACAAATACCAAACCTCAAAAACATTATGGCATACCAAAAATCAAGGGCAAAGACATACGTAATCTCCTTCATTGATTTCAAAAAAGCATATGATTCGATTGATAGAGAATCTCTGTTATCAGTCCTGGAAGAAATGGGTTTGCATAAGAAAACAACTAATATTATAAAAGCGACCCTTACAAATTCATTTTCGAAAGTTAATTTATGGGCGAACTATCGGAACCCTTTGAAATAAAAACGGGAGTGCAACAGGGCGATGGGCTCTGACCGTTGCTGTTCAATTGTGCGCTTGAGAAAGTAGTCAGAGAATGGAACACAAATATTAAGAGTGATATAAGACTGGGTTGCAAAAATAAGAACCTTAAAGTAAATTACATTGCTTTTGCAGATGATATGGCCCTGTTTGCTGAAACAATGGAAGAAGCACGGGAGCAAATCCTTGAACTAAAGAAACAAGCAACTAAAATTGGTCTTCACATCTCCTTTGAAAAAACTAAGATATTGACAAACATCAAGCACTCATGTAAATACCTCAAAGTTCAAGAACAGAAGATTGAAATAGTAAAAGAATTCAGATATCTCGGAGGATGGATTAGTTGGAATGCTGGGGAAAGCAAAGCAATGAAACCAGAATAAAATAAACTTGAATTGGTCTACCAACTAACAAAAAATACATACAACAAAAATCCCTTTCATGGGGGGTCCAAAATTACACATTACAAGACAGTGATTAAGCCAGAAGCACTGTATGCAGCAGAAACACTTAACATGAATTTCAAAGGCCAAATGGAGAAACTTGAGGTAAAGGAAAGAAAAATTTTAAGAAAAATCATTGGGCCAAAATTTCTAGACAATAAGATTATATACATCAAAAATGTAACTCTCTACAAGAAAATTGAAAAACTTTTAGATTCTACGCGAAAAAGGAGAATAAATTTTTATGGTCATCTTCTCAGAATGAATCCCAACATATTAACTAAACAAATCTTTGACTTCTTCCGTAACCGAAAAACGAAGCCCAACTGGTTTAAAGAAACTGAGAAAGACCCAGTGGAATTAAAGATTTCAGAAAATTCACTTATTGATCGAACTGCTAATTTAATTACTAAAGATGAAAACATAAGGTTCCAAGACAAATTTTGACAAATCCAAACAAAAGTCCAAACCCTTCATCTCGGAAGAAGACAGGAGGAGAAGATCAGAAAGAATGAAGAAATACTGGGCCCTAAGAAAAGAACAACGCACAAAGAAATGATTGATCCAGCGTACCGCAAAGAGGGTGAAATGAAAGAAGAAGAAGAAGAACTCACTCTCCAACCGGATGCGTCCTCTGGTGATTTTTTAGGAACACAATCACTAAATCCAAAGCTAAAACCGCTAAATATGTTTAAAATAACAAATTATAGGTATACACAAACCACAGCTCACCGATCGACAGGGCCACATCGAAATGCAAAACCTCTCGGTACAATTGTCGTAAAATCGGTGGGAGAACCGTTCGGTAACAGGTCTCAGAAGCTTACTGAATAGGATATTTCGATAAAGAACCGAAAATGGCGTCACTACCGAGATTGACCTACTACACCGATCGGTGTGGATGATACAGAATAGGGCCCCAAGCCCCTTCCGTCTCCGTGCGTCCATCCTCTCTCTCCATAATCACCAATCTTCCCCATTCAAATCCATTTCCTCCTGAGAGAAGTTCCACATACACAGGGTGTACCAAAAACGAACGGCACAAATTAGAGGACACATTCCTCAGACGTTGATGAAGAAATTGAGTTCTGTGAACATGGATGTGGAAAAGCATGTCACAGCTCGTTTCCTCCAACTCATTAATCATGGGAAACACACAAGGGCAGAACATTAGAATCATGGGGAACATGCACTCTTGATGACATCTGGTTACGTTGTGCTCCGCCAGTGTTTTATTTCACATGCCCCTATTGCCATGCGACATACGTCATCGCTTGTTTACAGGTGACGTAAACTGTTCCAGCGATCAGTACGACCATTGCAAGCGCAGGTGTAGAGCTAATCATAGACTTGGCTCGTTCAGTGGAAGTGTACACAAATGCAGAGATGGCAGATGCCCATTTGATGTACGGATTAGCTGACGGCAACGGCGCTAGCTCTCTACGTTTGTGGCGGCAGATATTTGTAGGACGAAGGTGCCGCAACAGGAAAACCTTTGAAGACAGTGATCCTCTTCTTACGGAACATGGGACATTTAAGCCTGGTTCTCACGACTGGGGAAGGCTTAAAAGGACGAGGACACCGTAACGGGAGGCGGAAATTCTTCTTGTAGTTGACGACGACCCTAATGTCAGTACAAGACATGTAGCTGCAACACTGAATGTTGACCGTATGACTGTCTGGCGACTGTTACACGAGGACTAACTGTATCCATACCACTTACAAAGCGTGTAGGCACTTTCAGCAGCTGATTTTCCTGCGTGGGTGCTCTTCTGCGAATAGAGTATTCAACGACCTGTCGACCCTAATTTTAGTGAAACGGTGCTGTTAACAGATGAGGCGTCGTTTCAACGAGATCAGATAATAATTTTTCACAATCAGCATGTATAGACAGACGTCGATTGTCGCACAGCTGTTGACGCAAGTCATCAACAAAGATTTTCTGTCAATGTTTGGGCCGGTATCGTTGGTGACTGTCTCCGTCTGGCAGGGCCTTACTTTCTTCCTCCCAGGCAGAACGGAGGAAGTTATTATAATATCCTAGAGAATATATATATATATATATATATATATATATATATATATATGAAGATGTTTATACATATATATAGTTAAAGCTCACCGGCCATTTGACCATCTTGTTCTGTGCGGATGCACAAACAGTGCCCGAACTCTTACGGGAATGGGCAAAAAAATGGCTCTGAGCACTATGGGACTCAACATCTTAGGTCATAAGTCCCCTAGAACTTAGAACTACTTAAACCTAACTAACCTAAGGACATCACACACACCCATGCCCGAGGCAGGATTCGAACCTGCGACCGCAGCAGTCCCGCGGTTCCGGACCGCAGCGCCAGAACCGCTAGACCACCGCGGCCGGCTGGAATGGGCAAGAAGCCGCGAGTAATGAGTATAATGAGCAGGGGCACTATGAATATAGTGCGGGACAATAACATCTACATCTACGTGATTACTCTGCTATTCACAATAAAGTGCCTGGCAGAGGGTTCAATGAACCACCTTCATGCTGTCTCTCTACCGTTCCACTCTCGAACAACATGCGGGAAAAATGAGCACTTACATTTTTCCGTGCGAGCCCTCATTTCTCTTATTTTATCGTGATGATCATTTCTCCCTATGTAGGTGGGTGCCAACAGAATGTTTTCGCAATCGGAGGAGGAAACTGGTGATTGAAATTTCATGAGAAGATCCCGTCGCAACGAAAAACGCCTTTGTTTTAATGATTGCTGCTCCAATTCACGTATCATGACTGTGACACTATCTCCCCTATTTCGCGATAATACAGAAAGAGCTGCCCTTCTTTGTGCTTTTTCGATGTCATCCGTCAGTCCCACCTGATGTGGATCCCACGCCGCACAGCAGCAGTACTCCAGAATAGGGCGGACAAGCGTAGTGTAAGCAGTCACTTTGGTAGACCTGTTGCACCTTCTAAGTGTTCTGCCAATGAATGGCAGTCTTTGGTTTGCTCTACCCACAATATTATCTATGTGATCGTTCCAATTTAGGTTATTTGTAATTGTAATCCCTAAGTATTTAGTTGAATTTACAGCCCTCAGATTTGTGTGACTTATCACGTAATTTAGCTGATTTCTTTTAGTGCTCATGTGAATAACTTCGCACTTTTCTTTATTCAGGGTCAATTGGCCAACTGGGAATGTGGATATCACGGGAGGAGTGCCAGAGATAAGCCCATGCAGTCGCACTATCATCTGTGTCCTCGGTGGCTCAAATGCCTCTGTAATAAAAAACTGAGTTAATCGATCAACAACGAACTTAAACGGATGTCTTACGACGTCCGCCCCGAGCAGATGCAACGAACAAAATCAGATTTAAAAAAAAGGATGGATAGACCGTCTGCCATGTAAGCACGAGATCCCGGGTTCGAGTCCCGGTCGGGGCACACATTTTCAACTGTCGCCGTTGACTTATGTCGACGCCTATATGCTGCTAGTGGTATTCATTTCATTGTAATTCCTAGAGAATGTTGTATCTGGTTAAAGATGTGCCTTTAGCTGTGGTACAAAACATGTACTTCATACACAATGGGGAAAGTCCTCATTTTTGCGTTAATGTTCATCGGCTTCTAAATAACAGATCTGGTAACAGGATGATAGGTAGAGATGGACCAATTGCCTGGTCCCCACGCTCTCCAGACATAAACCCACTGGATTTTTACTTGTGGGAGCATTTTAAAACTCCAGTTTATGGAACCCCAGTGCAAAATGTTGAGTTTCCGTGTGCACATTATGGAAGGCAGCGAAACCATACGAAATGCTCCAGGGATACATCAACGCATCCAAGATTCACTACGACGGCGGGTTGATGCCTGTATCAGTACCCACGTAGGAGATATTCATCATCTCCTGTGAGAAAGAGTTGCATATAGTACGCTGGGTGTGTGTTTCCACGATTATTGAATTGAAGAAAATGAGTTGCAACATGGAAACAAAGCGTTTCCAGACCCATGTTCATATAACATAATATCTTCTCTACGTGTGAGGAATGTGTCCTACAGTTTGTGCCGCACATTTCTGTTACACCCTGTGCAGGCGGGGCAGTTGGGCCAACCCAGGTAGACTAGTGCCTACCTATTTATTCATGTCGTAAGTGGCACTATATTTAAATATTTATTTCTCAACACAGTAACTGCCACTGTAAAATGTTTGCTAACGGAGCCACAACCTCACCTCTTCTTGCACTGCTTCATCCCTGTCATAGCGAAGTCCTTGAAGTCGTCCTTCAAGTTTTGGAAACAGATGAAAGTCGGATGGTGCCAACTCGGGACTGTATCGAGGATGATCGATTACAGAGAACCCAAGGCGTCGATGGTTACAGATGCTGCTGCCCTCGTGTGTGGTCTGACATTTTCATGCTGCAGGAGACGGTGCTCCATGTGTGGACGAACTCTTCGAATTAGAAACTCGATTACAGCACGGTGACTCTCACGTACCGTAATAGTTACGTTACACACCGCCATGCTGCATGCTACAGTTCGGAGCCTTCTAGTAGCAGAGGTCTGTAAATATTTAGACAGAAGGACAAAGCTGTAGAACTGAATAACGTTTGTTTTATTTATGTAGCTTTAAGAGTTTTCACATAAAAAATTCAGAGGCGTTACTTTTCAGCACACCCTCTTAGTATCACTGGATCTTCTTCTCTATTATAAAACGCTCTCGCACTGCTCAGGGAAGTCTTACATATTTGACGATTTCATATTTTTCCATTTTGCTTAGCGGGAACATCACGCATTTACAAGAAAAAAGAAGAATGGAGACTACATGCATATCATCATTTCTTTTATACTATAACCAGAACTTGTCAAAATTCTCACTGAATTATCAGCTTCTCTTGCTCTACTTCCTGAGGGCTTATATATTTGACAATTTCAATTTTTTTTTCATTTTGCCTCCCGGAAATTTGATGAATACGAAATGACTTTTCTTTGCCAATAAGCGCGATAATGCATGTCAGCAGAATGTAATTAGCGTTCTGAAACGAGATTGCTGGAAACTACTCTGTCCTCCAGCCTCTCTCGGAGCAAAAAAAAAAAAAAAAAAAAAAAAAAATCTCTCTCCCTTAGCGTTGTCGGTATTCGGTCCGCGGGCGATTGCGCACCGTCACAAACTCTGGAAGCCCGCCCCAGTTGGAGGACGCATTGGTGCAATGAAGATTTAGATCGCTGCCGCCGTCTAACCGTAAATTTCACTAACAGGTTTTTGTCCGCCATATCTGAGAGAGCACATCGACGTAACGAATGCCAATACAGAAAAAAAAAGCGGAATGAAAAAAAAAAAAAGCTCACATACGCGTATTTTTCTACATTAATAAGTCATCTGTTTAAACTGCGAAGCGAACCCAGATGAGTAAGGGATATGTTTGATTTTTATGTATTTTCCACGAATGCAATTTGTGTGTATTTTTTTTATTTCTTTTTTACGTTGTTTTCCGTACTTCCCCTTCGCTCCCCCTGCGTCTGCCGCGCCAGCGGCGCATTCGCGTGTTTCCAGCGCCGATCGAGCGGCGGCGCTGATGTCGCTTGCCGCGGCGGCAACAGCATCCGCGCGCTCTGTAGGTGGCGGCACTGTCCACTCTTTGAATAACCGGCCGATACTGCGACTGTATAGGAGTTAAACCACATAAATCAAAACGCATACAAGTATACGCGCGCATTCGCCGGCAAATAAGCGAGCGAGTGGCACTCGGACGGCACGGCGACCGTGCAGGTATTACTGCCCCCCACCACCCACCCCCTTCCAGCGCTATCCCCCACCACTCCACATATCCTCCACTTCCCCCTCCCCCTTTTCCATGCTCTTCGGCTCTCTTATTCTCTCTCTCTGTCTGTCTGTCTCCCTTCTCCACTGTGCGCGCCGCGGTCGCCACCGCGCTCCCCGGCCGTACCTCGCGGACGTAATAAACTAGCGTGATGCATTAGATGGCTTTTGATTGGCTAAACCGAGCTCCATCATTGAGGCTTAATTACTTCCATTAAAACGGGTAATGAATGTCTATGTGCGCGTGGGAGGGGCGGCGGCGCGCATTACCGCCATTATATTACCATCAATATGGGCCGGCTGACGCCGCGATGCGAGCCCGGGGAGCGCCGTCGCCGTGCGTGCGTGCTGGCGTCTGCGTGTGCGTATGCGTGAGCGCGTGTGCCGGAATTACGCACCCCCGCCCCCGCGCCTCACACGTGCCCCCTCCCCCTCCTCCTGCGGCGCGCCATTCCCCTGTACGCGAACACACACTCCCGCACAGTGACCACCGCACCGGGTCGGGTCGCCCCTACCCACCGAGCTCTTCAAGGAAAATTTTTCACCTTACATTAACGGCAGCGCCCGGCCGGTCCGCTCTCGGAATTTGTCTCTGTCAAATTGCGAGGGGAAAAAATTAAAATACTGCGGTGAAGCCGGAGAGGCCCGCCGGTTGTGGTCTCAAGAGGACGCCTGGACTCTGGCGCTTCGGTGGCGCTGACGCTACGTACTGGGCCGCCTCTCCGTGGCTCGTAACGAGAAATTTATTAGGAGGCCGGAATTAAGCGAGCAATGGAGATATCAAGCGTATGAGTCATTAGTCGCAATCAGGCTGAAATATGCCTCTAAAAATAATGTTTTCCGCTAAATGACCCTCAGAAATCCCTTACAGGCTTCTCGTAGACGAAGTAGTTTTGCACAGGAAACTGACAGTGATATACAGGGCTTGTACTTTAACTTCTGGCTATTAAGTATCTAGAAAACATTATATGAAAGAAATGTTCTATGTGAAAGGTTAGTATAAATCCTCCCACTCTATGGCCGTGGCACACCAACGGTGATATATTTTCAGTAGGAAAAAGTAGCTGAGGTTTTATTTTATTGCCGTTATGCCGATGACATATTTGTTATGTATTGATGGCCTTTTGCTGAATATTTCTTTGGTGAAAGATTAATTTAACACTTTTGCATTCTAAAATATCTTTCAATTATAAAGTAGTGGGTCCATACATAGTGCTTAATTATTTTGACGTAAAACTTCAGCTTGCCAATAGTGAAATTAATTTTGACATCTTTCGCAAGCCGTCCACCAGCGACTCAGTAATCCATGTGTCCTCACGCCATCCACGTCAGCAAAAAAATTTGCAGAGCCGTGGTAGACCGCCTACGAGAGCTTCTTTTAACCCCAGTCGCTGTTGACCGTGAACTAGCTAATTTAAGTTCGCTGCTAGTAGCATTCGATATAACCTGAACATTGTGGATAACTTGTACGAGGGAAATCCCAAAAGTAAGGTCTCGTATTTTTTATAAGTACAGAACTCTGTTTGTGTGGCAGTTGGTCACACCGTTCTGAAGAGTGCTTCACGCGCTGTGTGTAAACATGCGCACGCCGCGCTGAGGCGCTGTCTTGACTTGGCAGCCGCTGAGAATGGAGCTCCCGTTGGATGTTAACCGCTAAGTGCGTATTGCGCGCAGTTATTCGATTTTTGAACGCAAAGGGCACTGCGCAGAATGAAATCCATCGCCAATTGACACAAGTGTATGGTGAGTCGTGATTGGATGTCAAAAATGTTCGTAAGTGGTGTAGAGAATTAGCAGCTGGTCGGACCAAAATTCACGACGAACAAAGGAGCGGGAGACCGTCAATTTTTGAAAAAAATGTTCAAATGTGTGTGAAATCTTATGGGACGTAACTGCTAAGGTCATCAGTCCCTAAGCTTACACACTACTTAACCTAAATTATCCTAAGGACAAACACACACACCCATGCCCGAGGGAGGACTCGAACCTCCACCGGGACCAGCCGCACAGTCCATGACTGCAGCGCCGCAGACCGCACCGCTAATCCCGCGCGGCTGTCAATTTTTTACAGTGTTGAAGGTTGAGCAAAGCATGCGTGAAAATCGGCGGATTACCCTGGATGGTCTCTGCACGTTGGTTCCTGAGGTTTCCCGAAGCACCGCTCACATAATTTTAACGGAAACATTGAACTACCGGAAGGCGTGCGCAAGATGGGTGCCACGCATGCTGACTGAGGACCACATGCGGCAACGAGTTGATGCTTCCCACGCATTTCTTCACCGCCTTGCAGCCGAACAGGACAACTTTCTGGACTCAATTGTCACGAGTGACGAAACCTGGGCATAACACTTTACACCTGAGACCAAGCAACAATCACGCCAGTGGTGGCATTCTTCTTCGCCAAAGCCGCGGAAATTCAAACAAACACAGTGTGCCGGTAACCGTTTTTTGGGATCGGAAAGGGGTATTGTTGGTCGACTTTATGCCCACTGGGACGACAATCAACACTGACAGGTACTGTGAGACTGAAAAAACTCAAACAGGCAATTCAGAACCGGAGGAGTGTTGAGCAAGGGTGTACACATTCTCCATGACAACGCTCGCCCACACATCCCTCGGCAAACCGTTGCCCTCCTGCAACAGTTTCAGTCGAACATAATCACCCACCCACCCTACAGTCCTGACCTGGCACCCAGTGACTATCACCTGTTCCATAGGTTAAAAGAACATTTGGCCGGAAAGCGATTCAGCCCCGACGACGAGGTGAAAGAAGAGGTTCATAACTTTCTGAACAGCATGGCGGCGAGGTGGTATGTCATGAGCATACAAAAACTGCCACAGCGTCTACAAAAATGCATCGACAGAAATGGTGATTATGTCCAAAAATAGCTAAATGTTCAAGCTGTAAGTTGATGCAAACCATTGTAGAAATAAACAGGTCTACGTACTTATAAACAAATAGGAGACCTTACTTTTGGGATCACCCTCGTACAAGCTAAAAGCCCAGGAAAGTGGTATTTTAACAGGTGTTAATTTTATAATTCCAAAAGCAAAGCCTGTTGACTCATCGTTCTCGGGTAGTATTTCCTATTAGTTCGCTAGGCTGTTTAGGAGCTATAACGTTAAAGCAGCTTACGCCACTCTTGACAGTATCCAGTATCATTTTACACATAATGGGCAGCCATGAAAAAAACAAATTCTTTCATTCCGACGTTTTAAAATAATATACGCCCAATGTCGTATGTCTTGCATAGGGCAGAGTGATCGTATGTTCAGAACGAAATTTCAGGAGCATATGCTAACGAAGAAAGCTGCAATCAAAAATAGTTCTTCGTTCGTTGAGCATTTAAAAGCTAGCAGACACAGAACCTATACTAGAATCGCGACAAATTTGGCACCGTGCATCCGAGAGTAAAAAATTGGTTTTTCTGGATGAAATGAAGCTTATGAAACACTCTCGTGTAGCCCAAGATGTAAGTCTTAATGGCCAACTGATTACCAAGAATCAGACGTATTATAATTCAATGATGATAATTTTTCAAAGAGTGTAACTGAGCACCGGCATAATTGTCCTCATAAAGATGTTAATTTATTTCTACATCCTAGATTTTTCTTATGTATTTTCTTATGTATTTTATGTCTGTTTTGTAAATAAGCTGCAATGTCCATGTATTTCTTACGGACTTCTCGTCGTTACTTTTGACGCCAACAGTGGCGCTATGTGTTAGCTATTTTATCCTTCCTTTATTTGTTTTTACATATGTTTTAGTTCTGTTACCTATCTTAAATACATCTATCGTTTGCATTGGCTTAAAACTATCAATACACGTTTTACGTTATTTTTATACGCTGTGCTTTCAAATATGTAAACGCCGCCTAACGAAGCTTCGGTGCATTGCGTTGACAGCGTCTTGCATGTATGTGGGATCCATTTGTTGCCCTGTACATGTTGAGAACAAATTTTCAGGTGAAACAGTCCCAACGGCCGCGACGATTCTTTCCCGTAAATGGCTGATGTCTCTCATCTTTTCACTGTATACAACATTTTTATGTGGTCCCAAAAGGAAAATTTCAATGGGATTAAGTCTTCGCTTCGTGGCGTGCAAGGTATTGAGCCAGCCCTGCCTATCTACCTACCTGGAAAGCGAACGTCAAAAGCCGCACGCACATGGTTACTGTAATGACGTGGGCCGCCATCTTGTTGGAAAAACACAAGCCTCTTTTCCGTCTCAATATCGTCCATTTGGGGAAAGGCGCACTCTGTCAACATGTCACAGTAAACGTCGCCACTTGTTTTTTTCTACAAAAATGAAAGGACCAATCACACGATTTTCCATCAAACTGCACCAGACATTAACTTTGGGAGAGTCCCATTGATGCTGAATAGCTTCACGTTGATGCTTGATGCTCTGCCCCTCCCCCCCCCCCCCCTTCCCCAAAATTCTGAAACTCTGCAGTTATGACGATTAACTATTCGACTGACATGAAATGTAGCCACATCAGAAAAGAATAATTTTTTAAAAATTGTCATCAATTCTGTGTAGAAATTCAGCAGCAAATCAATCTCTCGATTTTATCAGTAGGTTTTATTTCATGTAACAGTGTAATTTGTAGGCACGCATCTTGTCTTTTATGCACATCATATAGAGTACCTTTAGGCTCTCCTAATTGTAGACTACGTCTGGCCAGTGACTTCTTCAGGCTCCGAACACATGAAACACGGATCTCTTCAACATCTTCAGAAGTTCTCTGTCTACCTAGTGATTTGCTTTTGAAACACTACCAGTTTTCTTGAAAGGATTTAGCCACTGACGGACAGTTTCTGCTGTAGGTGGTTCACCATCGTACTGACGTCTAAAATTACGCTGCACTATTATAACTGACTCAGTTTTCAGAAGCCAAATAACACACTGCTCTTTCTGTTGCGGAGTACACATTGTTGCTGAGTTGCTCTGCACTGCACTGCACGCACGCCTGGACTGAACTGAGGGAACAGAGGAAAAAAAACAGCAGTAGTGCCGTCTCAAGGTCAAGCAGACCTGCCAACTGCAGGCGAGCCAAACTTGGAGGGTTGATGAATCAAACAACGCGAACTAGAATAGTGTATGTCACTTTGTACAGATTCTAGGACACATTAAAACTAGGGAGTTCTTTTTCAAACACACTGTATTTGTGAACACGCATTAATGTATCGATAAATGAATGTTTCGTCGCGATTTCTTACTATACCTTTTCATGGAAGTGAAATGTTCAAATGTGTGTGAAATCTTATGGGACTTAACTGCTAAGGTCAGCAGTCCCTAAGCTTACACACTATTAACCTAAATTATACTAAGGAAAAACACACACACCCATGCCCGAGGGAGGACTCTAACCTCCGCCGGGACCAGCATCACAGTCCATGACTGCAGCGCCTTAGACAGCTCGGCTAATCCCGCACGGCTTTCATGGAAGTACCACAATTAGTATCGCTATTATAGTTGTTCCAATAAGAAGAAACATGGTTCGTTGCAGCAATACAAGTGTTGGATGGAATATTAGAACGAAAATAAGAAAAAAAGAGACCTGATCGCAGTACAAGCAAATGTCTAGTCTGCCTCGATTTCGCTACCGCCGCACATCGCTGGCTGCTGCGGTCGTTTGGTATTCACCGGGTTCGTAAAAACGATAAGCCATGAGAAGCGCATCGTACTAGAACAGCACTCGTCAATCTGACAATGTACTACAGTCGTGCTAATGAAGAGCAAAACGGCGGCTCTCTGGGAGTACGCTCCGCTAGCAATATCTGAAACTCCTGGAAAGCGGTACAGAGCGGAAGCGGATTGTTACATACAATCCACAACAATCCAAATCAACTCACTAGTTCACCAGAGTACCTGAGATTTTCACGAAAAAGCTGGCCAGGAAACCGACTTACTGTCAGCGTGAAAAACTACTAAAAGATCTATCATTGGGGTTCCACCCTGTTTCACCTTAGGAAAAACCTGGTATAAACTATTCTTACCCTTGCTTGTGCTGTTAAGATTTGCGCGGTTACCAAACATATTCACCTAAGATGTCCTTCAGTGCCGGCCGGTGTGGCCGAGCGGTTCTAGGCGCTTCAGTCTGGAGCCGCGCGACCGTTACGGTAGCAGGTTCGAATCCTGCCTCGGGCATGGATGTGTGTAATGTCCTTAGGTTAGTTAGGTTTAAGTAGTTCTAAGTTCTAGGGGACTGATAACCTCATATGTTAAGTCCCATAATGCTCAGAGCCATTTTTTTTTTTTTTCTTTCAGCAATACAATTCTACAAAAAACTCAGTAACTTTGTTTTAAAACTATTGCGTCTTTCTTAACGAGGACAACGGCTGCAATGAAGTCAGTGGCAGGTAACAAAAATTTAACAGTTTTCTCACAAACGGTTCGTTTAAGACCCATGTTCATCTTAGTTACGTATCAGGCGCTAATTGTGCTGCATCATGTGTAAGACAGAGGTAGCACCACGTGGGAGAGGTTACAAGTCTCTGATAGCTTGAAGCTAATTACCTGGCAAGCTGTTTAGCGGACAAGTTTCTTGAGAAACCGGTATTATTCTGAGTTCTTAGGCTCCTTTCTTGATCCGCCAGAGTTCGGCGTACGTGGAGTAACCGTTGTCTGCGAATTTATTTCATTGTGCACAATACGTACCACATTAAATTTAGCTGGAAGGAAACTATTTTTTAAACAAAGTGGCTACTTACTCACTTATCTGATACTTTTTCGTATTGTTAGCTTAATGTCTACACGACAGAACTGGTTATTATAGAACAGCATTTGCCTCTTTGCTACAGTAAAGATACAGAATGGAAAATGGCAACTTTTAAAGCAGGTGATCAGAATTTTGCTCCTTGAATGTATGGTAGATAACGGATAATTATCAAGAGGTGGCATGAAAACATATTTTAATTTTGCTTTGAACTGAAAGAGATCCTCCATTTCTAGTGTTGATGTGTGATGAGAATTTGCGCACTTGAATAGTCTATTCCGCTCTAAATGTTAGGCAAAGAGGTCAAGCATACAGGGAGAATATTCTTCCGTTAGTTAATGTGGTTTGATGGCTAACGGTTCAGCTTAAACGCTTCCCGTCCGCATAGCCGTGCTCATCAAAGCGCCGCTTTCGGGGCGGGAAGCTGCGCCGTCCCAGTACAGAGTCCCCCTGGCGGATTATCATCGATAATCGGTTGGCTGGCCAACCTGGATGTGGCTTTTAGACGGTTTCCCACATATCCGGCTGATACTCAAGTCCCGACTCAGTTACACGATTTACAATCATATAGAAAACTTTTGCAGGTATGACGACGGTACACGCAGGGACATATTGCATTCTGGGTGGAGGGGGTAGGGTAAAGAGGGAGACGGGGTACTTGACGGGGGGGACTGGAAGGGCATCCTGCCACCCTTAAAACTAATCACGCCAAATCCGTTCATAGCGCGCACAGCGGAACACTTAGCTTCATAACTTGGACAGAACAAAAATAAAAAAAAAGTGTCCATTTCTACATCTACATCTACATTTATACTCCGCAAGCCACCCAACGGTGTGTGGCGGAGGGCACTTTACGTGCCACAGTCATTATCTCCGTTTCCTGTTCCAGTCGCGTATGGTTCGCGGGAAGAACGACTGCCGGAAAGCCTCCGTGCGCGCTCTAATCTCTCTAATTTTACATTCGTGATCTCCTCGGGAGGTATAAGTAGGGGGAAGCAATATATTCGATACCTCATCCAGAAACACACCCTCTCGAAACCTGGACAGCAAGCTACACTGCGATGCAGAGCGCCTCTCTTGCACAGTCTGCCACTTGAGTTTGCTAAACATCTCCGTAACGCTATCACGCTTACCAAATAACCCTGTGACGAAACGCGCCGCTCTTCTTTGGATCTTCTCTCTCTTCTTTGTCAACCCGACCAGGTACGGATCCCCACACTGATGAGCAATACTCAAGTATAGGTCAAACGAGTGTTTTGTAAGCCACCTACATTGTTGATGGAATACATTTTCTAAGGACTCTCCCAATGAATCCCAACCTGGCACCCGCCTTACAATTAATTTTGTATGATCATTCCACTTCAAACCGTTCCGTACGCATACTCCCAGATATTTTACAGAAGTAACTGCTACCAGTGTTTGTTCCGCTATCATATAATCATACAATAAAGGATCCTTCTTTCTATGTATTCGCAATACATTACATTTGTCTATGCTGAGGGTCAGTTGCCACTCCCTGCACCAAGTGCCTACCCGCTGCAGATCTTCCTGCATTTCGCTGCAATTTTCTAATGTTGCAACTTCTCTGTATACTACAGTATCATCCGCGAAAAGCCGCATGGAACTTCCGACACTATCTGCTAGGTCATTTATATATATTGTGAAAAGCAATGGTCCCATAACACTCCCCTGCGGCACGCCAGAGGTTACTTTAACGTCTGTAGACGTCCCTCCATTGAGAACAACATGCTGTGTTCTGTTTGCTAAAAACTCTTCAATCCAGCCACACAGCTGGTCTCATATTCCGTAAGCTCTTACTTTGTTTATCAGGCGACAGTGCGGTACTGTATCGAACGCCTTCCGATTTTAGTCCCACGAAATCTTGTGTAGATCGCAGTGGTACATACCTGTTCAATGCTGTGGTGGCATTCCAGTCTCAAGTCGATGTCATACGAGCCGTGACAGCTGCCGGTAAACAGCGAATCGACCAAAATTACATTTTTTAGATATTGTTTGTGTGGCCTGTTTAATACGAGGGCGATCTTGCACAGTTATTACGATAATATAAGATGGGTAGCACTGCAGAAAGTATGTCTGAGACATTTTTAACCAATAATGACGTAAATCGACTGAGAAACAAAGTACTTCCAATACTATGTGGCATCGTTGGTTACAAAATGCGTGGCTCCACCTTCGTAACTGGCTTTCGTACTACCTAAATAGCATAGTTAACGAATTCAAATGTATTTGTGTAAGCATATTTGCACGGTATTAGTGAGTTATTTTTCCACCGCACAGCTGAAATTTGAAACGTACTGCTTGAATGTGGACAGACTGTATGTAGACGTATATTCACGGCACACGACAGTGGCCTCGGCCCACACAGCTTCAATGCAAGTATGGTTACCACAATCGAAGATGCTCCGTGAACTATGGCGACATTATTACCAAATGCGTCCAAATAAGACTAACGTCGCTGCTATTGTTTTCTTGGCTGTCGAAGGACAAACGCCGGTAGACATCCGTCTGAGGATGAAGAATGAGTATGGGACAGCATGTCTGTCGAAGACCACCATTGTGGAATGACGCGCTAAGTTCCATGCTGCTCACGATTCCGCACACACGTCCCCATGTCGCAGACGTGACAACACAGAAATTATGCCACCTCCAGTGGGCGACACTCGAACACCCGCCCTTACATTCATTATCAATCCCAATAGATCATCACCCCTCCGATCCCTTAAAAAAAGCATTGAAGAGTCGATACCTGTCGAACGAGGATGTGCAGCGGGCAGATAAGGAATTCTTCACGTACCAGGACACGGTGTTTAACCAAACGGTTATCTGCAACCTGTGCATCGACTGGACGGTTGCGTCGACGTTCACGGCGATTTTTCCTGAAAGGCATACTGATTCTGGCCTGTACGACTTCGAAATGGAAACCTTTTGATCCTACCATATATTAGGACGTCTGGTCCGTAATCAGCGACCTCAAAAAGCTACAAACAACACAGTTTTGTAGGATTTTATATCGATTTTTCTACACTACCGGCCATTAAAATTGCTACGCCACGAAGATGACGTGCTACAGACGCGACATTTAACCGACAGGAAGAAGATGCTGTGATATACAAATGATTAACTTTTCAGAGCATTCGCACAAGGTTGGCGCCGGTGGCGACACCTACAACGTGCGGACATGAGGAAAGTTTCCAACCGATTTCTCATACACAAACGGCAGTTGACCGGCGTTGCCTGGTGAAACGTAGTTGTGATGCCTCGTATAAGGAGGAGAAATGCGTACCATCACGTTTCCGACTTTGATAAAGGTCGGATTGTAGCCTATCGCGATAGCGGTTTATCGTATTGCGACATTGCTGCTCGTGTTGGTCGAGGTCCAATGACTGTTAGCAGAATATGGAATCGGTGGGTTCAGGAGGGTAATACGGAACGCCGTTCTGGATCCCAACGGCCTCGTATCACTAGCAGTTGAGATGACAGGCATCTTATCCGCAGGGCTGTAACGGATCGTGCAGCCACGTCTCGATCCCTGAGTCAACAGATGGGGACGTTTGCAAGACATCAACCATCTGCACGAACAGTTCGACGACGTTTGCAGCAGCATTGAGTATCAGCTCGGAGACCGTGTCTGCGGTTACCCTTGACGCTGCATCACAGACAGGAGCGCCTGCGATGGTGTACTCAACGACGAACGGGTGCACGAATAGCAAAACGTAATTTTTTCGGATGAATCCAGGTTCTGTTTACAGCATCATGATGGTCGCATCCGTGTTTGGCGACATCGCGATGAACGCGCATTGGAAGCGTGTATTCGTCATCGCCATACTGGCGGTATCACTCGGCGTGATGGTATGGGGTGCAGTTGGTTACACTGAAAGGTGGCTACACTGAGCCACAGCGCCAGAAATTGCGCCAAAGAGTATTATTCAGCCGCCTCCACGGAGTGCCTGTCGAGGTCTCGTAGTAGTCAGTGCTTGGGGAGAGCTCGTAGTAGTCAGTGCTTGGGCAGAACTTGTAGTAGTCAGTGCTTGTTGAGATGTGCTAGCAGAGAGTGCTTGCTGAGATGTGATACTGAAGAGTTCTTGTTGAGATGTGGTAGTAGCAAGTCGGTGTGGAGATATTGTAATGTTTAGAGTGCTTTCCATCAATATAAATGAAGGTAAAAAATTTTTTTTTCTTTTTCTCTCTCATTATTTCAGTGTCCTGAATAATGCGTCATTACAGGTTCAGTCAACAAAGCATCTGGCGTGTGTTCTTGTATTAGAGTGTAATTCTGGTTTTCTTGCGCAATTATAGTATTTCTAATTTTCTTTTATCACGTCAGTATAATTGGTATTCAAAAATTCTTGTCTTGTTGAAGAAGAACCGTGCCAGATGTGCGTTGATTCATACTTCCACATACAGAACAGTTATACTTGTGCTTTGGTTTCGTAGGTTTTATAGTTGCTGGGGACTTAATTAATTAATTGTATTAACGAAAATTTTCATTTCATTCTTTGTTGTTGTTCTATGCAGTCAGATAGCGTAATAATACTAGTCAGGGCCAACCGTTTACGAGACACAGCGTAATCGGACATACAGCTACCAAAAATATTTGCATTTTAAATAATTAAGCCCCCATGCACGTGGCGACCGCTGCTTCGGATCGTCCCTTGGAATCTTCTGATTGTAAAAATAGTAGACCGTAGTATTGTTGTAGTAATTTGTAGTTTATTTTGCATGTGTAGATTTGGCAATTGGCATTCTTCTAATGGTATTTTTCAAAATTTAAATTTGTTGTCTTGTCTACGGGTTTGACAATTTAGTGCAATTATTTCAATTGTTCGTTAATCGTGTTTGAAGGAAACATTTCGTGTGAATGGTATTGTTGGTGATAACGTGTTATATTCTCTGTAATTTTCGTATTGTGACGAATTTATTATGTTTTGTAAAGGATTACGCGATCAATGAAACAGGCAAAAATGATGAATAGTCAGAATAACGAAATTGTTGACACGGCGAACTCGCCAACACAGGACAATAGTATGATGAATAATGGTGTTGAAAACAATTTAATAAGCAGGGAAAATAGTCCGGAAACATTTCAAAGTTTTTCTCAATCAGAAAATTCACAGAATACGAGATTAACGACAGAAGATTCTGTAATAGTATCGAACACAGATGGCCTTACAGCTATGACGAAGGAAGCTGGTTTTGTGGGAAATGTTAGGGGCGAAAGGAATTTTGGACTAGTAGATATGGAGCAGTTGATGGGTGCTATATTAAATTTGGGATCACGAATGGAAACACAGTTTGAATCACTACTAGGAACAATTAAAACCGAATTAAAAACAGTGGGATCACAGTTAAGATCTGAATTAAAAACAGTGGGATCACAGTTACGATCTGAAATTAAAACTGATATGGGAACAATGGAAACACGGTTAGACTCACTGGGATCACAAATAGGAACAAGTAAAACCGAGATGGAAACACAGTTAGGCTCACGAACAGGGACATGTTTCAAAAACATGAAAGATGAATTAACGAAAGAAATTAGAGAAGAAGTACAACCGATTTTGAATGCTCACAGTAATAGATTAGTTGCAGTAGAGATTAGACAAAGGGAACAGGATAGAGAACAGGAAGAAAGAGATCGCGTGATAGTACAGAAATTTTCAGAGTTAAATTTACAACGTGCAAAAGATAAGGAAGAAATATTTGAGAGAATCGAGGAATCCGTACCAAATGACAGATTAAATAACCTAACACAACAGTATGAACAGTTAACTACTAAATGTGTTAATACTGAAACCCGAGTTGCGACACTTACGGAAGACGTAAATAAACAGAAAGAACAATTAAGTGACTCATCGGAAAGAGTTGAGGAGATCTCAGATAAATTGACAAGTGTTAGTTTAGCAGAAGGGTTTGAAGAAAATAATTTGTTTCATTTACGTGATGCAACAAGAGAGCGCCAGGCGCGTGAACTTGACAATAATCAACATTGGGACTGGGACAGACGCGGTATGTGGAAGTATGAATCAACGCACATCTGGCACGGTTCTTCTTCAACAAGACAAGAATTTTTGAATACCAATTATACTGACGTGATAAAAGAAAATTAGAAATACTATAATTGCGCAAGAAAACCAGAATTACACTCTAATACAAGAACACACGCCAGATGCTTTGTTGACTGAACCTGTAATGACGCATTATTCAGGACACTGAAATAATGAGAGAGAAAACATTGACTATAAACACTTCTTAACTGTTCGGAAATTTAAGATCTTTCGTAATTCTAAGGATGACATACATCCATGTTCATGGTTAGATCAATTTATGTACGCACTCCCTCCAAGTTTGCCACTAAGTCACAAACTGGAAATTATGTGCGGCTATTAAAGTCCTCAGGGGATTCACTACTCTAAGTGAATATGTGCCGTGGGGCCCCGAGCTGTAGTGGTGCTATTTCCCTTTTAGTTTTCTGTACTGCTGCCTACTCTTTTACTATTCTTTGCATCTGTCAAAACAACTCTTCGACTATCAATCTATCTAGAGAGTAAGTAAACAATAACCGGATATGACTGTTTTACCCAAAAGTGACTTTGGAATTTACCGTTTGGACTTACTGTACCTTCAGCAGCATTCATTCGTAGTTTAAACGAAATTTTACCTGTTTATCTTCGTAACAATATTACTTCATATGTTGCCGATATTCTTATTGCGAAACGTTCTTGGAGTGAGCACAACAAAATTTTGGATTCATTATTAAGTATTTTTGCAAGAGTTGGCATTACAGTGAACTTAGAAAAATCTGAATTTGGTCGTTCTCAGGTGAAATTTCTCGGTCACATTATTTCTACAGAAGGTATTCTTCCTGATCCAGAGAAACTAGATGCTATTCAGTTCGCAATGACATTCCTTTTAAACGAAAATCGCTCGACAACTCTGTTTGGTTAGTTTGTATTCCTGATGAGTGGGTTAATAAGCTGATTTGGTATACGCATTTCAGTTATGCACACTTTGGTCCCAGAAAATGCTTTCATAAATTACGAGAAAATTGCTACTTCAGTAATATGGAAAAACGTATTCGATCTGTTCTGGCGAAATGCAAATTATGTCAAAAGGCTAAGCCGCCAACAATTTCTCACAGAGCACCGTTGTTTCCTATCATTCCAGCGAAATTAAAGGAGATGGTTGCAGTTGATTTGTTCGGTCCAGTGGTTTGTTCTACTAATGGTTTTGCGTACATTTTCGTAGCAGTGGAGTTGACATCAAAATATGTGTGTTTTACACCGTTACGCAAAGCAACAGCTCGTTCAGTATCTAATGCTTTCATCAAACATTTTCTTAAAGAAGTTGGTCATGTTGATAAGGTTATATCAGATAATGGATCACAGTTTCGTTCTAAAATTTGGCTTTGTACTCTACGGCGTCGTAAAATTAAACCAATCTTCATTTCACTTTTTCACTCTCAATGTAACGCTTCAGAGCGATGGATGAAGGAAATCAATAAATTGTGTCGTCTTTATTGCCATCAGAATCACAGAACGTGGGATCAGTATCTTCATATTTTTCAAAACATTCTGAATGAACTTCCTAATGATTCAACTTCTTTACCGCATATACTGATATTAAAAAACAAAGCACCGACAAATCGCATATCTGAAATCGTTCCTTTTCCGCCTACACGGAAACTGCGGCATTCTGAAGTTGTCAAACTGGCTCTACAAAATATTGCATCTGCGGCTGCTAGAAGAGAGAAATCAGCTAAACATCCTGGTCGTTTAAAAATCTTGTCAGTTGGTCAGAAGGTGTTAATTAAGTCTCATCGTTTGTCTCACAAAGGAAGAGGCTTGTGTCGCAAATTTTTTCTGCTTTATAACGGTCCATATAGAATTCGCAAAATTATTCACGATAACACTGTTGAAGTAGAAACTCTTAAATCACGACCTTAGTACAAGAAACTTCATAGAAGTCACATGAGCTGGAAGCTAATGACATCAAACGTTAAAATTTTTGTGGAATGACATACTTTCGAGAAACCAACAGTTTACGTAAACATGCAGAGAATACAAGGATACCGCCCTGTGTTTTGGCGGCGGCATATACTCAAAGCAACAGTCAAGTCTGCGCGCCGCACAAGGCAGTCGTTGACCGCAAACAATGACTTCCTACGTCACGCGTACCTACAGCTGATCGAGCGGTCAGTGCGAATGCACTGACAGCCGTAAACAAATACACAGTCTAATTTCTCCAAATAATTCAGTATAAAGCTATAGTGACTTGATAAATTATGTTATTAACGTACAGTATTTTTCAGGATACGGTTGTATAAAATATTTAAGAACTTCAGGTAAGTTCTGTGTGTGTCCGGCGTTAAGAGGACTTGCTATCGAGAAATTTTCAGGAAGAATGTAATTTCGAAGAAGAAACTGATAAACTAAAAAGGTAACTATTAATTGAGTTTATTTTTCGGGTAACATATTTCCACTTGGTACGTACTTTAGACGTAATTTGCTGCTCGCGATTACATGATTCATACTTCGTATTAACTGATATTGATAATGATTGATTAATGAACAGGGTTGTTATTTGTATATATTATGCATCGCTTGGCTGCACTGCTTTTTCACTGATGTCATATTTTTTTATTATGTGCCTGCTGTGCTTATTTATTTAAATTATAATTATCACCTGATTAGTTGTGCTGATATGGTTATGTATGTAGGTTACACTTTGTGATTTATCTACTTGCGCCTTCATGTTTACTTATTAAGATTTCATATGAACATTTATTTGCTTATGCTGATATGATGCTAATGACCTGTTTATTATGTAAGATATATATTTGCTGCTTTGCGTATGGATTGCATATTTACACATTTCTGTTTTGTTGTCATAACTACTCTTCAATTAAGAATATAGCAATGCTGATGTACAGTGTACGAACATAGAGTTTAGGTTACACTATGGTACTAATTATTGTTCGCTTGGCAGAGCCTCGTTGTAGGGATTGTGCTGCATCCACTTGTTGACATTCTGTTCTCTACTGGTATATTTACTCGCTGTTGCATGTTTTGCTTACGCTCAGTGCCTTATATTTTTAAGATAAGAAAATGAACTGCTATAATTCGACGAACGACATTAGTACAAGAAACTTCATAGAAGTCACATGAGCTGGAGGTTTTATGGAAGCTGTATAAATTAATGCTAATAGGAAGGAAGCTAATGACATGACATACTAACACTAGGTTTAGACCATTGACAGTCATTACACTGCATTTTTCGTGAGCAATTGAAATAGCAAGTGACACTTGACACAAAAAATACTCCACATGTTTGCTTCTCCCATGATTCTTGAAGTGGTGTACACACTGTGAAATATTATGATCATTCACACTCCGTAATCGTACTTAATTACTGAGAGTTATTCGAACTAAAGTCTGTTAGAGGTCATGTATGCATTTCTCTTATTTAATGATGGATAAGGTAACCAAAATGTATTTTATAATTCATAATGAGTAGAAGATATGGGTCAGATGGATTACACAGAGGTTGTGTGAGGACACTGTGTCTTCGGATTGCATGGGATGATGAACTGAAGTTTGCACTAGGATTTTATCTGTACTTGTTCGAGGAGACTGACTAGAGGAAAGAGTTGTTATGGAAGTGAAATGATATTGGTACTAAGGTTTATATGTATCGACGTATTGAAGAGGTATTATTGAGGTACTAAGATTGTGTGAAGTTGATGATTATTGGAGTTTTGGTGGATAAGAGGTAAAGTAAGTGAGGAGCATATTTTTTTTGTTGGTTTATATGGAACAAGGAAGATGAAGTTGGCAGACTGGAACACTCAAGTAGAGGGAAGATAGTCTACACACACACTTTGTTAAATCACTAAGCAGTATATACTTTTTTTTGGAGAGAGGAAGTATTTGCATATCTTGGCACACTGACAGTTGTTCAGCAATAGTACATTTGATTTGGCTTGGCAAACATTGCTCTTGACATGATGAATATGACGTTGACTAACTATTATTGACTGTTATACACTGTGCCACTACTACTTGATACACAAGTTGAACATCAAATCTTTGACAGAATTGTATTTACACAGTTAACACTATTCAATTACACAGTAGCACTTAATGGGGATGAAAGATGAGTGAGTGTGTTTTGTGTGTTTTCCCTTCCTAAACCCAGATAATTGGTACCGACCTATCTCCTAAATATTATTTTACTTGTTTGTTGTGGCTTGCACTGACACCCATAAATATTATAGGTTTACTGATATTTGTGTATTTGTAAAAGTTAATATGACAATTATCTGATATCATTTGTGTGTTTATTAGAATTTGTATGTTTAGTGTAAGAGCATTGAGAATTTTGTAAATGCAATTGTGTGTGCATTCAAACTATTGTTCATGCCTGAACTGTCTGATTAGTGATGGTGAATATTATGGACTGTTACTTGCACTTTTTCTACATGTTTGGTGCCACTAGGACATGTTTAATTTCTGCTGATAAACTCTGATGAACAGTGTGATTAGTGATAGTGAATATTATGGACTGCTGTTTACACCTGCTCAACATTACTGGGTGCCCCTGTTAGAACTGTTTCTACTGAAATGATGTTACTTCTTGCTGTCTGCACCTGCTCAACATTACTGGGTGCCACTAATGGACTGCTTCTACTGAGATAATGTCACTTGTTGGTGTCTGCACCTGTTCAACATTACTGGGTGCCACTGATCGACTGCATCTATTGAAATAATGTCACTTGTTGGTGTCCACACCTGTTCAACATTGCTGGGTGCCACTAATGGAACTGCTTCTGCTGAAAGATGTCACTTGTCGGTGTCTGCACCTGTTCAACATTACTGGGTGCCACTGTTAGAACTGTTTCTACTGAAATGATGTTACTTCTTGCTATTTGCACCTGTTGACCATTGCTGGGTGCTACTGCTGGAACTATCAACTACTTGTTTTTTTTTAATCATTGAAAGCATTTTATGTGAACATTTGTATAAACTGATTTTTTGTGTATTGTGTAAACTATTATGTAAAGTCACATGTATGAAAGAATTTGTATTGCTTACTGTATTTTATATATTAGGTTATTGAAAGGTCAGTGCAAAGCCAAAATTTTATCTAATTATGTGATATTTACGTATTAATATTATCTTTTATTTTTGTCTGTATTTTTGTGGACGAATTTGGTGGTATTTTCACCACCAATGCTGGCAAAAATACCATCAAATTCTGGCCTGTGGAGGAGGGGCATATGAAAGGTGGCTACACTGAGCCACAGCGCCAGAGATTGCGCCAAAGAGTTTTATTCCGCCGCCTCCACTGGCAGTGCTTGTCGAGATGTGGCGGTGGTGAGTGCTTGTCGAGATGTGGCAGTAGTCAGTGCTTGTTGAGATGTGGTAGGAGTCAGTCGGTGTTGAGATGTTGTGGTAGGGAGTGCTTGTTCCATGTTTTATGCAGTTGTTTGATGGGCTAGACAGCAGATGTTGTTCGAATGGAGATATTGTAATGATCAGAGTGCTTTTCGTCAATATATATGAAGGTAAAAAAAATTCCCTTTTTTTATTATTTCAATGTCTTAAATAATGCGTCATTACAGGTTCAGTAAACAAAGCATCTGGCTTGTGTTCTTGTATTAGAATGTAATTCTGGTTTCCTTACTCAATTATAGTATTTTTATTTTTTTAATTACTTCAGTATAAATGGTATTTAAAATTTCTTGTCTTATTGAAGAAGAACCGTGCCAGATGTGTACGTTGAATCACACTTCCACACACAGAACAGTTACACTTGTGCTTTGGTTTCGTACGTTTTATAGTTGCTGGGGACTTAATTAATTAATTGTGTTAACGGAAATATTCTTTCATTCTTTGTTGTTATTCTATGCAGTCAGATTGCGTACTAAAACTAGTCAGGGCCAACCGTTTACGAGACTTCGTAATCGGACAGACAACTACTAAAAAATTAAAAGTATTTGCATTTCATATTTGTATAATTAAGCCCCCATGCAACCGTCTTTGTCATTTCTCATTATATATCGTTTCTTCTGTGCCGGTTTTCACATCCTCCGCCACAGATAGTATTTCACACTCTTTGAATAATCATTTATAATAGCAAAATTCGTAATTATACTTTTCCTCACAAAATTAAGTGTCCTTTTGGAATTCAATTAACAGAAATACATATAAATTATTTGTTACAGTGCGCATTATACATCGAAATGTTCCTTTAACTTTCACTTTGTATGCGTGCTGCCAGAGAACGTTACAGACGGTACTTTGTTTCAGCGAAATTTTCATGGTGTTTATCGATAGTCCTGCCCGTTATGATTTTTCTAGAAATAGAGAATACGAAACTTTTTTATAACTGGAAGCGGTAAAATCATTGTTGCTCATCGTTTGTTGTCAAACGATTTTTAAATGTTAAAATGCAGAAGAGAACTATCACACAGTCACCTTGCTGTCTCATGTATCCAAGTTGCTGATAAGAATAAAATACAGAAGAATGGAAAAGAAAATTTAGGGTCTGCTAGACTACGATCAGTTCGGCGTTCGGAAAGGTAAGGGTAACAAAGAGGCAGTTCTCAGGATGTGATTCGTAATGCAAGCTAGACCTAAGACAAATAAAGACACGTTCATAGGATTTGCCTACCTAGAAAAAGCATTAAACAATTGAAAATGGTACAAGGTGTTTTAAATTCTGTGAAAAATAGGAGTAAGCTATAAGGGAAGACGGAGTAATATATATTACGTTCAAGAACCGAGAAGGGATTATGAGAATGGAAGACAAAGAACGAGCTGCTCGAATTAAAAAGGGTTTAAGACAGGGATGTAATCATTTGCCCCCGCTCTTTAACCTGTACATCAAAGAAGCAATGACAGAAATAAAAGAAAAGTTGAAGAGTCGGATTAAAATACAGGGTGAAAGAATGTCAGTGATAAGATTCTTTGAAAGCATTGCTGTTCTCAATCAAAGTGAAGAATAATTGCAACACCGACTGAATAGATTCAACAGGGAAATGAGTGCAGAATATGGCTCTGAGAATAAACCGAAGAAAAACGCACGTTATAAGGAGTAGTAGAACTGATAGCGCTAAGCTTAATATCGAAATTGGAGACCACTAAATAAATGAAGTTACGGAATTCTGATACACTAGAAAAAAAAAACAAAGCACAAGTCGGACAAAGCAGCGAAGACAAAAATAGCAGAATCATAGAGGGCAATCCCATTCAAGAGAAGTCTGCTGGTATCGAACATCTACCTTAATCTGAGGAATAACTTTCTTGTAGGTTTGAAGCACAACATTGTATGCTAGTGAGTCATTGGCTATGAGAAAACTGCTAAAGAAGAAAATCGAAGCATCTGAGATGTTGTGCTACAGAAGATTGTTGAAAATAAGGTAGACTGATAAGATAAGTAATTAGGTTCTCCGCGTAATCGGCGACGTGACAGAACGATAGGACTCGTGTTATGGCATCAAGGAATAAACTCAATGATATCAGAGAGAGCTGTAGAGGATAAAAACTGTAGGGAAGGAAAAAAAAAAAATGGCTGGTTCTATCAAACCAGTCAGGAGACTGATGAATTCATGAGAAAGAGACAATACATGAAAAATGATTAAAAATGAGGGACAGTCTGATGATAGTGGCAAAAGAAATGGTAGGAAACAGGTCTAATAACACCAGGAGAGAATGAGGAACAAAAAACATAAAACTACAAGGAATAATGGAGAAAATGAAAGAATGCGGAGAACAGAGAAAGAAAAATGAGATATAAGAAACTGAATAATGAATTAAGAAGAGAAACGGTACATACAAGAGAAAACTGGATGAAAGGGAAATGTTAGGAAGTAAAGAAAATGGAGAAAGAGAAAAAGTAGGGAACGATTATACATCAGCTAGACACATAGTTTTTGAAAGCAGGAAAAGGCAGACTGACATGAAAGACGGAAAAAAGGATGGCCCGATAAGCAATGATCCACAAGAGCTGTTAAATCGATGGTAATGACATATTTAGTGTCGTTCAGAAGTGGGCGAAGATCAGTCAATATAAAGAATGAAGAAAAGGCATATGTACCGTACGATGGAAAAGGGAAACTGAGTGTAGGTGAAGAAGTTCAAAAAGCACTGGACGAGATGAAAAACGTCAAAGTATTTGGAAGTGGCAAATTGTCGGCAGAAGTAGTGAAGAACGAGAGACAGGAGAGAGAGGTGAAATGTGGTATGCAAAAGAAGAGAACGGCCAGAGGACTTTATCACTACAGAAAGAATACAAATTGAGAAAGAGGAGAAGAACAAAAATGTGGATAACGTAGGACTGTCAGTTTCATTTCTCATGCAACCAAAATATTGTTGAGAGAGCTGAACAGAAGGTTATACGGAAACCTATATTGGCATATGGCCAAGCAACATTTTGGATTTAAAAAGAGTAAAGGAATAAGGAACGTAACTGGAGTACTAATGCTATGAAGTATAGGAGAGAGATACGAGGGCGTACTGAAATGTAATGTCTCCGAAATTTTATGTGAAAAATCCGAAAGTTTTTAAAATAAAATAAACGTTATTAACAGTCTATATCTTTATTCTTAATATTTACATATTTACTGACCTCTGCGCTAGAGTATACGGAATTGGACCCCGTAACACGGCGATGTTTAATGTAATTATGTAGGTGCGTGAGACACAGCTTGTTGGAACCGAGTTTGGAATTCGAAGAGTTCGCCAGCACATGCAGAAACCTCTCCTTCAGCATGACAGTACCAGAGAGCACACGAGCGGTGCAATATCTGAAACATTCCGACGCGTTGGGTTCACTGTCCTCGATCATGCTCCATACAGTCCCGGCTTTGCCCTATTCGATTTTCTTCTGTTTCCAAAACTTAAAAAACACGATCGAGAACTTTACTTTGATAATGACGAAGCGGTGCAAGAACAGTTAGGCTTGTGGCTGCGTCAGCAAAGTCATACATTCTACAGCGACGGTATCAACAAACTGGTCTCTCGTTGGGAGAAATATCTTCGTCGCCAAGGTGACATGTTCAGAACTAAAAATGTATACAGGAAGAATAAAGACATAGAATGTTAGCAACGTTTTTCTTATCTAAAAAGCTGTAATAGTTTTCACATAAAAGTTCTGAGGCGTTACTTTTCAACACGCCCTTGTACATTTAGAGAGTTAAAGAAATTATACTGTATTTGTTGACTTAGTCAAGACTTTCGACAAAGTACAATTGAGCATGTTGTTGAGTATTTTGAGTATGAATGTAGTTTATCCGAATAAGAATTTGGTACAAAATTTAAATTCTCAAGTGAAGATGGGAATAACAGTTGGAAATGAAATGTACTAGGATAGTATGATCGGAAAAGGAATGGTGTAACGCTGATGTCTTTCCCTATTGCTCTTTAAAATATGTCTACAGGAAATTATTGAGAAATGCTCAGTCTGGAAAAGTATGGTTTATGCTGGAGGAAAGGGAACAGGATTTGTGCGATTTGTGGATAATGTGGTCTTACTAGCAAGAAGTGAAAGTGAGGTAACAAAATGTTAAAAGATCTTCATGAGATCTCTGAGGAGTATGGTATGAAGATCATTAGGAGAAAGACAAAATACATGGTGATTGACAAAGGGGTTGAATAATTAATACTAAGAAAGGGCCAATTAAAATTAGCCAAGTGACGTCATTCAAGTACCGATGAAGCATATTAATGAGTCATTTAAAGTGTACCAGGAACTGTAGCAACTGAGAAAGTTTTCAAAATGATAGATGACTTTTTATGAGGAAAGGTAGATAAAGAGCTCAGTAAGAGACTGGTCAAGTGTTCAGCCGTTCAGTGAATCTGAAACGTAGACGTTAGTAGGAGAGGACGAAAGGAAGTTGGAAACATATCACATGTGGCTGTGCAGGAAGATGTAAAGGATTTGAAAGTGGCAAATGAAGGGGTCCTGGAAAGAATATGGGAGAGTAGAAGACTATTGGAAGTTATAAGAGAAGCAAAGAAGAATTGTCTTGGTCACATGATGTGACGGTGAAAGGTTTGGAAGGATTAATGTATGGGAGTAGAATGAAAAGCAGGAGAAAATACAAGATGATGGTTGTGGAAGGTACGTGAAAACGAAGAGAGCAGTAGAAAGTTGGAAGCAAAGAGGCATCGACTAAAGAGGCATCGACTGAAGATCTCCCTTAGGCTGGAACACATAAAAAAAGACAGTCTATCTTTGCGCTGCGACCGACATATTTTCCGAGGTTTGAGTAATCTGATGTCGAAAGAACGACAAGTCATGTCAAAACAGAGCTCCAGTTAACTAAAGAGACTGTTGATGATGATTACGTATAATAAGGATGTGTAAATCTTTTATGGAATCTCGTAATTAGCTGTTCAAATACGGGGTGTTTACGAAAATGACAAAACGTGCAGACTCCTAAATGTCGCTGTCTGTTTTTGCACTGCGTTGTAAATGGCCCATTTGCAACGTAATTACCGTATTTTACGATTATCGTGGATACTAGTAACCCTTTTTTTGTAGGAATTATTGCATTTATAACGGCGCATCATCAGTTCATTACTTGATTAAAATTTTACTTCAGTGTCGTTACACGGTAGCATATTTCACTTGGCTGTATTACAGCTCTGTACCAATAAACCAGCAACTGACACGGGCAGCCAGCGGCATTGAGAGGATCACATGCCGCCGGCGCTAATCGTGAATTGTGCTCGCGAAACAACGCAAATCGTCTGAAATGCGCTACTTGCGCTCTGTGCGAAAATTTAATCGATTAATGTGCCCCAAAATAGCGAAGTGTACCGAGCGCCTCGCGAGAGCTGTGTTTTGCGATTGTCTGCTGTCAGCATGATTTACAGCTTTGACGCGCTCCCAGATTGCAGTAAAATTGCCATGGTAACAAATTACACGCGAAACGCGCGTGTAATCATATTTAATTGGCGCATACATTATGTTAATTAAATGAGTTATTGTTCGCTGGGCTAACAAAGCCTGTAAAATACCGAACGATGTGTACTGTGAAAAGCACAGTACAGCGCGACTTTAGCCGCTTCAAAACGACGCATTAGACGCACAATCGTTTCAGGTCCGTGAGCAGGTACGACTAAACCTTTGGGCGGTGGAACACATGAAACTGAGGGATCACTACTGTACTGTCCCATTCGTGTCAGTTATACGTGGCTAAGTGACACACCTGTAACGACCGCTGTCTTATGCTACCGGCGCTAAAGTTGAAGGTGGTGTGTCAGGGGGAGCGTGGGGGAAGGTGGGGGCGGTGGGAGCCGTTTCTGAATCACCTAATTTACAGAGACAAAAAAATACCATTAAGAGAAGAATCGTTTAAACAACAAAGTTCTCCAAAACAGTTTTTCCGATTTCACATAAAGTGCTGAGCCAGAACGTTATGGCCGGCCGCGGTGGTCTCGCGGTTCTAGGCGCGCAGTCCGGAACCGCGCGACTGCTACGGTCGCAGGTTCGAATCCTGCCTCGGGCATGGATGTGTGTGATGTCCTTAGGTTGGTTAGGTTTAAGTGGTTCTAAGCTCTAGGGGACTGATGACCACAGCTGTTAAGTCCCATAGTGCTCAGAGCCAGCCAGAACGTTATGAGACTCTATTGAATAGCGTGTTGGTCCAACTTTGGAACGCTATACAACAGTGATACTTCTTGGCATGGATTCGACAAGTCCTTGGTACGTTTCTGGATGTATATGTTTACTCTCAAATCAAGCAGTTACCTTAAATCACCAGTGGTAATTTGTCGGCGCAGAGACGTTTCTCGATAACGTTCTAGATGTGTTTCATCGGGTTCGTATAAGGCGCATATAACGGCCAAGTCATCAACGTGAGTTCGCTACCACGACCCTGAACCTGCTGTAGCACGTTTCTTTCCGTGTGACGAGGACGACTATCCTAATGGAAGATGTCATCACTTTCGAGCAAGACATCAATCATCACGGGATACAGGTGGTCCACAATAATGCACATGTAGTTCACAGCTGCCACGATGCATTTGATTACTGCCACAGGCCCCTTGGAAGCCTGGGTCAGTGTCCCTACTAGCATAACACGCTGCCAAAATTCTATATATGTGGTCAGTGCTTGTTTCGCGCAACGAATCTCCTGGATGGCGGTGATTCTGGACATGGCTATCGACCTATCTAATAGGGAAAGTGAGTCTTCCGACCAGCAGATAGGTTACTACAATATGGGATTTTGGGTCCGCCTAAATGCAAAACACTTTTGTTATTTATTCCTCCAAACTAGTTTCAGCAACAAATATCGGCATCATCATTGGGCTCTTTGATTCTAACCGTTTCCATTGATCCATGAATTATTGTCGATGAAGTCGGACCCACTGCAATCATAACTGACAGTGTCGTCGGTTCAACATGGGAACACATGGTGGTCGTCTGCTGCTGAACCCTTTACTGAACAATGTGCTCCAAAACAATTGTGCCTCCACCAGCATTGTACTGTGTCGTCAGATCTGCCACACGTCGACTGTCCTGTTTACCTCCATGTTCTGTGACGAGGCGTGGATGTTGAACACCTTGTCACCTACTAGAGGTTTCACAATCCTAGATGCTCACGACAGGGGCACAGGAATATCCCGCCAGATTTACCATTTATGGCTCATATGTCGCTTTAGTGATTCCGCATTCAACTCTGCTCCGCTTATATGGGGAGATTCAAAAAAAGTTTACAGACTGATATGGAACACTAGCAATCATGTAGGAACTGGGAGTCGCAAACGCCACGAGAGGTAGCTACAGTCACGTATGGGTTGGTATCGTGGGAGACGTTTTAATTGGGTCATATATTCTGCCGGACCGACATGATGGTCACACGTATCTCGTATTCCTGTGAGAGGTTCTACCAGACATGGAGAATGATGTTTCCACGGCTGTTCGTCGCCGCATTCGATTTCAGCACGACGGAGCTCCCGCCCATTTCAGGAGACAAGTGAACGAACATCCGTAGGTAACCTTTCCGGCCGCTGTATTGGTCACGGTGGAAAGTCACATGTTCCCACCGATTTTTTCCCGGGGGGGGGGGGGGGGGGGGGAGGGGCTATCTAAAGGGCCTTGTGTTTGAAACACCTGTTACATTCATGGAGGATCTAGTGGGCAGGATTGTTGCCGCAGCAGGATGTCTTGTAGATATACCATGTACCTTTGCGAGGGTGCGCCATTCAATACCAAGTGGACGTCAGAGGTCCTGATGCATCTCCTATAGTGGGCGTACATTTGCAGCGCGTGACTAAATAAGAGCAACGCCTTTTAGTAGACCCGGTTGGCCTTTGTGACTCCAGTTACTAGATGATTACAGATCCTTATTGTATGCGTAATGTGCCATGTCAGTTGGTAAACGTTTTCTTGAATCACCCTGTATAAACTGTAGATGTAGGGAAATGACCGCCTACAGTGGCAGTTGAGTCAGATGGTGGCAAATCAGGATGGAGCGCCATCTCCCCATCTGAATGTGGGCTGCAGCTGTGGAGGTGACTAGAATCGTACAGAAAACTGCCAGTAAAATATACCTGGCTTTATTATTTATTTATTCATGTCGATTATGGGGATGCAGCTGTAGTCAGAGAGAAGGTTATTGGCCTCAGTGACGTAGCTGGCCATGGGTACATGGTATGTTGGCGTCAGCATTTCATCCTCCCAGCAGGCAACGCTTGAGTGAAGCTGAAGAAGGCTGCATCTGACTGGCTGGAGAAAGGGACGACCATAGCAGTCCTCATGGCTCAGCTGCTCCGTGGCTGAAGTGGTAACACACCAAGAAAGATGGTGTTTAAAACATAGTACCTAGCATGACTGAAGCTGATGGTATTCACCTGTCCCAGGCAGTGGTAAATGACAACGTACGTCCGTGCTGGCTGAATGATAGCCTCAGTATAGCTGTGAAGCAAGCTGACCCAGTATCAAACTCATGCTCCACCGGATAGGTGGCTGGCAGCAGCAGGTAGCCATCCAGTAGGTGACTCAGCCGAGCAGAAGCACCAAAATGACTGCATGCAGACCTCAGCACGTATGGGAGCCTGCAGCTACTGGTGGCAAAGTCTTTGGATGGCAGATGGCTACATTATCTTGTACTGCAAGTGGCCCCATCTCATAGTCTACAACTGGCATAGACTGCATCACACAGCATATTGTATGCACCAAAATACTGCTGGAAATGATAAAAATGTGTGAGTGAGGATCTGATTTGGGAGGTAATTACATGTGAACAGGTTAGTATTTCTCCAATGGCAGCGCTCCCACCTGGGAACTCGTAGTAGGCCATAGAGGCTTAGCGTCACAATTGGGAGGCAACGACTTGATTTGCCACAGAGTTCTTGTTTAATCAGCTCCTCCGGAAGCCATGTGGAAGCTGTAAGATTTCACGACTTTGGTTTTCAGGGGTGCTGGCTGACGTCTTCCACTTTGTATCTAGGGAGGACATCAGCATCATACAGTTCGTAGAGACACTTGCCACGTGTCGAAGAGTATTGTATTTGTAAGTAGGCTGTTTAGGTTTTTTTATTGGTAACGCCACCTCTGTATAAAAATCACTGGCTGTGCTGTGTGCAGTCTGTGGCTAGTTTGCATTGTTGTCTGCCATTGTAGTGTTGGGCAGCGGCAGCTGGATGTGAACAGCGCGTAGCATTGCGCAGTTGGAGGTGAGCCGCCAGCAGTGGTGGTTGTGGGGAGAGAGATGGCGGAGTTTTGTAATTTGTCATGAACTGGTATATATATTATGACTATTAAGGTAAATACATTGTTTGTTCTCTATTACAATCTTTCATTTGCTAACTATCTCTATCAGTAGTTAGTGCCTTCCGTAGTTTGAATCTTTTATTTAGCTGGCAGTAGTGGCGCTCGCTGTATTGCAGTAGTTCCAGTAACGAAGATTTTTGTGAGGTAAGTGATTTGTGAAAGGTATAGGTTAATGTTAGTCAGGGCCATTCTTTCGTAGGGATTTTTTGAAAGCCATGTGAAAGGTATAGGTTAATGTTGGTCAGGGCCATTCTTTCGTAGGGATTTTTTGAAAGTCAGATTGTTTAAGCACAGTCTTGTATAATTGTTCAAAAGGGGACGTTTCATATTGTTGAAAAATGACTGACTGGTACGGTCATATGAGAGGTAACTCATGATGGCGCAGGATGTCCCTGATGTAACGTCTTGCAGTTGCATGGCAGTTCATGTTCACACTGTCATGCCACCAATCTGATAACGTAATATGTACATCCCAATAATATAATTAGTTCTGTAACACTGCATGATAACAGCAGACATTGTTCACTACCACCAATGATTGCATAGCTAATTACCTCTTCGGCTACTTTCTTTTTACTGCACTGGGAGTGAGGGGAAGGGAATCTATTATTTTCTGCACCATTAGGATCTCTTTCTAGCTGAGTCTGGACATGGAAGTTAACTTAAAAGGACCAACGAGTCATAAACTTGTTTGGCACAGAAAGCAACCCTCCTGGAAAGGTAGAGAGCAAAGAATTCGCTACGTCCCATCTCTGCACAGCAGGCACCTCAAGCGTGGCCTGTCTACTACAAAACTGCATTTTGTTGGACGTTAGGAGAAATCCTTCTGTGGAGAGATAAGATTTGAAGCCAAGTGTAGTCCTCGAAACAGGAGAGCATGGGACTGGCTGTTTTTCTGCGGCCTCACCATGAAAGACTATTTATTTAAATTACCAGTAACAGACACTCAGACTGGCTCTAGATAATTAATCCTGTAGAAGGCACACTTCCCACACACACATCTACATGTAAGTCCGTGGTTTGTTGAGGTGAAAAACCTGTAGCAGAGTGGGAGAGCTTTTCTTCCTTCCTTCCTGCGCCACAGCACCATTGCTTAACCATTACAGAGTCTGTGAGAGTAGTAGTTTGTTGAAGTTATTTGTAAAACCATACTGGTCGAAACTGGCAAAGTTTTCTACAATTTGCCCTACACTGGAAGAGCCAGGACGACACTTGCTGCAAGGACACTTACCGCACAGACATCAAAGAGAAGACACTTGCTTTCAGGAGATCAATGAGTCGTTACAGAGAACTGCAGGGAAGGAGGTCTCCATATTAGAACTGACTACAGAGGTCGAGCTGGGCTCAGAATATTCAGCCGTTACTGCCGCCGTTGTCCGCACTAATTTATGAGTGATAAGAATCAGCTGGTGGTGGAGTCACCAAACTGAGGGGGACGCAACACCAGTTAACTTATACCAGGATTGGACTGCACCGTTTTATTGTTCGTGCCCAGCTAATTACTTACATCATTCACTTTGACGAATCTATTGGTATCTGTACTTGCTTTATAGGTTCTTTCATTATACTACTAACCACTTTTACAGGCACTGGCTGTATCTATGATAAAGTTTCACGTTATTCTGTCATGCTTCCACTCACCTTGTAGGGAAGCAAATAGGGAAGCAAATCGATGCTAGTACAGCGAGTAAGGTATTGATTATACTCCTAGTCGCTCAGTCAAGGTCAGTCCAACATAGTACCAGAGCATATGCTGTGAGCCACTAATAAAGAGATTGAGGCATGAACTTATGTAAAACTTAAACTTTGAAATATCGTCTCAAAACCTGGTCAGATTATATAAGATCATGAAAATATGAAACATTGAGAAACTCAACATGGTCCACTAATTAGTTACTTCAAAAATCCACTTTTAGTAAAATTCAAAGAGACACATAATGCTAAAGCTAGGAACTTCTAATTTTAGAATTAGGCGCAGTTTACTTAGATGCAGTTTATAACGAAAGCACACGGTAGAAGTTTAGAGGAAGCTACTGCTTTTAATTTTTGAATTATTCCACTTTCTTCAAAATACTAGAAGCGCATGGTATTAACGTTACAGAATTCAACTTCTTTAATTAGGTTGAGTATGTTATTGAAACACCCGGGTCCCCGGGTTCGATTCCCGGCGGGGTCAGAGATTTCCTCTGCCTCGTGATGGCTGGGTGTTGTGTGCTGTCCTTAGGTTAGTTAGGTTTAAGTAGTTCTAAGTTCTAGGGGACTTATGACCACAGCAGTTGAGTCCCATAGTGCTCAGAGCCATTTGAATTTGTTATTGAAACACATGACAGAAATTTCCAGGAAGATACCCCATCAACTTTTTGAGTTATTAAATTGTTGTTGTTGTGGTCTTCAGTCCAGAGACTAGTTTGATGCAGCTCTCCATGCTACTCTACCTGTGCGAACTTCTTCATCTCCCAGTACCTACTGCAACCAACATCTTTCTGAATCTGCTTAGTGTATTCATCTCTTGGTCTCCCTCTTCGATTTTTACCCTCCACGCTGCCCTCCAATACTAAATTGGTGATCCCCTGATGCCTTAGAATATGTCCTACCAACCGATCCCTTCTTCTAGTCATGTTGTGCAACAAACTTCTCTTCTCCCCAATTTTATTCAGTACCCCCTCATTAGTTATGTGATCTACCCATCTAATCTTCAGCATTCTTCTGTAGCAACACATTTAGGAAGCTTCTATTCTCTTCTTGTCCAAACTATTTATCGTCCATGTTTCACTTCCATACATGGCTACACTCCATACAAATACTTTCAGAAACGATTTCGTGACAACTAAATCTATACTCGATGTTAACAAATTTCTATTCTTCAGAAACGCTTTCCTTGCCATTGCCAGTCTACATTTTGTATCCTCTCTACTTCGACCATCATCAGTTATTTTGTTTCCCAAATAGCAAAACTCATTTACTACTTTAAGTGTCTCATTTCCTAATCTAATTCCTTCAGCATCACTCGACTTAATTCGATTATATTCCATTATCCTCGCTTTGCTTTTGTTGATGTTCATCTTATATCCTCCTTTCAAGACACAGTCCATTCCGTTCAACTGCTCTTCCAGATCCTTTGCTGTCTCAGATAGAATTACAATGTCATCAGCGAACCTCAAGGTTTTTATTTCTTCTCCATGGATTTTAATACCTACTCCGAATTTTTTCTTTTGTTTCCTTTATTGCTTGCAAAATATACAGATTGAATAACATCGGGGATAGGCTACAACCATGTCTCACTCCCTTCCCAACTACTGCTTCCCTTTCATGCCCCTGGACTCTTATAACTGCCATCTGGTTTCTCTACAAATTGTAAATAGCCTTTCGCTCTCTGTATTTTACCCCTGCCACCTTCAAAATTTGAAAAAGAATATTCCAGTCAACATTGTCATATCTCTTCTGTTACCCAAGGATTTCTACTAGCCCTCTTCTTTTTACCTACTTGATCTTGTGCTGCTTTCACTATTTCATCTCTCAAAGCTACCCGTTCTTCTTCTACTGCATTTCTTTACCCCGTTCTTGTCAATCGTTCCCTAAGACTCTCTCTGAAACTCTCTACAACCCCTGGTTCTTTCAGTTTATCCAGGTTCCATCTCCTTAAATTCCCACCTTTTTGCAATTTCTTCAGATTTAATCTACAGTTCATAACCAATAGATTGTGATCAGAGTCCACATCTGCCGCTGGAAATGTCTTACAATTCAAAACCTGGTTCCTAAATCTCTGTCCTACCATTATATAATCTATCTGAAACCTTCCAGTATCTCCAGGCCTCTTTCACGTATGCAACGTTTTTTTATGATTCTTGAACCAAGTGTTAGCTATGATTAATTTATGCTCTGTGCAGAATTCTACCAGGCGGCTTCCTCTTTCATTTCTTACCCCCATTCTATATTCACCTACTACGTTTCCTTCTCTTCCTTTTCCTGCTCTCGAATTCCAGTCACCCATGACTATTACATTTTCGTCTCCCTTCACTATCTGAATAATTCCTTTTATCTCATCATACATTTGATCAATATCTTCGTCATCTGCGGAGCTAGTTGGCATATAAACTTGTACTACTGTGGTAGGCGTGGGCTCCGTGTCTATCTTGGCCACAATAATGCGTTCACTATGCTGTTTGTAGTAGTTTACCCGCACTCCTATTTTTTTATTCATTATTATACCTACTCCTGCATTACCCATATTTGATTTTGTATTTATAACCCTGTATTCACCTGACTAGAAGTCTTGTTCCTCCTGCCACCGAACTTCACAATTCCCACTATATCCAACTTTAACCTATCCATTTCCCTTTTTAAATTTTCCAACGTACCTGCCCGATTAAGGAATCTGACATCATACGCTCCGATCCGTAGAACGCCAGTTTTCTTTCTCCTAATAACGACGTCCTCCTGAGTAGTCCCCGCCCGGAGATCGGAATTGGGGGACTATTTTACCTCCGGAATATTTTACCCAAGAGGACGCCATCATCATTTAATCATACAGTAAAGCTGCATGCCCTCGGGAAAAATTACGGTTGTAGTTTCCCCTTGCTTTCAGCCGTTCGCAGTACCGCAACAGCAAGGCCGTTTTGGTTAGTGTCACAAGGCCAGATCAGTCAGTCGTCCAGACTGTTGCCCCTGCAACTACTGAAACGGCTGCTGCCCCTCTTCAGGAACCACACGTTTGTCTGGCCTCGCAATAGAAACCCCTGCGTTGTGGTTGCACCTACGGTGCGGCCATTTGTATCACTGAGGCACGCAAGCCTCCCCACCAACGGCAAGGGGGAGAATAAGCCGAATTATGTCTTTAAACTTTGTGAAACGAGTTAAGGGACCTTTTCTATAAAGCCGAAAAGTCAAGACGACAGGACCATATTCATGGTACGTAATACTGAAGCAGTACCAAGTTTTGAGATAGTACTATAAAGCCTCAAGGTACAAAAAATATAAACAGAGACAGTTGAGAAGCCACTGTCTATCGTAGCTTCCGTTTGGAAAGTCCTGACACTCAAAATTTAAGAGCTGTAGGGCTAAGAATTTTATAGAACGTAAATAAAGTACATTGATAAAAAGTTGGGATCGTTGTTAGTCTTCCACTGATAACAATATTAATAATTTTGTAGTCAGAAAGGGTGTTGGCTTGGCGCTGCTACTAACGCAAAAAGCAGTTTCGAAGCAAGTGTTCCCTTAGGCGTCCTCGCCGAGCATGTGTCTGCACCTAAAAAAGTTATTCGATCGATGTCAGTCAAACGGGGATGCTCTAAGCTCCGCTGTGAATCTGGTCGCAACCGCTTATGCCCAGACGACGTAAAAAATGGCAGACACTGCTAAGTTTCGGTCGAATGATACGTTGCGTATAACTGGTGAAACTATGTAAAAAGGAATTTATCTTGGGTTAAGAATTTATCTGGAAGGCACATGTTTCGTATACTTGTTCTGCTTTGTATGTCGCCCGCTATGTTGTAGAAAACTGCGTGGCAAGTGAAACTTCCCGGCAGATTAGAACTATGTGCCACAGCGAAACTCGAACTCGGGACCTTTGTTTTTCGCGCGCAAGTGCTCTACCGACCCTTTTTTTTTTTTCACTCTCGCCCGATTGCGCCTGCCATCAAGAAGGGTGTGCATGGATCGTACAATCAGCCTCCAGACCACTTCTTTTGCCATAGCTGGGATTCGAACCCAGGTCTTCTTGCTCACTTTTTTTATACAATAATCTTTATTCGACAAACTAACAGTACATATATATACACAATGCAACCGTTCTTCAAGGTACAATTTAAACATATACAAATGATTTTTTAGTTTAACAAAAATATTAGAAAAACATTAAATACAACAAAATATAACACATTCTGTCTTCTTCTTTTTTTTTGTCGATGCGTGAGCACGTTGATAAGGGTGTTGCATCATGTGACGGGTAGGCATAGCACACCCCAACTTTGTGGGGGTCAAGGAAGACGCTGCGGAGATAACCGGTAAAAGTTTGTCGCTAAGATGGTTTTCGGGTGAGGGTGCTATGCGCGGTCACAACTTTGTACCAGAAGTCGAGGACTGTATGCGGACCACTCTGAAAGAGGTATTCTAAAGTCTGTCTTTGAAACCAGATGAGTGTATGGTGCTTAGCAAGAGGATAGTGAAATGTCTGGGGCAACAACAAGAAATCTAGGGTTACCGTCGTTGGTGGGGCACGGAAGTAAAAGTCCACGATTCGTTGGATGAGGAACCAAACGTTTCGTTTTAGAAGGCACGTAAGACGGTGCTCGTCGGTGTCTTAAAGCTGACAGTCAGGACAGAATGGGGAGGTGGCCAGTCCTATGCGATAAATTCGACTATTAGTCGTGAATCTGCCGTAGACTAAAACATACTAGAGTGCAGACACAGACAACGGTAAAAAGGGTGCATGCACACACCCCCAAACCGTTCGCCAGTGAATGTCAGGATGCTGTAGCACCATGGGGTCGCAAGGGTTGGAGCGCATAAACAAACGATAATAGTCCTTTGTACGGGGAGGACGGGTGACTGGAAGATCGACCCGAACTTAACAGAGTTCTATGAAACAATTGGCGACATGGTACAATAATGGATAAATAGGTGGCATATTAATCGGTGGATCGAGAGAAGCTTGTCGGAGGATATCTAAGAGACTGCGTGTTAAGGACGGGACCGGCCCCCGCCAGTGCCACAACATAGTATGGACAAAGAGTGCAGAAGATCGTGCCAGCACGTTGACGAGTCCGAGGCCACCTTTTGCAGGAGGCAGTGTTAGAGTGTTGTAGCGGACTTTGAAAAGTGCCCCTGCTGACACGAAATATCCAAAAGCTGATTGGATGCGGCGGCCAAGGAGTAATGGGAGTGGGAGGATCTGGGCGACGTGTACCAGTTTAGGGGTGACATACATGTTGACATAGGACACGCGTTGGAGTTGGTTTAACTTACGGTGCACTTGACCGCGAACATGGTGCCGAATCGAATGCAAAAGCCTCCGGTAAGCGAGGGCCACTGTGCGGTGTGTGGAGCTCGTAAATTCGATACCCAAGTAACGAAGGGTGGTACTGACTGGGAGTGGGGTCGGCACCATAACCGGGAGGTCACGCCCAACGTGCATTATAGTCGATTTGCGGACATCAAGAATGCTGCCCGAAATACGTCCATACTGGTGGATCCATTGGATGGTGTCATTGAGTTCCGTGGAGGAGCAGGTGAGAAAGGGGAGGTCGCCCGCATAAGCCCTGCAGTGAAAGGTGCAGCCACACAAAGTGAAACCCTGCAGTTTGGAGGTAAGAACAGTGATGAGAGGCTCAAGTGCAATGGCGTTTAGAAAAGTAGACATAGGGCATCCTTGACGCACAGAGCGGCGTATAGGAATAGGCCCTACAAGCCTCGCATTGAGTTGTACCATCAAAACCGCGGGAAGCAGTAACCGGCGTATGGCATCGACAAAGAGTAATGGGAACCCCATACGTGTCGCCTCCATGAGGAGGAATGGATGTCGAACGCGATAAAAGGCACTCGTGAAATCGATGGATACCAGTTCTGCACGAAGGCGACAAACTCCGCCAGCGCGATAAGGTCACGGCAATCTCCTAGGGCTGTCTGTAGGGTCACCCCACAACCGCGTGCAGTCTGCTCCGGTGAAAGGTGCGCATGCGTGCTGCTAATAGGCGTGCATAGATTTTATAGTCTGAATTCATTAATGCTAGGAGGCGATATGTAGAGACATGAGGCCCTCCCTTCGGCTTAGGCACAAGTAGAAGAATGCCAGTGACGAATTCTGATGGAATTGGGAAGAACGGAGTAAAGAGTTCCTGAATCATTTCCGTCCAGCGAGGAAGCATTAACGTGGTGAACGCCCGGTAAAACTCCACGGGGAGACCATCCGGTCCTGGTGATTTGTTCTTGGCCATCTTGCTGATCGCATCTACCACCTCTTCTGCGGTGATTGCAGGCATCGTGGACGTTGACTCCGCTACGGTGAGCGACCGATCAGGGGGAGGATGAAGATCATCATGAATTGGCGTTGCCATCGGTTCGTCGTCATACAATCGGTGATAATGTTCAGCAGAGACAGACACCACTGCTGCCTGTGTCGTGTGGTGAACACCGTCGGAGGTCGTGATATTGGGGACGAAAAGTCGACGTCTACGACGGTGGTCGGATGCGGCATGGATTATGGATGGCGTTTCGTCGAGGAGGAGGTCCTGTCGTCGGGAACGCACCACGACACCATACAGTCGTGCACGTTGGAGAGAGAGGAGACGAGATTTAGCACGCTGTCGTTCCCTATGGGTGTCAGGTTATGGAGGGAGCGCATCGGGCTCACGGAGGACGGCGTAGTGAAAATTTGTGGTATCTCGATGCCATGCTGCTGCTTCCTTGCCTCATTTCATGAAGATCTTTCTGATCGCAGGTTTGGCACATTTGAGCCACCAATGGAGCGTGGATGTGTACTGCGGGAGGCGTCGTTCGCAAGACACCCATGTAGTGGCAATACATTGTCGGCAGTGTGGATCATTAAGGAGGGAGGCGTTAAGCTTCCAGTAACCTCTGCTGCACCATATTGAGTGAGGTGGCAAAGCCAGGGACTAATGACGGCGCAATGATCCGAATATGCAAGGGGCCATCGTTCTGCTTGGGAGACTTTTCTGCCAAGGTGGGCAGAGACATAAAACCGTCACAGTCTGCTCGCAGAATGTGCTGTACAATGGGTAAAACCGAGGGTGTTGGCATGAATTTTCTCCCAAACGTCCACTAGATGAAAATCTTCGATTAAGGTGAGCAGCGCCGGGCATGGCGAATAACCAGGCATTTGGTCCTGCGGATGGAGGACGCAGTTGAAGTCGCCTCCCATGATAAGGAGATCATAGCGCCCAGCAAACAGGGGCGCCACGTCATGACCGAAAAAAAGTGGACCGCTGCCGACGGTTCGTGCACGCGGGGCGAAGATGGTAACAGCCATGCCCCTACCACAGGGAAGGATTGTCGTGTCCGTGAGTGGGATTCCTTCGCGTATGTAGAAAGCCACTCCACGCCCTGATTGATCACATGTGGACGTGTATGAGTCTCAGCCGTAGACCGGTGGTAGCGTGCCAACGCGAACTTCCTGAAGAAGGGCAACGTCGACGTCAGAGGCACGAAGCATGTCACATAGGAGCTGCAGTTTGGGTGCAGTGCCGGTCATGTTGATGTTCAGTGTGGCGAACCGGTACGTTTGTTTCAGTGGTGGTGGATGAGCATCTACCATCACCGAGGGGAGTATGAGGAGGCCACCGACACGAAGTCCCGTCCCATCTGCTGCAGTGCCTCGCTTTTGATGTTAAAAGGCGGCCTCGTCTGGGGTAGGCAACTCTTCCGGAGGAGGGGGCGTACCTTCCTCAACGTCGTCGGCCCATGCTCCTGTGCCTTGGGTCTGTCCAATGTCCACGGGAATGGCGTCTGCCCCCGGTAGCTGAGTGGTCAGCGCGACAGACTGGCAATCCTAAGGGCCCGGGATCGATTCCGGGCTGGGTCTTGTCCTAATCATCATCATTTCATCCTCATCGACGCGCAAGTCGCCGAAGTGGCGTCAGATTGAAAGACTTGCACAAGGCGAACGGTCTACCCGACGGGAGGCCCTCGTCACACGGCATTATTTATTATGGGAATGGCATCGTGATGAGAGGGATCTGGAGCTGTCGGCGGGGAGGCAGTCGTCTCAACCTGCGCACCGATCGTTTCATTGTGCATGACGGCCTCCATGGTGGTCCCGTCCTGTGAAACGTCTTGTTCCTCGTGAAAGCTGTCCGCCGATCTCTGCGTGGAAATGTCGGCTGGTTGGATGTCGTCTTCGTCGTCTGGGGTGGCGACGCTTTGAGAGCCCGTGGGTGAACGGTAGCGGTGTTTGCGCACGTGTTCCTCAATGTCGGACGATTGGAAGGAGGAGCGTCGACCTGGTTCGAAGGCGTCGGTGGGTACAATGAAATTGTCAGACAGGTGTTGTGAAGAAGTACTGGTCTCCTCAGCGTTCGGTGCGGGAGCCTGTTCGGCGGCAAGGTTGTCAGGTGGGACGACTGCACCGTCCGTAGGTGGATGGGACGGTGGGACTTCCCGATCGGAGGGACCGGGCGACGGACTGGACGAAACTGTAGACGTGGCGAGAGCCGCTGCGTAAGTGACTGGTAGGGCGGTCATCATGGGTGTGACGGACGCTTCCGACAATAGAAGCTGCGCAACACGTCGTTGAATGCATTCAGACCGTAAATGACCTTCTTTCCCGCAACCGGAACAGGTGCGAGGTTGGCCGTCATACATTATAATGGCACGGCAGCCTCCGATACGTAGATAGGAAGGCACGTGTTTCTGCAACTCGATGCAGACCTGTCTGACACCGTTTAAGGGGACACAGTCGCGAGGGAACTCCCATAAGGAATCAATGCTGAAACGAGCAAACGTCAGGTACACTTTCTGAAGTAACTAACAGAGATAAAGACCTGAAACTTTTACAGTGTACAGCTGAAACATCATTCTCAAATCACATAAAAAATGGTTAATGTATTTTATATATTTCATGAGTAATCATTTTTTTGTTCTATAAGACAAAAAATTAAAACTTCTCTAAACACCTGTTCTTTTTATCACTACCGGTCTATTTTTTATCTAATTAATCATCGTTGTATTAACAAGAGATACTGTAAGTCTGATGTCTGTAGCAGTCATAGTTTTTGAGAAAAGTGTACCAGAAGGTCAAAAAATGTAGTTTTGAGAAAAATGGTATTAAAGTTTTACATGCAAGAAAGTAATGTACATTGTCATAAAGACACACTTTTAAAACATTCCAGGGCTATACTGTGGCTCAGCTTCTTGATATTTATCTTCTTTTCTTCTTTTCTTTGATCTTATGGCTATCCTGGCCTCCTTGGTAGCATTTCCTGCAGAAATATCAGCATAACGGATACGTTCCATGTCAATCTTTTTCAGTCCCCTTTCAGTATTGGCACTATCCTTTGTTCCCAAGAGTCTTAATGCATCAGTCTGCTTTGACACACCAGCATTGAAGCACATCACTGCTTCATGAACAAGAAATTTTAGTGTTTCTTTTCTAACGAAAACAGTTTTTCGTAGCCTTGTCCAAATGACAGAATTCAAACTTTCATTTGGGTTTTTCCATGGAGACACTTTTTCAAGAGCTCTTGTTGGCTAAGGTCTCTGAAAATGGGTTTCACAGCTAGCAGGATTTTTTCTGGAATTCAATGTTTGTGCTTATAGCTGGAAGATGTAGCTGGGTTGTTGAATTTGCACCAGCTGTCAGGTCCCCTTGGGCAAAGGTTATGTTGTGGTTCCTCATCTGTTGGAATTTTGTGGAAGAATATAGCCCAGATGGCTCTCCTCATTGCTTCTACATTGTTGCAGTTATTTCTAATGGCCATACCATAATAAGTATGGATCCTCTCTATTTCAGCCTTTGTCAGGCCCCCTTTACCACCTAACTTTTTTTCCTTACATATCTTTAGAAGTCGTGATCCCATTCTTTTCTGTACATATTCTATACATTCCAGTTTATTAATTTTGAGTCTAGGCCCATAAGGTTTATCTTCTACCACTTTCTGATAAGCCTTACTGTCTCCGTCCCCAAGATAGTCTGTATAGAGGATACCTCTTGACTGCACAGACCTTTTGAAAATGTTAGCAACACCAGCCACTTCCATGCCTCCACTAGAACCATCATAGACCTTTTTGCACACATGTTGTATAGTGGGATTTTTGCTACAGATGTCACAAAACTTAGTAATAATTTCAATATCCAGAACCTTCCCAGTATCAAAAGAAGCTGCTGACACAATGTCATTTAGGGATGTATGCCCATCAAAACCATCAGGAATTTGCTTTGGGTCATATTTCGTATCATTCAACTGAACTGCTTCTTTGGCTGCTTTCAACATTGTAGATTCACTTACCTCAGCTACAACTGCACCAATAGTCTTGTTGTAAACATCAAACTTTCTTGGAGGTGGAGGAATGTTCACCACTGCACAAAGAACAGCACCTGCACTTCGCCCTTTTACAATAGATCTAAGTGCATACACTAATCTTATATTGTTTTCATACAATCTGCTTCTTGTTACGTGATATGACATTGTATTGGCAGTACAGCTACATTCCAAACATGTCAAAACTAAATTAGAAACTATTCCCTTGGTTTTCACCACATCTTCGTGCAAAGTAACGTTTCCACCACAGTTTTTACAATTTGTGTGTTTTTCGATAAGTTCACGTAATAAACTCATGGAGATCAGAATGTTCACACCACATACTGCATTGTCACGCATTTGAGAGGCACTTGGAAAACAGGCAGCACCTACAAGCTTCTTGCTTGAAGCACTGACACTCGCACTGACTTCACTTTCAATATTATTTTCTTCCCTCTGTTCAAAACTAGCAGTTTCGCGGTTTATTTTTACATATTTATTTCCACGAAACTTAGGCTTATATCCAAACTTCCTTATTCTACCCATTGTGTTATAACGTTTCACAAAATCATTACATTTGTATCACCAAAACGTAAACAACTAGGCTTGAAGAAACTGACAAACGATAGTCGACAATGCAGACAGGCTGGCAAACATCAGAATAACAATACTCTCTTGCAACCCAAATAAAGAGTATTTATATCCGTGGAACATAAATGATTGTTGTACTATAGTCAATGCTGACTACTGCGCAAGACACAGTAAAAATGGACGTGGCGCTAGTTACCATGCTTCACGAACAAATTAATAACTCCGAATATAATAATCAGATTTGTATGAAACAAACGGCATTTTGTAGCCAAATAATTGGAGCATAGATTAAGACTAAAAAAAATTCGATTTTTTTGAGCCTGTTCGCGACTGTGTCCCCATAAAACGGGACAGATTTGAAATTGTACCCATTATCCCTTTTACTGACCGACCAAGTACAACAGGCATGGGACGCCATTCCACAAACTGACATCCGGCAGCTGTGCAACATAATACGCCCACGTTTGAATGCACCAATTAAAGATTCTCGAGGCTACACCGGTTATTAATGTACCAGAATTTCACATTTGCACGGGCTTATTCAAGCTTGCATTAACCTGTGATCTTGCAATGTTAACCACTTAAATAAGTTAGATAAATGAATTCCGAAATATCGTTAGTCTCCACTAATTACATTTTGGTGTTGAGATTTTTTCTGCCAGGCACTTAATTCTAAATTTCAGAGTAGTCATGCAGATGTAGATGTTGATGTTCAGAGAATATACACTCCTGGAAATTGAAATAAGAACACCGTGAATTCATTGTCCCAGGAAGGGGAAACTTTATTGACACATTCCTGGGGTCAGATACATCACATGATCACACTGACAGAATCACAGGCACATAGACACAGGCAACAGAGCATGCACAATGTCGGCACTAGTACAGTGTATATCCACCTTTCGCAGCAATGCAGGCTGCTATTCTCCCATGGAGACGATCGTAGAGATGCTGGATGTAGTCCTGTGGAACGGCTTGCCATGCCATTTCCACCTGGCGCCTCAGTTGGACCAGCGTTCGTGCTGGACGTGCAGACCGCGTGAGACGACGCTTCATCCAGTCCCAAACATGCTCAATGGGGGACAGATCCGGAGATCTTGCTGGCCAGGGTAGTTGACTTACACCTTCTAGAGCACGTTGGGTGGCACGGGATACATGCGGACGTGCATTGTCCTGTTGGAACAGCAAGTTCCCTTGCCGGTCTAGGAATGGTAGAACGATGGGTTCGATGACGGTTTGGATGTACCGTGCACTATTCAGTGTCCCCTCGACGATCACCAGTGGTGTACGGCCAGTGTAGGAGATCGCTCCCCACACCATGATGCCGGGTGTTGGCCCTGTGTGCCTCGGTCGTATGCAGTCCTGATTGTGGCGCTCACCTGCACGGCGCCAAACACGCATACGACCATCATTGGCACCAAGGCAGAAGCGACTCTCATCGCTGAAGACGACACGTCTCCATTCGTCCCTCCATTCACGCCTGTCGCGACACCACTGGAGGCGGGCTGCACGATGTTGGGGCGTGAGCGGAAGACGGCCTAACGGTGTGCGGGACTGTAGCCCAGCTTCATGGAGACGGTTGCGAATGGTCCTCACCGATACCCCAGGAGCAACAGTGTCCCTAATTTGCTGGGAAGTGGCGGTGCGGTCCCCTACGGCACTGCGTAGGATCCTACGGTCTTGGCATGCATCCGTGCGTCGCTGTGGTCCGGTCCCAGGTCGACGGGCACGTGCACCTCCCGCCGACCACTGGCGACAACATCGATGTACTGTGGAGACCTCACGCCCCATGTGTTGAGCAATTCGGCGGTACGTCCACCAGGCCTCCCGCATGCCCACTATACGCCCTCGCTCAAAGTCCGTCAACTGCACATACGGTTCACGTCCACGCTGTCGCGGCATGCTACCAGTGTTAAAGACTGCGATGGATAAAGGCGCTGCAGTCTGGAACCGCAAGACCGCTACGGTCGCAGGTTCGAATCCTGCCTCGGGCATGGATGTTTGTGATGTCCTTAGGTTAGTTAGGTTTAACTAGTTCTAAGTTCTCGGGGACTAATGACCTCAGCAGTTGAGTCCCATAGTGCTCAGAGCCATTTGAACCATTTTGAACTGCGATGGAGCTCCGTATGCCACGGCAAACTGGCTGGCACTGACGGCGGCGGCGCACAAATGCTGCGCAGCTAGCGCCATTCGACGGCCAACACCGCGGTTCCTGGTGTGTCCGCTGTGCCGTGCGTGTGATCATTGCTTGTACAGCCCTCTCGCAGTGTCCGGAGCAAGTATGGTGGGTCTGACACACCGGTGTCAATGTGTTCTTTTTTCCATTTCCAGGAGTGTACGAACAGGGTAAGATTGTGTCTTTCAGATACGGAGGCAGACGTTGTGATGGTCATCGTAGAGGGAATTAATGCCGTAGACTGGTTGTGTATAATAATTGCTCAACCCCGCAAACACTCTGAGACTTGGAGGAAAAGTCCATAAAATCGTAGGCATTAGGTACCTCGAGCAAGATGTTGTGGAAGAAAGTAAGCAAGCTGCTGGTTAAAGAGTGCCAGACCGTGTCCTAGCTAGTGGGCATGTAGCCGAAAATGTAAACATTCATTTAAAAGTCATTATAGCCATAGTTATTAACGAACAGATGTAAAATTTTGCATCTGTGAGGAAAAAGAGCTGTAATGTAATGGAAAATGAAATAAAATACTCAGGATTAATATTTTGTCAAAAAAAAAAAAGAATTTTTAATTTTTATTCTTCCATAAAAAGCCTTAAGTCAAATACTAATCACGTAATGAATTTGAAAATATTACTGTAGGGCAATAAGAATGTTAGAAGACCATTGAGGACCTATAGAACTATTATTTCGAAAAATTTTTATTATGTACAGAGTTTTGAATTTTACACATTGAAAATTAAGTTTTTTTTTCTACTTACAACCCTGTATATAAGAATGCAATAGAAGGATATTGCATTTTTGAGTTCCAATGAGACAGCAACAGATTGCGAACAGCTTCTGAAAATTTAATAGCGTTTGCGCATATATTTTTTGAGAAAAGGCTTCTAATAACGCAAAAAATGTAAAACTGAGAAAATGCGATTCAAAGATTTTCTTCTCGTGTTACGACATATAATAAGCTTAGCTCAGCTTTGAAATCCTCCATACTGATACTCGCCACCCTGCAGGTTTCTCTTCTCTCCCATTTTGATCAGTCTGGCCTTTATTTTTAAGTAAGATAGTGATCTGTCAGCTTTCCTGACCCTTCTCTCCTCGATGGTGTAAAGTGCTTTTGTTGTAAAAATCTTCGGATTTGCACCAGCTCTCTTCAGCCATTCAGTTCTACCATTATTTCCCTCATTAAAACAAAAAGCTGCGTCAGAGGCACTTATTTTTAACACATAAGTTCCTCAGTCTTCTTTTTGAACATCTAATCCAAATGAAATTATCTACACTTTCATTCACATTTTGTGTTTTGTTATAAAGATACTTCCTTAATAAAGAAAGTTTGCAAGAATCCTGGATGTGGGCTTAACTGGAATCATAACAGGTTCTGACAGTGAGTCCCTACGTGTATAGGTTTCCTTTATTGTGTTGCATTTGCAACAATCATTCTTTTGTCCGTGGATAGCATGTGAAAGTAAATTGCCCACACAGCGCGTTCCATTGCCTCTAAATCGCTTGTATTTTTCCTATTGGCTCCTCCATAACTGAACAGTTGATTCGTCTGGAAAATTTCCAATTTTACATCAAACGCCTTTACGGGGAGGAGATGGCCTCAAATGTAAGAAGGCTCGACAAGCTACGTGGTAAGAGAGCAAAACTTTTAAGTTCTTTAAATTTTTTAATGAGTTTTCGGGACCATGGCATACTGCCCAAATTTGCCAGAGTGACACATTTCATTAAGACGACCACTGCACGGAAAATAATGGAGAAGGCGAGCCGTGCTATTGTGAAGGAGAGAATCTGTTATACGAGACGAAGGTTGGATCCCATATCAGGATAATTGTTCCATCTACACTTGAAGATTGCAGCACTTCTTTCTCCTATATCATGGGACTGGATGGATGGAGTGACTTCAGCCAAGTTCGATTGCGTATATAAGGCTGCTAGTTCCCGGCAGATGTCGAAATTTGATCTCTTGGTGCCACTACAGCCGACGCCACAGGAAATTACTGCACGACGTTCCGTTGTTAATTTCACGGAGAAGATTTTAGACGATGCGACGCTGTCAGTTTTGGAAAAAGGTCTTAAGTTTGCACCTACACCAAATGCAGTACCTCTTATAAGTTTCGTAAGTGGTGTTGAACGAGCTGTGCGTAGCCTTCCTATGGACGCTGTTGAAGAAATAAGAAGGGAAACTGGTCTGGTTCTTCTGAAAGCTCCTCCCCAACGCCGTAATATAACCGCTGAAGAAAGGGCTACACTACGGAACCTTCGAGAAGATCCGGAAATAGTGGTGCTGAAGGCTGATAAAGGTAATTCTACCGTTATGTTACCTTTGTTGTATTTGGAGAAGATGTATTGTCTATATTGACTACTTAGTGATACTATGTACAGAAGGACTGATCAAGACCCAACAGCACGAGTGCAACGGAAGTCGTGTGCACTTCTGAACTCTTCCCCGTTAGCTCCAGAGACCATCAAGCGGTTAAGACCACATGGCAGCGTACCACCGAGACTGTACGGTCTTCCTAAAGTACATAAAGAAGGTCTGCCTTTACGGCCTATTGTGAGTAATATTGACGCATCCACATATGATTTAGCCAAACGTCTAGCTTCTTTGCTGAGACCATTTGTTGGCAAATGTTCACATCATATATGGAACTCTGCTGATTTTATCAACAGACTGGGGGCTCTCCACTTAAGCAGTTCGAATCTTCTAGTGAGTTTTGATGTAGTTTCCCTTTTCACAAAAGTACCTCTTGCAGATTCCTTGACGCTAATCTGTCAGCAGTTTGAATGGGACATCACTGCTTTGTTTCGACATTCTCTTTCCTAAACTTATTTTATGTTTAACCAGGAATATTTTGAACAGTCTGAAGGTGTCGCCATGGGCAGCCCTCTGTCTCCTCTCGTGGCTAACCTCTTTGTGGAGGATTTTGAGGAGAGAGCACTTGAATCAGCGGTCTATAAACCAACTGTTTTTGGGAGATACGTCGATGATACTTTCGTAGTGTGGCGCTACAGAGAAGAAAAGTTAATGGACTTTTTTCATCATCTTAACTCCGTCCATGAGAATATTCGATTTACTATGGAACTAGAGAAAGATGATTGCTTTCCATTCCTGGATGTTTTGGTTGAACGGAAGAGTGACGGCTCGGTGGGACATTATGCTTATCGTAAGCCCACTCACACTGATTTGTACTTGCATTCTTCAAGTTGCCATCACCCATCCCAAACCATGAGTGTACTTAAAACCATTGTGCATAAGCCACATACGGTGTCGGAACTTGCACATGTAAGGACGGTGTTCAGAAACAATGGATACTTGACCCGGCAAATTAACAGGGCCTTCTCAACTAGAGACAGGAACCTGGAAGTGGATAAAGAGGAGAACGCTCCAGCCAAGTCTCTAGCTTTTCTTCCCTTCGTTGGAAATATCTCCTTCAAAATAGCGAGAATTCTTAATAATTTTAATGTGAAAGTGGTTTTTCGTCCACCTTCTAAGATTTCGGTTTTGCTGGGATCGGTGAAGGATGATTTGTTACTGCGGAAGGCGGTATTTAAAAAATACCGTGTCAATGTGGTATGGCGTATATAGGACAGACAACGCCTACAGTGGAAGAGCGTTGTACGGAACATCAACGTTGCACTCGCCTACTGCAACCCAGTAAGGCTGCAGTTGCGAAACATTGTATTTCCAACGGACATTCAATGGAGTACGACCAAACTTCGATTTTGGTCACAGCAACAACTTTTTGGGACTCCATTATCAAAGAATCCGTTGAAATACGCATCGCGGGAAATCTGATGAACCGTGACAGAGGTTACCAATTGAATGACGCGTGGAATCCCGTCATCTCCTAAATTTGCTCGAGACGAAGACGCCAGAAGACTTCGATAGCTGCGGCCAACGAAAATACCGAGAGCAGCTGAGTCTTACAATTTCACCAGCGAGGGCGCTGTCGCTGGGCGGTGTGGTCCTTCTGTCTCCGTGACTGCAACGCATGCGTTGCTGTACCATTAGCGCACTATATAAGACGGAGCGGAGAACGCCTTCGTCAGTCCTCGTTCGGCTCACCTGAAGATGGCTGGCAGTTGTCCAGATGAAATATCGTGCAATGAAGTTTACGACGACTGGCTGCAAGCCTGAAATCTTTTTGAAAGTTGATTCGCAGGGAAAATTTCAAATTTTACATAGCTTGATGATGTTTACAGCATGGCTGGCCCAGGAGTTGGTCAGCAAAGACACATTGGTGTAATTTGCTATATTTTACTTGTCAGTGACATACATGATAATACCGAAAGTTCTGTAAATTCATACGAGACTGGATCGCACTTTCTGTAGTTTGAGGGGCCGGCCGCGGTGGTCTAGCGGTTCTAGGCGCTCAGTCCGGAACCGCGCGACTGCTACGGTCGCAGGTTCGAATCCTGCCTCGGGCATGGATGTGTGTGATGTCCTTAGGTTAATTAGGTTTAAGTAGTTCTAAGTTCTAGGGGACTGATGACTACAGATGTTAAGTCCCATAGTGCTCAGAGCCATTTGAACCATTTTGTAGTTTGAGGGAAGCTTTGTGAACAGAGAAGTAGTGCGGTTGACTCAGGGCTGGTGTACTTATCACACCAAGAGATTACGTTTATGAGACACAATGAGGGCACTGCTTGTCATGGAATTTGTAGAGGAGAGTTCTATTTGATTGAATTCTATTTAGGATGGATATAGTATTTTTTTGCTCTTGCTTTTCATTGTCTTATTTACTAAAGGGTGTACGTACGCTGTTTGTGTCTGTCTATTTGTGTCGTCAGTCTAATATTAACTCAAGGTTTCGTCCTCAGCTGGTTGCGTTTTATGTTTAGTTACTAAACTAAGATCTTTTATTGGGTATCTTTGTGTTCTACTGAAGTTTTGTTGTTGTTGTTTGTCGTTGTGGTCTTCAGACCAGAGACTGGTTTGATGCAGCTCTCCACGGTACTCTATACTATGCAAGCGTCTTCATCTCCAGTACCTACTGCAATCTACATCCTTCTGAATCTGCTTAGTGTATTCATCTCTTGGTTTCCCTCTGCGATTTTTACCCTCCACTGTGCCCTCCAATACTAAATTGGTGATTCCTTGATGCCTCAGAACATGTACAACCAACCGATCCCTTCTTCTAGTCAAGTTGTGCCACTATTTTTTTCCGCCAATTCTTTTCAGTACCCCATCTTTAGTTGTGTGATCGACCCATCTAATACTCAGCATTCTACTGTAGCACCACATTTCGAAAGCTTCTATTCCCCTCTTTTGTTGTTAGTTCTGATTATTAATTGGTGCTCCCTTTATGGTAACGTTTTTGATCTCAGAGGGGCTAGATTATAGATACCTTGTGCTACTGTCTTAGGTTAGTATTTTTTTTTATTTTGCTAAATTTATCCGTGTCCTCTTACTTATAGCTTAGTAGTTCCAGTGAGACAAATATTTTGTAGTAAATTATGTAACTGTATTAGGGCTATAGTGTCTTTTGGAAAAGTGAGCGCTTTTTCCCTGTTTGTTCTTTCTCTTGTATGAGCTCTGAGATGTTTAATGCATTTGACTGACATTCTTTTTAACAGTTTACGCTACACAACACCCAGCTATTTTTCAACTCCCACTGTTTCATTTGCAACAATATGGATCTAGTATAACAGATCATCGTCGGAAGGACCCTCCATGCCATACAGTCACTGTAAGGAAACTTCTAAGGAAACAGATAGTCCTGAGTAATACACTAATGTGACCACCGCCTGTGTTCGAAGTCAACGTGTGATAACAGGCAACAGGTGGCAGAATTGCAGTGGAGGGATATAAAGCGTGTCGGGGCGACGCGGGAAACAGTGCAATCTTTGTCGTAATGCAGAAACGGAGCACTTATCTGACGCCCGAAAGGCATGGTAATTGTCTTCCAGGTCAAGGGTGGAAGCATTTCCAAAACCCCTATGTTTGTTTTTAACTTGTTCACGTGCCGCTGAGGTTCACGTATACCGTGCATGGGAAGAATGGTTCAAATGGCTCTGAGCACAATGGGACTCAACATGTGAGGTCATCAGTCCCCTAGAACTTAGAACTACTTGAACATGACTAACCTAAGGACATCACACACATCCATGCCTGAGACAGGATTCGAACCTGCGACCGTAGCAGTCGCACGGTTCCGAACTGAAGCGCCTAGAACCGCTCGGGCACCTGGGCCGGCTGCATGGGAAAATGACGCTACTCAAAACCAGCGGCGAGCCGACTGTCGTGTACCACGGCCATAGATGACACGGGTAAACGACGGCTGCAGAGATGTGTTTAGGTGAATAGACGTGCAACTGCTGAGAAACTGACCGTCCAGATGAACCAATGGGCTGCCAACAGTGTCACGTTTACGACCGCTCAGCGGGCGTTGCTTCGTGTGGACCTTCACTGCAGGCGCCTGTTTCGTGCAGCCATGCTGATTACTCATCACTTAACACTTCCGGGCTGAGATACCGTGGTCCATACATAAAATTCTCCCCTGACGTTTCGCCTTCGACTGCGGAAGGCATCCACCGGGGACAAGAGGCGTACTGCAACGAGAGCGCGAGTGAGCGCCATATATATAAGCCATCCAGAGGGCGCCGCTGTCAGTCACAAAATATGTGAACCAGCTCACTTAGATGATGAGATTGAACACCTTAGAGCGACCTTCAAGGAGAATGGGTACTCCAACAGAGAGATAGATCGTGCATTACGCCCTAGACTGATAACCAGGACAGGCGAGGATCGACACCAACCCAAGGGGGAAGTGTTCTTGCCATTCATCAATAAGGTCACTGATCGCATTGGAAAAATTTTAAGCAAGTACGATGTGGAAACTGTTTTCAGGCCCACCACGAAAATGAAAGAATGTTTAAGATCCGCAAAAGATAAACGACATCCTCTAGCTACACCAGGTGTCTATAAAATTCCGTGTAGTTGTGGAAAGGTCTATATGGCACAACAAAAAGAAGCGTCAACACTCGTCTGGGTGAAAATAAAAGGAACTGCCGCCTCAAACATATTGATAAATCGGCTGTAGCGGATCATATGTTTCAGGAAGGTGATCATGAAATAAAGTTTAGTGAGACGACGGTCATAGCAAAGACGTCGCATTATTATGCGCGAATGTACAGATAGGCTATTGAGATTACCAAATTTTAATAGAAAAGATGAAGCCATTAAGCTGGATAAGATATGGATGTCAACATTGCAGCAGCAGAGTGACAATCGATTAATTTCAAATGAGAAAGTTGGCAATATCAGATATTATAGGACAGCCGACGTCACGTAATTGACAGCGGCGCTCTGTGGATGGACCACTGCATCTCAGCCCGTAAGTGTTAAGTGATGACAACACCTGCCGTGAAAGCCTTCATTCCATGCTGATTACTGTTCATCGGCGACGAAAGTTGGAATTTGCGTGCCAGTACCGCTATTGGAAGTCCACAGGGTGGCGACAGGCGACCTTTTCAGATGAATTACGTTTTATACTCGATCGGAGAGATGGCATACAAGGCGTGAAGCTTCTAAAAGCAAACACCCTGCAACAATTGTCGTTAGTGTAGAGGTCGGCCGGTCTCTGTGGCCGAGCGGCTCTAGGTGCTTCATTTCGGAACCGCGCTGCTGCTACGGTCGCAGTTTCGAATCCTGCCTGGGGCATGGGTTTGTGTAGTGTCCTTAGGTTAGTTAGGTTCAAGTAGTTCTAAGTCTAAGGGACTGACGACCTCAGATGTTAAGTCCCATAGTGCTCAAGGCCATTTGAACTATTTTTGTACAGGTCGGCGGAGGAAGCGGAATGCGTTCGTGGCATTCTCTGGGTGATCTTATCATTCTGTAAGTCACGGTGCATCAAGACAAGCATGCAACCATCCTTGGGGATCGTGTCCACCCCTAAATAAGGTTTGCTTTTCCTCGGCGCGAATGACATCTAGCGGCTGGAGGGTGCAACGTGTCACACTGGTCGTAGCTCATGCGTGCCTGGTGCATAAAGCGCCAGGACGAGTTTACCGTACCCTCTTAGCCACCAAACTCCCCGGATTTGAATCCAATTGAGAAATGTGGGACCCACTTGATCGGGCTGTTCGTGTCATGGATCCTCAACCGAGAAACGTAGCGCAGCTGGGCACGGCACGAGAGTACGCGTGGCTCCACATCCCAGTCGGTATCTTCCAGAATCTCAGTGACTGTCTTGCTGCACATCTCGCAGCGGTACGTACTAAAAAAGGTGGTTATTCAGGCTTTTGACAGCTGGTCACATCAATGTAGCTGGACAGTGTATGTTCAAAACAAATCTTAGGGATTTAAACATAGAGATGCTGAATGAAACACGTTTGCTTGTCAAGAGGGCAGTGCGTGGAGCTTCCAGTGACTACTGTAGCAGAATATTACCGAAAGATCATTCAAGAAATCTTAATAAATTCAGGATGTATGTAAAGGATGTTAGTGGTAGTAAAATTAGTGTCCGGATACCCACAGGTGAGATGGGAACTGAAAACGAGGAAAGCAAAGCGTAAGCAGAAATACTTGACTTCGTTTCCAAATGTTCCTTTACAAAGGAAAACTCAGTAACAATGCCCCAGCTTAATTCTCGTGCCATTACAAAGATGACTGGAAACTGAAATAAACATTAGTGTAACTGCCGTCGAGGAAATACTGATGTTTTTAAAACTAAACAATACTCCATGGCCTGACGGAATCCCTATCAGATCCTGCATAGACTTTGCGGCTGAGGTAGCCCACTCTTTTAATTATCCAGTGGTTGGGAGAAAGCACAGGTCTCATCTATTTACATGTAGGGTGGCTAAAGAGATCCACAGTACTAGTGTCCAGTATCCTTGACGTCCATGTATTGTAGAATCTTAGAACATATTCTGAGCTAAAGTGTAATGAGGTATCTTGAACAGATTGATCTCAAATCAACCAGCATCAATTCCGAAAACAATGATCATGTGAAACTCAACTCACGCTTTTATCTAATGACATTCTGTAAGCCATGGCTCAACTGATCCCGGAAGATGACGTGTTTCTTGACTTTAGAAAGGCATCTGACACTGCCACGCATACTCTTATAATTGAAATTATCAAAAGCACGATAAAGTGGGGTATTAAGCAAGATCTGAAACTGGATTCAGGATTTCTTCGTGGGGAGGACACAGCATGTTACCATGGGTGGAAAGTCATCGAGAGATGTAGAAGTAACTTCACGTATGCCCCAGGGGAGTCTTTTGGAACCTTGCTCCTTACGTTCTATATTAATGATCTCACAAACAATGTTAAAGTAACCCCAGACCTTTGGTAGAAGATGCTGTTATCTATAATGATTTTTTTTTTATTTTTATTTACTCGTCAAGTTCCGTAGAATCAAATTGAGGAACAAATCTCCAAGGTCATGGAACGTGTCAGTACATGAAATTACAACATGAACGTAATAACAGATAAAAAAAAGTTCATGAACTTTAAAAATGTCAGTCCATAAGTTTGAGTAAACGCTATCAGCAATGCAATAAAAATCAGTCTAATTTGTCAAGGAACTCCTCGACAGAAAAGAAGGAGTGACCCATGAGGAAACTCTTCAGTTTTGATTTGAAAGCGCGTGGATTACTGCTAAGATTTTTGAATTCGAGTGGCAGATTATTGGAAATGGATGCAGCAGTATACTGGACACCTTTTTGCACAAGAGTTAAGGAAGTCCGATCCAGGTGCAGGTTTGATTTCTGCCGAGTATCAACCGAGTGAAAGCTGCTTATTCTTGGGAATAAACTAATATTGGTAACAAGAAACGGCAATAAGGAATATAGGTATTGAGAGGCCAATGTCAAAATACCCAGACTAGTGAACAGAGGACGACAAGAGGTTCGTGAACTAACACCACTTATTACCCGAACCGCCCGTTTCTGAGCCAAAAATATCGTTTTAGAATGAGAAGAGTTACCCCAAAATGTAATACCATACGAAACAGCGAATGGAGATAAGCAAAGTAGACCAATTTTCGTGTCGAGCGATCATTCACTTCTGAGACCGTTCAAATAGTAAAAATGGCAGTATTAAGTCTTTGAACAAGATCCTGAACGTGGGCTTTCCACGACAGCTTAGTATCTATCTGAACACCTAGACATGTGAACTGTTCAGTTTCACTAATCATATGTCCATTCTGTGAAATTAAAACGTCAGCTTTTGTTGAATTGTGTGTTAGAAACTGTAAAAACTGAGTCTAACTGTGATTTAGCGTTAGTTTATTTTCTACAAGCCATGAACTGAGGTCATGTACTGAAACCGAGCCAATGTTGCACACAAAATCCTTTACAACCAAGCTAGTGTCATCAGCAAACAGAAATATTTTAGATTTACCCGTAATACTAGAGGGCATATCATTTATATAAGTATGGAACAGGGGTGACCCCAACACTGATCCCTGGGGAACCCCCCACTTGACAGTACCCCACTCAGACCCCACATCACAGCCGTTATCAACATTGTGAATAATGACGTTTTGCTGCCTGTTGCTAAAGTAAGAGGTGAACCAACTGTGAGCTACTCCCTGTATTCCGTAATGGTCCAACTTCTGGAGCAACATTTTGTGATCAACACAATCAAATGCCATAGTTAAATCAAAGAAAAATATGCCAAGCGTTCGAAACCTTTTGTTTAGCCCATCCAGTACCTCACAGAGAAAAGAGAATATAGCATTTTCAGTTGTTAAACGATTTCTAAAGCCGAACTGAACATTTGATAGCAAATCGTGTGATATAAAATGATCTATTATCCTTACATACATAGCCTTTTCAATAACATTTGCAAACACTGATGGCATAGAAATAGGTCTAAAATTATCTACATTATCCTATTCTCCATTTTTATAAAGCGGCTTTACTCAAAAATGGCTCAAATGGCTCTGAGAACTATGGCAATTAACATCTGTGGTCATCAGTCCCCTAGAACTTAGAACTACTTAAACCTAACTAACCTAAGGACATCACACACATCCATGTCCGAGGCAGGATTCGAACCTGCGACCGTAGCGGTCATGCGGTTCCAGACTGAAGCGCCTAGAACCGCACGGCCACACCGGCCGGCAAAGCGGCTTTACTACTGAGTACTGTAATCGCTCAGGAAACTGACCATTCCTAATGGAAAAATTACAAATATAGCTAAATACAGGGCTAACATGTGCACTCATATTCAGGTATTGAAAAGAATTCAAAATGATGCAAAGATTTGCAACTCACTTTAAAAGAGAAATGTAAAATTTTGCGCTTCACAAAATACTGTAATATGAATGAGTCACAGCTGGAATCAGTCAATTCACACAAATATTTGGATGTAACAACTTGTAGGGATATGAAATGGAACTATCATGTAATCTAAATCGTGGGTAAAGCAGACGACAGACTACGTTTCTTTGGTAGAATACTAGGAAAATGTAATCTGTCAACAAAGGACGTTCATACAAAACACTGCGGCCTCGCTTAGAAATTTTCTTAAATGTGTGGAACCTGTAGCAGATACCACTAACATGAGATACAAAGAAGAGCAGCACAGTTTTGTTTGTCCCATTAGAGAGTGTCACGAAGATGCTGAAGGAACTGAACTGCCAGCTCACATCCATGTGGTACATGCCGGGTTAACGCTAAAGACCTGACAACATTTATTGCCAGACACTTTTCGGATCTCCTGGCTAAAGCACATGATACCTGGTTCTACATCTAATTTAACTGGTACTTCTTAGGACCTCTTGACAATAAATCTCGGACCACTTCTTAAGAGCTGCCAACTCATCATAGAAGAGATAAACAGAGCCCAGGAAACTCGTACTGACACTGAAGATCACTTAACTTAAAGAGGGACAAATATCAGGACTTGACTTGTTAGGAGCTACATATGACGGTGCTGACGGAGTTGCCAGACGTCAGTCGCCAACGGCGCTCTTGAAGTCGTCATGAAGTTGGGACAAATACCTATCGGTAATGTCTGTAAATCCCCCATTCCGTCGACTAGCCTTTACTGCCCCACCCAACGGTTTCGGTGAGGGACTTCAGCATTCACCACACCAACCGAAATACAGGATCAACGATAGCAACGGCGTTACACTAACGAATTGGGTCGAAGATAATCTATTTCTTCCATTTGTTTCAAAAGGGAAGGGATCTATTGAATAGTAAGCTTGCAACGAAGAATACATCCGTGCTTTGAACTCTGTAAGCAAAAACGATGAGAACGTACCGCTGCAAGGGACCCGCAGAGTACTTCGAGGCTTCCCGCACAGCCAATAGCTCCAGATCTGATCCGAAGAGCAGCAAGCATCCCCCTGATAAGGCCCTATCCCTTTCAAGATGGAGCTTTAAGAAAGACTGATTCAAAGAACTTCTTCATACACCTTGACAAATAACCACGACGGATTCCATTTACTATCGAAATCTACCAAAGTTACACAAGCTCAGTTACAGATACAACAAAGGCAGTCGTCCCTAGAGGCTTCTCCAAAGAGTACATAATAGACTGAAATGCTGAATGTGAAGAACTGTGCAAGCAATTCCTCCAAGGAGGGGGCAGAGAGATAGCTGAAGATTCGCTACTCACACTGTACGTGGCTAGACACCAGAAATGGCTAGAATCTGCCGCGAACTTGGACTTCAAAAGATCTAGCAGAGAATCCTCGTCACTTTTAAAGAAATTAGGCGAAAGTCATAAGGGTGCAAGAGGTGAGTGGTCGTGCACTCATACAGGTTTGCGAATCACTTTGAGACTACTTCAAGAACTCCAGGAGCAAACCACACACCAACAGTATCAAACATGAACTCACGACTTTGGAGACAGCTAGCCCCGACCAGACCGTGTTTTCATAGCCATACTGCGTCAAAGGAATAACAATGGCACTCTAAGAAATTAAAGCGGGAATGGCTCCAGGGCCTGATGGAATTCATTCCGAATTCCTCCTGAACTGTAGTAAATACGCCAAAAAGTGGCTAGCCGAGTTCTTTAGCGATATCATGACGAGAAGGAGGATCCCGAATGGAACGAAAAAATTCAACGTCATCGCTATCCTTAAGCCAGAAAAACAAAGCACCGCGGCAAAAACCTATCGTCCAATACCCTTCTTAGCTCAATATAGAAGCTTCTTGAAAGAGCGATCTACAAAAGAATACTTGAGAAAACCCCGACTGAACAAGCTAGTTGTACAGGCCAAATAATGTCATTAATGGAGTAAGGTAAAAGCGGGACATATGACGCGGGAGGACAGACGCCGCACTTTCAAGAAATTCGTCAGCAGACATTGTCGTGCGCGCGACCCTCATTGTTGTTGTAACCGCTGGTATCAGTTAACTCCCAAGTTTTTCTACTTCAGGAGCGGAAAACGGAGGAGAAATTTAAGAAAATAACATTTCTAGACCAAGGTAAGTCAAGCAAAATTTTTCACGATTCCTTTTTAATAGTATGTACTAGTAGATACGCGCCTAGTAGCTTATAACTTGTATTTAGATTGTGCAGTAGAAACATTGTAGGTTATGTCTGTCGAGTAAAGGCTTCTTCCGATAACATCTTTGGTGAAATGGGGGTGCGGCATCTGTCCCTACGAAAACGGACAAAATGACGCACCATTACTGTGGGACAGATGCCGCAATGCTTGCAATGCTAACAGGAGTTCATACGTTTTTGTTTTACAGAAAAATGCCGAGAAAACGCATTAGGGCAACAGACAGGGGGAAATGGACTGCAGAAGTTCTATTAGAGGCAGTGAAACTAGTCGAAGAAGAAGGTTGCGCTAAAAGGAAAGCAGCTCGAATGAAAAATGTACCATAACGAACATTAAGGAAAAGACATGCTACGCACAATTTCAAGAAAGCAGGGTGTGGACCATCATCATACTCGGGTGAAGGTGCAGTAGCCCATATAAAGAAATTGCAATCATGTGGCTTTGCTACCAAACCGTCAGACGTCAAGCAGATAGCTTTCAATTTTGCTGATCAGATGGGACTGAAAAACAAATCCAACTAGGAAAAAAACTTGCAGGGAAAGATCGGTTTCTCTCAGTTTTGGAACGCAATGAGCACTCAAGCATCAGAAAGGCGCAAGGGCTTTCTGTAGCCAGAGCGACTGGAATGAACAGAGACGAAGTCAATTCTTACTTTGATCTGTTAACACAAACGTTGACCGAAAATGGACTTTTGAATAAACCAGGTAGTATCTACAAAGTAGACGAAACTGGTCTACAGTTAAACAATGAGCATTGGAAGGTTGTTGTAGCAAAAGGAAGCAGAGATGTCCATGTCATTACTTCTGCTGAAAGAGGACAGACAATAACAGTTATTGCATGCTGTAATGGCGAGGGAAATTTCTTACCACCTTACTGGATTGACAAAGGAGTGAATAAAAACCAAGACGCTGGAGACAACATGCCTCCAGGATCAGTTGTTGCTATTAGGAGAGAATCCCCAAAACCAGAGGGAAAAAACCGCCAAAGAGGTGTCTGTTTGGAGACTCAGTTGCAGAAGAAGATGATGATGATATTTCCCCACACGATAGTTCCTCCGATGAATTAAATCTCGAGTAAAACGAATGTGTAGAATGCCTTGAACTTTATCGAGAAACAACGTCTACCTCTGACTGGATTCAATGTGTAGGATGTTCTAGGTGGCTTCATGAATCATGCACTCTGTATGAGAACATGTGTCATTTGTGTGGACGACTTAAAAATAAACTTGAAAAACAAGTATCAAAGTGTATTTCATTTTCAATGTATTTTGCCATTGGCCATCTGTCCCTCCCTTCTGCGGCATCTTGCCCGCCACTTACTAATTAATTGAAATTTACAAGCCTTTGTACATCATAAGAATGTTCCTTTGTTATAAAGTTTTTTGTAATGCGATGGTATCTATAATAAAATACAACGTTCAAACCATCAATCTTGCCTAATTTTACTGCGATTTAAGTGTTTATATGTCGATAAAAATTAATTTGAAAAAATGTGCGGCGTCTGTCCCGGCTTTACCTTATATAGAAGTAGCTTTTCAAAAGAATTTAAAAACATCAGCAGGCAACGACACAGTTTGAAGATACGCCTTCTCTACAAATTCACGCAAATAATAACCCCACACAGAAAATCAGTTCAACTTATTAACAGCATGCTTACTAGCTTGGCATTTCGGATCATTCTGGGCAACGGGATAAGTTATTCAAAAATGGTTCAAATGGCTCTGAGCACTATGGGACTCAACTGCCGAGGTCATTAGTCCCCTAGAACTTAGAACTAGTTAAACCTAACTAACCTAAGGACATCACAAACATCCATGCCCGAGGCAGGATTCGAACCTGCGACCGTAGCGGTCTTGCGGTTCCAGACTGCAGCGCCTTTAACCGCACGGCCACTTCGGCCGGCAAAAGTTATTCAAAGACGCTAAACTATGAACTACCTCACTGGACTGTCCTCAGCCTGTTGATGTTTAATTTGTGCAACTCCGATATACCTGAAACTAGATCTCGTTAGTTTGGATACGCCGATGACTGAGTGCTAGCAGTGGGACACAGAAATTTTGAAGAAGCGTACGGTGTGGCGATAATGGAAACATACTTTCTGAAGTGGAGACTAACACAAAACCTCAGATAGCAGAGACGACATGCTTTCCTTTGTGTAACGGGATGGCGAATAGACAGCTGCAGATATTAAATTAGCATCAAAAATATTTGAGTCTACACAGGACCGGACACTGTCCTTCAAGAAGCACCTGGAAAAACACCGCAGTCAAGATATAAACTAGGGACAACATCCTACATAAACTCTGTGGAACAATCTGGGGAACCACTACTGAAACTCTACGCACTGCAGCAATTGGGTCAGTCTGCTCTACTGCGGAATATGGTGCTTCTGTATGGTCAACAGCGTACACAACACAAATACTCGACGCTCAGCTGAACGATAGAATTAGAATTATCAGTGGCGCAATAAGATGAATCCCTGTTGCGTGGCTGCCAATATTGAGACCCGGGCAAACCGTTCGACACGTTGTTACAGAATTTCCAAGTGGGACATATCGTGGAACTTTCGACGAGTTCCTAATGGCAACCGAGGACGCAACTGATTATATCAAAAAGTTAAGTGTCTATTTGCAAACGTCATGTGTTATTGTTTATATTTTATTTGATATTACCCTTAAAAACCCTACGATAAGTAAGTAAATAAGTACTACCATAGAAGGAAAGTGTCCCGTCAGAACCCACTTAGAAAGTTTCTAGGATCAACTTAAAGCTATGGATCTAGGTATAGACTACAACCTCCTACATAGCGCTCCCATAGGAATCGCGAATATAAGATTAGACTAATTGCAACGAGCACAGAGGCGTTTAAGCAATCATTCTCTTCGCGCTCCATACCTGAATCGAATGGGAAAAAGCCCTAATAACTAGTATAATGGGATGCGTCCTCTGCTATGCACTTCACACTGATTATATTAGGGGATGTTTGGGAACAAATCACCTACGCCATTAAAAGGAACCATCCCAGCGTTTACCGTAACTGATTTAGGGAAATCACGGATAACCTCCACCTCGATCGTCGGACGGGGATCTGATCTGTCGTCCTGAATACGATCCATATTTCAGATAACTATAACAGGCAACTACAGTGGTTACAACATAAATTTGCGATGACGTCTTTCACTTTTTGACAGATATTGTTTCAGTGACTTAAAAGAGAACCACTCGTTCAGAACAGCGAATTAGGAGCAAGTGCACTTCTAACATGAAGCGAAGATATTAAAAAATCTGATCGGGTAAGTTTTCTACTGGAGTGTCCCACCGCAGGCTATAAGCATAAAATTTTGAATTACGAATTCGTATTTACACAAACGAAGTAATTAATCACAACATTAATTCTCGCTGAAAGTTTTTCTACAACCAGCCTCAATGCGTCGAGGGTACTTATCGTCAATTTGCAGTTCTTTCTGGTTTTTATCTTCAGTATTTTCTGCTGCTCGCCCAAACACTCTTACTCGACGTTTCCTGCTTCATACTTTTTAATATACACTTCACATTTTTTTTGTTTCAGTGGCCCATCGCTAATTCCTTCCTTGTAGCGCTTTAGTCTAAGCTGACGGTTATTTAAAAATGAAAGTCGGTCTATGGAGTTCTTTTTCTCCTTTCGAGACATGACTTTGCAGCCACACCCAACGGCGTTCAATAGCGGCTTTATTAGGAAATGAGGTATTTTCTCTTGTTTTCGAACAGCGTTCTGTCGGTACCTGGACCACGTGAATTTACGAAAGAATGTATAGACGTTTCAAGGATAGGGAAGAGTTACAGACTGTATATTACTGAAAAGCACACAGTCCAGTTGTCTGGAAATTAATCCTGTGGAATATCGATGTTGAAAAATATTGTTCAATATGTGTAATTTATAGTACAGAAGTTAACTAGACGCTGATTTTATTGAGTGTCTGTTAAAATGGTTATTTTGGCAATGGAGAGAATCAGTAAACGAATTTGATGACGATTTCTGAAAGTGATGGTAGAAAAGGGATCTTCCTTTATTTACCTCCTTATTCCTCAAGTGCGGCGAACCTGCATGTAGTCGAAGGAAATATTTGCTGAAAAAAAGTATGGTACATATATGATTACAACGTAGGATCCGACGTCTACGTCCAATCAATGTCTAAGTTGAGTTTATCGACCTGAAAGGGACGTTGAATCATAACGATACACTATGAAATGCAAGTCAAAAGTTTCCACCAGGAACAATCTCCTACGGAAACTGGCCGGATCTCTGTGGGGTAGTCAACCTGAAACAATCCGGACATCTGCAATGGCACTATGCTATTCTGCGGCAGAGTATACCAGTCCTTTTGGTATAATTCAACTCACGCCAAACAGATGAATGTAGCTCTCAACGAAACCTGCAGAATTATAAAGGTTGCTTGAAATCCACTCCAGTCGAATGGCTTTACCACCTCGCAGGAATAGCACCAAAACCTCTTCGAAGGGAGATAGCTGCGAATAAGGAAAGAAAGGCAGTGGAACAGGAAATTATCCATCCTCTTCTGTATGGGCATGAACCGCATCCGCAACGACTGAAGTCAAGGAAGAGTTTCCTTAGAACATCAAAGGAACTTGGAACTACTGGTGAAAAAGCTAGGTTACATCTGTGGTGGGCTACGACCTACCTTTGCCCTGGATGGAAAAAAAAAGTTGTTGAAGCTTTACCTCCAGACCATGACAGGGAATCGATAACTTGGAAGTCCCTGAATAGACTGAGATCCGGAGTTGGAAGATCAAAAGTTAACTTGGCAAGATGGCGACACACTGATCCAAATGACATTCGGCGCGACTGTGGAGAAGAACAGACAGTTTGGCACGTGCTTCGTTGTCGATTGTGCCCAGTCTCCTGTATAGGAGATGATTTTCGACAAGCAACAGAAAATGCACTGGAAGTGGCCAAGTTTTAGCCAAAAGTAATTTCATCATAACTTCGGAAAATGTATATACATGTACCTGCATGTTTCTGACACGAGAATAAAAAAATGTACTAGCAGACCCAAGTTTGGGGATTACGAGACAGGACAGAGTCGGGATAAAACACACTGCCTGATAAAAAAGTGTAGCACGCGGAAGGCAAGAAGGAAACGAAATGAAACTTCGCAGAGTGGGAGGGTATCGATGTTATTTCAGTGATTACAACGTCGAGTCAAATTTACACATAACTTGATAATATGCGTCCACGTATTAGTATGACGTTACACCCCTTGTGGTGTGGATAACTGCACCAGTTCGGTTGGGAAGTGTGACATAGAACCGTTGTATCGTCTCCTGAACCAAGCTGTGTTAACTGATCCTCGATGTCCAGATCCGGCGACCCTGCTGGCTACGGGAAAACCTCAACACCGCGCAGACAGTTCATAGAGATAAGTACAATGTGTGGACGAGCATTGTGCTTTTGGAAAACGGCACGACGACATCATCGCGTGAGAGGTGACACATGAGGACACGAGACGTCAGTGACGTACCATTGTGCCGACGGAGTTTCCTCAGTCACCACCAGACGTAACCTGAAGTCCCCACACCACGACGCCAAGAGTAACACCACTGTGCCTCTGCGGAACATTTGAAGAATGGGACATCTCCTCACGCTGCCGCCTTACTGGCCGACGATGGTCTTCCCGAGTAGGGCAGAACCGTGGTTCATCGTTGAATCCAATGCGACACCATTCATCAGCAGTCCACGCTTCATGGTCATTGTAAAACTCCAAACGCAGCCGTTTGTGTTTTGTTAATGGCAGCCCAAGCTCTGGACGGTAATTCCCTACTCGGCTGCTGCTGGCCACAGATCAGCGGCGTGAGAAGCCACGAAATGTCGCATGGAGTCTGTGAGGTAACGGGCGAGTTGTGGCATCCTGAAAATATTCTAAATTCGGAGTTGGGGTGGCCGCACGGGCCACTCGGCAAGCCGGGGCCCGCCAGTGACTGCGTGGTGGCGTACGCCAGCCTGAGCAAGAGGGGTAGCGCGTGCTCCAGGGACAGCGGGGCTGGGAATTCCACGGTGGCGCTGTGTCCATGGAGGAGACGTGCCGGGAGTGCCAAATATGGAGGACTTTGTGAAACCTTGCGGCAGACATTTCACAGTTTGTATAGAAATTAATAGTAGCCAGATGAAAAGAGACATGTACATTACCATTATTTGCACGATGATTCTGATGGTGTAATTAGATTTTCAATATCTTTATTAGTCTAAAGTTTATTATCTGACGATAAATTATACAAGTAACACCCAGCAACGAATTTCCAAAATCTAAACGGTTCATCCGATTTTGTCGATCGACGTGTCTTTAGAAAGCTATTAGTGTAAACCTAAATTGGTATAACTTACAGGCATGTAACTTGAATAGTACATGAGCTATTGGAGGTCAAAGTGGCCGATTACTATCGATCACTTCAGACCATAAGTACTCCACAGTTACACGAAAAAACGGTAGCAGCATGCTTATAAATATACACTCCTGGAAATGGAAAAAAGAACACATTGACACCGGTGTGTCAGACCCACCATACTTGCTCCGGACACTGCGAGAGGGCTGTACAAGCAATGATCACACGCACGGCACAGCGGACACACCAGGAACCGCGGTGTTGGCCGTCGAATGGCGCTAGCTGCGCAGCATTTGTGCACCGCCGCCGTCAGTGTCAGCCAGTTTGCCGTGGCATACGGAGCTCCATCGCAGTCTTTAACACTGGTAGCATGCCGCGACAGCGTGGACGTGAACCGTATGTGCAGTTGACGGACTTTGAGCGAGGGCGTATAGTGGGCATGCGGGAGGCCGGGTGGACGTACCGCCGAATTGCTCAACACGTGGGGCGTGAGGTCTCCACAGTACATCGATGTTGTCGCCAGTGGTCGGCGGAAGGTGCACGTGCCCGTCGACCTGGGACCGGACCGCAGCGACGCACGGATGCACGCCAAGACCGTAGGATCCTACGCAGTGCCGTAGGGGACCGCACCGCCACTTCCCAGCAAATTAGGGACACTGTTGCTCCTGGGGTATCGGCGAGGACCATTCGCAACCGTCTCCATGAAGCTGGGCTACGGTCCCGCACACCGTTAGGCCGTCTTCCGCTCACGCCCCAACATCGTGCAGCCCGCCTCCAGTGGTGTCGTGACAGGCGTGAATGGAGGGACGAATGGAGACGTGTCGTCTTCAGCGACGAGAGTCGCTTCTGCCTTGGTGCCAATGATGGTCGTATGCGTGTTTGGCGCCGTGCAGGTGAGCGCCACAATCAGGACTGCATACGACCGAGGCACACAGGGCCAACACCCGGCATCATGGTGTGGGGAGCGATCTCCTACACTGGCCGTACACCACTGGTGATCGTCGAGGGGACACTGAATAGTGTACGGTACATCCAAGCCGTCATCGAACCCATCGTTCTACCATTCCTAGACCGGCAAGGGAACTTGCTGTTTCAACAGGACAATGCACGTCCGCATGTATCCCGTGCCACCCAACGTGCTCTAGAAGGTGTACGTCAACTACCCTGGCCAGCAAGATCCCCGGATCTGTCCCCCATTGAGCATGTTTGGGACTGGATGAAGCTTCGTCTCACGCGGTCTGCACGTCCAGCACGAACGCCGGTCCAACTGAGGCGCCAGGTGGAAATGGCATGGCAAGGCGTTCCACAGGACTACATCCAGCATCTCTACGATCGTCTCCATGGGAGAATAGCAGCCTGCATTGCTGCGAAAGGTGGATATACACTGTACTAGTGCCGACATTGTGCATGCTCTGTTGCCTGTGTCTATGTGCCTGTGGTTCTGTCAGTGTGATCATGTGATGTATCTGACCCCAGGAATGTGTCAATAAAGTTTCCCCTTCCTGGGACAATGAATTCACGGTGTTCTTATTTCAATTTCCAGGAGTGTATTTATTCATCTATATCTTTGTTTATATCCGATATATACTAATCATGAAGAAATTGGTCAATTATTTACCGTCTTTTAGAAAGCACAGATAAGTTAGGCTACTTGCTTACATCTGTTCTATTCCTTTGATATATGTTCAATTAATTTGTTTGTATATTTAATAATGTGTGTTAGAGTGGGTTTATAGTCCGGCTGTAGGAATGTTTATTGAATTTCAAGCTATTTAAATGTAAATCCAGTATTTCGTATTTGTTTCAATATGTTTGTGAGTGTGCGTTGGCTTGAAGAAATACCATAACGCTCTAGCCAATCACAGCACTCGTTAATGGGGAGACTAGCCCTTTATACACCCCTGTTTTGTCAAAAACTGACATTTTGAGCCCGTGGCTGTGTACAAAACATAGGCTGACTCTTACACAGAAGATTACATCAACCAGCCACATTTTACAATGCTATTTATTAATTTGAACAGCGCCTTTACTGGTTTCAAACCGACATGTTCATCTTCAGACAGCTAGTTCACATTTTACATTAGATTTCGCCTTTTGTTTCGGATACTTACGATGAAGAATCCGCGCCATTATATAAGATGATGAGCACCTGCACTGGAACGTAATGGCGCGCATTCTTCATCGTAAGTAACCGAAACATCTTATCTTTAATAATAATAATTTCTTACATCACTTAAAATCGTCGTGAGGCACAAATACAGTTAAAAAGACGTCGTCTCACGTCTTGTTTTGATTGTAGGGCATCACCACCGCAAGGAAATTTCGTCAAGTGGGGAAACAAAAGGCGAAATCTAATGTAAAACGTGAAATAGCCGTCTAAATATGAACCTGTTGGTTCCGAAGCGGTAACGGCGCTGTTTAAATAAATAAATAGCATTGTAAGAAGTGGCTGGGTGCAATAATCTTCTGTGTAAAGGTCAAACTATATTTTTTAATTATACTCTGGCGGCGATTCTATCTATAACTCGTCGTCAACATTTTATATTGAATATGGACTCGATATTCACAAGGTACGTTTTGTCACAGCATCGACAAAGAGAACCTATTGTGAAGGATACTTCGACTTACTATCCGTTTCAAAAACGGCACAGGAATTTTACTAATAAAGTACTCTCTGGAATGCCTGGAATGCATCAGTGGCCGTAGATGCGCAACTCAAGAGGAAGGTACAACATACATGCAAAAAAGAAAAAAAAAAAAAAATAGAAAGTCAAGTTTTAGATCACCAACAAGTGGGGTTGGGTAGATATCTGCGAGAGTCAGTGAAGCAATAATTGTTACATAGGAACCAATGAAACTTTTTTTTATTGTGCATACTTAGGGACATGTGACCTGCTTTATCTCTGAAGTTGCTTGAGATGGACTGAGCTTTCTATTTAGTCCTTTCTGGTCTGTCCTCGAAGAGGCAGGAAATGCTACTTCTATTTTCCAGTTGTGTAGGGTCCAACCGATGAGGTCGCAAGCCCAGGAGAGGCGCTGCAGGCGATGGCGTGCTGTTAGCAAATGCACGTCTGCTGTCATGGCCCATTAACGCCAAAAGTCGCCGCATTGTCCTAACGGATACCGCCGTACGTCCGACACTGATTTCTGCGGTTATTTCACACAGGGCTGCTTGTCTGCTAGCACTGACAACTCTATGCAAACACTGCTGCTCGCGGTCGGCAAGTGAAGGCCGACGTCCATTGTGTTGTTCGTGGTGAGAGATAATGCCTGAAATTTGGTAATCTGCCACACTCTTGACATTGTTGAACTCGGAATATAGAATTCCCTAACAATTTTCGAACTGGAATGATGCATGCGTTTGCTCCAACTACCATTTTGCGTTCAAAGTCTGTTAATTCCCGTCATGTGGGCATAATCACGTCGGATCCATTTTCACATGAATCGCCTGAGTACAAACTACAGCTTCGTCAATTCACTGTCCTCTTATACCTTGTGTACGCTGTACTTCCGCCATATGTATATTTTCATGTTGGTATTCCATGACTTTTCAACTCTGTGTAAACCGCATACAGGGAAAGCGGAGAAACATCATCCGCTAAGTCACAACGCGGACGAAAGTGTGTGTTTTTACATTTTTTTTTTTTTTACATTAAAACACTACAGAGTAGCCCACCACCTGGGTTACTAAGGTGGGCCGTGTGCTACTTAAAACAAGTAACAAGCCAGGCAGTATTTGGTCTCTTAGCCGAAATGGCTCCTTGCAAGTTATGTCAGCTTGACAAGTCCCCATTCCGTTACCGTCCCTGCCACGTGGAGGCGGACCTTTTCTAATGTTTCTGCCCTGGCTGTTGCTATGTGTGTTCGTACACTAATTATTACAATGTGTGACGTTTATCTGCAAGCTAATTGATAAAAATAATATAATTATTTAAATATAAAAAGTAACAAATAAAATATAAAAAGAAATATACATAAAAGAAGACAAGGAAAGAAGAAATTTTAAACTATAAGGTGTCTACAGAGAACCGGGTTCTCGCTGCTACATTTTTAGAGTACAATTTACACATATGCCCAAAATTTAAAGTGGGCTAAATTCATCTATATAAGTTTATTAGTGATACAAGGATTTTACATGAAATATGGTAGCATAATAAATATTAAGATAACTTGCATACACAATCTTAGATACAGGAAAAATTAGATTAAAGTAGGAGATAGCATACTAATTAACAATTTTTAGAAATAGGTGAATATCAAAGTTAATATAATTAAAAAAGGAATGTGATTATACATAGTGTTAAGAAAATAAATATCAGATTTCTCTCACATGCAACTCCTGAATGTGAAGGCTATGTATGTGCCTGTAGACTGACCATAAACTAGATTCCTCTATGTGACAATAAAAATTTGATTACAAGGACAGAATAACAATATTAATATATCATAAGAGCTAGAAAACTATATAGACAAATCAAAAGTAAGTTGCATGGAAGTTTAAATTATGGTAAATTAAATGTAAAATTACTTAAATTAATACATGTAAGTCCAGAATATGTAGCAAGACAAGCGACAAGGTTGCGAGGCAGGAAGGGGAATCTGCATGAGTGTCCAATAAGATATCTGTTGCTCTATAAGACGAAGCTGGGAACCTTCAGTGTCTACATCCATATAGTATTGATCAACACCTTCCGTCAGAATCAATCCATATCTGCACTATTGTCTATGTCACTGTCAGAGCTTGTATCTTCCCAAGTTATGTGTTGAGGTTCTGTCTCTGTCTGTATTCTTGTTCTGGCAGTAGGATGTTGATTTTTGTGAATATCAACCAGTGTCATTGACACTGAGTCAGCCAGACTATTTAAGATGTTCCATTTATCTGGGTCCCGAAGGACCGCACTTACCTCATCATCTCTTATTGCAGGTCGTTCATGGTCGAGTAGATCACACCTTAGCACAACATGATCGGGCGTTCCAAGAATGCCACATGTGCAAATCTCTGTTTGCCTTACTCCCATACGGTGTAGGTGTGTTGGATAAGGTCCGTGCCCAGTCAAGTAGTGAACCATGCCACGACTTGGCTCCACATGTTTTAGTTTTAACCTCTCAAATACGTTTGGAAAAAAGGAAAACACACGCCGCCCTTTGTCTGATGTCTCCCATTCTCTTTGCCACGTGTCTAACTTCCATTTGTGTAGCTGTTGCTTGGTTTGTATGTTTTCTCCTGTTATTTGGAAAACCGTTTCGAGATCACCATTTTTCAACCAATATGAGGCAGCTCTACAGCGAATAGTAAGGTCTATTGGGCATGTTCCTAGGACCACATACAGGGCCTCGACAGGTGTTGTACTAAACGCTCCCGACATCCTAAGTAAAACACTTCTTTGCCCTCTCCTGACTATTGTTTTATAAGTTACCAAACATAAACGATGTGCCCAGGCACTTGCTGCAAAACATGCGATAGACTCAAATAATGCCGTGTGATACATCCACATCATCGTTAATGGTAATCTGAACTGCACTGAGTTTAATCTCGCAAGTTTATGCATAATTTTAGCAGCTTTATCAACAGTGCGCTGTATGTGTTCTTTGAAGGAGAGCCGTTCATCTAAATGGAGTCCTAAATATCTTGCTACCTGTTTCCTTTGTATATTAATGTTATTGAATTTTATACTAGGATTTCGCTGGAGTATTCCCTTGAGCAATAAATAGACTGTTTTATTTCCTGCTTTTTTCAATTTGTTTTGATTACACCAGTGATTGATCATCCGTAGTATTAAAGTACATTTATTTTCCAATTTCAGTCTAGATGGTGCAGAAACAACGACCAACAGATCATCTGCATAGGCGACAACACCTTCTACAAGTGTGTCCCTATCCAAGATGTCCAATAGTGGCTCAATCGCTATATCCCAAAAGATGGGACCACAGATTGATCCCTGTGGACATCCCTTGGTTACTCTTTTAACCACCTTCTGTGTTCCTGCTTTCCACTCTACAATTCTTCCCCTACAATAGTCCATAAAACTAGAATACAGGGCAGTAGGTAGTCGAATTTCCCGTAATCTAGCAAATAGTGACGGCCACCAGAGATTATCAAAAGCTCCAGCGATATCAATGAGTATGGCGACCGCATATTTCTCCGTCGTATTCCCCACAATTTGTAGGGCGCGGTTTATGGCGTCATCTATCGATTTTTGTTCTCTAAATCCAAATTGGTGGGGAGTTAGACCATAAAGGCGCCTATGTGCCTGTAGTCTATCACACAGGAGCCTCTCCTGCACCTTTGCAAGTGTGTTCAGGAGACAGATAGGTCTATAGGATTTCGGGTCAGTTGGATCCCTATCTTCAGACTTTTTAATAATGACTGCATTAGCCATTTTCCAGAGTGTAGGGATTCTTCCTTGTAGAAGGGCTTCGTTAAAAAGGTCAGTTAAATACGGGGTGATCAGTATACTGGCATTCTTCAATGTTTCTGTGTATATTCCATCGGGGCCTGGCGCCTTCCTATTTTTGAGTTTATCTATTGCTAGGGCTACCTCTTCCTGCGAGAAAGGGAGTGTGACATCCTGATTTACATATGCAGATTCCATTCCGTCACGTAAGTCACGATGATGTCGCTCGTCCTCTATGTATGAGTCATCTGGTAAAAGCTTGTTTAGGAGATATTCTGCTGAGCATCTCCAGCCACTTGTCATGGTTCCGTCTGTTCGTTTTAACGTTGACATCACCATCGGAGTTTTAATGCGATCAGTTAGTAATTTAAATGGTTGTCCCCATATATCTTTCTGTAAATTCGTTTTAACAAAGTCAGTCCAATACTTATGTCTGGTTTTACGGAGTTCAGTTTTATACTTTAGTTTTGCATTCCGGTACTGATCCAGTCTAAGCTGTCGTTCTTGGGCTGATGTAGCCCTCTGATAGTACTTTCTCTTATTCCGCGAATCTTTCCGTAGTCGAGTCAGTTCAACTGTCCAAGATCGTTGATGCCTCCGCTTAGCACTGGCCAGTGGGATTGCACTCTTTTGTGCCTTTTGCAGGACATCTGTCAAAACATGTGTTTTAAAGTCTATACTACCTTGGGTAGTGTACAATACTGATTCTTCTATTGCATTTCTTAACTTGTTCCAGTCTGCCCTACCAAAAGCTAGATACTGTTGTTGTGTCTGAGTATTTTGAGTGTTTCTATAATTGCCTGTGTGGATAATAATAACATTGTGATCACTGTGTGTGGCCCCATCCATGACTTCCCACATATTTATATGTGGTAAGGAAATATCATTTGCCAAGGAAATATCAATATTACTTTGGCCACCAGCATGACCACGAAAGGTTGGAGGTTGTCCTGCTCTGTTTAATGGGAATAAATTACATTCGTTTATTACATCCTCGACCATGTGTCCTCTAACATCTGTCCTATCAGCATGCCATATGGTTGACCGTGCATTTATGTCTGCTAATATAAGCAATCTTTTCCCTTGTGAAAACCGTGCAATATCTCGCATTTTTTCGATAAAGGGATCAATTTCATATGAATATTGGGCATATATAGATGAAATTATCCATGTATCACGCCCGTGTACAATCTCTACTGTAGCAATGTGTTCTGTACAGAGCTGAGATATCCTTGTCACAGTCAAATTAGGGTTAATCAGCACTATTGCTGCCTTAGCATTTTGAGTTCCCACAATTGTGGTGAGTTGCACCGATAGGCCAGTAACTTTGCCACCCCGCATGTGTGGCTCTTGCAGGCAAGCTATATCGACATGTATTTCGCCTATTAACCTGTTAAGTTCCATGCCTACATGGGTACTTCCCATACAGTTGAGTTGAATTATCGTCATTTGTTTAGTATGTCTAGCATTAGATGCCTGTGTAAATACTTCCGTGACGGGTTGGGGGTGTACTGTCTCGCGATTTAAGTTACAGTTCATGTTAGCGAGCATCCTTTACTATATCGTAATCTGTACGTTCAATTTGTCTTTCATAGAGCATTTTATATGTTTGACATTCAGGCCCCCCTGCCTTGTCGCAGACCTTGTTCCTATACTTGCACGGAATACATCCAATTTCTGTCTCCTCTTTACAATCAATTCTCTTATGCCCTGTCTTGGCACATCTTCCACACACCTGCATCTTATCACATCGTTTAGTGGAGTGTCCAAGACCCCAGCAGTTAAAGCATTTCTGTACACCTACGAAATCTCTAATATTTAATGCTTCAAACTGGATGTACACCCTATCACTCAGTAATAGCTGCTGACGAATTTTTGGTGATACCTCAAGGACATTGTTTACTGTACGTTTCCCTCGTGGTCCCGTTTTAAACTTAATTGAAACACCCTCACTGAATTCTTCCCTTGAAATGTACTCACTGGATGTACACCCTATCACTCAGTAATAGCTGCTGACGAATTTTTGGTGATACCTCAAGGACATTGTTTACTGTACGTTTCCCTCGTGGTCCCGTTTTAAACTTAATTGAAACACCCTCACTGAATTCTTCCCTTGAAATGTACTCACTTAGATTGATTTCATACAACTCTTCGAGAAATTCATCGTCAGTTACAGTTGTTGGTACTTGATACACAGCAAGCAGTGGCCTAAATTTTCTAGGTTCCTCACATCTGATATTCTGAAGCAGTGCTGTCTTTTCCATTATTTTTATTTTATCTGCTTGTGTTTCTGTCTCCAAAATTACAGTGTTTGCCGTCGATCTTATTGCCTTTATTTTAACTTTGTGTGTGTTGAGAGATCGAGACGGACGATCATTGACGAAGATTGTGACGAAAAATAAGACGACGGCAGCTGCAAATGTCTCTGCAGAAATGAATGCCACAGTCACGAATTCTTTCTGCACCAAACAGCACGAAGAGAGCTCCATAAGCAAGGAATTCCATGGATATCTTGAATTCCAAAGTCACTTTTCAATGTTGCGAATGCTGCTACAGGAAAATGTGGTGACTACGCCATAAAACCTAGACTATGGAGCAGGACATGGGGAGATGCTGACGAAATCTTGCTTATTACAGTTACGTGCTCAGCTCAGTTCAGGTTTTCATCTATTATTACTCCTAGACTGTTCGCTGAAGGAGAAAAGCAGATATTTGTTCCTTTTAGAGCTAAAGATGATAGGGATTCCCGATATCTGGGTCTAATGAACAACCAGTCCCACTTGGGTAATGGATAGAATGAGATTTAACCTGATTTCTTGTGCCGATTTTGATGGTTCATACAGATCGGCATTGAGATTCTCAATATCTGTGTTCAGGTTTATGAATTTTGCACTTTCATAAAACTGGAGGTCATCAGTGTACGTGGGGTATCTGCAATAGGACAATACTGATGACACATCATTTACGTACAATGAATAGAATATAGGATCTAATACCGAACGCTGGAGGGTGTCTGATACAGCTTGCCTCACTGTGGTGCCGGACATGACTCATTGTTGGCGAGACATCAGATATGAGCGAAACAATTGCACTGCACTTGTCGAGAAATGGAAATGAGCGTTTGGCGTCACTGGCCGGGAGGCCCCTTACGGAGCAGGTCCGGCCGCCTTGGTGCAGGTCTTACTACATTCGACGCCACATTGGGCGACCTGCGCGCCGGGTGGGGATGCAGTGATGATGAAGACAACACAACACCCAGTCCCTAATCGGAGAAAATTACCAATCCAGCCGGGACTCGAACCCGGGCCCCTTAGGACGGCAGTCCGTTACGCTGACCATTCAACTATCTGGGCGGACCTTGTTGAGAAATTTAGGCTGATAAGTGAGACAAATAAAATGTCATAGTCGACGGTGACAAAGGCTTCGCTGAAGTCTAAGAATCACATGATAGTTGCCTCTTGTGCAACCATGATAAGCTTCAGATCATCTGTTGCCTTTATGAGGCCAATGTTGTGCTGCTGGAAGCCTGACAGGCGTTCGTGTAGTAGGTTGTTAGGTTGTTTGGTAGCTGGTCGTGGACTATACATTCTAAGGCAATGAACATTGCAGGAAGAATACGAAGAAGACGACAATCAGAGCATGCTCCGACAGCGTGCATTTTAGGTAATAGCTTAAATATTCCGTATCCAGACCTAAGAGGAAACAAATGTTGTACATCTACCTACATATTCCGCAATCCACCATACGGTGGGTGGCGGAGGGTACCTCGTACCACAACTAGCATCTTCTGCCGTAATCTCTCTTATCTTATCTTTGTGGTCTTTCCGCGAAATATAAGTTGGCGGCAGTAAAACTGTACCGCAGTCAGCCTCAAATGCTGGTTCTCTAAATTTCCTCAGTAGCGATTCACGAAAAGAACGCCTCCTTTCCTCCAGAGACTCCAATCCGAGTTGCTGAATCATTTCCGTAACACTCGCGTGATGATCAAATCTACCAGTAACAAATCTAGCAGCCCACCTCTGAATTGCTTCTATGTCCTCCCTCAATCCGACCTGATAGGGATCCCAAACGCTCGAGCAGTACTCAAGAATAGGTCGTATTAGTGTTTTATAAGCGGTCTCCTTTACAGATGAACCACATCTTCCCAAAATTCTACCAATGAACCGCAGAAGACTATCCGCCTTCCCCACAACTGCCATTACATGCTTGTCCCACTTCATATCGCTCTGAAATATTACGCCCAAATATTTAATCGACGTGACTGTGTCATGCGCTACACTGCTAATAGAGTATTCAAACATTACGGGATTCTTTTTCCTATTCATCTGCATTAATTTACATTTATCTACATTTAGAGTTAGCTGCCATTCTTTACATGACTGGGAGTTGTGTGATGTCCTTAGGTTAGTTAGGTTTAAGTAGTTCTAAGCTGTAGGGAACTGATGACCATAGCTGTTAAGTCCCATAGTGCTCAGAGCCATTTGAACCATTCTTTACACCAATCACAATCGTCCTACAGTCACTGAATGACGACACCTTCCCGTACACCACAGCAACAGCAGTGAACAGCTGCACATTGCTATCCACCCTATCGAAAAATCAGGACGGCCGGAGTGGCCGTGCGGTTCTAGGCGCTACAGTCTGAAGCCGAGACACCGCTACGGTCGCAGGTTCGAATCCTGCCTCGGGCATGGATGTGTGTGATGTCCTTAGGTTAGTTAGGTTTAATTAGTTCTAAGTTCTAGGCGACTGATGACCTCAGAAGTTAAGTCGCATAATGCTGAGAGCAATTTGAATCATTTGAACCAAAAGATAATTTATGTAGATAGAAAACAACAGCGGACCTACCACACTTCCCTGGGGCACTCCAGATGATACCCTCACCTCCGATGAATACTCACCATCGAGGACAACGTACTGGGTTCTATTACTTAAGAAGTCTTCAAGCCACTCACATATTTGGGAACCAATCCCATATGCTCGTACCTTAGTTAGGAGTCTGCAGTGGGGCACCGAGTCAAACGCTTTCCGGAAGTCAAGGAATATGGCATCCGTCTGATACCCTTCATCCATGGTTCGCAAGATATGGTGTAAAAAAAGGGCGATTTGCGTTTCGCAGGAGCGATGCTTTCTAAATCCGTGCTGATGCATGGACAGCAACTTCTCTGTCTCAAGGAAATTCATTATATTGTAACTGAGAATATGTTCGAGAATCCTGCAACAAATCGATGTTAAGGATATTCGTCTGTAATTTTGAGTAGTTAAAGATATCCGTTATAGCGGAAAATAGTGGATCGTATGGACTGTGGCGCATTCGTGTCCAGTAGATGCTGATCTAACACGCGTTACGGCTTTTTTTTATGGTGTTGCAAATGGTATGCTTTACATAGATTTTTTCGTGGCTATAGTCGTTTACCTCCATGAACTAATCAACGAGTCTTTGTTTCGACTGTGGCTCATTTGTCATGAAGTAGCGGGACAATGAGGTCAGCTACTGCTTTTACTTCGTATGTCAGTGTCCAGTAGGTAAATGACAATATACATCGAATACGCTACATTTAGTATGTCACATTAATAGCTTCGGAAAGCAATTTTTTTTGCAGAATTTCAGTCAAGTGTTCGCACACACGAGCGCGCCGCTCAGCCCGCGAGAGAATTTAACTCGCCAACGACAGGTAATGAGTCCCCTTGTCCTCTTGACAGCATTCAGTGGGGCTATAGCTTGTTAAGGCGTATCCCTTCTCACCAAAATAATCAATTAAAATAATAGCCCGTAAGCAGTACCCGAGAATAGCCACTTTTTTTGGCCGCTCTCCAGCTCTGCTCCCGCTCTTTGGGGTGGATCTCCAGGAGCCACGGGCGCTTTCCATTTTTCTGCTCCCGCTTCCCTCCCTCCCTCCCTGTCTCTCCCCTTTTCATGCTCCTTTTCTGCCTCCAAATCGCGGCGGTCTTTTGCCGGTGCTGCTCCACTGTTTCGCGTGGACAATGATTGTAATAGGAGGAAACAATTAGAGGTGAAGGGGCGACTGTCTGCCGCCGGCCAAGGAGCACGCGGAGGCGAGGAGCGGCACAAAGCAGCAGAACAAATCTTTAATTATCGCTCGGGCCGACTTCAGCCCCAGACAAAGCCGGCCTGCCCGCCTACGGTTCCCTCGCCCCGCCCCACCTCAGCTGCGCTCTACAGTCTCTCTCCCCTCCCCCGCCCCTGCCGCTGCGCCCCGCGACGACCCCGTTGGCGGTTCTCGGCTGCGAGCGTTTAATTGACGGCAGATGTGAAAACACTGTTCTCGTGGAAAATTAATTCCCAAGAACATATTAATTAGTCTAGCGTTTTCAAGTGGTTTTCGAACTTAATTATTCTGGAGGTAGAAGTAATTAGAGCTCCCGAGGCTCCCTTTTACCACCTTTTACAGCAGGGGGGGGGGGGGGGGGAGGGGAGGGACAGGGGTAGGAGAGGCTGAAGCGAGGAGAAGCGAGGCGAGAGGATTTTATCGGAGGCCGTGTTTAAGGCTTCGCTACTTGTTTCCCAAGTTTAGATCCCTGGAGGAGATTTCGTCGCCGGCTGGTCGCGAGGCGAAAGGTATCGATCGCAGAGTATTTGCGAGCAAACTGCGTAATCGGGCACGGGGCGCAGATCCGCGACCTAGATAAGACCCCTAACCAGTGGCACGTGTAGCGCTGATGCACCGCAGACTGGAATTAATGTGAGACGCAAATTTCATCTTGAAACCTGCTAATGCAGCCAACGTAACAATAAAGTACCAGTACCGGAGGAACATTTCGCAGCAGCGCCATGGCATCGAGTGTATATCAAGGAAATTATGTTTTTTTTAATGTTGACGCATGATGCGCGCAAATGAAGTTGCACGCAATATCCTCAGAAAAAAAGGCTCTGAGGACTATGGGACTTAACATCTGAGGTCGTCAGTCCCCTAGAACTTAGAACTACTTAAACCTAACCAACCTAAGGACATCACACACATCCGTGACCGAGGCAGGAATCGAACCTGCTACCGTAGCGGTCGCGCGGTTCCGGACTGAAGCGCCTAGAATCGCTCGGCCAATCCGGACAGCGCAATATCCTCAATTATTTGCTGGATATATACCAAGCCCCGTCTTTCCCCACAGTTTTTACCCTTAAGGTACCATATAGGGCCTCTGAAGATATTGCTTGATACTAAACGTGTCATCGCTGACGGAATGTGGGAACGCGGTCGTTAAGTTGAAACTACACTACTGGCCATTAAAATTGCTACACCAAGAAGAAATGCAGATGATAAACGGATATTCATTGAACAAATATATTATACTAGAACTGACATGTGCTTACATTTTCACGCAATTTGGGTGCATAGATCCTGAGAAATCGGTACCCAGAACAACCATCTCTGGCCGTAACAACGGCCTTGATACACCTGGGCATTGAGTCAAACAGAGCTTGGATGGCCTGTACAGGTACAGCTGCCCATGCAGCTTCAACACGATACGACAGTTCATCAGGAATAGTGACTGGCGTATTGTGACGAGCCAGTTGCTCGGCCACCATTGACCAGACGTTTTCAGTGTGCTGGCTAGGGCACCAGTCGAACATTTTCTGTATCCAGAAAGGCCCGTACAGGACCTGCAACATGCGGTCGTGCATTATCCTACTGAAATTTAGGGTTTCGCAGAGATCGGATCGTAACACATCTGAAATGTAATGTCCTCCAATGTGCGTTCACCGTGATGTCCCCAAACATGGATGCGACCATCATGACGCTGTAAACAGAACCTGGATTCATCCGAAAAAATTACGTTTTGCCATTCGTGCACCCACGTTCGTTGTTGAGTGCACCATCGCAGGCGCTCCTCTTTGTGATGCAGCGTCAAGGGTAACCTCAGCCATGGTCTCCGAGCTGATAGTCCATGCTGCTGCAAACGTCGTCGAACTGTTCGTGCAGATGGTTGTTGTCTTGCAAACGTCCCCATATGTTGACTCAGGGATCGAGACGTGGCTGCACGATCCGTTGCAGCCATGCGGAGAAGATGCCTGTCATCTCTACTGCTAGTGGTACGAGGCCGTTGGGATCCAGCACGGCGTTCCGTATTATTCTCCTGAACCCACCGATTCCATATTCTGCTAACAGTCATTGGATCTCGACCAACGCGAGCAGCAATGTCGCGATACGATAATCCGCTTTCGCGATAGGCTACAATCTTACCTTTATCAAAGTCGGAGACGTGATGGTACGCATTTCTCCTCCTTATACGAGGCATCACAACAACGTTTCACCAGGCAACGCCGGTCAACTGCTGTTTGTGTATGAGAAATCGGTTGGAAACTTTCCTCATGTCAGCACGTTGTAGGTGTCGCCAGCGGCGCCAACCTTGTGTGAATGCTCTGAAAAGCTAATCATTTGCATATCACAGCATCTTCTTCCTGTCGGTTAAATTTCGCGTCTGTAGCACGTCATCTTCGTGGTTTAATAATTTTAATGGCCAGTACTGTAGAAATAAATTTTCCTCTGATTGCAAAATTACCTTCAATTACCTTTCATTGTTCTGCAAACAGAAAACTGTCTCCGTTGCCAGTGTTGTATTAATAATGACGTGTTTCGCTTGGTTGGTACATCCTCAGATTATCTACATGGTTAAAATGGCTCTGAGCACTATAGGACTTAACGTCTGCGGTCATCAGTCCCCTAGACTTAGAACCACTTAAACCTAACTAACCTAAGGACTTCACACAGATCCATGCCCGAGGCATGATTCGAACCTGCGACCGTAGCAGTAGCGTGGTTCCAGACTGAAGCGCCTAGAACCGCATGGCCACTCCGGCCGGCTAGATTTGCTATAATCAGTAACAGTTGCTAGTGACAACGTAACAGTTTATTCGGGAACCTATGTTGCCTGATGTATAGGATATTTGAGCTTAAGGGTGAGCAGAAAAGTGATTCACCCGCCTTGAACAGCGGAGACCGTGTTACCTCCCCACACGTATTTAATAATGAAGATGGACCATGAACCATGAACCATAAATAAATTCCCCACAAAAATAATAAAATGAACCATGAGCCAAGTGTAACCTCCCTACACGAAAATATTAATTAAATGATGAACCAAGTGTAAACACCCATAAAAATAATAATTAAACGAATTTTTTAAAGTATTGTAACCTCTGAACAAAATTAATTTTAATACAAAATACAAAAAGTTAGTTATATGTGGTGACTTCAGTATTAATTGTATAAGTGATTGTGCAAGGAAGAGGATGCTGGTAGACCCCTTTAATTCATATAATCTTATGCAAACCGTATTCTTTCCAACGAGAGTGCGAGGGAACAGTAGAACAACCATAGACAACATTTTTGTTCATTCCTCATTACTAGAAGGGCATACTGTTAGCAAAAAGGTGAATGGCCTTTCAGATAATGATGCACAAATGTTAACTTTAAAAGATTTTTGTGCTGCAACACGTGTTAAATATAGTCATCAGCTGTTCAGGAAAGCTGATCCAGTTGCTGTAGAGATCTTTGTAAACCTTATAAAGGAACAAGAGTGGCAAGATGTTTATAGCGCTGATACAGTAGACGATAAATATAATACTTTTCTCAAGACTTTTCTCATGCTCTTTAAAACAGGGTACTAGCATGAACAGGCAGCCTGGGTGGCTGACTAGAGGGATAAGAATATCTTGTAGAACAAAGTGGCAATTATATCAAAACGTTAGAAACAGTTAAAATCTAAATGCAGCAGCCCATTACAAACAGTATTGTAAGGTGCTTAAAAATGTTATTAGGAAGGCAAAAAGTATGTGGTATGCAAATAGAATAGCTAAGTCTCAGGATAAAATTAAAACCATATGGTCAGTCGTAAAGGAAGTTGCTGGTCTGCAGAGACAGGTCGAGGATATAGAATCAGTGCATAGTGGGAATGTCCGTGTTACTGATAAGTCGCATATATATGTAGAGTGTTTAATAATCACCCTCTGAATATAGCAGGTGAACTAAATAGAAACCTAGTCCCAACAGGGAATCATATAGCGCTTTTAGAAAAAAGTGTTCCGAGACTGTTACCTGAAATGCTCCTCCATGATACTGACAAGAGGGAGAGTGAGTTAATAATTAAATCACTAAAGACCAAGAACTCTCATGGATATGACGGGGTATCTAGCAGAATACTGAAGTATTGTTCTATGTATGTTTGCCCAGTTCTCAGCCATATCTGTAACTTTTCCTTTAGGAGTGGTCGGTTTCCTGACTGATTAAAGTACTCGGTAGTGAAGCCACTTTATAAAAAGGGAGACATTGATAATGTTGACAATTTTAGACCTATTTCTATGCCATCGGTGTTTGCTAAAGTTATCGAGAAGGTTGTATATACAAGGTTAGTGGAGCATTTAAATTCACATAATTTGCTGTCAAATGTTCAGTTTGGTTTTAGAAATGGTTTAACAACTGAAAATGCTATATTCTCTTTTCTCTGTGAGGTTTTGGACGGATTAAATAAAAGGTTGCGAACGCTAGGTGTTTTCTTTGATTTAACGAAGGCTTTTGACTGTGTTGACTACAAAATATTACTGCAGAAGTTGGACCATTATGGAGTAAGGGGAGTAGCTTACAATTGGTTCGCCTCTTACTTTAAGAACAGAAAGCAGAGGGTAATTCTCCGCAATATTGAGAGTGGTAGTGATGTTCAGTCCCAATGGGGCACTGTTAAGTGGGGCGTTCCCCAAGGGTCGGTGCTGGGGCCACTGCTGTTTCTTATTTATATAAATGATATGCCTTCTAGTATTACAGGTGATTCAAAAATATTTCTGTTTGCTGATGAAACCAGCTTGACAGTGAAGGATCTTGTGTGTAATATTGAAACAGTAACAAATAATGTAGTTCATGAAATAAGTTTGTGGCTTGTGGAAAATAATTTGATGCTAAATCACAGTAAGACTCAGTTTTAATAGTTTCTAACTCACAATTCAACTTGAACCGATATTTTGATCAGACAGAATAGGCATATTATAAACGAGATGGAACAGTTCAAGTTCCTAGGCGTTCGGATAGATAGTAAGCTGTTGTGGAAAGCCCATGTCCAGGATCTTGTTCAGAAGCTAAATGCTGCTTTATTTACCATTAGAACAGTATCTGAAATAAGTGACACTTCAACACGAAAAGTAGTCTACTTCGCATATTTTCATACGCTTATGTCGTATGGTATTATTTTTTGGGGTAATTCTTCTGATTCAAAAAGGGTATTTTTGGCTCAAAAACGGGCTGTTCGAGCTATATGTGGTGTAAGTTCGAGAACGTCTTGTGGACCCCTATTCAAAAATCTGGGAATTCTGACATTGCCCTCACAGTATATATTTTCTTTAATGTCGTTTGTTGTTAGCAATATTAGCCTATTCCCAAGAGTTAGCAGCTTTCACTCAGTTAATACTAGGCAGAAATCAAATCTGCATGTAGAATGCACTACCTTGACTCTTGTGCAGAAAGGAGTGCAGTATTCGGCTACATCCATTTTCAGTAAGCTACCACAAGAACTCAAAAATCTTAGCAGTAGCCCAAACTCTTTTAAGTCTAAACTGAAGAGTTTCCTCATGGCTCACTCCTTCTATTCTGTGGAGGAGCTCCCGAAAGACCTAAAAAATTAAGCAAATTCCAGTGTTACATTGTTGATTTTCTTCATTTAAACGTACGACTTGTCACCTGAATATATTTTTTTATATTTCATTTTATCTGTTTCTAATATCGTGTTATAATTTCATGTATTGACTCGTTCCATGAGCATGGAGACTTCTCCTTAATTTGGTCCCACGGAACAATAAATAAATAAATAAATAAAAAATAAATGTAACCTCTGAACAAAATTGGCTCCCATTTATAATCTCTGTGCAGAAATGCATTCACATTTAATGCAACCACAAAATTCAATTCCTAAACCCGGAAATAATAAAATATTCAGTATTGAATAGTACAAAACATTTTTCATCATTCAAGTGACATATGACATATTTAAAAATAATTATTGGCACTCTTTGACCAGTTACTTGAAAATAATTATTGGCACTCATTGGCCAGTTACTTAAAAATAATTATTGGCAGTCATTGGCCAGTTACAAAGTATTCATATAGTTTTACAAAACATTATTCAGTATTATTCAGAAGTCATCATTCAAAACATGAGTTAATTATTGGAATAGCATTAATGCATAAGTCATCATTCAGTATTACTCAGAACTCATCATTCAAGAGACATAGGACATATTTAAAGTGTAACACATTGTAACTATTACTCAAGTTCTGTGATTATAAAAACATCATTCAGTATTACTCAGAACTCTCTTAAACTGGTAGCATTATTTGGGACTGTTAATACATTTTTCTTTTGTGCTAGCAATGCATTGCATTGGGATCGATAGTTAATTACTGGGGCATGACAATATTTGTTTTTGAGTTATTGCTGCAAATGAAGATGTGTAACGTCATTCATCATGAGTCAGCTGTAGCAAGGTTATGAAACAAATGGAATATATGTTATCACATTCATGAATGACACACACAAATGGGTAAAAAAATGCGAGTACTAGAACAGGTTTAATGACCAACTGCTTATAGCACATTAAGTTCATGAATAATTTCTCCTGCAAAATACAAAATGGATTATTAAGCCGAAAGAGGAAACGCATATTATGCTGAATAGTAGTGAACTTCGAATTAACAGGTAGTGAAATGCGTATAAAATATATATGTTCTCTAGCTGTCCTTTCCAAAACCTTCAGTCATCATACCATGCGACATAAGACATACTGTTAAAACAAACTGCAACAAATACCTAAATAACTACATAGCATTTCTTAACTAACAGTAAATATATAAACTTCATCATTATTTTCATCTGCAAAGAAAAACTTCATTATCCATATCATCATAATTCCATTATTATCATCACTTGTAAAAAGAAACTTCATTATCCATATCATCATAATTCCATTATTATCATCATCTGTAAAGAAAAACTTCATTATCCATATTAGCATATTCGTCATCATTATTCATCACCATTCATTATCATCTGCAAAAAAGTCACTTAATTATTCATTATACAACTATTCCCTATTTCTAGCATATTTCATCACTAAAACTAAGATGTGTAGTTCTGTCTGACAGCCTCCATCAATCGCCTCGTATTCTGAAAGAAAAAATTAGTTAAGACTGCTATCATACGATGTGTGTAGTATATTCTTGTTAATGCTTGTTAATTCTGATCCATTTACTCTTCGTGACGAGGTATTTGATCTTCTTTCGTTCATTTCGAATGTGAAATTCCCATTTCTGTTTAATTTATTTCTTTTACACGTTATTTCTTTCTGAAAATGATAAACAATGATTAATGTCTTGCATTTAAATCACATACCCATTAAATAAAAACTGGTTTACAGTAACATAATTGAGCATACAGCATAGCATGACAGAAAACGTAATATGTCAAAAACATAGACAGTGTGCAGGTGCAAAAAAAAAAAAAAAATGTACACAGAGTATTACAATGTTGCAGCAAAAAAAAATGTAAAATAGTCACGATGTTGAGATATCATAAGGCAAAATGTCAAAGTCAACTGGTGTTTGTTACATCTTAAAGATTACATAGTGCATACAAACAAAACAGGAAAACAATCATACATACATGAAAAATGGAAAATGTGCACAGTCTAAAGTGTAACGACAAGAAGAGCGACCTGCTAACCTTACCTTGCCGGGCACTTGCCAAGAAAAAATACGATAATCATCAATAAGTAATCACATAAATATAATTGCATAAGTGGTCATAAAATGTGTAAGTTCATCTGGAAAAATATGCACGGTCTGATGTGTAGCGACAAGAAAAGTGACCTGCTAACCTTACCTTGCCGGGCACTTGCCAAGAAAAAATACGATAATCATCAGTAAGTGTTCATGTGAATATAATTGCATAAGTGGTCATAAAAAATCAGCAAATGGCATTACAGTGTTATAAATCATAAAATATGTTCATTCAATAAAAGGTTTGACGTTGGAGACGTGGTGATTCCCTTTGGTTTTTCTGTTTCTCAGAGTTTCGACGTGTACTACATTGGGGTGAGGAATGCTGCGAATTCGATATGGACCTGCGTATAGAAGCTCAAATTTACTACACCTACTTTTTCCTCTATTGGATAAATAATGTGTGCGTACTAATATCTTCTGTACAATGTGAAAGTCACGGCGTGTACAAACCTGTTTTTGCTGTCTTCTCCGGCGCTCTGCGGCACTTTTGATGTTGTTCAGCGCAATGTCAATTATTTCATGGTGTCGTAGTCGACGAGATGTAGGAAAGGTTACTAATTCTTTAATTTTGTTAGGTGGTTCAACATTTTTCAGTATAACAGACGGAGATAGCATAGTAGATTCATTTGGTATGGAATTAATTACATCCTGGAATGAGAGTATGTGTGTGTCCCAATTAACGTCTTTTATGGCAGTATATTCTACACAGTTTACCAATTTCTTTCATTAATCGTTCACAAGGGTTCGAAGAAGCATGGTACCTGGATACATAGATCGGAGAAATATTTCTAGCTCGTAACATACGTGTCCATATAGCAGATCGAAACTGTGATCCATTGTCGGAAATTACTTTCAACACATGCCCTACATGAAATAGAAAATATTTTACCAATGCTTTCTAAACAGTTTTAGCAGTAGCTTTGCGTAACGGAGTGAAGGTAACAAATTTTGAAGTGAGTTCAACAGCGACAAAGATGTAGCAAAAACCTCTATTAGTTCTAGGAATCGGACCAAAAATGTCTACAGCGGCCATGTGTCTCAATTTAATAGGTACAATGGGATGTAATAGAGGAATATGTGAAGTCGTATCTGACTTAGCTTTCTGGCAGATTTTACATGACGCTATAACTCGTCGAATAAGTTTCTCCATGTTGGTAAAATAACAGTTCTGTCTCAGTATAAGAAAACATTTTCTGGCTCCGTAATGTGCGTAACTTAAATGAGTATACCAGATTAATTTGTTAATAAGTTCGTCAGGAATGCATAATAACCAATTGTTGCTGTCAGGGTGAGAGCGGCGAAACAGAATATTATTGCGTATAGTGTAATGGTTTCTAATGGTAACATTATTCCTATCTTGCCATAGGTGTTTAATTTCTTTCCACACGTTGTCTTTACTTTGCTCTTGTGCTATGTCTTGTAATGACGACGAAATGAAATTTTCAAATGCAACTTGTTGAATGTACATGACGCTGAAATTTGCTTTGCAGAAGATGGTTGCGATGTCTTGCTAATTGTTGCTGAGAGAACGGGACAGTGCGTCTGCTACAATATTTTGTGTGCCGGGAATGTGAACAATTGTAAAATTAAATTCCTGTAAATAGAGTTTCCATCTGTTTAATCTGTCGTGTGTAAATTTAGCGGAAAGTAAAAACTGTATCGCTCTATGATCTGTGTAAACGGTAGTGTGTCTTCCATAAAGAAAATGCCGAAATCTCGTAAATGCCCATACAACACATAATGTTTCAAGTTCTGTAACAGAATAATTGCGTTCAGCAGGTGACAGAATGCGAATCGCAAAGGCAATGTTTTTAATTACTGTAGTGCCATCTTCTTCAATTTTCTGAAAAATGTGTACGCCTAAAGCGGTGTTAGAACTGTTGGTGGCAATGGAAAAATTTCCAGTAAGATCTGGGTGCGATAAAAGTGGTGCATTCAACAAAGCATTTTATTTGATGTGCTATTATTTTCAAGAGGATGCTGTGGCATTTCCACTATTTGTACTGTTCTGTTATTTCTTCCTGACGTATTACGTTCGGGATGATACCTACTGTATGGGTCATTCATGATAATATGTTGTTGCGGATGATTTTGCTGTTGATAAGACCGACTGTTATTAAACGTACGCTGAAAATTGTGCTCATTACTTTTACATCTGTCATGATAGTCATTTCTATACGGTGCTTTGCGATAGGAGCTGAAATAGTGTGTTTTCTGTACGTACTGATTTCCTTGTTGCTGTGCGTTACTATTTGTTGGAGCTGACGCTATACATGCAGGCGGCGAAACATTAAAGCTTCGTTGACCTTGTCCATTACATTGTTGGTTAGGTATGCTAACCGGTTGGTTTTGTTGCTGTTGTTGTGAAAAACCTCTATTGTTACCAAAATGCGTTCGCTGTTGCTGATGATCTTGTCGATACTGATAATTAAAATTTTGTCTGTTATTACAGTTCTGGTGGTTGTCGTTTCTGAAGCGCCTATTACCTTTGCTACTGAAATTGCGTGGCTGATCGTAATTGCTGTATGTTTGTTGGCCTTGGTTATTATATGAAAAATTTTTTTTTGTAAAGGAATAATCCGATTGCTGCACTTCCAAAAGCTGTAACAGATCTCTGAATGCCGAAATATTTTCTTTCTGCTGACCCGTTAAAAGTGACACTCTTAATGATCGTGGTAATTTAGAAATGCATAATTGAATAAGTGCAGATTCACTGTTTGGTTCACTTAAATACTGGTTTTGTTGGACCATGTGCTCAAAAAATTGCGTGACACTGGGAAAATTTGAGTTCTCATAATTCGGTAAACTAATTAATTGATCCTTAATTCCGCGCTGTGTCGTCTTCGACCAATACGCTGACAGAAAAGCATTCTGAAATTCTTCTGCAGAGTAGCATTGTCTCGCGATCGGTCTCATACGAGTTGCCAGTTCGCCTTCCAAAAAACTGCAAATAAATTCAAGTTTATGTGTTACGGGCCAAGTCGGTGGAAAAGCAAAGCTAAATTGTTGTATCCAATCCAATGGGTGAATCTGTCTTCTGTCATTTTTAAATACTTTAAATTTTCTCACTGGTAGAAAATGTTTGTAATCAAAATTATCGTCTCTATACGTCTGAACAGGTTCAGGATTGTATGAGAATCTATTTGTCTGTAGTTGCTCGGAATCTAAGTCACGTACTCTCTGTAAATTACCTACATTATACTGGCTGTGTGAGTGTGACAAATGTTCGGAATGTGCCGTATGCTGTGACGTGTTATTGACTGAAATATTTTTCATCTCTGTCACCTCTTGCTGTAAAGTCGACAATTTTCTACGTAATGTATTATTAGACGAATCTATCTCACTGATCGTTTGCTGTAAATTTTGGAATTCAGGTGTTTGATTAAACGAAATCGGTGAGGTATCGTCTGATTTGCTGTCATTATTACTTTCAATAACGACTGGCCAATTCATCATATTTTTCAGTCAGTATTTTTACCTGATCATCGTTTTTAGTGTCACAAGCATTAATTTGTTTTTGTATTTTACGTGTGGTTTGGTTCAATTTTTTAACATCAGCTTTGATGACATCGGAATCCTGTGTTAGTTCTAATTGTTCGAGTCTGTCGGTCACTGTCTGAAAGTCTACTGTATGTGTATCTGTTTTTGTTTTAAGATCGGAAATTTCATCACGCAATTCGGTGTTCAACTGTTTGATAGTATTAATTTCGTCTGATACTGTAGCAATATTGTTGTCTACGTATGTTTTTGCTTTCGTAAACAATTTACGTTTACCTTCCTGTCTCTGTGCGGTAATTGTTTCCATGACTTGTCGTTTTACTTTATTTTGTTCCTGTAGGAATTTACGGTAACGCGTTTCACTGTTTTGTAGGTGGTGATTAAAGCGTTCGTCAATTTGACTGTTCTGTTGGCCGAATTTCGCATCTACTTTTGCATCCAGTGTGCGTGAAAGTTCTGCTGACATTAATTTAAACTCCTCGCGTAACTGTGTTGTGTTTTCAGAGCATTCTTTCCCGACTGCACTAATTTCGTCTCTAAGTGATTGTGTTGCAGCTGCTTGCGTATTCCTTAACTCTTGAGCAACAGATCTAATTTCTTCACTACTTTTCCTAGCACAAGCCTCAATTTCCTCACGCAATTGTTCTTTAGTATCATGACATTGCGCGGCAACGGCTGTAATCTGTTCACTAATCTGTCTGGAATTGTTGTCTAATTTTTCATTCAACTGTTTGGAACTGTTGTCTAGTTTTTCATTAAGTTGTTTGTGATTGTTGTCTTGCTTATCATTCGACTGTTTAAGACTTTCACTAAGTTGTTTGGAATTTTCATTCTGTTGTTTGAAATTTTCACCAAATTCTTGTCTGAGATTCTCGTTAAGTTGTATCATTAATGCTATGACTCGATCCATGGCAAAATTAGCTACTGAATTCTCTTTGCTGTTTAATGGCGTACCTGCAATTATCACGTTTTGTGTATCCATTTGGATATTCTGTGATTCTTGAAAAGGTTTGCCAATCGAATGTGCACTGTTGGTCACTAAATCGGAATCAAATAAATCTGTCGTACTTTGAGTACATTGTTCATTTTCGTTAGAAATAATTGTCTGTTCATTACGTAAATTTTGCAAACCGGGTGTGTCAAACTGGGCAGCGTTCATTGTAACAGAACGTGCCACGTCATCCATTGTCGATAAATTAACAGAGGACACAATTGAATTTATTTGCTCATCATTAGCATTAAAATCATTACTAGTGGTCGGTACGCACTGATTGTCTGTAAATGGAGGGTTGTCATTATTACACTGCGTGTCGCAAATATTATCGGTCAAATTATTCGAGTCGGCTATTTCGCTCATTGCACATCGCGATGTACTGTTAACAGTTTTTCGCGGCATTTTCACCAATCAAAATTAAGCACAAATGAAACAAGGACAATGCAAAATGCAACAAACACAAATACAATAAAGAGCAACAAATTGCCGATGATCTGTGAAAGAAAGAGTGACAAATTAGTAAATGCGTTGCGCCAGATGCAAACTACATTTAAGTAAATAAGAGCAGATATATGACTACTTCTCAGAAGATTCACGAAGAAATACGATCCTGGCCGGATGTCGCCAAGTGTAACCTCCACACACGAAAATTTAAATAATTAAAATGAGCCATGAACCATGAACCATAAATAAACTCCCCACAAAAATAATAAAATGAACCATGAGCCAAGTGTAACCTCCCTACACGAAAATATTAATTAAATGATGAACCAAGTGTAAACTCCCACAAAAATAATAAGTAAATGAATTGTTTAAAGTATTGTAGCCTCTGAACAAAATTAATTTTAATGTAACCTCTGAACAAAATTGGCTCCCATTTATAATCTCTATGCAGAAATGCATTCACATTTAATGTAACCACAAAATTCAATTCCTAAACCCGGAAATAATAAAATATTCAGTAACCTGGTAAATTTTATGACGACAGCAGCGCTGCGCCTCGGCCCTGTATTCTGACTAAAAAAAGGAAAAAATTCTTACCTCAATAAAAAACTGCAAATATATCTGCTCTTATGTAGAAATTTTTTGACACAGCTTCGTGCAATGCTGGCGTATATTTTTTTTGATTCTTGGAAAAAATGATCATGCATTGGAAATATTCTTTAAATTGAAATGAATGCTTTTCTTTAAAAAAAAATTACTTTATATTATGAAAATTATTATTGCGGCATTTTTTGGAACAATTTAAATGACAATTAACATACATTATTAGATATGCGCAAGGCTGCTCCTTTACCTTCTACAATAATACTCATCCTCCAGAGTCCCGACCAGAGCAGACTGCCGATACGCACGGGCACGCGCCGACCACTGCATACTCGAGACTAACGCAGACTGACTACTACAGCCGACTGACGGGGACTAGCGCAGACTCGCGGCAAGCAACAACTAACTACATACTGCTCTCTGGTCAGAGATTCTGCCATGCCTCGCCCATCGCCGGCAATGCATACGTCTTACAACCGAATTAGTCTCATTTAAAATTCCTCATGCGGTCGGAAAACTTAATCATTGATGATCAATTGGTGACTAAAAACGAAAGTTGCTATGATATCATGTTGTCTTTCCCCCCTCCCTTCATATGTTTCCCGTACCCTATCCATCCCCTCCCACCAAACTCTCCCCTCCTCTTCTCACTATTGATGTGGACCGACATTCCGGTTCATCTTAATAGCTGTCAGTTCACTACTTTCCATGTTACTACTAGTTCGTCTACTTTTAAATGTTTAAAAGTATTTTCTATTCTGCACTATCATTTTTAATTGGCGCTGTTCAGAATTTACTTTATTTTAGTCACTTTTTACTACCAGCGCCGCCACTCAATGCTTTCATGAAGCTTCTGTGTCATGTCAACCGACTGGGGGGTCCACTCGTTTCAGTTTATACGTTGTCTAGAGTAATATTTGTTTGCCACTGCGATTCATGGCTGCGATCGCAAACCTATCTTCGCACCTCATATTGCCATGCAATGGTTTTCCTGTGTTCATATCCGACGACAGAGCTTTTGCTTCAACGCCATCATATCTACGGTTCGCTGTTCGAAATTGTTTGAAGATGGGCTAACCGTGCGAAACGCGTCATTATTTATAAAACACTTGCAACCGAGACTGTTTTTGGAGCATTGAACCACTGTTGCTGCACCATACCAAAATGGAGTGGTGTAATGTGCACTTTTTATTGTATCATGATTGACTGCGGGCCTACCAGCCCCTTCTTCAGATGCAGCTGATACGTATTTACAACTAAACTATATGAGGTATGTTTTTCCTAGGATTGTAGTCCGCAGCCATCATCGTCCAGTTGTAGCTCGCACTGTAAAAATACTATACATATGTAAACATTCGTATTTCGCCTAGCTCTCGTTTAACGACACACACCGCTCGAAAGAAATAATATGCCCGCAGCGCCATTCAGCAAGTGACGCCCTGAGTGGTCAGTAGCTGGTGACGAATGGGTATTGTTTTTCTCTTAAATGGAAACTCGCCTTGATGTTCAGACAGTGCGCTTGTAACGCCGCTTCCTTTGGACGAAAAATGAAGAACATAAAAATAGTACTCCAAAGCCCAAAAGTCCCAAAAATCAAGTTCCAAATTTCATTAAGGGAAAAGAAAAAAAATTTGCTTAAATAGTAGCACTTGGATAGAAAAGAAATTCAGTACCAAGTAGCATAGTCTTTCGAAAAAGAAAGAAAACGATAGAATCCTATTAGTTTCAAAATAAAATCATAGTAGATCGCAAAGTACCGTAATTAGAAGTCACGGAGTAGGACCAACGATCTCAAAGAATACTCCTTATGAGTACTCTTTGAGAATCGTGTGTAATACCTAAGAAAGAGCCATGCACTGTTACTGTGTTACGAGAGTTTGCCGGAGCAAGTCGTACCTCAGCGTGTGCTCGTGTACGTGGGCGCCACGAGATTGTTTATTGAACGCTAAAGATTTATGATCTACTACGACGCACTGAACTAGTAAGAAGTAAATCAGTAACTCTGAATAGGATATCACGTAGAATCCAGATAGTGAAGGATTCGAAATTGTCTTAAACTGAATATTTTTAATAGAAAACTGTACATTACCCAAAGTTAGAAACTATTAATGATGGACCGATATAGTAACTAAACTTTGAAACCGAATTGTGAGAAAGGAACTAACTTTCGTAAAATCAGTTAATGGACTCTTGAACTTGCATAATATCTTGGACTGAAGTATATGTCATTAAATCCACCCAGATAGGAAAAATTACGCAGTGGTTAGCACACTGGACTCGCATTCGGGAGGACGACGGTTCACTCCCGTCTCCAGCCATCCTGATTTAGGTTTTCCGTGATTTCCCTAAATCGTTTCAGGCAAATGCCGGGATGGTTCCTTTGAAAGGGCACGGCCGATTTCCTTCCCCATCCTTCCCTAACCCGAGCTTGCGCTCCGTCTCTAATGACCTCGTTGTCGACGGGACGTTAAACAACACTAACCTAACCTAACCTAGGAAAAATTACTTCCTTGCGGCAATGTTAGGATGTGAAAATAAACCATCATTCAGTGTTATTATTGCGTTTATAACTTCTTTCAATCCATTCAGTATTGTGTACTCAGTAAATAATTATCTGTGCGTCGACACTGATCGTCCAAGGAACGCGGCGTGCATAAGTACTCTTTGCCGCATTATCAAATTACCGCTCTGTTACGAACTATTAGGCTCTAGAAAACTGAAAAACTGTAGTGGAGATATTGGTGTTGTGTATGTACTGAAGCTATGATTAATACCGGAATAGGAACTGATATATCCCTACGTGTAGCTGTGTTTAAATACGCCGGGGAGCACTAATTGCCTCACCTCATCGAGACAAATAATACGCACTCGGTGCGATTTCAGCGGAGCCCAAATAGATTTTTTTTTTATATAACGTCAGTATATACAGCTCTACCGCTAGTTAGCCAGAATGTGACGCTATACGCTGCAGCATTTACTTTATTAGTGGTGTTAGTCATTATTTGCCGTTAGGAATCGGTACTGGTCCGGGACGTAGGGGTGAAACACAAGCATAAGTGTGCATTGCAGTTGCTGACAGCCAACATGTCCTGGGAGAGGCCGACGACCAATGGCGCCACGAATTGTTGAAGAAGTTACTGTTACCATGACTGAGAATGCTGGACGTTGTGAACGATGTTCAATCAGTGCAGGAGCTGTCACGAGAGCTGAACGTTTCACGGACCACCATTCGAAACGTGATGCGAACAGTTGTGAAACAGTATCTCTAGTGCCTGTTCCAGGCTGTTACTGATGCACATAGTCGTCACACTGAAAGGTAAACTCCCCATCGCACACCCGTCAGTTTTAGTGGTAAAATGGACCAGTGGATAGCCCGTCAAAAACTGAACGCAGTTCAAGCATGAAAACAAGAAAGGGGGGGATACTGTACACTGCTTATAGTATACGAGTAAAGTGGTGGGAATATATTACGGTAGCAAGTAAATGTGATGAGTAGTGAGAGCAGGCGCGATGCCTCATAGATGCAAATAAACGGGTGTGGACTATGTTACAACGAAGGAATTCAAGAACCAAAACTCCAAAACGGAACTCAAGAGGCATAACACATGATACTTGGGTAGAACAAATAGGAGCTACGTACGTCTGTAGGTCCCTTCCTTACACGAAGGTGTTGCAAACGGACGTTACACCACGATACAGACCCAAATTTGAATACAGACACGTCAATTTCTGGACGACCAGTTCACAATTTTGTGAAGAAAAAAAAGGTCAGGCATAAGGGACACTTGAACCGAGATCTGCCCCCCCCCCCCCCCCCCCACTCCAACTCGCAGTCCGACACCAGAACCACAAAATCACGACGCATTTCTGTGTGCATCCCGCTCAATGTTGCACATATTGATCTTGGACCGCTCACTATTTCTATTTTGCTTCTTTTTCCACAGTTCGGTACAACTTCTTCCAGTTTTCATGCTTGCTCTGTGTTCATTTTTTGACGGGCTATGCGATGGGCCATCTTACCACTAAATCGGAGAGGGGTGCAATGCGGAGTTTCCCGTGTGAGTAACTTTTGTAACCTAGAACGCAAATATGCTACGCAGTCAACAAATGTTATAAAAAAATGGTTCAAACGGCTCTGAGCACTATGGGACTTGACATCTGAGGTCATCAGTCCCCTAGAACTTAGAACTACTTAAACCTAACTAACCTAAGGACATCACACACATCCACGCCCGAGGCAGGATTCAAAACTGCGACCGTAGCGGTCGCGCGGTTCCAGACTGAAGTGCCTAGAACCGCACGGCCACTCCGGCCGGCCCAAATGTTATCCTCTCATGTGGAAGTTAAAATTAGTTTCTTTCAATGATTAATTCGGTATTTCTCTTCCGGATGTCCTTGCAAATGTTGACACAAAATTTATTCTACGGTCACTCGTTTTTCATGGGGCCCTCTCAATAAGCGAAAGGTCAATTACAACCACTCGGTATATACTTATAAGCTTCACAAATTTAAACGCGACTCGCCTTTTATATTAAGACACCTTCAGTAGATTGAATCAGTTTTGTTTTTAGATACGGTACTTACAGATTCCAAACAGTTCACGCCTAGTCACTCCTGCTAAAATCTCCGTAACCCCTGAGCTGGTCGTAGACACATCTTTAAGTCGAAACTTCTGGTTCTGTCGTCTCTAATGTTCTCTTTTCCTAGCTAAAAGCTAGTGAAAAGTATATAAGTGAAAACGAAGGGTCCGGCAGGGCTAGGTGTGAACTGTTTCCAATCTGGAAGAAATGCATATAAAAACGACTCAAGATTCTTTTAGTTAAAATCTGAAACGCCTCTGGAACGTAAATAAATGTTATAATAGTCATGGAAAAGGTGCTTGAATTTATAAAATGTTTAGTTATATTATTTACTGCTACTTTCTAGACTTTCGGAATGGAGTTCGTAAACAGCATATCGTTCCATAAATAGCTTTTCTTCAGTATTTCGGATAATACAAGAGATAATAGAATTACTCGTAAAATACAATTACGTGTTCTTCTGCCTTCTATCATATGGATATCTTGAACAGTTCACGAAATAAAAGGGGTGGAGGTTCACTCCGTTCGTAAGAGAGAACAGTGTCCCGGGAATGGAATTGTCAATGATTTAATCCAACTTAGGAAAATCGCCCGTGTCTATAATTCCTACATTATTTTAACAACACATGATATTAGCTCTTTGTAACAAATCCATGAAACATAAATAACATCGAGTCCCGAAGTTATAAACAGTGCGGCAGGTGTTGATCGAAATCGAGGGATGTGAGTGAAACCTCTCCAAAGAACAATTCAGACAGATCATGTATATTTTACATTCTGGCATGTCAGTTTCCAAATTTGTATGAAATCGTCAGAGTTGTGAATGAGTGTTTGTATTGAAGTTGTTACGTTGACCACATGACATAGGTTTCCCAATTTTTGAACTGAATCATTTTCAAACGAAATATTTATGTGAATACCAGTTTCTTTCGTCATATGCTAGAACAATATATTAAGCTCTAATTTAAACAAATTAGACCGTTACATTTAAACAGTTTACATACACATCTGCATGATTACTCTGCAATTCACAACTAAATGCCCGGCAGAGGGTCCATCGAACCACTTTGAAGTTTCTCTATCGTTCCATTCCCTAACGGCCGCGCGAATGACGAGTACTTAAACCTTTCTGTGAGGGCTCTGATTTCCCTTTTTTTATCATAGTGGCCATTTATCCTTATGTGGGTGGGCGTCAACAGAATATTTTCGCAATCGGCGGATAAAGTTGGCGAATGAAGTTTCACGAGAAGATCCTGCCGCCACGAAAAACGCCTTTGTTTCAATTCAGGTATTATGTCGGAGGCACCCTCTCCCCTATTTCGCTATAGTACAAAACGAACTGCCCTTCTTTCAATTTGTCGATGTCCTCCGCCAGTCCCACCTGATGTGGATCCCACACCGCGCAGCAACACTGCCGAAGAGGGCAGACAAGCGTGGTGTAAACAGTCTCTTTACAAGACGTTTCCAAGTATTCTGCCAATAAATCGCAGCCTTTGGTTTGTTATTCCCACAGCATTATCTACGTGATCTTGCCAGATGAAGTTATTTGTAATTTTAATTCCTAAGGATTTATTGAATTTAGAGCTTTTAGATTTGTGTGATTTATTTTGTAACCGAAGTTTGGCGGATTTCTTTTAGTAGTGGTGTGGATAACTTCACACTTTTCATTATTTATAGTCAACTGCCACTTTTCGCACCGTACATATTTGTTGTCTAAATAGTTCTGCAGTTGGTTTTGATCATTTGATTACTTTACAAGACGGTAAAAGACAGCACCATCTGCAAACAATCTGTGAGCGCTGCTCAGATTGTCTCCTATGTCGTTTATGTAGTACATCAGGAACAGCACAGGGCCTATAACACTGCCTTGGTGAACGCCAGATATTACTTCTGTACATTGCTATCGTTATTATTATCAGAAACCTAGGTGTTTGTGGTTTGCTAAACCTGGAGGTAATGGCAAGTTGTCTTTTCAGTGGGAAAGGGGTGGAGTGGGGGAGGGAAGAAATGAGGACATGGATCATGTATTATGTAAAGTGAAAGTAGTTTCCCTAGTAAACAATAACGAAAACCAGGTTTGATTCCATAGGAAAAAAGTTGCGCCCAGCGACTGTATTTATTTCAAACAGTAAAAGGTTCAGAAATCAATCACAAGTGATGTTTATGGCATGTACAGATTTCGGTCACTGTGGGGCCATCTTCAGTACAGTAAATGTGATTTAAAACATTGAAACCGCTTGCATGTATCCACATAGTCTCAAATGGGGTATTCATATCAGAGACTTTCCTACATGAATAGTCCAGTTGGGACTACGTGCATATACAAGGGGTTTTAATGCATTAACTCACATTTACTGCACTGATGATGGCCACACAGAGACCGAAACCTAGATATGAAATAAACATCATTTGCGAATGAAAGCTGTACTCTTTACTACTTTAAACAACAAAAATATTAGTAGATTGTCTACTTGAAACAACAAAAATATTAGTAGGTTGCATATATATGTCAGTCTTATCCCCCCCCTTCCTGCAACAGACATGAAGAAGATGAGACATATTTGGAAAATCATCATAGATCAGCAACAAACTGCGACACTCCGTCCTCCCCATCCTCACCAGAACTGTACCATGTATCCACTCCCGTAGTGTGGAGTGTTTGGGGGAGGGGGGGGGGGGGTAGCAAGTGATAAGCTCGTCCGCACGCACGCCTCTTCCTTCTGGACAGGGAAAGACAGTATTTCCAGAACTCACGAGCACTGTTACGCAGTGTTAACCCATGGGGTTTCCTGTAGCTTTTCTTGTATCATTTGTGATTGTGCAGTTAACTTCCACGTTTGTTATGTGTCAACTTATGGCAGTGTTACATGGACGTATGTTCGCCCTTCGTCTAAGATCCCTTACTTCTTAATCTAGCGGAAAACTTCGCAGCTCGTGAACACCCGCCGTAAGATCTTATTGTGTTTACTCTAAATCCGATGGATGTGTGTGGTGCAGTACTGCTCTAGACTTCACGTACGCGCAGAGCGGGGAGCTGTACAAGGCGAGCGCTTCCATGTGGCGGCGCCGCGCCGCCAGTGCGCGCTGCCCGCCGCAGACAATGGCTGGCGGCCGGATGACGCACTGGGGCAGAGCCACAATGGCAGCGCGGTCTCCGAGGAGGCGGCCCCTGCCCGCCCCACCAATCACTCACTTGTGAACAATTAAAGTGATGGGAGGCGAGAGGCATTACTATATTTAAAAGGTTAATCTGCTCTCCACCCATCTGTGTGCAAAAACTAAAGCGCTGATGGAGAGGCATGGCCCTCGTATGGGCGGGGAATCCCCTCCCAGTGGCAGCGCAGGATTCCGTGCAATAGCCGCTCAAGCGCCGCTGCGCTGTCGTGCATTAATCGGTGGCGACCGCTAGAGGTTGAGTGGGACGTCAAACATTGCGCCAGAGCGTGATGGTGCTGTGGTTACAGCACACTGGGCTCGCACTCGGGAGGGAGACGATCCAAATCCGGCGTCCGGCGATCCAGATCTGGGTTTTCCGTGATTTCCCTTACGCAACCCAGGCAAATGCTAGGATGGTTCCTTTAACCCTCTAACGGTAAGGTGAAGTTTCCTGACATAAACGGTAAGGTGGGGTTGGATCAGACCCCACCCTTTAATATCGATTTTTCGGGGTAAAATAAAAAATGACTAATGGGAAAAAGTTTTAGTATCAATTAAACACATATAATATTTGTTATAACAAGTTTTTTTTATTTTTATAGTCAATAAGTAAGAATATAAAGTACTTTGGAAAAAATAAGAACTTGATTACAAAAAAATACCTCACTAGAAATATTCTCTATAAAATTATTGAAAACATCGTAAAAATCAATAGATTCAGTCATCAACTAGGAACTTGAGTGCTTTAGAAATTCTAAACATAGGAACTAAATGAGAAACATCTCTTACTAATTGTAGAATATAATTATAGTGTCAGCAGTTTCGAAATATAAAGTTCTCTATAATAAATGTCTTTGTACACATAATGTAATAGGAACAAATAATAAATGTATAATGTTATCCTGGAAACGATCACATACAGCGCTGAAAATACATATTTGGCATAATTTATCACATCTCAGTTTCTTTACAGCCAGGGCATATAAGCATTCCCCTTCCTATCTTTTGATCTGTCACAAAAATCACATCTTTTCTTTAGTGGCTGCGCTTGGGTAAGCTTGTCTAATTCGATTGGTTCTTTTTCTAAAAGTTTTCCGATAGACGAACGGAGTTCACGGGGAAGATGTGTGTTATTCAACCTCTTTTCCATAAAAATGGCTCTGAGCACTATGGGACTTAACATCTATGGTCATCAGTCCCCTAGAACTTAGAACTACTTAAACCTAACCAACCTAAGGACATCACACAACACCCAGTCATCACGAGGCAGAGAAAATCCCTGACCCCACCGGGAATCGAACCCGTGAACCCGGGCGTGGGAAGCGAGAACGCTACCGCACGACCACGAGCTGCGGACTCTTTTCCGTAAGAGGTTTTGTCAAAGAGAGCTTAAGATTTTTGAGACATTATATTCTCGCGTCATTTGAAAAGCTGTCCATTTTGATATTGCTTTTGTAAATGATAAAACTATTTATAGCAGCGATGTCTAAAATAGCACAAAAGTAACGCATGGGCCATCTTCTCGATTTACGCCATCCTCTGACTAAGCCTCCTGTCGGAGAAACTCCTTGTATATCTCCTCAGGAGTTCTAAGGAGTTGATGCGCCATTGTAGGAAGATACTAGAAGAGAAAACAAAACTTAGATGTAATATAACATCAATATGGGGTTGAATCCTCCCCACAAAAGAAACTAATAAGTCTGACGTAAACAGTAAGATGGGGTTGGATCCAACCCGAGCGCGGGTAATGTAGGTTTCGGTCACTCACCAGACTGGCGTGGCCTCCTTGGCGTTCTCGGGACGACTGGCTGGTTGGGCAGCTGGAACCACAGCGCTCTCAGAAACGGGAGTGGGGAGTTATAAACACAACACACTCGCTGGGGTCGGATCCAACCCCAACCTTACCGTTAGAGGGTTAAAAGGACAAGACCGATTTCCTTCCCCATCCTTCACACAGTCCGAGCTTGAGCTTCGTCTCTAATAATCTTGATGTCGACGGAACGTTAAATCCTACTCTCCCTTCCATCCATCAAGCACTGTGGGATTCAAGGCTGCGCAGTTCGGTTCGTTCAGTCGCTCTAGTGTGGAATCTAGGCTTGGGACGAGGCAGTGTGAAGGGTGGGACATTGACGTCTCGTCTGCGATGAGATCGGCAGAGACGCAGAAGTAAGATAGACAAGGATGGACGGGAGGAAACTGTCGTGCACCGTATCCCATACCTGAGATAACTGAAATTAAATAAAAAAATAGAAAAAAGATGGGAATCTAAATCTGAACGGTCAGAATCGGCTCGAACTGTATGCCTGTAACCGAAGCCAGTGTTTTAAACACTGTAGCACTTCGCTCGGCGTTGAGTAGGTTGGCAGCCCGTTCGAATTCGATAGTGTAAGAAGGCTCTGTTCAAGAATCACAACAGTAGGATGTATATTTGGGAAAGGCCAGGAGATACGGAGAGATTTCAGTTAGATTACTTCATAGGCAGACATTGCGAAATCAGATATTGGATTGTAAGGTGTACCTAGGAGCAGATACAGGCACACATCACAATTTAATAGTGACGAAAAGTAGGCTGAAGTTTAATAGACTAGTCAACAAGAATTAGTGCGTAAAGAAGTGGGATACGAAAGTACTGAGGAATGAAGAGGTATGCTTGAAGTTCTCTGTGGCTATAGATACTCTGTAGGGATATCAGTTAAAGAGAAATTGAGATCTCTAGAAAGAGCAATCTCAAAAGCTGGAAGGAAAGCCGTAGGCACAAACAAGGTAACTGTTACTAAACAGCCTTCGTTGAAACTAAAAGTAATGGCGGTAACATTAGGAGTGCAATGGGACTACCGCTGTTGAGAGAAGAGAAAAGATCGGATAGGCGGAAAGAGTACAGTGAAGGCTGTGGTGTCACCGCCAGATACCACACTTGCTAGGTGGTAGCCTTTAAATCGGCCGCGGTCCTTTAGTATACGTCGGACCCGCGTGTCGCCACTATCAGTGATTGCAGACCGAGCGCCGCCACACAGCAGGTCTAGTCTAGAGAGAATCCCTAGTACTCGCCCCAGTTGTACAGCCGACTTTGCTAGCGATGGTTCACTGTCTACATACGCTCTCACTTGCAAAGACGACAGTTTAGCATAGCCTTCAGCTACGTCATTTGCTACGACCTAGCAAGGCGCCATATTCAGTTACTATGAAGGCCTCTATGAGGGGGAGGGCTTGTCTGATGACATGATAGAAGATGGAAGCAGGAGTTGATATAACAGAGCTAGGGTATCGAGTATTAGAATCAGAATCTGAAGGAGCTCTGGAAGACTCAAAATCAAATAAGGCAGAAGGGATACATAACATTCTATCAGAGTTGCTAAAATCATTGGGAGAGTGTCAACAAAACGATTATTCCCGTTGGTGTGTAGAATCTATGAGTTTTGCGATATATTATCTGACTTTCGGAAAAACATCATCCACAAAATTCCGAAGATGGCAAGAGCCGACAAGTGCGAGAATTATCGAACAATCAGCTTAACAGCTCATGCATACAGGTTGGTTGGTTGATTCAGGGGAGGGGACCAAACAGCGAGGTCATGGGTCCCATCGGATTAGGGAAGGGTAGGGAAGGAAGTCGGCCGCGCTCTTTCAGTGGAACCATCCCGGCATTTTCCTGAAACGATTTAGGGTGGCCGGAATCAGGTTTGAACCGTCGTCCTCCCGAATGCGAGTCCAGTGTGCATATAACTTGCTGAGAAGAATAATATACAGCACAATGGAAAAGAGAACTGAGGATGTGTCAGATGACGATCAGTTTGGCTTTATGAAAGGTGAAGGCACAAAAAAAGAGAGAGAGAGAGAGAGAGAGAGAGAGAGAGAAAAGAAAAATTGGCTCTGAGCACTAATGGACTTAACATCTTAGGTCATCAGCCCCTGGAACTTAGAACTACTTAAACCTAACTAACCTAAGGACATTACACACATCCATGCCCGAGGCAGGGTTCGAACCTGCGACCGTAGCAGTCCCGCGCTTCCGGACTGCAGCGCCTAGAACCGCACGGCCACCGCGGCCGCCTAAAGGCATCAAAGGGGCGATTCTGACTTTGCGGTTGATGATGACAGCAAGATTGAAAAAAAAAATCGAGACACGATCATAGGATTTGTCGACATGAAAAATGCGTTTTACAATGTAAAATTGTGCAAGATGTTCGAAATTGTGAGAAAAATAGGGGTAAGCCGTAGGGAAAGACGGGTATCACACAATATGTACAAGAACCAAGTGGGAATGATAAGAGTGGAAGAACTAGTACGAAGTGATCGCATTAAAAAGGGTGTAAGACATTGATGTCGTATTTCGCCCTTACTGTTGAACCTATACATCGAAGAAGCAATGGCGGAAATAAAAGAAAACGTTCTAGAGTGAAATCCAAATTCAAGGTGAAAGGATATCAATGATAAGATTCGCTGATGACATTGCTATCCTCAGTGAAAGCGAAGAAGAATTACAGGATCTGCTGAATGGAAAGAAAAGTGCAAGGAGTAAAAAATATGGATTGAGAGTAATTCGAAGAAATACGAAAGTAATGAGAGGTAGCAGAAATGAGAACAATGAGAAACTAGACATCAGGATTGGTGATGAAGAAGTAGATGAAGTTAAGGAACCCTGATATCTAAAGAGCAAAATAACCCATGCTGGACAGAGCAAAGAGGACATAAAAAGCAGACTAGCACTGGAAAATGGGGCTTTCCTGGTGAAGAGAAGTCAACTAGAATCAAACAGAAGCTTTAAATTAAAGAGGAAATTTCGGAGAATGTACGTTTGTATGGTAGTGAAACATGGTCTGTGGAACAGAAGAAAATGTAAGCATTTGAGACGTGGTGCTGCGGAAGAATTTTGAAAATTAAGTGGATTAACAAGAAATGGAATGCGAAGGTTCTCCGCAGAATCGGTGAGGAAAGGAATATACAGAAAACACTGACAAGAAGAAGGGACATGATGAAAAGACATCTGTTAAGACATTTTTCATAGCATTACGTAAACGGAATGCTATGGGTTTTTTTTCTTTTCTTTTTTTACAACGCTTCTCTTCACCAGGAATGTCCTGTTTACCAGTGCTAGGCTGCTTTTTATGTCCTCTTTGCTCTATCCATCATGGATTATTTTGCTCTTTAGATATCAGGATTCCTTAACTTCATCTACCTCTTCATCACCAATCCTGATGTTTAGTTTCTCATTGTTCTCATTTCTGCTACTCCCATTACTTTCATCTTTCTTCGAATTACTCTCAACCCATATTTTGTACTCCTTAGACTGTTCTTTCCATTCAGCAGATCTTAATTCTTCTTCGCTTTCACTGAGGATAGCAATGTTATCAGCGAATCTTATCATTGGCATTCTTTCACCTTGAATTTGGATTTCACTCTAGAACTTTTTCTTTTATTTCTGTCATTGCTTCTTCGATGTATAGATTCAACAGTAGGGGCGAAAGACTACATCAATATCTTACACCCTTTTAAATCCGCGCGCTTCGTACTTGATTTTCCACTCTTATCATTCCCACTTGGTTCTTGTACATATTGTATGTTACACGTCTTTCCCTATGGCTTACCCCTATTTTTCTAAGATTTTCGAACATCTTGCACAGTTTCACATTGTAGAACGCTTTTTTCAGGTCTACAAATCCTATGCTCATTTCTTGTGCCGCATTGATACTTGTTTTGGGGCGCATGCGGCCTGCGAGACGCATGCTGGGCATCCTGGTTCAGAACCGTGAATCATCTTACACTACCCGGAAGAAATGCAAAACCCTCGAGGACTGTGTTCAGTGGCACTAGGGCATAATATATGCATAAAGAGGCGTTGTAGCTAGTGGTTCATTTGTGACTCTTATCGGCGATCACGTGGTGCTCAGGAGACCTGCCTGTGCGTCCTTTGTTTTGACTCTGCAGGCGAATAACTGTGACCGAGTTAGGGGTGAACAGTGTTTGAAACATTCATTCTAGGATACAACTGCTGTTGAACAGCTACATCCAATGAATGGGGTCGCATTATGGATCTGCAGGAACCTGGGTGGACGTGTCGACAGACTCCTTCACATGGTGGGTATAATGTATCAATGGTAACTCGCTGCTTACAACAGTGGTCTGTCGAGCATTCTCATCTGTAGACTAGGTTCTGGACATCAGCGTCGTACAGACGCACGTCAAGACTGACGCAATGTGCCGTCAGCGGTGACCTACGGAACATCACGTATAGACGATATCCGGTCACATTCTGCACCTGCAACGTCACCAGGGACCAATGGGAACAGACGCAGTGGTAAGATCACGTTTTCCTCTGGTCAGGCTACCACTGACACCACGACACCGCCATACATGGCTATTCTGGTGTCTTGAAAGAGGTGACTGGAGAATGGAATAGCGCTCTGTTGTGTTCATTGATGAGAGAAGATTCTGTCTGAATGTGAGTGATGGACGTAAACATGTTTGGCGTAGACTTTGAGCTGCCTATTCCAGAGTGCATTCGTCCATCTATCCTACCCCACGTTTCATTGAGTGAAGAGCCTTCTGTTACAACTCGCGGTTACATTACATGTTTCTGTAGGATAAAGTAACCAGTGCCCTCTCCATTGTATAAGTTGTTATCCCCGCGCTAAGCCATTTCTTCGACAGAAAGGTGGCGTGCTTTTACGGCACGACAATGTACGTCCACATAAGGCTGCTGCGAGCCAACGTGCTCTTCGTAGTGTACAACAACTGCCCTGTCCAGACTGAACTTGTATGGGATACGATAAAGTGGGAACTTACTCGTACTTCAGCGCCTGCAAGAACCATTGCCGAATTGCAACAAAAGGGCGCCAAATGCTCTGGGACAGTCTATTGCAGGACGTCATTCATCCAACAAAATCTTCTCGGTTTACAAGCCACGTCATTTCGAATAAAACATTCGAGCTTTCGATAGCTGTGTCCGCCATCGTTATCAGTAGTGGAAATCACTGACTGCTGGGGCTTGCACGGTGCTCTACTTGCGTAAATGTAATAGCAGCATCTGGAACCTTCCAGAGAGGACTAGAGTGGCGCATGCGGGGAAGGCAAGTGGGCAGCTCCTGGTGGCGCCGTCCCGCCGCGGATCCGAGTGACGTTATAGGCGCGAGCGACCGGCGCCACGCTTGAAACTGCTGCTCCCGCGTCCCTACAAGCGTGAAGCCTACGTCTTTGCTTTCGCTCAAATTCCAGAGGCCGCCCCATGCTCTAGTATGTGTGTACCCCTGTCTTTGTTAAAATTGTTGTTGTTTATTCTAATTGTCCATGGAGCTCTGAATTCTGCGAGGTTGCGAGCATCTTGCTTCCTGCGGTACGTTGAAGACACCTTTTGATATGGCTTCATGGTGAAAATGCACAGCAGTTCTTCGACCACATAAATGGTGTCCATCCAAACATTAATTTATTATCAAGTTTGAGAGGGATGGTAAGCTTCCGTTCTTGGATGTCTTAGGTGAACGGAAGGCAGGAGGTCATTCCGTGTGTAGGAAATCTACGCACACAGGCCGGTGCTCAAAGGCCAGCAGGTTTGACCATCGTGCACTCAAGAACACTGAACACGTTACCACACGGGTTAAAGATTATTTCGGACGACGGTCATCTAGAGTACTAATTTCAGCATTTGAAACGCATGTTCAGAGAAAATATTTAGAGCAAGGGAGAAATTGGTAAAGTTTTCAAGTGCCACAGATGAAAGATGTCGTGTCTAGGAATCCTGCCTACACGGCTCGCTAGACAAACGACCAAACAACTCGTATTAATGAGTTTTATTACAACAAAACAATACAATACTTGACTTCAATCTCTGTACTGAGCAAGCAGTAAAGGAAACATAAGAAAAATTTGGAGTAGGAATTAAAATCCACGAGGAAGAAATAAAAACTTTAAGGTTCTGTCACAGACAGCAAAGGACCTGGAAGAGCAGTTGAACGGAATGGACAGTGTCTTGAAAGGAGAGTATAAGATGGACATCAACAAAAGCAAAACTAGGTTCATGGAATGTAGTCAAATTAAATCAGGTGATGGTGAGGGATTTAGACTAGGAAATGAGACACGTAAAGTAGTAAAGGAGTTTTGCTATTTGGGGAGCAAAATAACTGATGATGGTCGCAGTAGAGAGGATATAAAATGTAGACTGGCAATGGCAAGGAAAGCGTTTCTGAAGAAGAGAAATTTGTTAACATCGAGTATAGATTTAAGTGTCAGGAAGTCGTTTCTGAAAGTATTTGTATGGAGTGTAGCCATGTATGCAAATGAAACATGGACAATAAATAGTTCGGACAAGAAGAGAATATAAGCTTTCGAAATGTGGTGCTACAGAAGAATGTTGAAGATTAGGTGGGTAGATCACGTAACTAATGAGGAGGTATTGAATAGAATTTGGGAGAAGAGGAGTTTGTGACACAGCTTGACAAGAAGAAGGGATCGGTTGGTAGGACATGTTCTCAGGCATCGAGGGATGACTAGTTTAGTATTGGAGGGCAGCGTGGAGGGTAAAAATCGTAGAGGGAGACCAAGAGATGAATACACTAAGCAGATTCAGAAGGATGTAGGTTGCAGTAGGTACTGGGAGATGAAGAAGCTTGCGCGGGGTAGAGTAGCATGGAGGGCTCCATCATTCCAGTCTCTGGACTGAAGACCACAGCAACATCAACAAACAACTTAACTTCGATGCATGTGTCACAAGTAAGGGGCGACATGCAAAATAATCAGTCTTTTTCAGATTAAACTAATATAGAGGGCTCTAACGAAGTTGCTAACGTTGACGCTGATATCTAAGTGGCTATCGTTGAGATTGCTGTCCAAGCAGGCCCCACCAGTCGGGCGCGGCGCTTAGTCCATCTAGTGGCCGCTGCTGTTGCGTTGTCGACCTGGTTGAGAGGTCGGTCAGCATGCGATTGGCTGACGCCTGTTAAGTCCCATAGTGCTCAGAGCCATTTGAACCTTCTGTTCCCTGTCAGATGGCTCTGAGCACTATGGGACTCAACATCTTAGGTCATAAGTCCCCTAGAACTTAGAACTACTTAAACCTAACTAACCTAAGGACATCACACACACCCATGCCCGAGGTAGGATTCGAACCTGCGACCGTAGCAGTCCCGCGGTTCCGGACTGCAGCACCAGAACCGCACGGCCACTGCGGCCGGCTAGTCCCTGTCGTTCCCGACTGGCGTGCCGGCGATCACTTTACGCCTCAACAAAAGACACCTCGTGAATTGGTGGCTGAGCCCAAGCCAGGGTCATTCCTTCCATTCAGTGGAGCAACTACTAGCGGGATAAGACGCGTGCTGAGGAGACGTCGATTGAGACTAGCGTTCCGGCCAGCCTCCAAGATAAGAGATATGTTACGCCCCGTTAAACACAACATCGGTCTACAAGTTCTGTACGTGTATGGTATTCCAGTGAATACGGTAGCATTTATATAGGTCAAACCACTCGAGCTGTTGCTGAGTGTCGGGAAGAGCATTCACGACGTATCAGACAAAGGGAATTTGAGTAGTCGGCCAAGTGTGAACCTTTCCTAGGAAACGGGCATAAAACATAATTTGAAAAAAGGAGAGTTTTGGCACAAACACCATTTTACTGGGATTCTGTTATCATAGACGCGGCCGAAATTAGAGTAAACAAAAAGTATTTTTAACAGGGACCAGGGGTACACACTCAGTAGGGCGTGGGAGCGGCTTCGGACGTTGTGCGAAAGCAAAGATATAAGCTTCACACTTGTAGGGACGTTGGAGCGGAAGTTCCAAACGTGGCGTCGGCCGCTCGCGCCTCTTGACTTCACTCGGTCCCGCGAGAGGGCCACGAGAAAGACAGGCCGCGGCGCTTACATCACGAAGGTAGGTCTGAGCTCGCTCGCTCGCTTAACTCAGGAGACAAAATACGTTTCTGAACCTGTTAACTCGCAACTGGGTGTGTACGTACTCACTAGAATTGCATCTTCTACTGGAATCTGGTATTAAATAGTCTTACGGATTACTATTCGTACAACAAAATTTAAAATCAATTCTGGACGTAATTGGCATAATGGTTTGCTTGTAGTATTTAATCTCTTCTGCGTAACAGTCCTCATTTCTACAAGATGTGATGCCTAATGCTACTGCTAATCATGTTGATATGTCTTTAATTTTATTATACCCCAGTACAGCCGAAACAAATTATTGGTAGGCCTATGCACTTTCTATCATTGTAGGACTAATGACAGTAAGAATCCATAATAGAGGATTCCAGTAGAAGATGCAATTCTTGTTTGTACCCACACACCCAGTTACGAGTTAACAGGTGCAGAGACGCAGTTTTTTTGCTGAGCTGAGCGAGCGAGCGAGCGAACTCGGCCTAGCTTGGTGACCTGCACGCCACAGCCTGTCTTTCTCGTAGGCCTCTGTCGCACGGCGGGACGGAGCCGCTAGGAACTGTCCAACTTGCCTTCCGCGCACGCGCCTCTCTAGCCCTCGCTGGAAGGTTTCAACGCTGCCATTACAGCCGCCGGATGGTTATAACTAAACGTTCCCTTTTTAACACGTTATAACACGGAAACTAATTACAGTACGAAGACCAAACTTGGTAGAATTAATGTCAAGGACATGGGGAAGAAAAATTATTCAGAATCAATTCAACTGAAACATTTTTAATTTACTGCTACGGTACATCATACCATTACGTACCGGTACCATTACTGCTACAAAAGAGGCTCACTACGGCGCTCATCAGAGTCCAGAAGAGTATGAACGCGCAAGATTGCATTCTGCACGGCAGAACGAGGCATGCTCTCTCTCTCTCTCTCTCTCTCTCTCTCTCTCTCTCTCTCTCTCTTGATATGCTGCGCTCCAGATCAGCACATGTGTGAATACACCCCTGGTAAACCCTGTCCTTCAGGTGGCCCCACAACCAAAAATCATAGGGAGTGAGATCAGGTGATTGTGCCGGCCAAACATTTGGAAATGATCAGCTGATAATTCGATCGCTTCCAGATGTGTTTCGGAGAAGCAGGTAAATTTCAAGTGCGATGTGCGGCGGGACCACATCTTGCATGAAAACTATTGATTTCAAAGCGTCTCTCTCTCTCTCCTATAAGGCGGGTATGACATACTGGGGAAGCATATCGCAGTAACGCTGGCCAGTCACATTGCACATCTTTGGTCCTTGAGCGCAAACCTGGTCGACAAAGAATGGGCCAATTATGAATGTAACTGTGAAGCCACACCATACGGTGACACGTTCACCATGCAGAGGAACTTCATGCACGATGAGTGGAGGTGAAGAACCCCACACTCGGCAATTCGTTCATCTCACCCGTCAGAGAATAATGAGCTTCGTCTGTCCATGGGACGGTTAAGGGTCAGCTCTCGTCAACTTCAGTCCTTGAGAGAAATTGGAGAGCGAAGTCAACACGTCATTGTGCGTCCTGTGCTGCAAAATGCTGTACGAAATGGATGTACCTTCTCTACATTGGACCACGGGATGTTCAACTGTCGTGACACAGCACGCACATTGCCTGCCGATCGATCGGGAATTGCACGCAACATTGTCTGCCATAGCAACAGCGATTTCATCAACCACCCGTGGTGCAACTGGTCGTCGGCCTCTTTGCAGAGCGACGCCCGGGTTTCCAGCAGATTCTAACTTCTTCGTCATGCTCCGCACAGCAGGTGGGGAAAGAGGACCCTTCCGTAATCCTTACAGCCAGTGATATTCATGAAGTGCAGCTGCAGCATTACTATTGTTTTCATAATAAAGCTTCACAAATAATTCCCTGCTCCTTTTGTCGAAGCTCATGTTAGCACGTCAACAAGTGCACTGCGACTTCTCACGTGTGTAAGACTGTGAATCACGATGACTGAGGTGTGGCCGTGCGGTTCTAGGCGCTTCAGTCTGGAACCGCGTGACCGCTACGTTCGCAGGTTCGAATCCTGCCTCGGGCATGGATGTGTGTGATGTCCTTAGGTTAGGTTTAAGTAGTTCTAAGTTCTAGGGGACTGATGACCACAGATGTTAAGTCCCATAGTGCTCAGAGCCATTTGAACCACGATGACTGATCGCGACAACTAGTGGCCATAGTTGGAACTGGACGGTGGCGCTATGACGCATGAAAATCATGCACCCCATACTCTGAACATGAATGGTACCAAGTTTGGTACTCGTACGGTAATTAGTTCCCTTGTTATAACATGTTAAATAGGGAAAGTTTAATTATAATTACCCGGTATATAAGCAGAGCACCGTGCCGACAGCTATTGAAAGCTAGAGTGTTTTATTCGAAATTACGCGGATTGTAATCCGAGAAGATTTTATTGAGGCATGACATTGCAAAAGACTCCGAAGACACCTTTTCGATAATCTGCATGAAAAGCTGCACTACACACGTGCGCTGCCGTCTAAGGGGGAGCGGGGAGGGGGGTTACACTCTGTAGGGATGCGACTGTTTGGTCACCCTTTAAGGTGGCATGCGTGTTGCATTTTGTCTGAACTTGTTATCATATACTGCTACAATGATGAACTACCCGTCATCTCACTTGTCAGTGAAATTAACTAGTCCTTGACTGTGTTGCATTTTTTTCTGGCAGTTTAGAAACGATAGATGACTGCCAAATGTATAGAATATGTACAATTTTGGTAAACGTTTTTGGAATACAGTATATTATTATATTTTGACTAAAGTTCAGTCTTGATCACACCATTTATGTTTCAGTAACATATGTCATTGAAACATAAATGGTGTGATCAAGACTGAACTTTAGTCAAAATGTAGTATAGAATATGACCTAGGCAGGAAAGACTTATTTTCCGCAACGATTTATAATCTGCATAGTACGAAAAGCGTGTAACATACAAGGCTTGCAGCACTGTACCGCGCCATGGAAATGATGACCCACAGTGTTATAACAGCACAAAAATGCAAGACATAAAATAATCACACATTATCAAATGAAGAAACTGTGACTCTACCACCTGCGCCAGTCTCCGACGCCTACCTTTCGCGCAGAAAAATCATGCATAGAAACGCAGGTATAATGTTTACAGTGATTGTTTCTAAGTTTGAGATTAACCGAAGAATTGTCAAAAAGTCGCTACTATTACTGAAAGCAACCTATACACACTGCACCGATAATCGTGTGCTAGCTATGCTAGCTACTATCTGCATCTAAGTACTTAAACAGTGGCAAATATTTATTCACAACCGATACAGAAGAGTTACATGTTTGCACCTGTTACTGTCCTTCAAAGTAGTCCCCAGCGTTGTGTAGAATCCGTTGCCAGCGATGTGGAAGGCATAATATACCGTTAGCAGAGCCTGTTCTGTTGATGGTGCGAATGGAGCGGTCGACTGCCTGTCGAATCTCTGGAGCAGATATGAAGCGAATAGCACGAAGTGGTTCCTTCATCTTCGGAATCAAACCAAAGTCACAAGGACTTAAGTCAGGGGAGTGTAGTGGATGGTACCGTACTTCCCAGTCCCATCGACCGAACAGAGCAGCCACAGATTGCGCTGTATTCGCCCTCGCGTTCTGCAAAATGGTGGGTGGGTTGCGCATAAATTGTCACCGCTTCTTTCGCAAAGCTGGTCGCAGGTGATGTTCCAAAAACGAACAGTAGTACTGTGTATTGATGGTCTGCCGTGGAGGAACGTAATGAGTTAGGATAACACCATCACCGTCGTACACGACGATCACCATAACTTTCACCATACTGGGGCTGCCAGGTTAAGTCGAAAAGCTAGTTTCCTTGTTTTATATCCCTAACTCCGCCCAGAACATACTCTCCTTTCTTGTGCTGTGACAGGAGCATTTCTCATTCTGGTTCCCAGCTTTTACTGTACCACAATTTTTATATTAGACCGCCATAGCTTGGCAACCGATGTTGACTCGGGAGACGACTAATCCGATATATGTTTTTTTTATTGTCTTTCGAACCATGTTGCTTCCGTTGAGCATCGTTAGTCTGGGTTCTCTAGCCTACTGTGTCCTCAGAGCACACAAGCTACATCACATTTATAATTTTTGTTATTTTGTTTTCAATTTGCTTGTTTTAACGTTACACACATTTTATTCATATAGTCATGATACTGTACACGCAAACATGTGGAAAATATTCCTCATCATAAAGAACAGATACCATTTAATACAGTGCACAGAATAACAGAAAACGATACCGAAGGAAATATTAAATACTGTGAGAAATTTATGATAATAATATAAGTAAATATTTTATATTACGTAGATAAACTTTCGATACGACCATATTACACAGATACACTTACTTAAAAGATTAATATATTACAAGTTGAATTATGTGTGCAACAAATAATAAACTGTTGAAAAGCATACATCTTGTTGTTATCTCTTATCTTGAAATTCTTGTCAGTTTTTCTGTGAAGTATACAATAATAAATATGGAAAATTAAGATACATCCACTTAAAAAATTCACGTGAATAATTTTGACACGAAATGCTGCAAAACCAGTATGATTTACGTGAGATGACATTTGCAGGAAATTCTCATAAATGATATTCGGAGACTGTTCGTTTCGATCCCAAAACGTATACAAGCGAGTATTCGTGCTCGTGGAGACCACAATTAATACTGATGTTAATGACAGAATGGAATGGAATGAAAATTTAATCATTTAATAATCATTAGGAGATGAAGATCTTTCGATAGGTTGCTAAATATCGGACTGATGCTTCAAGGTGTATCACTTCCCATTTCGATTAGCGAGCTTTGCTCCTTAGCATGCCAAGGGCGGTGATCACATGTCCTTTGCACCTCGAGGGCTTAGTGACTGCTGTAAAACGGAATTCGGCGTACTGAAAGCGGTGTCAACAGTCCAGGCTACGGCAGACAGCATCGGACAGTTCCTCGCCCCTTGCGGTACTTCAGTGTCGAGCCAAGACTCTTGATTTACAAGGGGTGTTCAATAAGTAACGCAACACTTGGCTTTTCTGAAAGCACGTCAGTTTTATTCAGGATTCCAATACACCATATTATTCCCCACTTTTTCTGGCAACAACATAATTTCCGTTCAATGTGTCAGCTTTCGCCACCTTACTGGGAGCTATACAGACGCACGGCACCACTCTACTGGGCGACGCCGCAGCCAACGTCTTACTGCATCAGTAGCCTTCCCAAACACTTACTGCTACCTGCGGAGTGAATTCTTGGACCAAACAGATGGAAGTCAGAAGGTGTGACATCCAGGCTATAGGGTGGGTGAGGAAGAATGGTCCAGTGAAGCTTTATCAGCTCCTCTCGGGTGCACAGACTTGTGTGAGGCCTTGCATTGTTATGGAGAAGATCGTTTTCATTTGTGTGGCGACGAACACGCTGAAGTTGAGAGAGGAAAAGTTACTCTTTCACCTATTTTTCGTATACGGAAAATTATTAAAGATTTGATTACAACCTGATGCACCCTGAGAGAGACTGTTGAAAGTTAATGGCCTGAGCAGATGTTGATGGAGCCTGGTAGGGTGCTAAAAGCATGAAGTATTTTTATGGTTCTCAGCTCATGGAAACGGCATATTGGGAGTTGGAAGCAATTGGCAGCGAGCCCATCCCTCAGTAAATCTTGCCGGACAGGCCCACAGCCTTACAGGGCAGAAAGAGCGGCCACTTGTCGAGACAGGTCTCCATCAGAACAATGCCGCTATACCTGCATTGGCGCCAGCCAAAGGCTGGGCTGGGGGCGATGGACTGAAGGGACGTGTTTACACAGTGGAGTCATAAACTGGGCATTGTGTGCAGAGCCACGCGTAATAAAAATTCACAAGTTTTCGTGTTGGTCGATACTGCAAATAGGCCTGTGACCAACTTCCATCGGTCGCCTCAGTTGTATAAAAAACTGCAGCATCTGTGAAACGTTTATTACACCTCATAGCTAGAACTAACAAGCTCCAAGGCACAGGCGATTTAGATAAAAATCTATAAGATTATGTCTGTTCGCTTCTTGCTGTGGCAAGTGATGTGACTTTGGAGAGAAACATCTTGCCCTCCGCAAAAACTTAAAAAAGCGGTTTCCTTTTTCTCCAGAGTCACAGGTTTCGTAATTCTTGCCCTGGTTCGACGTGAGTTTGGGCTGTCATGTGGTGTGGCGCGGCACGTTACTTTCTACCGCCCTGCCAGTGTCCAGCAATGTTCATTTGTCTAGCTAAAAGCTGTAGTAGAAAATACTAGACCGCTACTGTCTACTGCAGCTCGTAACATACATAGAATGGTCCGGTAAACGGGATGTGGCTAGCTACTGAAATAAAAGTTTTAGCTTGGCAATGTAAATTTTCAGGTGTATTTTTACGATAAAGATCACAGTTAATACTGCCAAGTCCATATTAAGTGGCAACACAATGTAAAGTTCACACGCACTCTAGAATCACACACGTAGCCAGTTTATGGTATTTACACCCGTTACCGAAGTTAATAGAGTTCACTAGATCGTTTAGTTATGAAAATGCTCGCTCAAATGTTGTTCACTCTGCTCTACATGTAATACCTGTTCCAGTCTTAGATCGCGCAATACGCCACGCGGTTTTAACTAACAGTCAAAAGCAATAATTTTGATATTCCGTCCGAAATTCCACACGACTCCCACTATACCGTTTACTTTAATACACTTTGAACTACTTCGATAACTCGTAATTAGCATTTTTCCGCGATTTTACAGTACTTTCGTCGGAGCTGCTTTCAATGAGAGGTTACTAGTTCGAACCCTCAGCCCCGACCCCCCTAGATCACACCAAAGGCTTTGTTCCCAGCATAGATTGGCGCGAGCCTGCATTTTTGTGATTGGCTGATATCACAAACAGCAAATCAGGTTGCAGTATTATTCCGCGCTAACCCGCGCTTTACTTCAATGACCAATCATAGTAAAACATTCCTTTCTATGGCAATTGCTAAATAAATAAATTTAGAAAAGTATCAAATATAAAATTACTCCTTCTGAAATTACCGATTAATTTGCGTTCTACTCACGATTTATTAGTACCATAAACTGATTGCACATTTAATTGCAGTAAATCCCCTGTATAGTTTAACTGGTACTTCGTGAATAAACAAAACAATTTTTATTTACTTCTGTTTTTCTTCATTCATACAACACTCACACTGCTAATTATTACACATATAAAACAATTATAATTATGCAAATACATTAAATATTAATCAAACATAACTTTACAACATTGTTTTGACTACGACTGCTAGCACTGTCCGTCAACTGCTGATCTCTGCCGCCTACAAGTACAACTACGTGCAGATCTGTAACTCAGGTCCATGTCAGCTGGTGACATCTGTCGATGACTCATGTCTATAACAGTATCGTCCTAACAAATGGTAGGAGCTATGCGTAGGCGCTACGCCTCAGTGGGAGGGGAGATTTAGCGCCTCTATAGACCTATGATTGACTCAAGATGGTGTGAAGGCGGTGTCGTTCGCGCACTTTGCGGCAAAACGGATTTTTTTTTCTGAAGAGGTGCGAAGCACTCGGCTGCTGGACTTTTGTCTGGTTAGAAGTGGGCTTCTAGACGATGCTCTGGCGTGTGTGGTTCGTACTTTGGACCTGTCCAGAGACTGACATCACTTGCGAGTAGTCTAGACTGAGGAGCCTGTGGTGAAGTTATTACAGTGAGAATGTAACTTCAAACGTCTCAGACTACTCGTTTGCCGAGGGCACACTCATTCGTTTCGGTTTACCAGTCTTGACGTTTGGTATCCTTATGCGCTCTGTCGTATAAGTGAGCCAAATTGGCCCTTGGTACGACCTGCGAACGGGTGTCACACACACTGAAATCTGCCGTGATTTCATGGCTCTGATAGAGAGTAAATTGCGATCCGTGTGCTTGATCGCTAGACAGTGAGATTTTTTTCATTTCCTTCGAGGCCGCGATCGATTCACAGGTGCCGCCTCTACGCCTCGCTCCGCCGCACACATCACGCCAGCTGCAAATTTCATCGCCGTACGAGACAAACAGGGTAACGTATTGCTGCTCCGGCCCTTGTCAGGACGTACAAATCTCAATTGCCACTTGCTCTCAGCTGCACCTACGTAGAGAAACGTCAGTAGATTTGATCAGTCAAAGTCTGCTCAGCGTCATATCAATTCCGATTGCGTTATCCACTTTTTTAGGGCCAGAGTACTTGATTCACTCCTGCACAGGATCATTGTCCATTGTGGTCTTAAACCACCTGTTAGATGTTTACGGTATTCAGTCACATCTTGTTTAGCATAATTTATGTCTCTCTTTGTTTTGGGAAAATAAATGTTGTCAGTAAACTAAATTTTGCATATATTCTCAATCATTTTGTATGTTCAGCCCCATGGGTTAACTTTCAAAGTCGCGCCTTCACTTTCCTGATAATACACTTCGAAGTTGATTATTGCACCATGAGTGAGGACATCTAACAGAATAAGGCTTTCTTAGTTCCAGAAGATGACGTTGCCGGTTGAGGGTGCAGCACTGAACTTTTCCTTCAGAGGAGAGGTGGTGTACCGCCACCCCATGGATTGCCGGCCGGCTCGCGGGAATGGAACAGTTTTGTGCGACGTTGTTGGGATGATAACGGGCGTGTCACCGAGAGACCCATCGTGCTTTTCTTCGCTGTCTCCGTAGACATTCTGCGTCTGTGAATATGTGTGATTCTCTGGTTTTCCACCAAAAGAAGCTAAATGACAGCGCCCTGCTTACGACGCATCTCTGTTACAGACGCCGTTTCAAAGGCTACGTATAGTGCCGCCGCGTAGTGGAACTTCGTGAAACTACACGGTCTAAAGCGGCAATATTCCGCGGTGTTCACAACAAATTCAGCATTTGTTCCACCTAAAATGACCCAGAAAAAAATGGATTGCATTACTTATAGGCTGGTCGTATAGCGTATCCAAGTTGCTGCTTGTCGCCGAGTGCATTCCACTTCCATCCACTGATTTATATCTGTGTCTGTAGCAGTTCCTTTGTTACGAAATTTATGTACAAACTCATACAGAAATTAAGCGGCAGTGTGAGCATTATAAATGCCAATGACTCGCTCGCATCTCCGGCTGTACCTCGAAAGAGTACCGCCTTTCGATGAGTGCATAGGCGTTTATCGAAGTGTCAGGTGTTTCAGGACCGGTCAGCCAGAGCCAGCTACGTGGAAGTCCGTACTGGTAGCATGGATCTACTGCAGAGCTGTACGATGGTGCCCGAAAGTCAGTGGCGTGCTGGGTCGTTGTAGTAATTCCTGGCCAGTGGATCGAAGAGAACAGTATCAGATGTTAACACGGAGTAATCGGTGTGTTCTTTGCGGACAGTAACTCACGAGGGGCGTGGCCTACACGGCAATCCTCGTTCGGCCACATTGGCGCTGATGTCGATCGCTCGGCAGCGACGTATGTAACAGGGCGGATTCCATCGTATCATCCTTTGTGCCGCAACGTAAAGTCAGCGATACAGCAAAACAGCAGCGCGCCCCGAACGAGCCTAAATATTGTTGGGATGAAAACCTATTTCTGCAAGACTGATCATCGTATCGTCCACAGAGTAACGTTGTGCCCTTCTAAGTCAACTACGCATAGCGGTTCTTGCGTTTCTATTTTCACAGTGGCATCTCTTCACGAAATTTGCTTACCGTAACATTAACCTCTCTGGTCACACATGAAAGTGCACTGCTGGGCCTATGTGTGCGTCTTCTATCTGCAGCGTTATTTGCCGCCAGTATACCATGAAGCCCCTCTATTCACTTGGGCTATTCTTTCTGGGTCTTTCCGTTTCAGAAAATTAAGCGTATTTTAAATATCAGATGATTTATTGATAACTACACTACTGGCCATTAAAATTGCTACACCAAGAAGAAATGCAGATGAAAACGGGTATTCATTGAACAAATATATTATACTAGAACTGACATGTGATTACATTTTCACGCAATTTGGGTGCATAGATCCTGAGAAATCAGTACCCAGAACAACCACCTCAGGCCGTAATAACGGCCTTGATACGCCTGGGCATTGAGTCAAACAGAGCTTGGATGGCGTGTACAGGTACAGCTGCCCATGCAGCTTCAACACGATACCACAGTTCATCAAGAGGAGTGACTGGCGTATTGTGACGAGCCGGTTGCTCGGCCACCATTGGCCAGACGTTTTCAGTTGGTGAGAGATCTGGAGAATTTGCTGGCCAGGGCAGCAGTCGAACATTTTCTGTATCCAGAAAGGCCACTACAGGACCTGCAACATCCGGTCGTGCATTATCCTGCTGAAATGTAGGGTTTCGCAGGGATCGAATAAAGGGTAGAGCCACGGGTCGTAACACATCTGAAATGTAACGTCCACTGTTCAAAGTGCCGTCAATGCGAAGAAGAGATGACCGAGACGTGTAACCAATGGCACCCCATACCATCACGCCGGGTGATACGCCAGTATGGCGATGACGAATACAGGCTTCCAATGTGCGTTCACCACGATGTCGCCAAACACGGTTTCGACCATCATGATGCTGTAAACAGAACCTGGATTCATCCGAAAAAACGACGTTTTGCCATTGTGCACCCAGGTTCGTCGCTGAGTACACCATCGCAGGGGCTCCTGTCTGTCATGCAGCGTCAAGGGTAACCGCAGCCATGGTCTCCGAGCTGATAGTCCATGCTGCTGTAAACGTCGTCAAACTGTTCGTGCAGATGGTTGTTATCTTGCAAACGTCCCATCTGTTGAACGTCCCCATCTGTTGACTCAGGGATCGAGACGTGGCTGCACGATCCGTTACAGCCATGCGGATAAGATGCCTGTCATCTCGACTGCTTGTGATACGAGGTCGTTGGGATCCAGCATGGCGTTCCGTATTACCCTCCTGAACCCACCGACTCCATATTCTGCTAACAGTCATTGGGTCTCGACCAACGCGAGCAGCAATGTCGCGATACGATAAACCGCAATCAAGGTAGGCTACAATCTGACATTTATCAAAGTCTGAAACGTGATTGTACGCATTTCTCCTCCTTACACGAGGCATCACAACAACGTTTCACCAGGCAACGCCGGTCAACTGCTGTTTGTGTATGAGAAATCGGTTGGAAACTTCCCTCATGTCAGCACGTTGTAGGTGTCGGCACCGGCGCCAACCTTGTGTGAATGCTCTGAAAAGCTAATCATTTGCATATCACAGCATCTTCTACCTATCGGTTAAATTTCGCGTCTGTAGCACGTCACCTTCGTGGTGTAGCAATTTTAATGTCCAGTAGTGTAGTTTGTAGGCTTCAGATACCAAAAAAATTTCTAGTTGTAGAATCATGTTATGTAACATACTCACTGAAGTTTTGGCGACAATTGTAGTGGCCTTCCTCTGCACCTACTAATGGAGAAACTAATAACTTGTGTTGAGGGAAAGTCCACTTGACTCTTGGCTGCTGTTTCGTGTCGCCTCGCCTCAAAAGCTCCATAGATATTCAGCGCGCACGCCCAATCTAGTAGACGAGCCCAAAGACGTCATACGAGTTTCTGCCTCGTCGGCGTCAGTATGGTTATTTTTGGGCTTCCACAAAGGTGACAGACGGTTTTCTTTTCGCGTAGCAATAGTATCTTGTCATTCGCACAGTCGAACATGAAAATTCGAATTATAACATCGTGGCGTAGCGGCCGATTAATTACGAAGATTCCGGCAAAGCAGGTTGCAGTTTGGGCTTTTCTATGTAGAACAACATTATAAAGCGAAAGTTTGTACTTGTTCAGTTTGAAAAAGAAGCGCGTTGACGTTCATGAGTGTAATCACGCGGACCTGAGTTTCGTATTTATTGTGAAGATGTGTGATTATGGTGATCCAATTTTGTGGTTAGATTTTATTAGTTTGGCAACATGGGTATCAGTACTTACAGTCTGTTTAGGATTGAAACGATAGTTTTTCTAAAGTGAATTTTTCACTTAACATTGATTTAATACCTATCTTTGCAAGCAATATTTTACGAAGCAAAGTAATGTCCTCTCGACGCTCGCCGGTTTTACCATGTCTTTGCTTAAACATTGACAACGTGCATTCTATTCAACCACCCTACTGAGTGTCTTTGTTTCAAATATTATATTTTTATAATGATTTGTTTTGAGAACATTAAGTGTTGATTTTATATCATACTTCCAAATGCGATATCTTATTATAGTCTTTCTTCAATGTTTCCACACGTTTGGGATGTTATAATCCTTGAATAATTGCCGTGCGCACCCTGCCTGCCACATCTGTAATATCCAGGAAATAATTGTCCTAAATCTCATCCATGACTTACGAACAATCATGTAACAGGAAACGGCCTACCCATATTCGATAACCTTTCTGTTGATGACCGAAAAAACACCAGAGCAATTACTGATCGAGCTACCCATCCACCCTGCATCGATCACATACGTCCCTCTGCTGAATCGTGGAATGAATGAACTTTTCCTCTTAACCTATAAATGTGTGTTAATTTTCAAAATGGTTCAAATGGCTCTGAGCACTATGGGACTCAACTGCTGAAGTCATTAGTCCCCTAGAACTTAGAACTAGTTAAACCTAACTAACCTAAGAACATCACAAACATCCATGCCCGAGGCAGGATTCGAACCTGCGACCGTAGCGGTCTTGCGGTTCCAGACTGCAGCGCCTTTAACCGCACGGCCACTTCGGCCGGCTGTTAATTTTCAGCTACGAAAAGTGTTCCTCCGCTGTAACCAGTGCACAGCAATTTGAACCTTTCCTAATCAGCACTCTGTGTCTGTAATCCTTAGTGCAATAGGGGACGTTGAGCACCACACCCAGTTATTCTACACAGAAACAAACTGCGTATTATCTTACGGCGTTTTGGTTACATTGTATAGGCAGCTTAGCTCACACAGATGGGCATACTATCAGATTCAATTTGTTATTGTTAGGTATGTAAAATTTAGATTGAGCTTCAGCTTATCTAGTTAGACAGCGTTACATTTTCTTGTTTACCCAAATACATTTACATTCATACAACAGGCACAAACATACGAATTGCAGCACTTATTTCTCTAAGAAATAGATGACTTGTTAGTATTTTACACTACAGAGTTTGACACTTATATTTCGTGGAGAAAAAAACGGTTTTGGTTGCGACGTTGAGATTACTTTTTATTTATTCATCAATCATGCGTGTTTCATTTCATTCAAGACTCTTTCAGACTGGACTACGTTAAAGTACAATCCAAGTAGATAGGACTGATCCCGCCATGGGACTGAACGAAATTAGGATACTTAAAAATGGACTTACTGATGAAAATGTAGATAAGGAAGCTATGAACATCGATGATAAAACGCTCGCAAAAATAATTGCCCTCGTCATGTGTAAGGAAAACAGTTGAGGCAAATATATGCACCTGTTATTTATTAAGAGCAGCACAGCCGATAATAAATGGAATTAGTTTAAAAAAGTAAAAACTGCAACCGGTCATTCTCCTCAGAGTTACAGTGCACATTACTCCACATCTTTTTCCGTTGTTTCCTCCTTCAATTTGTGGACCATAACTTTTATAACTCTCATGAAAATGACTGGTCGCAGTTTTTGCCTTTTTTATTTAATTCCTTTCATTTTAAGGTTATTGGCTGTTACGCTTTTAATACATGATGGAAGAATATGTTTGCCTCGAATATTTTTACGGGTGTCTTATCAGTAATATCTATAACTTACTTATCAACATTTATCGGCAAGTCTAGCTTCTAATTTTCCTAATTTCGTCCAGTCCCGAGATAGAGTCCAACCTTTCTAATTCGACTGTATTTTAATGCGGACCAATCTCAAGCCGGCCGAAGTGATCGTGCGATTAAAGGCGCTGCAGTCTGGAACCGCAAGACCGCTACGGTCGCAGGTTCGAATCCTGCCTCGGGCATGGATGTTTGTGATGTCCTTAGGTTAGTTAGTTTTAACTAGTTCTAAGTTCTAGGGGACTAATGACCTCAGCAGTTGAGTCCCATAGTGCTCAGAGCCATTTTTTGAACCAATCTCAAGATTCCTTGAGTGAGAAACATAACCGATTTGTTTTCAATGGCGTAAGAAGTCGAGATCTTCGGTTAGCTATTGCCCCATTCAGTAAGAGTGCTGAGTGGCATTAATGGGCAATGGGATATAGATTACTACGGAACTGTTCCTTGCCACCCCCCTGGACTGTGATAGCAGACATTAAGGGTGGTTCAAGCCAATAGCCATCATCTCTTTGCTAGGATGTTTTGTCAGTGGCCTCCCTGAGCTTGCACTTCATCATCCCTGGGAAGTACCGCAGTATTTCTGTTGTTAATTGTTGTGTGTCCGGGTCACATATGCTGCTCATGCACCCAAACAAGTGTTTTTCCTGGCCTCACGGTTCTGCCGATTCGTACTTCAGTACTCTCATGTTCCACACTGATCATTCCCGCAGCATGGAGAGCATCTACACAGCCGGTCATAAAAGTGCGATACCACGAAGGCGCAATGTAATAAACATGGAATCGGCATAAAGTATACTGCATGCTGTGATATGTAAATGGTCATCATTTCATGATGTATATAGGATTAACGCCATCTACAATCCATGTTTAGCGTGTCCCACAAATGTTGCGACAAAATTTGAGGGCTTGTAGAAGATGCCTTGAGGAACAAATAGAGGATAGGAACCAATGTCATCTACATCCACATCTACATGGATACTCTGCAAATCACATTTAAGTGCCTGGCAGGGGGTTCATCGAGCCACCTTCACAAGTCTCTATTATTCCAATCTCGTACAGCGCCCGGAAAGAATGAGCACCTATATCTTTCCGTACGAGCTCTGATTTCCCTCATTTTATCGTGGTGATCGTTCCTCCCTATGTAGGCTGGTGTCAACAAAATATTTTCGCTTTCGGAGGAGAAGGTTGGTGATTGGAATTTCGTGAGAAGATTCCGTCGCAACGAAAAACGCCTTTCTTTTAATGATGTCCAGCCCAAATCCTGTATCATTTCTGTGACACTCTCTCCCATATTTAGCAATAATAAAATACGTGCCGCATTTCTTTGAACATTTTCGATGTACTCCGTCAGTCCTATCTGGTAAGGATCCCACACCGCGCAGCAGTATTCTAAAAGAGGACGGACAAGCATAGTGTAGGCAGTCTCCTTAGTAGGTCTGTTACATTTTCTAAGTGTCTTGCCAATAAAACACAGTCTTTGGTTAGCCTTCCCCACAACATTTTCTGTGTGTTCCTTCCAATTTAAGTTGTTCGTAATTGTAATACTTAGGTATTTAGTTGAATTTACAGCTTTTAGATTAGACTGATTTACCGTGTACCCGAAGTTTAACGAGTTCCTTTTAGGACTCATGTGGATGACCTCACACTGTTCGTTACTTATGGTCAACTGCCACTTTTATAACCATTCACATAACTTTTCTAAATCGTTTTGCCGTTTTTTTCGATCTTCTGATGACTTTATTAGTCGATAAACGACTGTCAGCTGCAAAAAAGCGAAGACGGCTGCTCAGATTGTCTCCCAAATCCTTTATATAGATAAGGAACAGCAAAGGGCCTATTACACTACCTTGGAGAACACTAGAAATCACTTCTGTTTTATTCAATGACTTTCCGTCAATTACTACGAACTGTGTCCTCTCTGACAGGAAATCACAAATCCAGTCACATAACTGAGACGTTATTCCACGCAATTTCACTACGAGCCGCATGTGTGGTACCGTATCAAAAGCCTACCGGAAATTCAAAAATACGGAACCGATGTAAAATCCCTTGTCAATAGCACTCAACACTTCATGTGAATAAAGAGCTAGTTGTATTTCACAGGAACGATGTTTTCTAAACCCATGTTGACTGCGTGTCAATAGATCGTTTTGTTCGAGGTAATTCATAATGTTCGAACACAATATATGTTCCAAAATCCTGCTGCATATCAACGTTAAGATATGGGCCTGTAATTTAGTGGATTACTCCTACTATCTTTCTTGAATATGTGTGACTTGTGCAGCTTTCCAGTCTTTGGGTACGAATCTTTCGTCGAGCGAACGGGTGCATATGATTGTTAAGTATGGAGCTAATGTATCAGAATACTCCGAAAGGAACCTAATTCTTCTGGACCAGAAAACTTGCTTTTATTAAGTGATTTAAGTTGCTTCACTACTCCGGGGATATTTACTTCTACGTTACTCATGTTGGCAGCTGTTCTCGAGTCGAATTCTGGAATATTTACTTCGTCTTCTTTTGTGAAAGCATTTCGGAAGGCTGTGGTTAGTAACTCTGCTTTGGCAGCACTGTATACGACAGTATCTCCATTGGTATCGCGCAGAGAAGGCATTTATTGTTTCTTGCCACTAACGTACTTCACATACGACCAGAACCTCTTTGGATTTTCTGCCAGGTCATCCAGCGATACCACAAAGCGTGGAAGCTATAAGCGCTACTAGGACACCCCTTAGGCAACAAACGTAGGTTAGTATACGTAAATTGAAGGTGGAGAGGTGAAGAAAGGAAAGGAAAGGGAGGGATCATTGTTGTCAGCTGCATCGGGACATTACGCGGAATCAGCGGCAACTAGTGAAAATGTCTACCGGACAGAGATTCGAATCCAGGATCGCCTGCTTACTAGGCAGATGGGTTAACCACTGCCCCATCTGAGACACAATGTTATCGCAACTGCGAGGACTATCTGGGTGCGTTTTACGGCCGATCCACATTCCAATCTGTCCGCAATCCCTGTCCACTTCCTCCAAGTTCGCTACTCTGAGATTCCCACAGGAGGTCGGACACATACGTGCATCCGTACTGTTGAAGGTCGATCCATTGCTCAGCTACGCGTATCAATTATATGAGTGCGTGTTGTCTGTTCTTTCGGACATGTTCGAAAGAACAGACACCACGCATTCTTGTCTCATATCAATGAGATGCACTGTCGTGTTCGTGGATGACGGTTTCAGATACAGGTTTTCATCTGCAGTTTATTTTTCTCCGTTATACGTTCCGATGGCGGCGTACAAAGTTACGTGCGCGGGTTTAGCCGAGCGGTCTAAAGGGCTGCAGTCATGGACTATGCGGCTAGTCCCGGCGGAGGTTCGAGCCCTCCCTCGGGCATGGGTGTGTGAGTTTGTCCTTAGGATAATTTGGGTTCAGTAGCGTGTAAGCTTAGGGGCTGATGACCTGAGCAGTTAAGTCCCATAAGATTTCACTCACATTTGAACGAAGTTACGTCTGCTGCCGAAAGGGTGGCCTATCGGCAGGCGCAGGCGCTTACATAATCGACGCTCTGGATGATGTTTCCGAACACGGGTTCCCATCGTCGATTTATTACTCAAGACACCCTCTGCAACCCCTAGAAGTTTGTAGAAACATATTTGGGACAAACAGCATAAGGAAAGATTGCGGAGCGGGCTTCTCATTTAGAAGTCGCTGTTTATGGGAACATGTTGCGCCTCGTGTAAAATGGAACCAAAATACGAGTATGTTGGAACTCAAATGCAGCAGCATCGTGGACTACTGAGACTGTGGTTTATTATTCCAAATATTTTCGCTCTCACTTGTGGGGTCTAGTGATTGTAATGCTAGTGCAGATTTGGCGAATTCAGGAGAGCAATACTCAACACATACTGGATCGCGACTCCGCGTGACTGGCTCCCAAGACGGCTGGAATATCGTTCGCTCGATTGTGTTAGATCGTACGATCATTTCGCGTCAGGAAGTTTACTTAGTAGCAAGAAGTCTGGTAAGTACACGGACAGTTCGACGACGTTTGGATCAGCATGGATTGACTGCACGGCGGTCATTGCAGCGACTTCCATAGAAGAGGTACTTAGAGGGCGCGCCACAATGATGTGTAGAGGACTACACTGGACGTAGGGCTTCCACAACATCGTTCTTTCAGTCGAATCCCGGTTCTATGTACAGCATCAAGGTGGACGTATCCGTGTGTAGGTACTCCAAGCGGAACGAACATAGTCTTATTGCGTTCGTCGTCGTTATCCTGGCCCAGCACCTGGCCTGTTGGAACACGACGCCATTAGGTACATGTCACGCTCACAGCTCGCTCATATAACCGATAATTTAGACACCAGCCGTGACACTTCGATTGTGGTTAAGCCCTAACTTCGACGAACGCGAGCGAGTATGTTGTTTGTGCTGCCCTGACCAACCACATCAGAGAGGGCTTTCGACTGTAGCCGTGGCCAGCACGGAAAAATTTGGAAATTTGTGGTAAGGACTTACGGGACCAAACTGCTGAGGTCATCGGTCCCTAAGCCTACACACTACTTAACCTAACTTTAACTTACGCTATGGACAACACATACACCCATGCCCGAGGGAGGACTCGAACCTCCGACGGGGGGAGCCGCGCACCATGACAAGGCGCCTGATACCAAGCGGCTTGGCCACAAAACGATCCGCGTGTCCCTCATCTGATGGTCATAGGCTACCGAGAGACTAGCGCGACATGACACTCAGTACGAATGCTGACCTCTGGCGCAGAGTTGGACCAGTATAGCTCAGTTCGACTCAACGCCCAGCTCAGTTAGTGCCATTCTTGCTCTCAGATGTGGCATCACTGTGTACGAAATTTCTCACCCTGAATAGCCGTAAATCACCCATAAATTTCATCATGAATTCCTCTTGCTATGCTGCATACGCTGTGACGTTTCTAATTAGTGGTAGGAGTAATTACAGTTAGGTACACTTAACACAGAACATGTAGCACAAATAGTGGATCGAAACTTTAGATTTCTCAGTGACATATAAAGATTCCATAAATTAGTATATAAAGGAAAGGTGTCATATTATTTTTCTTTAGCGCTTGTCTTTTTGATCTTGTTTCTTAGTTCTTGTCTTGTCTTGCGCTCGTGGCTCTGTATGCCATTCGAAGTACAGAGTCTTGCTGCCTATTCATGTAAGTTGAATTCCCGTTAAATAATAATTATTAGCGTTGAAGTTTAAAAATTTGTTCTTGGTTTGAAACGGAAACCTTTCCCTCTGTAGCCCCAGTGGCGCAATTGGTTAGCGCACTGTACTTATAAGGCAAGTAGATATCCTTTCCCTCTCCTTATCATTTACGTAAATGTGACCAATGCTTTGTGCGGGTCGAAGCTAGTCTGGTATTTTAAAAGAATTCCAATAGTAGCTTAAAATTAGTTCTCTTTCGTTTCTCACGCTCTAAATTCATAACAGCCTGCAATTTAAAATTATTTACGAAGTCCGATTTTTAGTTAATACAGTACGGTTATCTCGGATCTTTGAAAAATTATCTTTACGTAACACCACACTAGCAGAAGCTTACATCAAATTTAGCATGAACCTGACGAAGTAATATTTCAGAATTAAAAGAATTTTCAATTTATTCCGAGTCAGAAACAAAAATATTTAATATACATATCAGAGATAATTTTTCGCAACAATAAAATACGAGTATATCTATGATCTCAGAGTAATAGTTCCTAACATAATGATATATTCACTTCATGTAAAGGATATATTTGAGGTGTAATTTCCATTATTAAATGTAGGAAGAGAACTTCATAATAATAAAAGGCATTTATTCCTGCTTTCCCAGTAAATGTTTAGAGAATTATTTTCTCAGTTTCCCTTAGTAAAATCAAGTCACAAGAAAGCACTGGTAGGGTCTAGTTCAACGCACATTAAGTAAAATTTCGTTATTTTCTACCCCTCCTGGTGAAACAATTTAAATGATCAGTTGTGTATCTTGTCCGTGTTGGAGGCCATCAAAATTCTGTGAGAACTGATCTGGTGATACCTCGCCACACTGTGTACGACACGGTGATTCGGATTGGTGCTAGCCAAATATGGGTTTGCCGAATTGCCCTGACTACGTATGTGGAACTCCTCTGAGGAGGAAAGGGCGTATACAGGGTGGTCCATTGATAGTGACCGGGCCAAATATCTCATGAAATAAGCATCAAGCGAAAAAACTACAAAGAACGAAACTCGTCTATCTTGAAGGGGGAAACCAGATGGTGCTATGGTTGGCCCGCTAGATGGCGCTGCTATAGGTCAAAGGGATATCAACTGCGTTTTTTAAAAATAGGAACCCCCATTTTTATTACATATTCGTGTAGTACGTAAAGAAATATAAATGTTTCAGTTGGACCACTTTTTTCGCTTTGTGATAGATGGCGCTGTAATAGTCACAAACATATGGATCTCAATTTTAGACGAACAGTTGGTAACAGGTAGGTTTTTTAAATAAAAATACAGAACGTAGGTACGTTTGAAAATTTTATTTCGGTTTTTCCAGTGTGATACATGTACCTTTACGAAATTATAATTTCTGAGAACGCTTGCTGTTACAGCGTGATTACCTGTAAATACCACGTTAATCCAATAAATACTCAAAATGATGTCCGTCAACCTCAATGCATTTGGCAATACGTGTAACGACATTCCTCTCACCAGTGAGTAGTTCGCCTTCCGTAATGTTCGCACATGCATTGACAATGCGCTGACGCATGCTGTCAGGCGTTGTCGGTGGATCACGATAGCAAATATCCGTCAACTTTCCCCACAGAAAGAAATCCGGGGACGTCAGATCCGGTGAACGTGCGTGCCATGGTATGGTGCTTCGACGACCAATCCACCTGTCATGAAATTTGCTATTCAATACCGCTTCAACCACACGCGAGCTATGTACCGGACATCCATCATGTTTGAAGTACATCGCCATTCTGTCATGCAGTGAAACATCTTGTAGTAACATCGGTAGAACATTACGTAGGGAATCAGCATACATTGCACCATTTAGATTGCCATCAATGAAATGGGGGCCAATCATTCTTGCTCCCATAATGCCGCACCATACATTAACCCGCCAACGTCCCTGGTGTTCCAGTTGTCGCAGCCATCGTGGATTTTCCGTTACCCAATAGTGCATAATATGCCGGTTTACGTTACCGCTGTTGGTGAATGACGCTTCGTCGCTAAATAGAACGCGCGCAAAAAATCTGTCATCGTCTCGCAATTTCTCTTGTGCCCAGTGGCAGAACTGTACAGGACGTTCAAAGTCGTTGCCATGCAATTCATGGTGCATAGAAATATGGTACGGAAACAATCGATGTTGATGTAGCATTCTCAACACCGACGTTTTTGAGATTCCCGATTCTCGCGCAATTTGTCTGCTACTGATGTGCGCATTAACAGCGACAGCAGCTAAAACACCTACTTGGGGATCATCATTTGTTGCAGGTCGTTGTTGACGCTTCACATGTGACTAAACAGTTCCTGTTTCCATAATTAATGCAACTATCCGGCGAACGGTCCGGACACTTGAATGATGTCGTCCAGGATACCGAGCAGCATACGTACGTACACACACGTTGGGCATTTTGATCACAATAGCCATACATCAACACGATATCAACTTTTTCCGCAATTGGTAAACGGTCTATTTCAACATGGGTATTGTATCACAAAGCAAATACCGTCTGCACTGGCGGAATGTTACGTGATACCACGTACTTACACGTTTGTGACTATTACAGCGCCCTCTATCACAAAGGGAAAAAAGTGGTCCAACTAAAACATTCATATTTCTTTACGTACTAGACGAATATGTAATAAAAAAAGGGGTTCCTATTTAAAAAACGCAGTTGATATCCGTTTGACCTATGGCAGCTCCATCTAGCGGGCCATCTGGTTTCCCCCTTCAAGCTAGACGAATTTCGTTCTTTATAGTTTTTTCGTTTGATGCTTATTTCGTGAGATATTTGACCCGGTCACTATCAATGGACCACCCTTTGTATGTGGAACAGGCGGCCTTTAGTGATGGGAGATTGGTAGTTGTGGGAAGAGAGGACGGGTGCACGGAGACGGAAGGGAGCTGGGCTTGTGCGCAAAGTGGGCCGCCAAATGAGTGCACCGGTGTTTGCTTGATGGAAGCTACGCTGCCAAGAGCGGTTAACTTCGTGCGTGAAGGAAGTAAGAGGTACAGTGACTAAAGGCGAAGAGCGCTGCATGTAACGTGTCTCAACTACCCCGATTCATCAAGTGTTAATGCAGCTGCAGTGTTAATGGGTGGTTTGCGGAAGGTACTATAATGCACCTATATTTTAGTCTCATCGTCTTGTTCGAAAATTAACTTACGGTTAAAGCCTTGTCTTCTATGGATTGTGCAGCCTTTGACTTAGAGACTAAATGGTTGTTTGAGTGTGTTGTGCGAAAACAGATTCAAGAAGTGAAGGTTGTCACTAATTACGGAGTAATTTGTGCACATTTGTGTCTGGTTGTTGATTAATCATATGGGTATAGGCCGCTAATGGGGACTGAAATGTCAAGTGGTTGCAGTTGAAGCTATTCCTCTTCGAAAAATTGTTATTTCTCGTCTCTGTCACTAAACTGTTTCACGTATAAGAGCTGACACAGTCTTGTATTTATGTGGACTGAGATAACGGTAGGGACATATCGTTGGACAATGTCTGTGATGGAGCAGCGGTCGTGAGACAACCAAGTGTTACTAAAAGGGAAGTAATGTTCCATTTCTAATTGTATGAACATTAAGAACATATAGTTACCACTGAGTATTCTATAAGCCCTACACAAATTTGTATATCCACTTGCATATTCACGTAAATTGAAAAATTTGGTAGTTGATTTGTTATACCTATTCTGCAGAGTGGGTAAGTGTGGAACGGAGGCAGCTAACTACTGCTTTAAGTAAGATGAAGGTAAGGTGAGTGAAATTCCTAAGGAACAACAATAACTGAACGACTTGCACAAAAGGTTCAGTTTTAAGATACTATATTTTAAACTTCATTAATAGTGTTTTTATGATTCTAATATGATTTTTATACATTGCTTTCTGTTAGGAAATAATTTCATTGGAAGTGTTTACACTGTATCGGATAATTGTGTTGAGTGTCGCTGTTGGATTATCAGCGAGCAAGTTTGGTGCGACTTCGTAATTTTAAAACAAGTGTTAATGCTGTCCCTACTCAGTCAATAGCTCCACGAAATTTTCACTGTGGTCTAAGTACCTGTAACAAAGTATAACCACAATTGACAGTCAGCTGACGCAGAATACGAATATAATCTCTCCAAGTTATGTACACTTATTTACTTAGCTGATGGTAAATCCTCTGCATTGTAAGACCGTGGTCCACGGAACTTTCGCATACCTAACTTTCATCCAGAGCTTGCTGAGGACCATAGCAAATTCGTCCCAGTCTATTGTGATCGATGTAGAACGGACATTGAAAGACAGAGGTACAGTGGTAAGACGCAGGAACACTCGCTTATCGTCTGACACTGGATTGTGGACCGTTTCCAATGAAAACTAGGGCATGATGTTCTTGAAAATGGTCACATCCAGTATGTCCAGCTGGGAGTTGGGGGTGACTGCTATATGGGTAGGGCTGTGGAGGCCACAGACAGACAGTACCAATTTGAGGAAGAATCTGCCATTGGGATTAACGACTTGAGAATGCCAAGCTGGATGCTTGGCATTGAGATCTGCCCCAAGGAAGAATATGTCAAACTATATCAACTTGCAGAGGTCCACTTCAAATCTGCATCTACATACTCCGCAAGCCACCTGACGGTGTGTGGCGGAGGGTACCTTGAGTACCTCTATCGGTTTTCCCTTCTATTCCAGTCTCGTATTGTTCGTGGAAAGAAGGATTGTCGGTATGCCTCTGTGTGGGCTCTAATCTCTCTGATTTTATCCTCATGGTGTCTTCGCGAGATATACGTAGCAGGAAGCAATATACTGCTTGACTCCTCGGTGAAGGTATGTTCTCGAAACTTCAACTAAAGCCCGTACCGAGCTACTGAACGTCTCTCTTACAGAGTCTTCTACTGGAGTTTATCTATCATCTCCGTAAAGCTTTCGCGATTACTAAATAGTCTTGTAACGAGGCGCGCTGCTCTCCATTGGATCTTCTCTATCTCTTCTATCAACCCTATCTGGTACGGACCACACACTGCTGAGCAATATTCAAGCAGTGGGCGAACAAGCGTACTGTAACCTACTTCCTTTGTTTTCGGATTGCATTTCCTTAGGATTCTTCCAATGAATCTCAGTCTGGCATCTACTTTACCGACGATCAACTTTATATGATCATTCCATTTTAAGTCACTCCTAATGCGTACTCTCAGATAATTCATGGAATTAACTGCTTCCAGTTCCTGAACTGCTATATTGTAGCTAAATGATAAGGGATCTTTCTTTCTATGTATTCGCTGCACATTACACTTGTCTACATTGAGATTCAATTGCCATTCCCTGCACCATGCGTCAATTCGTTGCAGATCCTACTGCATTTCAGTACAATTTTCCATTGTTACAACCTCTCGATATCATCATCACAGCATCATCCGCAAAAAGCCTCAGTGAACTTCCGATGTCATCCACAAGGTCAATTATGTATATAGTGAATAGCAACGGTCCTACGACACTCCCCTGTGGCACACCTAAAATCACTCTTACTTCGGAAGACTTCTCTCCATTGAGAATGACATGCTGCGTTCTGTTATCTAGGAACTCTTCAATCCAATCACACAATTGGTCTGATAGTCCATATGCGCTTACTTTGTTCATTAAACGTTTGTGGGGAACTGCATCGAACGCCTTGCGGAAGTCGAGAAACACGGCATCTACCTGGGAACCCGTGCCTATGGCCTTCTGAGTCTCATGGACGAATAGCGCGAGCTGGGTTTCACACGATCGTCTTTTTCGAAACCCATGCTGATTCCTACAGATTTCTAGTCTCCAGAAAATTCATTATACTCAAACACAATACGTGTCCCAAAATTCTACAACTGATAGACGTTAGAGATATAGGTCTATAGTTCTGCACATCTGTTCGACGTCCCTTCTTGAAAACGGGGATGACCTGTGCCCTTTTCCAATCCTTTGGAACGCTACACTCTTCTAGAGACCTACGGTACACCGCTGCTAGAAGGGGGGCAAGTTCCTTCGCGTACTCTATGTAAAATCGAACTCGTATCCCATCAGGTCCAGCGGCCTTTCCTCTTTTGAGCGATTTTAATTGTTTCTCTATCCCTCTGTCGTCTATTTCGATATCTAACATTTTGTCATATGTGCGACGATCTAGAGAAGGAACTACAGTGCAGTCTTCCTCTGTGAAACAGCTTTGGAAAAAGACATTTAGTATTTCGACCTTTACTCTGTCATCCTCTGTTTCAGTACCATTTTGGTCACAGAGTGTCTGGACATTTTGTTTTGATCCACCTACCGCTTTGACATAAGACCAAAATTTCGTAGGATTTTCTGCCAAGTCAGTACATAGAACTTTACTTTCGAATTCATTGAACGCCTCTCGCATAGCCCTCCTCACACCACATTTCGCTTCGAGTAATTCTTGCTTGTCTGCAAGGCTTTGGCTATGTTTATGTTTGCTGTGAAGTTCCCTTTGCTTCCGCAGCAGTTTTCTAACTCGGTTGTTGTACCACGGTGGCTCTTTTCCATCTATTACGATCTTGCTTGGCACATACTCATCTAACGCATATTGTACGATGGTTTTGAACTTTGTCCACTGATCCTCATCTTCCTACCTTTTTTAATATTTCTATTTACTGCTAAAATCATCGATGCAGTAGCCGCTTTATGATCGCTGATTCCCTGTTCTGCGCTAACTGTTTCAAATAGTTCGGGTCTGTTTGTCACCAGAAGGTCTAATATGTTGTCGCCACGAGTCGGTTCTCTGTTTAATTGCTCAAGGTAGTTTTCAGATAAAGCACTTAAAACAATTTCACTGGATTCTTTGTCCCTCCCAACCGTTACGAACGTTTGAGTCTCCCAGTATATATCCGACAAATTAAAATCCCCACCCAGAACTATAACATGGTGCGGAAATCTACTCGAAATATTTTCCAAATTATCCTTCAGGTGCTCAGCCACAACAGCTGCTGAGCCAGGGGGCCTATAGAGACATGCAATTACCATGTCTGAGCCTGCTTTAACCGTGACCTTCACCCAAATTATTTCACATTTCGGATCTCCGTCAATTTCCTTCGATACTATTGCACTTCTTATCGCTATAAACTCGCTTCCCCCTTCACTGTCCAGCCTGTCTCTGCGGTATACATTCCAATCTGAGTTTAGAATTTCATTACTGTTTACATCTCGTTTCAGCCAACTTTCTGTTCCTAGTACTATGTGAGCATTGTGACCGTTTATTAATGAGATCAGTTCTGGAACCTTTCTATAAACGCTCCTGCAGTTTACTATTAGCAGATTAATATTGTTATTCCCTGTTGCATTTTGCCTACTCCTACCAAGCTAGTGGCTTGTTAGGGCTGAAATGCTATGCAACAAAACTGATGGCTCCAAGGCAGGTACAGACAGTGACTGTTGTGGACTCTATATGTCCCAGTGGTTGGATAACCTGTTGTCTGTGGAGGAGTGCCTTAGATAGGGATACTCTCATCATGTCCCCCCCCCCCCCCCCCCCGATCGATGGATGGAGACAGTCTGTGCGACAGCAAACCATGCTGTATACACAAAAATAGTTTCTAGTTTGAGGCGTGTTTTCGTAACAGGTAAAATATCCACATGGTGTCATAGAGGAAGGTGTTCAGTTCAGTCTTCATCTGTTTAATGCTTTTATGATCAAGAACACATAAGACTAGATGCTGAAGGGGCTGGTGGTTGTGTGATAGGTGATTCAACGTTATAACAAAGTTTGGCTGATCCCTTCGAACAGGGCAATGACTTTTGTGAACCTATCTTCTGACTGATGGATCTTCCTAGCTGTTTCACGAATGACTGTCCTGATGGGGGGCTGTGTAAACAAGGAGACGAAGCGACTGTTTCCACCACTGGGGGGATATCCGTCAGGAGTGGGTGTTGTGACAGGTGGACGAAGTGCTGCAATGGAGGGTTCGTGCACTTCGACAGTTGGGCATGAGGAGGATCCAGATGGCCTTTGGTATTTGTCACAGGAGATGGATGAGCAGAAGGAGAATGAGCTACAGCAGTTAAGGTGGTCGTAGGGGACTGAGCTCGAGAGGATGCCTGTGAAGCAGATGTGTCAGATGCTGGAGCATCTGTGGATTGATGGTCGTTGGCCCCATAAGACAGGAAAATGGCTGTGTTCCAGTGATGGTGGGGGTGGCTAATTTGTCCTTGGTTTCCTTTTAAGGGGGGGTGAAGACTTGCTCACGTTTTTGGTATCTAGGGCAACGCCTCCACAATGCCAGGTGGTGGGGTCATGAGAAGTGCTCAAGTATGTGTCATGTGTGATTTGCTCTGAGGCAGGAGTTGGCAGTCCTCTGACACATGTGGACTGGTACACTTCACATACACCAGTGGCAGGTAGCAGTAATTCTGGTGTGACACAATCGTTGACGCTCATGGCAAATGGATGGTCCATCACAGCCTCCATAAAATTCAATAAGCGTTTTGGTGCACAGGAGGTACATGATGTGGTGGATACGTTTGACATCTTCTCTCCTAGTAAGAGAGACAAGTTGGGTTGGTAAATAGGTTCCAGTTCTCAGAGTCCCTCTTGCTGTATTGGTGAATGAAAGTGTGGTGTCACCGCCAGACACCACACTTGCTAGGTGGTAGCCTTTAAATCGGCCGCGGTCCGTTAGTATACGTCGGACCCGCGTGTCGCCACTATCAGTGATTGCAGACCGAGCGCCGCCACACGGCAGGTCTAGAGAGACTTCCTAGCACTCGCCCCAGTGGTACAACCGACTTTGCTAGCGATGGTTCACTGACAAAATACGCTCTCATTTGCCGAGACGATAGTTAGCATAGCCTTCAGCTACGTCATTTACTACGACTTAGCAAGGCGGCATGTTCAGTTACTATTGATATTATGAATCATGTACAGTCAAGAGCGACGCTCATCATTAATGGATTAAAGTTAAGTATTCTACCAGCTACGTCCGTTTTTCTAAATTCTAATTTCCTTGACCTGTTCCAGACCTCACGCCAGCCTGCGTGAGCTAAAACGCGTGCCTTTCGGCTTCCTCTAATAACACGGGGTTGGCTCTCCTGCCAACCCACAACAGAAAGGGTCCATGAAGTAGAGGCAGAGCAGTTCATTGCTGATGTCCAGTTCCATAATTTCGGGTGGAGGTCTTTGATTACAATTTTTGTTTTTCTCTCGGAAACGTGGTACGGGAACCTTGAGTTCACAAAGTGAAGAGTTGTGAGGTAGTCTTCCTTTGTGTGAAGCATGTACTTGACATGGTCCTTCTGATAAACTGCCCACAATTGGCTTTTAATGAGGCGTTGCAGTTCAGGGTTCAGTTTAATTTAAGTCATGGTATTGTACACCACAATAGGAGGTACCTTCTCCTTCTTTGATGGGATTGGTGGAGTACTCTGAGAAGTGGGATCGAGAGGGGAATCTGCTTCCTGGTCCATGGTACAGACAGGTATGGCTCCCATGGTACGGAGGTATCCAGATAAGTACCTCTGCTGTTGAAATGAGCAGAGGTGGATGATCAGTTGAATGTTCAGCCAGGGGGGGGGCGGGTGTAGGGGGGGGGGGGAAATGGGGGATTGAGAGGGGCGGAATCTCCAAAAGGTCTACTGGGCTGGAAAGATAGTGTAGAGGAAATTGCACTCAATAGTGTGTCCAATTGATGGTTGTTGCATCAGTGGTTCGTTTCCACATGGTGTAACACTCGGCACATGATAGGTCTATCACCAGATGGCCACGGGAGTCGTCAAATGATGAGGTAGAAATGGAAGATCTGCTCCATACATGGGACTGTGGACAAGGCTCTTGCGAACTGGTGTCACTGTCGGGGGCACTGTGCGCTCGGTCCTTAGTCCTTCGGGTGGTGTCGATATCAGTGCCTCTGTCATAATGCTGGGATGGGCACGACTAGTCTAAGCCTTATTGATGCAAGCAGAGCCATGGCCAACAATTACCCTGACTCCTGTCTTCTATGAATCCCTATCATCCCAGGACACTTTCGAAAAGCAATAGTGCTCTAGAAAGCAAACGACTAATCAGGTCGACTGAGACACTACGATTTACAACACTGAGCAGAACTCGGGACCATTATGAGCGATGAGCACTTACTCGCAAGTAAACACTGTCAGGGCTCCAACCTGACTGAACTGACAAACATAGTTTCTTCTTTCGTTTTCTTTTATTGTGGTAAGTTGCGGTACAGAATCATCAGTGTAGAACAGATTGAAGGTGTGGCAGTGTGACCTTAAGTCCTGTACTGCCATCCAATGGTGGAAGTTCAAGGTTACTGGCAAGAGGTGACACAACCACATAGGTAGTTATAGTGGTAGTCATACCATGGATTTCACATCATGAGTTGCTGTATCAAAACTGACACATTACTAGTGGCTGTAACAGGGCTATTGTTAGCTGTGCACCAAATCTGAATCCTCAAGGATGGTAAGAACAAGGTGGCGGTGCCTGTGCCAGGGGACTGTGATGCTAGTGTGCTGAAATTCAGGTTCCACCAAAGCAACTTATCCTGAAGGTGCTGGAGTGTGTGCATCTGGGAGGCACTAATCATGACCAATGCAGTGGACCCATGAGTGAAGGAAGGGAGACAGTGCTAGGGTGTAGTTGGAGCTTGGTGTCTAAGTTCATATCCCAGCTGTTGAAGAGTAGGTGTAATGGTCTCATTAACTTTTGCTACTTTTGCGTAACGGTATTCCACTTGACATTGAAAGAGCAGTTTCTTATCTATCCAGACTCCTAGATATTTGGTATCTGGGGGCATGGGACCCAGATGCCTGTAATAGTGATCTTGTGGCAGAGTATAGGGCACCATTTGGTGAAGTAGACCACCATAGTTTTGGTGGCATTGAGGGCAATCTTGTTTGAATAACATGAGGTGACCGTTGTGTCCACCTGCCTCTGGAGACAAGCAGTGAAGTGGTCAGATTCGCAGCCATATAGAGTGCTATACCTTTGGTGAAGTGCGTCAGGAGGCAGTGTAGGACACTGGCGTGTGATTAACATAAATGTTAAGGAGGATTGGAGACAACAGAGCCCTGAGGCATATGTATAGACATGTGACATATGTCCAAGGTTTTTCCTTGCTGAGTAACAAAGAACATCCTGTGACAGAGGAAATCATCCATGATCTTGATATAGATGTAAGGGGTGGTCGTCTGTGTCAACATTTTGTACACAAGATTTTCCCTCCAAATCTTGTCATGAGCGCTTTGCAGGTCCAGCAAAATCGCTTGATGTGTTCTGTGAATGTAAGAACTTGTAGTTTGCCAACAGGTGGGATGTGAAAAAGAACTATTCTGGATGTACCAGGTACCACCAGGGGCTGGGAAATGCAATGGAGGATCAAAGATTCCAGGACCTTCGCCAAGATATTGAGAAAGCCAATCAGCCTGTTGTTGATAGTGACCTTAGGAACCTTCAAGGGCTTGGGGATAGCAATCAGTTTGGCCTGCTTCCACTGTGGGGGGGGGGGGGGGGGGGAGGAGGGAGCGGGAATGTCAGTTGTGAGATAGCAGTTCAGAATGCTGGTGTGTTAGACCAGTGGCTTGCACAGGAGTCTACAGAGGTGTTCCTTTAAAATGCTGTCCAATCCACGAACTTGCTGCCCATGCTTCTGCCAGAGGAGCCATTGGACTTCTGCCAGAAACAAGGTGAGAGGCAGTAAGAGGTGGTCTGTTTCAGGAAACACAAATGGCCATCATAATATCGTGATCATCTTGGGGTTGATCAGGCATGAGGTTCTGAATGAGCAGTCGGTTCTGGACCTCAAATGTATTGGCCAGAGTTTCCACAACATTGAGGCATAATAAGATAAGACATCCACTGTGCAGATGGGATGGGTGGTCCTCAATACACAAAGTCTCAGACCTGAGAAACAGGCCATTTTGACTTACATAAGAGGAGAAAGGTGGACATCTTGTCCTCCCATTGCTCCATTTTCCAATAGGCAAGGCGGGGCAGAATTCTGATTGGAGATGCCTTATATGATGCTTCTCCTGAGGGTCATGAAACTTATTCCACCACTAGCAGTAATGGTTCTTCTGGATTTTCAGTTCTTGCAATAGAGATGGCAAGTCATCCAGTGGGGTGAAAGCCCTTGATACAATAGAAGTAGGGTTTTCATTACCTTATGGATTTTTGTGGTTAGATAATAGATGGCAATAAGCAGATTGGCAGGTGTTGTCATGTCAAGGTTTTGCCAGGCAATGTTGTTGAGGACCCTGGAAAATTTGTCCCTATCCGTATTGATCATGGTAGAACATACATGTAAGGACAGAACTACATCAGGAAGGTACACGAGTACCAGATCATGATCAGAGACCAGCTCATGGAGTGTTTCCAATGAAAGCTGCACTGTGATGTTCTTGAAAATGGCAACATAAAGAACATCTGGCTGGCAGCTTAAACAGACTGGTATATGTCTGGGAATGTGGGGGCCATGGGGGCCATAGACGGACAGTGCCAGAGTATCTTCCAGTTTGAAGAGGAGTCTACCCTAGAGATTAGCAAATCCGAGAATGTCAAACCATATTCTTGGCACCGATATCAACCCCAAAGATGAGCCTGTCAAATGATGTCAACATGAGGAGGTCCACTTCAAGAAGCGGCAGGTTAGGGTTCAAATACACAGTGGCAAATTCGCTAGCTCCAAGGTGGGTAGAGATGGTGACAGCTGTGGCCTCTATATGTTACAGTGGTTCGTGAGCCTCGAAACCATGTTTTATAGACTAAAAATGTCTGCTGTGTGAGGTGTTCTTAAGAAACAAGTAAAATTTCCACATGGTGGTCTTAGAGGGATGTGTTGAGTTCTGTTTTCGTCTGTTTAATGGCATTAGCATTACAATACAGACTACTAAGCGCTCAGGGTGCTGATGGTTGTGTGGTGGGAAATTCGCCATTACAGCTAAATCTGTCTGTGCCCTGCAACTGGGATGATGACGTTTGAGAGCCCATCCTCCATCTGACAGATCTTCTGAGCTGTTTCACAAACAACTGTCCTGATCTGGAGCTGCATGAACAGGGAAATGATCTGGAGGATCTCCCATATGTCATCCCAAAACGAAGCATCTCTCTCCACCACTGGGGGGACATCTCAGGTGGGCTGCTTGACCCTTTGGCGAGCAGAGGTGGATGTTGTGACAGGTGGAGAAGGTACCATGATAGAGAGTTTGGGCACTTCAACAGGTGGGCTTGATGAGGCTGTAGATCGCCTTTCTGTTTGGTGGGCGTTGCAGTTCGTCACAGATGACAGGTGAGCAGCAGAAAACCGAGGTACAGTGGCAAACGTGGGTTTCCGTGGTGGTGGGGGTGACCAATTCGTCCTTGGTTTCCTTCTTGGGGGATGGGAAGACTGAATTGCCTTATGGTATATAAGATGACCCTTCCAGGAAGCAAGGTGGGGGTGATGAAAGGTGAGGGACGAGAAATGCCCAAACAGTGGGAATGCATGGGTTTTCTGAGGCTGAGAATTTGCAATCCTTTGATGCATGAGGGCTGGCACACTTAACACATGCAATGACCCGTAATTACTGGTGTATCACAAACGTAAACACCTCTGGCAAATGGATGGGTCTTTGCAGCCTTCATATAATTCAATATGTACCTTGGTGCACAGGAGATAATTGATTTGGTAAATACATTTAATGTCTTCTCTCCTAATATGGGAGACAACTTGGGTTGGCAGAGAGATTAACTTCTGTATCTCAGAGTCCCTCTTGTTGTATCTGCAGACCAAAGGGACCAGGTACTTGAGACGGAGTAGCTCATCCCTGACATCTGTTTCTGTAACTTTAGAGAAAGTCTTAGATGACGAGTTTTGTTCTTCTGTTGCCAGAAGCCTGATGGGTGTAGTAATTCATTGCCCTCGACTTCATACAGTAGAGGAATATGAGGTAGTCATCCTTTGTGTCAAGCAGGAACTTGACATGGCGTTTCTGGTGAACCGCTCGCAGATCGTCTGCAATAAAGCATTGCAGTTCAGTGTTCAGTTTAATGTAATTCATGGGTTTCTTAACTACAATAGGAGGTATCTTCTCCATCTTTGGTAGTGGAGGAGGTGAGGTTTAAGAAATGGGGACCCAGGTCATGGTCCGTAACACCAACAGATGCAGCTTACACTGGCTGGGAGGCTTCCAAATCTAAATCGCGGCTGGTGCGATGGGTGCGAGCAGATGACCATTTAGATATTCTGCCACCGGGAGAACCGATAGGGGCGGAGTCCTCAGAAGCCCCGGTGGGCCAACGAGATGGTATAGACGAAACAGCACCCGTAAGTTCGTCCATGTGGTGGTCTGTTGTGTCTGTGTTTGTTGCCGACATGGCGTGCCGTCAGTGGGTGAGAGGTCTATCACCAGGCGGCCATGGGTGTCGTCACATGACGAGGTGTAAGACTGGTCCCTCACTCAGGGCTGCGGACAAAGCTCTCACGAATCGGCATTACTGGCTATGGTGACAGGTGACCTGTGGCAGTAGGTAAGGCGAGCTCTGTTCTTAGCCCGTTGGGTGGTGACGGTATCGGCGCCTCCGGCAATCGGCAGGTGCCACGTTGCCGCGTGAAGGGGTGGCAGAAAACTCGCCGAACCGAGGATTCCGGCCCTTGGACCTCTACATGTTTTGCCGCGCGGGGTTAGCCGAGCGGTCTTAGGCACTGCAGTCATGGACTGTGCGGCTGGTCCCGGCGGAGGTTCGAGTCCTCCCTCGGGCATGGGTGTGTGTGTTCGTCCTTAGGATGAGAGACCTAAGTTTCTCCTGGCGTATACAACTTTCAAATAACTTCCGGGAATTCAGCCAGGTAACACTTTCAGCGACCGCCGATATTTCGGCGGGAGAACACCCCGCCATTTTCAAGGCAAACTGCAACGGACAGGCGACGTACATGCAAATTTAATACCTCGGTTCTCGGACCCAAGCAGGAAAGATAACACACACACACTGAACACTAGTGCCACCAAAGATGGCCAAAGTCAGAGCTATCGATAGTGAGACTATGAATTCGCAGGTGAGGTAGCATTGAGTCTGTCCCTCTGTTTCTTGACAAGGGAGAGAGCCGGATTCCAAACAGAGTTTAAACAGAAACCTCCATCCCTGTTAACAAGGTTGCTCGCTAATTTAATCTCAACTGCCTCCCGAATCACACTGTCCCAATAGCTGGACGTGCATGCCAATATCTCGGTGTTATTATATAACATGGAGTGACCAGTATCCAAGCAATGTTCGGCAATAGCAGATCTATTTGGCTGCTGTAATCGTGTGTGCCGTTTATGCTCAGTACATCTGTCCTCCACGGTCCTGATAGTTTGACCAATATATGCCATGCCGCAGCTACAAGGGACACGATATACACCCGCCTTACGCAGTCCAAGATCATCCTTACGGAACTCAAAAGTGCTCTAATTTTAGATGGAGGTCGGAAAACACATTTCACATCGTATTTCCGTAAAATACGACCGATCTTATTGGACGTGTTTCCTACGTAAGGCAAGAAGGCAGTAGACTTAGGTGTTGACTCAGAATTATCATCAATCACCGGATGTACAGTTGGTCGATAGCGCAACGCACGTTCAATCTGTCTATCACTGTAACCATTTTGACGAAATGTAATTTCAAGATGGGACAGCTCAGCTGGCAAAGCCTCAGCGTCAGAAACGATATGTGCCCTGTGTACCAAGGTACGAAGTACCCCTTCACGCTGAGCCGAATGGTGACAACTATTAGCTTGTAAGTACAAGTCGGTGTGAGTACGTTTCCTGTAGACTGCATGTCCCAATGATCCATCATCCTTCCTCCTAACCAACACGTCGAGAAAGGGAAGGCAACCATCCTTTTCCACCTCCATCGTAAAACGAATGTTCGGGTGGATCGAGTTCAGATGTTCTAGAAAGACATTCAAATTCTCCCTACCGTGAGGCCAAACAACGAAGGTATCGTCAACGTATCTATAGAAACAGGCGGGTTTTAAAGGCGCCGACTCCAATGCACGTTCCTCGAAGTCTTCCATAAACAAATTTGCGATCACAGGAGACAACGGACTACCCATCGCAACTCCATCTGTCTGCTCGTAATACTGGTCATTAAATAAAAAGTAAGTGGATGTCAACACATGCCTAAAGAGATTAGTTAAATCAGCACCAAACCTGGCTTCAATTAACCGCAACGAATCAGACAGAGGAACACGAGTGAAGAGAGAGACCACATCGAAACTCACTAAAATATCAGAGTCATTCAGCCTCAGTCCCTCCAAACGACGTAAAAAATCGGCTGAGTTCCTGATATGATGTTCACACCGTCCTACTTGTGGACTCAACAGAGATGCAAGATGCTTGGATACACGATATGTCGGGGCGCCGATGTTACTCACTATAGGACGGAAAGGAACCCCTTCCTTATGAACCTTTGGAAGGCCATATAACCTGGGGGGAACCGCACTATAGGTGTTAAGCCTCTTGATTGTGTCCTGCGACAAACCACTTTTCTTCAGGAGGCTGTTGGTCTTTCTCTCAACACTTTTCGTGGGGTCAGCATCGATTCTGCGATACGTTGAATCAGATAGTAAACGTTGCATCTTTTGTACATAATCATGTTTATTTAAAACAACGGTGGCATTGCCCTTGTCAGCAGGTAAAATAACAATACTGGGATCAACCTTGAGAGAGCGTAAAGCAGTCCTCTCTGCTGCTGTTACATTACTCTTGGGTGGACGAGCCCTAGTCAAAATACGGCATGCCTCCCTCCTAACTTCCTCTGCAGCGTCAGGAGGTAGTTTGCAAACTGCCTGTTCAATTGAACTAATAAAATCAACTACCGGCAAATTCTTCGGAGTGGGTGCAAAATTTAATCCTTTCCCTAGCACGGATAAGGTTGCGTCGTCAAAAGATTTCTCTGTGAGATTTATCACAGAACGTCGAGATATAACATCCGACTCCGCGCGATGAAAACGTTCAAACTTTGCCAAATGCCGGGCAGTAACGGAGTTGTACTCCCAGTCAGCTTGGGTCCATGAGGCACCGTCCAACCAATCCCAAGTGAAATCAGACACTTCAGATGCAACCATTAAATGAAAACGATACAATTCTTTGGAAACAGAATCCAAACGTCGACGAGTAAAACGAATCCTTTCGCGAACAAGAGCCAAGCCAGCACGTTGCTTAATTCGGTTGGCGGCAGGAGAATTAATATGGTGCACAACCTTAGCAAATGTTGGGACATGATTTTCATCACGACACCTCAATAAAAACGACAAAGCACATTGCAGTCTAACTCGACAGCTACGAAGTTTATCCAACTTACGTAAACACCGATACATTTCCTCCCCGTAGAGGTAAACAATGTGAGACCTGAGTTTCTCCTGGCGTATACAACTTCCGGGAATTCAGCCAGGTAACACTTTCAGCGACCGCCGATATTTCGGCGGGAGAACACCCCGCCATTTTCAAGGCAAACTGCAACGGACAGGCGACGTACATGCAAATTTAATACCTCGGTTCTCGGACCCAAGCAGGAAAGATAACACACACACACTGAACACTAGTGCCACCAAAGATGGCCAAAGTCAGAGCTATCGATAGTGCAACTATGAATTCGCAGGTGAGGTAGCATTGAGTCTGTCCCTCTGTTTCTTGACAAGGGAGAGAGCCGGATTCCAAACAGAGTTTAAACAGAAACCTCCATCCCTGTTAACAAGGTTGCTCGCTAATTTAATCTCAACTGCCTCCCGAATCACACTGTCCCAATAGCTGGACGTGCATGCCAATATCTCGGTGTTATTATATAACATGGAGTGACCAGTATCCAAGCAATGTTCGGCAATAGCAGATCTATTTGGCTGCTGTAATCGTGTGTGCCGTTTATGCTCAGTACATCTGTCCTCCACGGTCCTGATAGTTTGACCAATATATGCCATGCCGCAGCTACAAGGGACACGATATACACCCGCCTTACGCAGTCCAAGATCATCCTTACGGAACTCAAAAGTGCTCTAATTTTAGATGGAGGTCGGAAAAAATTCTGAGTCAACACCTAAGTCTACTGCCTTCTTGCCTTACGTAGGAAACACGTCCAATAAGATCGGTCGTATTTTACGGAAATACGATGTGAAATGTGTTTTCCGACCTCCATCTAAAATTAGAGCACTTTTGAGTTCCGTAAGGATGATCTTGGACTGCGTAAGGCGGGTGTATATCGTGTCCCTTGTAGCTGCAGCATGGCATATATTGGTCAAACTATCAGGACCGTGGAGGACAGATGTACTGAGCATAAACGGCACACACGATTACAGCAGCCAAATAGATCTGCTATTGCCGAACATTGCTTGGATACTGGTCACTCCATGTTATATAATAACACCGAGATATTGGCATGCACGTCCAGCTATTGGGACAGTGTGATTCGGGAGGCAGTTGAGATTAAATTAGCGAGCAACCTTGTTAACAGGGATGGAGGTTTCTGTTTAAACTCTGTTTGGAATCCGGCTCTCTCCCTTGTCAAGAAACAGAGGGACAGACTCAATGCTACCTCACCTGCGAATTCATAGTCTCACTATCGATAGCTCTGACTTTGGCCATCTTTGGTGGCACTAGTGTTCAGTGTGTGTGTGTTATCTTTCCTGCTTGGGTCCGAGAACCGAGGTATTAAATTTGCATGTACGTCGCCTGTCCGTTGCAGTTTGCCTTGAAAATGGCGGGGTGTTCTCCCGCCGAAATATCGGCGGTCGCTGAAAGTGTTACCTGGCTGAATTCCCGGAAGTTATTTGAAACGTCCTTAGGATAATTTAGGTTACGTAGTGTGTAAGCTTAGGGACTGATGACCTTAGCAGTTAAGTCCCTTAAGATGTTACACACATTTGAACATTTTGATCTACATGTTTTTCCTCAGATTGACGGACGTAGCCAGGGCCCATGCCGACAAATTACTGTAACTCCCGTAGCCTATAACTCCCGGATTAAATTAGCGAGCAACCTAGTAGATAGTGTCGGAAGTTCCATGCGGCTTTTCGCGGATGATGCTGTAGTATACAGAGAAGTTGCTGCATTAGAAAATTGTAGCGAAATACAGGAAGATCTGCAGCGGATAGGCACTTGGTGCAGGGAGTGGCAACTGACCCTTAACATAGACAAATGTAATGTATTGCGAATACATGGAAAGAAGGATCCTTTATTGTATGATTATATGATAGCGGAACAAACACTGGTAGCAGTTACTTCTGTAAAATATCTGGGAGTATGCGTACGGAACGATTTGAAGTGGAATGATCATATAAAACTAATTGTTGGTAAGGCGGGTACCAGGTTGAGATTCATTGGGAGAGTGCTTAGAAAATGTAGTCCATCAACAAAGGAGGTGGCTTACAAAACACTCGTTCGACCTATACTTGAGTATTGCTCATCAGTGTGGGATCTGTACCAGGTCGGGTTGACGGAGGAGATAGAGAAGATCCAAAGAAGAGCGGCGCGTTTCGTCACTGGGTTATTTGGTAACCGTGATAGCGTTACGGAGATGTTTAATAAACTCAAGTGGCAGACTCTGCAAGAGAGGCGCTCTGCATCGCGGTGTAGCTTGCTCGCCAGGTTTCGAGAGGGTGCGTTTCTGGATGAGGTATCGAATATATTGTTTCCCCCTACTTATACTTCCCGAGGAGATCACGAATGTAAAATTAGAGAGATTAGAGCGCGCACGGAGGCTTTCAGACAGTCGTTCTTCCCGCGAACCATACGCGACTGGAACAGGAAAGGGAGGTAATGACAGTGGCACGTAAAGTGCCCTCCGCCACACACCGTTGGGTGGCTTGCGGAGTATCAATGTAGATGTAGATGTAGATAATGGGACACCTACGATAAACAACAGGGCCTTAGAAGGTGAACGACAAATCACAGTCGACTCAGACACTACGACTAGCAACACTGAGCAGAACTCTTGTGTACGACGCGCCCGTACTGGCAAGTAAACACTGTCAGGGTCCAACCTGACTGAACTGGACGGAGCGGCCGTGCTGCTGGCCGTACAGTACAGGAGAGCCGCGAGCTCTGATATTCCGACCTAACAGGCAGAGCTTACAGCGGTGCTTACATCGGAAATCTCAGCGCCCAGAACTGTAGCAGTGCTGCCTTGTGGCCGTCATCGATGTACATTCCTATCGGTGGATCTTCAAGCGCCGGGCCAGGATACCAGATTCACTGTTATTTCTTCTTCACCATTCCATTCCGTCAGAAATTTGTGGAAACATCTTACACAGAATTTTGTTTCCAAAAATCTTCGTCTTTCCTTTGTATACTTATCTAGTCTCCATGCTTCTGCCCTATATAGTAACAGAGGTCTGATCATGGCTTATATATCCTTTATCTTCTTCTTCTTCTGTAGTGGTCAATCCAAGGATTGGTTTCCAACGGCTACAATGGCAGCTTGTCTCACATTCTGTGCGCCCTTCAGCTTTTCTCTTCATTTCTTTACAGGTGTTACATCCCGCATCTTTCACGATTTGATCCATGTACCTCAGTCGTGGTCTTCCTCTTGGTCTTTTTCCCTCGACATATCCCTCTACGATTGTGTTCAGGAGTCCTTTATGTCTTAATAGATGGCCTGTAAATTGCACTCTTCTTTTAACAATGAAACTCCAGAAGCTTCTCTTCTCACCTGCTCTTTCCAGAACCACTTAGTCTGTGACCTTGTCGATACATCCTATTTTGAGCACGCGTATACAGCACCACATTTCAAAAGAATTTAGCTTCTGGTCTTCCTCTGTCCCGAGAGTCCATATTTCACACCCATAGCATGCCACACTCCACACATCTTTTCCTGATTTCAAGGCTGATGCTCTTAGATGTTAAGATGTTTTTCTTCTTGTTAAAAACAGTCTTTGCTTGAGCAATTCTACTTCTCAGTTCTGCCTTGCTCTTTCCATCCCTGGTAAAATCAACTTGTTCAAGCAGTTCATTGCCTACATGAACTTGGGCTTTCACTTGATCTTTTTTGTCGCATGCCATTACTTTTGTTTTTGCTTTATTAATTCTCATATTATATTCTTCCCTCACAGCTTTATCCATTCTATTCAGTAGGACTACAAGATCTTCTTCACTTTCAGCCAGGACAGCTATATCACCGGCATATCTTATCATATATATTCGTTGGCCATGAATTACTACACCTGTTTGTGAATTTTACCTTACTTTTTTCAGCGCCTCTTCAATGTATAGGTTAAAGATAACAGGGGATAGTGCGCAACCTTGTCGGACACCTTTCCGTATCTGCACCTATTCTTGTTTTGTCCGTCCACGGATAACTGCCGTCTCGTTTTTGTACAGGTTCCATATCATTTTTCTGTCTTTATAGTCTATTCCTACTTTTTTTAGTACCTCAAACACCTTATACCATTTAACATTATCAAAGGCTTTCTCTACATCTACGAAAGCTATGTATGTTGCCAGGTTCTTAACTAGTCATTTCTATATTATTAGTTTTAGACCAAATACTGATTCTCTGGTTCCTCTATCTTTCCGGAATCCAAACTGGTCTTCGGAGAGTGTAGCTTCGACTTTTTGTTCTATGCGTTTTAGGACAATTGAGGTTACTATTATAGAGGCGTGAGTAACTAGGCTGAGTGTCCTATAATTTTCACATCTTGTAGCATTTGCCTTCTTTGGAATGGGGATCATAATGTTTTTCTCAAAGTCTGTAGGAATTTTACCCTGCTCGTACATGTTGAAAACAAGATTATACAACTCCTGATTCAGTTTTACTCCTTCAGATTTCAGAAGTTCGGCTGTGATATTATCTATACCAGGCGATTTGTTGTTTTTCAATTTTTTCACAGCTACTTCAAACTCTTCCTTTAATATAGATTCACCTATGTTGTGTGCATCTACTTCTGTTTCTTCTTCCATGATGTTTTCAGACAGTTCTGGTCCACTGTACAGTTTTCCTATATATTGTTTCCATCTTCCTGCAACTTCATCATCGTCATCCAACATATTGCCATTTTCATCCATCACAGCCCTACACTTGTTTCTTCTGTCTCCAAAGCAATGTCTCACACATTTATAGGCCTTGTCAATATTTCCCCTTTGCCGGCCGCGGTGGCCATGCGGTTCTAGGCGCTCCAGTCCGGAGCAGCGCTGCTGCTACGGTCGCAGGTTCGAATCCTGCCTCGGGCATGGATGTGTGTGATGTCCTTAGGTTAGTTAGGTTTAAGTAGCTCTAAGTTCTAGGGGACTGATGGCCACAGCAGTTGAGTCCCATAGTGCTCAGAGCCATTTGAACCAATATTTCCCTTTCTCATGTTGTCCTCAACTGAAATACAGAGATAATCAAGGTATTTTTCTCTTGCTTGTTTTGCCTTTCTGTTGATTCTGTTTTTCAGACTCTTGTATTTCTCTTGGTCTTCCTTCTTCACAGAATTTTCTAATTTCCTTCTTTCTTCCATCATATTTAGTAGGTCATTAGTGATCCATTCCTTCCTTTTCTCTGTCCTTTCTTTTCCTATTACTTCTTCTGCTGCTTCTAAAATACCAGTTTTTATTTTTTCCCAGCTGCTTTGGATGTCATCCTTTATCTATCCTTTTGAAAAGAATTTGGATGATAGTAATTTGTCGAGTGAACATGACACTCTCGATTCTTCTTTTCATCCTCGCTTCTATTACTTATTTCCCATCGTTTCTATTGTGTACTACGCCATCCAGATATCTGAACTCACCTACCTCTTCAAATACGTGAGTTTCAATCTGTTTGTTTGGTAATTTCTTTCTACCTTCACGAATTGCTTTTCTCGTCGTTTACCTCGAATCGAACTTCTCTGTTTTTTATTTGTTTAAATAGTTTTTATGCGTGTCATCTAGATTTTTATCGACTGATGCTACATCATCTGCAAAGGCAAGTATCAGTACATTCATGTATTATTTCCATGTTAATTCCCTCTTCTGCTTCACTTGCTGCATTAAGCACTTTCTGCATTACTACGTTGGCCGGTTTGTACAAGGGGCGATCGAAAATTTTTGTCTGGGGGAATGCTGCAGCGTATATACAACGTAGGGCGACTCCGATGCGGGTATATACGCCCCAAATTTTAAGCAATGGCTTTATGTGCCATTCGTGCGCTTCCGACGTGCGCTCGGTAAATGTAGAAACGTGAACTATGGCGACGTTATTACCAAATTCGTCCAAACAGGAGCAACGTGCTGTTTTCTTGACTCCCTAATGACAAACAGTACAAGACATCCGTTGGAGAATGGAGAATGTGTATGGGCCCGCATGTTTGTCGAAAACCAACAGCTACAAGGGGTGCTGCTGCTTCAAGATAACACGCTTCCCCATGTCGCAAATGCTGCAACGTAGAAGTTATGCCAACTCAAGTGGGTGACACTCGAACACTCCCCCAATATATCATGATCTCTCCCCACGTGATCATCACACCTTCGATCCAATTGAGAGGCACCCACATCCCTTGCTCATACTGTGGCATCAAGCAGTCAGGCCTGCAAGATGAGTGGTCTGCCAAGCGAGTGGATTTATTCTTATCTATCGACTAATATCAGTGACTGATTATGAGCTATAGTACTCACAATTAAGCTACAAATTATTCTCCTGTCTGAATAACACGCAACGGAAACGGATAACGCACATCTGACTATTTGGAATTTACACAACTCTGATTGTTCACTACGCTCTGGCAATACCACATTTTCTTTCTTATTGAACGGCTTTGATCAACACGTGGCCACCGCACTGAATACGAATGGCGCACACATTATAAATTCTGGATATCATGGCTACACACTATTCGAAGATCAAGGCCACCAATCTTTTTCTAGTCCCTATTTTTTTTATTGCGATAAATTCTATTATGATTCAAAGATAACCTAAACACACCATTACATTTTATACGACAATTACACAGGAGTAACTCCGCCCAGTGGGCATGGCTTTACATTGGTGATTCTCTAACTTATGGTCTCATAATCATCTAACGCTACAGTGCACTTTCTAGATAGGATGGTGGATCTTTTGCTATATCTCACACTTCGACTCTCACACCCATCATCACGAAAATTTCCTCCAGACCGAGCGGTACAAAAAGGAACATGCACAACCCACTGCCTCTGAACCTATCTTGCTACTCTCCCATGCAAACCATGTTGTTGTTGTGGTCTTCAGTCCTGAGACTGGTTTGATGCAGCTCTCCATGCTACTCTATCCTGTGCAAGCTTCTTCATCTCCCAGTACCTACTGCAACCTACATCCTTCTGAATCTGCTTAGTGTATTCATCTCTCGGTCTCCCTCTACGATTTTTACCCACCATGCTGCCCTCCAATGCTAGATTTGTGATCCCTTGATGCCTCAAAACATGTCCTACCAACCGATCCCTTCTTCTAGTCAAGTTGTGCCACAAACTTCTCTTCTCCCCAATCCTATTCAATACCTCCTCATTAGTTACGTGATCTACCCCCCTTATCTTCAGCATTCTTCTGTAGCACCACATTTCGAAAGCTTCTATTCTCTTCTTGTCCAAACTAGTTATCGTCCATATTTCACTTCCATACATGGCTACACTCCATGCAAATACTTTCAGAAACGACTTCCTGACACTTAAATCTATACTCGATGTTAACAAATTTCTCTTCTTCAGAAACGATTTCCTTGCCATTGCCAGTCTACATTTTATATCCTCTCTACTTCGACCATCATCAGTTATTATACTCCCTAAATAGCAAAACTCCTTTACTACTTTAAGTGTCTCATTTCCTAATCTAATTCCCTCAGCATCGCCCGATTTAATTTGACTACATTCCATTATCCTCGTTTTGCTTTTGTTGATGTTCATCTTATATCCTCCTTTCAAGACACTGTCCATTCCGTTCAACTGCTCTTCCAAGTCCTTTCCTGTTTCTGACAGAATTACAATGTCATCGGCGAACCTCAAAGTTTTTACTTCTTCTCCATGAATTTTAATACCTACTCCGAATTTTTCTTTTGTTTCCTTTACTGCTTGCTCAATATACAGATTGAATAACATCGGGGAGAGGCTACAACCCTGTCTCACTCCTTTCCCAACCACTGCTTCCCTTTCATGCCCCTCGACTCTTATAACTGCCATCTGATTTCTGTACAAATAGTAAATAGCCTTTCGCTCCCTGTATTTTATACCTGCCACCTTCAGAATTTGAAAGAGAGTATTCCAGTTAACATTGTCAAAAGCTTTCTCTAAGTCTACAAATGCTAGAAACGTAGGTTTGCCTTTTCTTAATCTTTCTGCTAAGATAAGTCGTAAGGTTAGTATTGCCTCACGTGTTCCAACATTTCTACGGAATCCAAACTGATCTTCCCCGAGGTCCGCTTCTACCAGTTTTTCCATTCGTCTGTAAAGAATTCGCGTTAGTATTTTGCAGCTGTGACTTATTAAACTGATAGTTCGGTAATTTTCACATCTGTCAACACCTGCTTTCTTTGGGATTGGAATTATTATATTCTTCTTGAAGTCTGAGGGTATTTCGCCTGTCTCATACATCTTGCTCACCAGATGGTAGAGTTTTGTCAGGACTGGCTCTCCCAAGGCCATCAGTACTTCTAATGGAATGTTGTCTACTCCCGGGGCCTTGTTTCGACTCAGGTCTTTCAGTGCTCTGTCAAACTCTTCACGCAGTATCTTATCTCCCATTTCGTCTTCATCTACATCCTCTTCCATTTCCATAATATTGTCCTCAAGTACATCGCCCTTGTATGCAAACCATACATACCTAAATTACACGAAATACATCACACTGGCAACATACAATACATCACCAAGAATAGTCACAACGTTAGAATCACTCCATTTTCAGCTTTCCCGCTTCAATTAGTATTCATCCCAGTTTCACACGAAACTGCCCCACTTCGTAACTTTTCTTTCCTACTACGAACTCTGGAGGATATATGCACGTCTTCCTGTGTAATGCAAGCCAAGTGGCGTTGCTGGATAGACGGCTGACTCACGTTGCTTCTCTCTCAGAGTATTAGAGTTTGAATCCAGCGTCACACGGAAACATAACACGCAAAGTAATATTAAGAACATATTCGTAACACACGCGAGTCCTCAACTGATACCATGGACGAGTACTTCTCTTTATCCTTTGTCTCATACACAGATTGAGACTCACACAGTACTCACCACGAGGAAGTACTCGTCTCTAATTTCAAGTCCTGCACACGCCATTTCTTAAATATTTCCAACTTATAGTACACACGCCAGTAATTCAGCTTAATTTTAGCACTCGGAAGTATGTCAACTTAGTACTAGCACTCGCAAGTATTTCAACTTATTGCTACACGTAGTTTCATTGCGACCGTTGGTCACTTCCGAAGATTACTACGAACCTCTTAATATTACCTGCCTGTCATTTAATTCTCCCCCCAAAAGTTCCTGAAATAGAGAAATTATTGTTCCAAGCTACTCTTAAGTATTTCACATCCATACCATTGTCTCCACTCTTCTGTCTTTACGGAGCACACCTAAGACAGGTCTTACCAACACAAGATCCAGCGCCAGAATGCTGAAACATGGCCGTTCTTCAGGTCATCTCGCACCTCCGCCGAGGTGGGGGAACACCATGCTACCGTATTGGTCAGCCACATTTCATGCGCTCAGAGCTCAGGTAAATTTCATCCCTTTGGTTCCACCAAAGGTGACCAAAGGACCGTGTCAAAGATGATCATATATTGCACATTCACTATCTGCAGTTAGCAGACGACCATACATTCATTCATTTCACAGATCTCACCAAACTGGATGTAGGGATTTGTTTTGTGGGAGTGCACATGTGATCAATTAAATAAATAAATTGTCCTTCTTTCCTACACTGGTATCTGGCTTTGGTGTATTAAGTGAAATCTAGTTACTATTACAAAAAATATGTTGTTCTGACAAGAATAACGAAGAATGTTGTACCTATTTTCAATGTCGGGCGGTACTGTACCCTTTCACCATAACAAAGCCCCTGAATGGTCGACGATTCCTGTCGGACGAGGATGTGCAGCAATCAGTTATGGACTTGTTCATGCAGCAGGACACGGCGTTTTCCCAGACGCGTATCTTCAACCTGGTGCTTAGATGGGATGATCGCCTCAATGTTCACGGAGATTTTGCCCATCCGGCATAGGACCATACGGTCTTTGAACGGAAAGTTTTTGATCTCGCCTTGTATTTGAGCTTTTGGAATAGACTGGCTGTCTAGGTCAGACGATACAAAATTGAAACTGTAAAAAAACTGATGTGTTAACGGGAAGTAGCGCTATGTGCATTTAGCTGTATACTTAGAAAAGAGACCGTGGAATTTGCTATCTCGGCTTACATAACTACAAGTTGCCTCCTAGCAATTAACTTCTTTCCGCCGGGCGCAGCCGATAAACAAATTTGAAGACAAAGAGCGCTAAAATCATTGCAATTATCGGGACTATTCGGGATTCCCGAAAGGCGCGCCGAGTTTCACGAATTGAACCGGCACTTTGGCGCTCTCGTTTTACGCTTATTTAATGCAGGTATCCGCGGCGCGCAGGACGCACAAACGCAGCGCACGTGTGCAGCCAGGGTTGCCGGCGTGGGCGGCGTCAGTAATGACAGGCGGCGGCAGTTAACGCCGCTTTGTCACGGCCCGACAATTCGGCGCTAATTAGCCTCGTTAACTGTTTGTATCAATATCAGCGAGCGGACCGGATTCGGCTGCCACTGCCGGATAACCTGTAGTGTGCTGTGTGTCAACTGCGACAACTGGCCACGCAACTAGGTACCAAGTCTGAGCAGGTGCCACGGCAATCTACCATTAAGAAAAACTAATTTGTTTTTCCTACATCTATATGGTACCCTCAATCAGTGGGTACCAAACAGACAGTAGGGTGCCAGAGGTGTACACATTCCGCTTTTAACCTGCCAATGCTAGCCCGTTATCCAGGCAGCCAAGCTGCCGCATGATGTCAGCCGAAGGGGCAGGCTGGTTTTCTCCTGGAATTTTGCTTACCTGCCTGTCTTCGCGCGTTGCTGTGTAGTATTGAAACGCCGGAAATGCATATCCTCCTATTTCCATCTATTGTGCTATAAATTTTTTTCCTTATTTTGTTACCTGAAGGTATGACATTTCTGTGTCTTTATATATTGTAATTGTTTCGCTATTTGTATATATATATGCATTTATGTCGATGTATAATTGGTTTGCTTTGTAAATATTATTTGTATTTTACGCTGGGTCTGGCCTAGGGAAAACTATGCTACCGAACGATTACACCGATAGGTCGTGTGGAGAACCAAAGTGTTTAGGATCTTTGGTAGTGTTAACTCTGCCGCATGGAGCGTGGGCAGAGGGGAGTCTGGCTGGAGTAGGGCGGTGGAGCAGGTGTGTTGTGTGACGCTCCCGTGAGTTGCCGCGCTTTCGGGGTTTGGCAGCATGTAATTGCACTCGACTTGCTATGATAGTTTCTGACACGGGTTCGCGGACGGGAAGCATTAACTGGTGCACATCAAGAGCCCGTTTCGCCTGGTGACAGTGTCGAGAAGAAGGCGCGCCAACATCCAGCTTCTGCAACAGCGACGGCTGACAATGAGTGACTGTAGCCACCTCCTCGACCGACGACTTCAAACCTTCAATCAACCAACATGGAAGACTGGAAGCACGTAAAGTTTTAGAACTGTATGGCAGACCTCAGCTTTTCAAACTGTTTCAAAATTACAGCAATGTAGCTTGAACCTTTGTTGCTCATTGTCCCAATTGCATTACCAAGCGGGGTCCCTTCCTTTTCCGAAATGAACTCGAGTGTCATTGAAATTCAAACGCCGGCATTAAAGTAATATCATTCGATTTCACTGCTTTAATTTCAAAGTTCAGTTAAGGTATTCATAGATGGCTACAATATTTAGATTACACAAGCACAAATTAAGAGTGCGACTTTTGTTACCAAATTTTAGCTTACCTGTGACTGCAGCTCAGCTTGGTACGTACTAAATTTTACTATTGTTAATTCTTCAGAATCATTTAATTCAAGTTCAAAGTTAAATCTCTTATTTCTAACTTGCATAGATTCAAGTAGCTTTTGAAATGATTGTTGAGGTAGCCCAAGACTAACCTTATTTTATTGAATTTCGTAGTGGTTCAGAAACAAATCTCACTATTAATTTCAGTCACTAAATTAACTTTCAGTTCTCCGGTTCTATTAATTCTTTTGCTAAATTAAGTCAGAGTGTAGCGAAATTTATTAATTCTGACAAACATTCAGTTTTCACACAACACGTGTCAACCTTCAGTTGCCATACTTTTAGTGCTAAATATATGTGCATCAATCTTTCATTTTCAGTTATTATAGTGGTTGTCCATGGGACTGATGACCGTAATTTTCCCCAAATCTCAAATATCTAATTAACGCCAATTAATTGTTAACGTAACGACCGCACATTTATTTTCTTTATTAACTGTACCCCTTTTCAAAATTAATTTCCACCAATTTCATTTGCATTTTTCCTTTCATTTAGATGTAAACCTTTCCTCCCTCTTTACTGACAAATTAACTTCGGTGACGATTGCTTTTCCCAAATTTCCATTAGGTACACGCGGTTTAATTTTTACTGTCATTAAAGTCGATAAGTGAGGGGGAGGTTACAGTATGACGAGTAGGATTCGTAAGTTGGTGAAAAGCCTGTTTTACCCCGAGTATCACACGGCGAGGCCCAACAGAATATACAGGTTGAACATTAATAAAACTGACATGACAGATTCCTGATTGGAAATGGAGGAAAAAAGGTGCGATTAACATGTGTTCGGAAATGCATCGCTGCCACGGTAGATGACGTTGACTTTGGAAGTTCCTCTGACCACGTGCCATGTGTTCCTTGTGTGTTGCAGGCTGTGTGATAGACGCAGCATACTGTAAGCAACTGAATGGTGCGCCATTCATGTCGGGAGCAAGCCGAGGTGGTGTTTGTGTACGGCCAAGAAAATGGAAACGGTCAAGAGGCAGCACGGCTATAACAAAGCAAGTATCACCGCAGACACCAGCCTCATCACACAATATTTCAAGTTCTTTTTGGACGTTTGTCTGAAAGGACACATGCTCACACAGAAACCCAAGAAGAGCATTAAAAATTGTGTTATGTGGTTGGTGTCTGCGAAGCAACTTGTTTTGGTGTAGCCGTGCTTGCCTCCCAACCGTTTCCAACAAGTAGTTTCGTAGACGCCAACCACATCACACGATATCTCAAGCCCTTTCTGGGCGTCTGTCTGAAAGCACCCACGATCACACAAAAGCCAAAAAAGGGCTTGAAATGTTGTGTTATATGGCTGGTGTCTGTCAAGCTGTGCTGCCCCCCCCCCCCTCCTCCCCACAATTTCCATCTGCTTGGCCGTACACAAACACCATCTCATGTTATTCGCGACATCAATATCGGATCTCGCTGCTGCTTCCAATACGATGTGTCAATCATACAGCCTACAACACGCAAGGAACACACGCACGTTGTCAGAGGAACCGTCATTTGTCAGCGGCATCTATCGTGGCAACGGTGCATTTCCGGCACATATTCATAGGACATTTTCTCTTCCATTTCCAGTCACGAATCCATCCGTGTAGTTCGTCGGTTTTAATAATTTTCACCCCGTATATTCATTTTGGGCCACTGTTGGTCAGATAATTGTGGATTTTCGTTGTAGATTGGGCTTATTTGTTTATTTAGAAATGAACGGTTTTCTCTGAAACTTCACTCTCTTGCTATTAGTACTTGCTATTCTCAATTCGAGCCATCATCAGGTCACCTCTTATACATGTTTCCTGTAGTAAGCAAAACCATCTCTCAATTTCGATTCCTTGGAACTTAAGAATCTGAGAAGTCTGTTAAACTGTGCCGGCCGCTGTGGCCGAGCGGCTCTAGGCGCTTCAGACCGTTACGGCGCCTTCCATGACCACCAGCGGCTTACTCTGGCCCCACATAATGCAACCCCAAAACAGCAGGGAATCTTCACCTTGCTGCACTCGCTGAACAGTGTGTCTAGGGCGTTCAGCTTGACCGGATTGCCCCCAAACACGTCTCCGACTATTGGTTGGTTGAAGGCATATGCAACACTCATCGGTGGAGAGAAGGTGATGCCAATCCTGTGCGGTCCATTCGGCATCTTGTTGGGCCCATCTGTACCGCGATGCATGGTGTCGTGGTTGCAAAGATGGACCTTGCCTTGGAGGTCGGGAGTGAAGTTGTGCTTCATGCAGTACATTGAGCACATTTTGAGTCATAACACGACGTCCTGTGGCTGCACGGAAAGCATTATTCAACATGTTGGCATTGCTGTCAGTGTTCCTCCGAGCCATAATCCGTAGGTAGCTGTCATCCCCTGAAAGCAGAGCCTTTATGCGGCTTGAGCGAGACATGTCATCGACAGTTCCTGTGTCTCTCTGTATCTCCTCCATGTCCGAATAACATCGCTTTGGTTCAGTCCGAGACGTCTGGACACTTCCCTTGCCGAGAGCCCTTCCTGGCACAAAGTAACAATGCGGACGCGATCGAACCGCGGTATTGACCGTCTAGGCATTGTTGAACTACAGACAACACGAGACGTGTGCCTCCTTCCTGGTGGAATGACTGGAACTGATCGGCTGTCGGACCCCAAATGGTTCACATGGCTCCAATCACTATGGAACTTAACATCTGAGGTCATCAGTACACTAGAACTTAGAACATGTTAAACCTAACTAACCTAAGGTCGTCACACACATCCATGTCCGAGGAAGGATTCGAACCTGCGACCGTAGCAGTCGCGCGGTTCCGGACCGAAGCGCCTAGAACTGCTCGGCCACCGCGGCCGGCTGAAAATATTGCTATTGATCACAATACGTACCAAATACACACAAAGATGCAAAATACATACTGTACATGATACAAAACTTTACTGAATAATGTGCTCAAAATGCTTCCCCTCAGATGCAATGCACATTTGTAGTCGCCGTTCGAATGATTTGTGAACGGCTGCGAGGGTGTCACGTGAGATATCGGCGCCCGCTTCGATGATATGGCCGGCCGGAGTGGCCGTGCGGTTCTAGGCGCTACAGTCTTGAGCCGAGCGACCACTACGGTCGCAGGTTAGAATCCTGCCTCGGGCATGGATGTGTGTGATGTCCTTAGGTTAGTTAGGTCTAATTAGTTCTAAGTTCTAGGCGACTGATGACCTCAGAAGTTAAGCGCATAGTGCTCAGAGCCATTTTTTCGATGCTATGTTGCTTCATATCGTCTGGCGTAGTTGGTATTTGAGCATACACTTTATGGTTGACTGCTCCCCATAGAAAAAAATCAAGAGGGTTCAAATCAGGAGACCGGGCTGACCACTTCAGCACGTGGTCCTATCCAACAATCCGGTAACATCTACATCTATATCCTTTCATTTAACAGCTCTATAGTCATACGGGAAGTGTGAGCAGGACAGCCGTCATGTTGGAACCACATGCACTGACGCGTAGTTAGTGGTATCTCTTCCAACAAAATGGGCAGAACTTTTCGCAGGAACTGTGCATAGTTGTTGCTATTTAGTATATCCGGAATGACGTACGGCCCCACAATGAAATTTCCGACGGTGCCGCACCACACATTAACACTCCACGGTTGCTGATGCTGTACCTGTCGAAGCCAATTAGGGTTCTCTATTGACTAGACAACGCCACATCGAGGGACGAACAGGACACGAGAAAATATCTGTGTCTCAAAAACTATTCGCCTAAATATTACGATATACACATATTTGAAACCGTCTTTTTAAGCCCATCATGATACTCTAAAATTTAACGTAGGGTTATATTTAAAAAACCAAAGGTGGCCTCACAATAGCACAAACATAAAATGTGATGTATTCGCGTACCCCTTGTCCTTGCAATTCATTGTCCAAACAGCATCTTTGTATCTACTACGGTTGGGGAGATCCGAGGTGTGTTATGACTTAGCTGCCTCACCCTGTATACAGCCAAATGGCCTCGAATTCTTTGCATATTTTTCCACATACTTCTCAGACACTAAGTCTTTGTCCTCTTTCAAAATATTTGTGGAGTGGGGAAACTGCTGTTCAAATCTACGAACATGTGCGGACATGATCGATGTTCCCGAGCGAGGTTCTGGTAACTTTTTACACAATTTACCTTGCGAGACATTTACCGATTTATCTGAAACTGCGTCATAAATACACGAACACTTTTCGATTCTGTTTTGTGAGTGTTATATATATTCCCCAGTTCCTATTGTTCCCCAATCTCCTTTAAGTTTAGTTTGTTCATTTGCTGCGCCCACCAGTGAGATAGTTGGGCTGCAGTGAAGCTACTTGCGCAAATCTGGAGTCATGTTGGACTGATACCGCAATCTCTTGCAGCAGACTAAACTGGTCCCGTGAAGTTTTCCAGGCTTACAGAAACCCGAACTGGACTGCTTTAACCACAGTGTTTCAGCACACGTGTACTCTCGTGTCTCCGTTGCGGCAGGCTGAGCTGTTTTAATGATTATGGTGGAGATAGGCGCAGGCAGGCTGGAAGGAGAATTTATACACCTCTGCACGGAGTGGCCTATTTACAGTCTGCAAAAAGTAACGGTGTTACTATACTTCGTCTGAAGCAAGAAATGACAAGGCGATGTTGTTGACTTCATGGACCTTTCTCAGTCTGTCACTAAGCAAATAATTCTTATGATAAAACTATAATCAAGTCACACCACATTTCATATCCTGTAGGAGAGTTCAAACGAAACAAGCTATGACAAAACAAGCTATGACACTGCAAACGTAGGCTTGCGCGGCAATTGTCGTTGCCCCCCTTCTAACAGCCGTGTACCGCAAGTCTCTAGAGGAACGGAGGGTTCCAAATGATTGGAAAAGAGCACAGATAGTCCCAGTCTTCAAGAAGGGTCGTCGAACAGATGCGCAAAACTATAGACCTATATCTCTGACGTCGATCTGTTGTAGAATTTTAGAACATGTGTTTTGCTCGAGTATCATGTCGTTTTTGGAAACCCAGAATCTACTATGTAGGAATCAACATGGATTCCGGAAACAGCGATCGTGTGAGACCCAACTCGCTTTATTTGTTCATGAGACCCAGAAAATATTAGATACAGGCTCCCAGGTAGATGCTATTTTTCTTGACTTCCAGAAGGCGTTCGATACAGTTCCGCACTGTCGCCTGATAAACAAAGTAAGAGCCTACGGAATATCAGACCAGCTGTGTGGCTGGATTGAAGTGTTTTTAGCAAACAGAACACAGCATGTTGTTATCAATGGAGAGACGTCTACAGACGTTAAAGTAACCTCTGGCGTGCCACAGGGGAGTGTTATGGGACCATTGCTTTTCACAATATATATAAATGACCTAGTAGATAGTGTCGGAAGTTCGATGCGGCTTTTCGCGGATGATGCTGTAGTATACAGAGAAGTTTCAGCATTAGAAAATTGTAGCGAAATGCAGGAAGATCTGCAGCGGATAGGCACTTGGTGCAGGGAGTGGCAACTGACCCTTAACATAGACAAATGTAATGTATTGCGAATACATAGAAAGAAGGATCCTTTATTGTATGATTATATGATAGCGGAACAAACACTGGTAGCAGTTACTTCTGTAAAATATCTGGGAGTATGCGTGCGGAACGATTTGAAGTGGAATGATCATATAAAATTAATTGTTGATAAGGCGGGTACCAGGTTGAGATTCATTGGGAGAGTGCTTAGAAAATGTAGTCCATCAACAAAGGAGGTGGCTTACAAAACACTCGTTCGACCTATACTTGAGCATTGCTCATCAGTGTGGGATCCGTACCAGATCGGTTTAACGGAGGAGATAGAGAAGATCCAAAGAAGAGCGGCGCGTTTCGTCACAGGGTTATTTGGTAAGCGTGATAGCGTTACGGAGATGTTTAGCAAACTCAGCCCGCATCTCGTGGTCGTGCGGTAGCGTTCTCGCTTCCCACGCCCGGGTTCCCGGGTTCGATTCCCGGCGGGGTCAGGGATTTTCTCTGCCTCGTGATGGCTGGGTGTTGTGTGCTGTCCTTAGGTTAGTTAGGTTTAAGTAGTTCTAAGTTCTAGGGGACTGCCAGCCAGCAAACTCAAGTGGCAGGCTCTGCAAGAGAGGCGCTCTGCATCGCGGTGTAGCTTGCTCGCCAGGTTTCGAGAGGGTGTGTTTCTAGATGAGGTATCGAATATATTGCTTCCCCCTACTTATACCTCCCGAGGAGATCACGAATGTAAAATTACAGAGATTAGAGCGCGCACGGAGGCTTTCAGACAGTCGTTCTTCCCGCGAACCATACGCGACTGGAACAGGAAAGGGAGGTAATGACAGTGGCACGTAAAGTGCCCTCCGCCACACACCGTTGGGTGGCTTGCGGAGTATAAATGTAGATGTAGATGTAGATGTAGATGTAGAATTCTTCAGGCTGTGTGCTCACATTGTCAAAATGTAAAATTCCTCTGTTTCTGCTACTGTGGCAGATGGTTTCCTCAAGGTGTTTTTTTTACCGCTTAATCAGAGAAACGTTACGTCTACTAGCAGAAGAAGCTGTTTTCGCAATCTGATAGGGTACTGAGTATGAGGAGGTGGGGTGTTGGACGTCCTTTATTGGTGTTTGTTTTATTTCTTGTTGTTGGTGGTAACAGACGACCTCGACTGGCGTTTGCTTTATTGCTTGCCACTGGTGAGAGTAGGGGAATGGGAACCGGCAGGAGCGTTGCTTAGTGCGGCCAAGTGCTGGATGAGGTGCGCACGTACTCCGTGTACCTACGGCCGCTGTTGTCCCCAGCGCGCCCGTGTGAGTTGCTTTGCGAAGGCTGTCGTCCGGTACCGCTGTTACTGCTGGCAGCCAAGACGCTGTATTTTCTATTCATGTTAGTGGGCTATTTCAGTCGCCTCTAAAATATTTCCTTGTTATTGTTTTAGTTTTTGCATTCAGTTTTACGTGCAGCATTAGGTGTTGTATTTTGTAATGCGGAGTAGACTGTCTTAAAATTCACCCGTCTAAATTCATCTTATGTGTTGTGAAGTGTTGTGGGTTGGCAGGAGAGCCAACACCGAGTTATTAGAGGAAGCCGAAAGGCACGCGTTTTAGCTCACGCAGGCTGGCGTGAGGTCTGGAACAGGACAAGGAAATTAGACTTTAGAAAAAACGGACGTAGCTGGTGGAATACTTTAACTTTAATCCATTAATGGTGAACGTCGCTCTCGACGGTACACGTTTTACAGTATCAATAGTAACTGGTAATGGCGCCTTGCTAGGTCGTAGCAAATGACGTAGCTGAAGGCTATGCTAACTATCGTCTCGGCAAATGAGAGCGTATTTTGTCAGTGAACCATCGCTAGCAAAGTCGGTTGTACAACTGGGGCGAGTGCTAGGAAGTCTCTCTAGACCTGCCGTGTGGCGGCGCTCGGTCTGCAATCACTGAGAGTGGCGACACGCGGGTCCGACGTATACTAACGGACCGCGGTCGATTTAAAGGCTACCACCTAGCAAGTGTGGTGTCTGGCGGTGACACCACATGAAGATCAAGTAATATCCTCAGCGAACGTCGACGCGAATTATCTCGGTACAGAGCTAAACGATTTAAATCTCGTAGTCATTTGAATTCGTGATGAGTCGCCGTAGGTAGAGCAGGTTCATTGTGATGTCAAGTTAGCTTCTCCCCGACGCAATGTCCTCATAGAAGTTCTGCAACTGGGCTATAAGATACTAAATAACTTGATAGGAGCGTTGTTAAGATCAAGCTTCACCTATTATTCTGTGGTGAGCACCGATATATTATGCAATTCTTGATTAATACACGGAACAAAATATTATCTCCATTACATCGCAACCACGTTCCACCACCGCCCAGAGTTAAAGATACTTATTTTTAACACTGCCTCTTGTTCATAACACTGTAAGTTAATAACGCTGTCTCTGATTGTTATGTACGCCAGTCGCACAGATGACACACATAGTCCTTATATGTTATACACACATCAAGAAACGTTTTGCATCACCTTGGTTCCGAGAGATCCGTAACCTGTACACAAAATTGGAATAGAGATCGACATAAACATCATTTGCGCCCTTTTTATTGCTCATGAAAACCACACATTGCATTTGGTACCGCCATACAGCGAGACCTTTAGAGGAGGTGGTCCAGACGGCTGTACATACCGGTACCTCTAATACCCAGTAGCACGTCCTCTTACATTGATGCGTGCCTGTCTTCGTCGTGGCATACGATCAATAAATTCATCAAGACACTGTTGGTCCAAATTGTCCCACTCCTCAACGGCGACTCGTCGTAGATCCATCAGAGTGGTTGGTGGGTCACGTCGTCCATAAACAGCTCTTTTAAATCCGTCCGAGACATGTTCGGTAGGGTTCATGTGTGGAGAACATACTGGCCACTCTAGTCGAGCGATGTCGTTATCGCCGGCCACTGTGGCCGAGCGGTTCTAGGCGCTTCAGTCTGGACCCGCGCGACTGCTACGGTCGCAGGTTCGAATCCTGCCTCGGGCATGGATGTGTGTGATGTCATTAGGTTAGTTAGGTTTAAGTAGTTCTAAGTCCTAGGGGACTGATGACTTAAGATGTTGAGTTCCATAGTGATCAGAGCCATTTTTGATGTCGTTATCCTGAAGGAAGCCATTCGTAAGGTGTGCACGATAGGGGCGCGAACTGTCGTCCATGGAGAGGAATGCCTCGTCAATATGCTGCCGATATGGTTGCACTGTCGGTCAGAGGATGGCATTCACGAATCGTACAGCCGTTATGGCGCGTTCCATGACCACCTGACCACCAGCGGCATACTTTGGCACCACATAATGCCACCCCAAAACAGCAGGGAGCCTCCACCTTGCTGCACTCGCTGGATAGTGTGTCTAAGGCGTTCAACCTGACCGGGTTGTCTCCAAACAAGTCTCCGACGATGTCTGGTTGAAAGCAAATGCGACATTCATCGGTGAAGAGAACGTGATGCCAATCCTGAGCGGTCCATTCCGCATGTTGTTGGGCCCATCTGTACCGCGCTGCCTGGTGTCGTGGTTGCAAAGATGGACCTCGCCATGGGCGTCGGGAGTGAAATTGCGCATCATGCGTCCTATTGCGCTCAGTTTGAGTCGTAACACGACGTCCTGTGGCTGCACAGAAAGCATTATTCAACATGGTGGTGTTCCTCCGAGCCATAATCCGTAGGTAGCGGTCATTCACTCAGTAGGTTTTCCGTGATTTCCCTAGATCACTTCAGGCAAATGCCGGGATGGTTCCTTTGAAAGGGCACGGCCAATTTCCTTCCCCACCCTTCCCTAATTCGAGCTTGTGCTCCGTCTCTAATGACCTCGATGTCGATGAGACGTTAAACACTACTCTCCTCTTCCAGCAGCATAGCTTGTCAACTAGATCATTCACTGTGCCAAGAGCATCCTATACTTAATTGCTGTTACCGAAAATTGGCTCGATACGTGTTCGGCAGAGAATTTGACCAATATGTTCAGTACTCTCGTACATATGGTAGTAGGGGGTGTTTTGTGCTTTCTTCTGCTCTCCCTATTGCCTTCATTCTTACTCGCTGTACTTTCGTCCATCACCTTCAGCCCATAATCATTGGCTACAAAGATGGACCTCCGGTTTTGTAGTTGAGCCGTCAGATGTTCTTCTTCGCTGGTTCACAATGCCTTCTTGGTTAAAGTGAGCAGGGTGGATTTCTTCTGGGAGGTATGATGGAGGGAGGAGGCACGTAGATACCTTCTGTGCTGGTGGATTTTCTATACACTCTTTGGCCAAGTTTACCAATCTTCCACGTCAAGGAAAAGCAGGACCCTATTCATTTACCTCTCCATTATAAACTGGATTTTCCTGTGCTTCTGACTGAGGTATTAGTGAAAGTTCTGTAGCTCTTCTTGTCCTCGTGGCCACATAACGAAGGTATCGACAATATAGCGAAACCAGTCTTCTGGGCTTAATGGGGCGGACTGGAGAGCTGTTTCTTGAAATGCCTCCGTGAACATGTGGCTGCAGTAAGCGAGAAATGGAAACCCGTAGATACACCGTCCAACTGTTCATAGAATTCGCCGTTCCACTTGAAATGAAATACTTGAAAAAAAAACGAACTCCTCGCCAGGCCGTGAAGGCCCAAGTGGTGTCTACTGGCCGACGTGACATCCTCCTCCTTGCGACGTCATACGTATGTGGGATGGATGGGCATGTAGTCAACACACCGCCTTCCCGGCCATTTACCAGGCTACTGATCGGTCAAGTACCTCCTCAGTTTGGATCACGAGGCTGAGGACAACACTTATCAGTCTTCTCATCAAGGAAAATCCTTGGCAGTACCGGGAATCGAATCCGGGTTCTCCACAAAAAATGGTTCAAATGGCTCTGAGCACTATGGGACTTAACATCTGAGATCATCAGTCCCCTAGAACTTAGAACTACTTAAACCTAACTAACCTAAGGACATCACACACATCCATGCCCGAGGCAGGATTCGAACCTGCGACCGTAGCGCTCACGCGGTTCCAGACTGTAGCGCCTAGAACCGCTCGGCCACTCCGGCCGGCTACATTCGTACATATGGTTCCATCAACAACAAAAAATAAAACAAACAGCATAAGAGACTTCTAATATCCTTCTTCATCATACTTAACACCCTAATTGAGATACGAAAGAGAGGTAAAGTTTTTCTCAATCAGCTGTAAGCAAAACACCCTGTGGAAGTTCATTTGGAGCAATAGCCGAAACGTCAGAGGCATTTTAGATATTGACAATGCGGTTGCATACCCTAAAGAATTTTATGGACAAGCCATTGCACTGTGTATTTTTTAAAAAAAGATTCCCATGGTAAAAGAGGAGAATCGACGCGTAAGAGATATTGTACTCCAGAAGAATGTTGAAAATTACGTGGTGTGATGAGATAAGAGATGTGGAGTTTCTCTGCAGAATCCACGGAGTAAGGAATGTGGTAATAGTAGTAGTTGTAGTAGTAGTAGTAGTAGTAGTAGTAGTAGTAATTTCGTTCATCAATGGATCTCTTATACAAGGATGCTGGACATGTCTTGCTACCACAATTCAGGAAGAACAGAAATGAAGTAATTTACATATACAGTCATTTTACAGACTTAACAGTTGTAGAATGACAAGTGTAGGACAGGTAGTCGGCCGTGATCTTATAGTTGGAAATAAAATGATCGTATGGCACTGATGGCCAGCAGTTCCCACCTTAGGGAAGATCGGCGGCCGAGTTAAGTCTTACCAGTTGACGCTACACTGAGCGACTTGCGTGTCGATAATGGCGAAATGATGATGAGGACAACACAACAACCAGTCCTAGAGCGGAGAAAATCCCCGACCCGGCTGGAAATCGAACCTGGGCCCAATGCATGGCAGTCAGATGCTCTGACCACTCAGCTAAGGAGGCGGACTTATAGTTGGAACAGTCCCGGAATTTGCCTGAAAGAATTTAGGGAAAAAGAGGAGCACCTAAATCAAGATGTCTAGTTGAAGATTGGAGCCCAAACCTTCCAGAATACAAGGCCATTCTATTTAAAACAGTGCTGCCTCATTCGGTTTACACCTGGCGTACAATACTGTTGTATAAATAAGTTATTTCATAATGAAAAAGCTAATGCTAAACGTTTCATTCCTTTCTCATTCCCAATCACTGCACGCACTGCGTACACATTATGTACACATCGTTTCATAGCACCACACATTTTATCAGCAACGTCAGGACCATTTTGTGTATCACAGCTTCCATTTGCCATCCTGAGAACCCGAGTCAGCAGCCCTCTGTAACGAGTGAGACGTTGAGCTCAGAAAGAGAATAAGATGCTAGTATTATACATTGCATAGCTCTGGGACTATGTTTTCCCAGAAAAAGAAAAAAAGGAGAAAAAAGTTCTATGCAAGTGTTACGTGGAATGTTAGATGTTTCATTATCGTTATTATTATCTGTGTTACATTTTTTACCAAACCCCTGCTCTGTACTAAGTAAGTACAAGACACTAGCTGTTATACACACTGATAAAAGGACTCTAAGGACATAACACGATGATGACACTCTGTTTGCAAGTATCTATGTGTGTTCACACTACTTTAGCTGAAAAACAGTATTCATTCCTAGAAATTTTACGTTTTTGTACACAGTCTATAGAGATGCCGTTCCCTTAGCATTGTCATTTTTCTTCTTCGAACTTAAATTCAATCCATTTGTTTTCTTTACGTTCACGGTCACTTTATTGCTTGTTGACCAATTGTAACCTCCTTACATGGTTACTTTGTTTTTTTCTGCAAGGGGTTCTCTGTTTTCTCAGAGACTGTAATGTTGCTGTCATGAAAAAACAGAATTTTTTCTACATGACTAACATTACTAGGATAGTCATTAATGCATGTCAGAAACAGTATTGGTCCTTAAATTCAACCCTGAGGATCTCACTTATTAATGTATTTTGACTCTGAGTGTTTTACTAAACATTTAGACTTATTTGAGGTATTTGAATCTTTACTCTTTGTACCCTATCTGTTAGTATGTACAGAAGCAGTCGTTAGCTACCCTCATATTCCTAATGCTTCTAGCTAATTTACTAGAAGCCTTATGAGTATCTAAAAATATGCATGTGACACTGTCATCTTTGTCAGGAGCATCAAGTATCACTCTTGTTAATTGGACCATATCTGAATCCATACTTCTGCAACTTTGGAAAACAAAATGTGATTCACTTAAAAGATTATACACTCCTGGAAATGGAAAAAAGAACACATTGACACCGGTGTGTCAGACCCACCATATTTGCTCCGGACACTGCGAGAGGGCTGTACAAGCAATGATCACACGCACGGCACAGCGGACACACCAGGAACCGCGGTGTTGGTTGTCGAATGGCGCTAGCTGCGCAGCATTTGTGCACCGCCGCCGTCAGTGTCAGCCAGTTTGCCGTGGCATACGGAGCTCCATCGCAGTCTTTAACACTGGTAGCATGCTGCGACAGCGTGGACGTGAACCGTATGTGCAGTTGACGGACTTTGAGCGAGGGCGTATAGTGGGCATGCGGGAGGCCGGGTGGACGTGCCGCCGAATTGCTCAACACGTGGGGCGTGAGGTCTCCACAGTACATCGATGTTGTCGCCAGTGGTCGGCGGAAGGTGCACGTGCCCGTCGACCTGGGACAGGACCGCAGCGACGCACGGATGCACGCCAAGACCGTAGGATCCTACGCAGTGCCATAGGGGACCGCACCGCCACTTCCCAGCAAATTAGGGACACTGTTGCTCCTGGGGTATCGGCGAGGACCATTCGCAACCGTCTCCATGAAGCTGGGCTACGGTCCCGCACACCGTTAGGCCGTCTTCCGCTCACGCCCCAACATCGTGCAGCCCGCCTCCAGTGGTGTCGCGACAGGCGTGAATGGAGGGACGAATGGAGACGTGTCGTCTTCAGCGATGAGAGTCGCTTCTGCCTTGGTGCCAATGATGGTCGTATGCGTGTTTGGCGCCGTGCAGGTGAGCGCCACAATCAGGACTGCATACGACCGAGGCACACAGGGCCAACACCCGGCATCATGGTGTGGGGAGCGATCTCCTACACTGGCCATACACCACTGGTGATCGTCGAGGGGACACTGAATAGTGCACGGTACATCCAAACCGTCATCGAACCCATCGTTCTACCATTCCTAGACCGGCAAGGGAACTTGCTGTTCCAACAGGACAATGCACGTCCGCATGTATCCCGTGCCACCCAACGTGCTCTAGAAGGTGTAAGTCAACTACCCTGGCCAGCAAGATCTCCGGATCTGTCCCCCATTGAGCATGTTTGGGACTGGATGAAGCGTCGTCTCACGCGGTCTGCACGTCCAGCACGAACGCTGGTCCAACTGAGGCGCCAGGTGGAAATGGCATGGCAAGCCGTTCCACAGGACTACATCCAGCATCTCTACGATCGTCTCCATGGGAGAATAGCAGCCTGCATTGTTGCGAAAGGTGGATATACACTGTACTAGTGCCGACATTGTGCATGCTCTGTTGCCTGTGTCTATGTGCCTGTGGTTCTGTCAGTGTGATCATGTGATGTATCTGACCCCAGGAATGTGTCAATAAAGTTTCCCCTTCCTGGGACAATGAATTCACGGTGTTCTTATTTCAATTTCCAGGAGTGTATTTATTCAAGACTTTACAGGCACTCAATGGTAGAGTTTTCAGCATATTTATTCAAGTACCTCATTAACTGTCTTTCATAACTGGTTATGTTACTGATTTTGGGAATAGTGGTTGCAGGGAAAATGGCTGAGAATTTCTTGTGTCTTATGCATTACCTTTCTTTAGCAGAGGTACAACTTCTGCCAGTTTTGAATACTCTGGAAATTTGCCTGATGTGAAGGATTCGTTTAATATGTTTGTTAAGGCAGGCTGTATACTTTTTGTGCATCGTTTCAGTACACACAGTGATACTTAATGTAAGCATACTGACTTTTTATTATTTTCTTTGGTTGTCATACAATTTCACTCACTGCATGCTCTGTGGCTACTAGCAACATCATTGCACTTAGTGCATAATTAATCAAGTGTCATATTTTTTGCTGGTGAGCAAGATGTATGAGACAGGCGAAATCCCCTCAGACTTCGAGAAGAATATAATAATTCCAATCCCAAAGAAAGCAGGTGTTGACAGATGTGAAAATTAACGAACTATCAGTATAATAAGTCACAGCTGCAAAATACTAACGCGAATGCTTTACAGACGAATGGAAAAACTGGTAGAAGCCGACCTCGGGGAAGATCAGTTTGGATTCCGCAGAAATATTGGAACACGTGAGGCAATACTGACCCTACGACTTATCTTAGAAAAGAGATTAAGGAAAGGCAAACCTACACTTCCAGCATTTGTAGACTTAGAGAAAGCTTTTGACAATGTTGACTGGAATACTCTCTTTCTAATTCTAAGGGTGGCAGGGGCAAAATACAGGGAGCGAAAGGCTGTTTACAATTTGTACAGAAACCGGATGGCAGTTATAAGGTCGAGGGGCATGAAAGAGAAGCAGCGGTTGGGAAGGGAGTGAGACAGGGTTGTAGCCTCTCCCCGATATTACTCAATCTGTATATTGAGCAAGCAGTAAAGGAAATAAAAGAAAAATTCGGAGTAGGTATTAAAGTCCATGGAGAAGAAATAAAAACGTTGAGGTTCGCCGATGACATTGTAATTCTGTCAGAGACAGCAAAGGACTTGGAAGAGCAGTTGAACGGAATGGACAGTGTCTTGAAAGGATGATATAAGATGAACATCAACAAAAGCAAAACGAAAATAATGGAATGTAGTCGAATTAAGTCGGGTGATGCTGAGGGAATTAGATTAGGAAAAGTAGTAAAGGAGTTTTGCTATTTGGGGAGCAAAATAACTGATGATGGTCGAAGTAGAGAGGATATAAGATGTAGACTGGCAATGGCAAGGAAAGCGTTCCTGAAGAAGAGTAACTCGTTAACATCGAGTATAGATTTAAGTGTCAGGAATTCATTTCTGAAAGTATTTGTGTGGAGTGTAGCCATGTATGGAAGTGAAACATGGACGATAAATAGTTTGGACAAGAAGAGAATAGAAGCTTTTGAAATGTGGTGCTACAGCAGAATGCTGAAGATTAGATGGGTAGATCACATAACTAATGAGGAGGTACTGAATAGAATTGGGGAGAAGAGGAGTTTCTGGCACAACTTGACAAGAAGAAGGGACCGGTTGGTAGGACATGTTCTGAGGCATCAAGGGATCACAAATTTAGCATTAGAGGGCAGTGTGGAGGGTAAAAATCGTAGAGGGAGACCAAGAGATGAATACACTAAGCAGATTCAGAAGGATGTAGGTTGCAGTAAGTACTGGGAGATGAAGAAGCTTGCACAGGATAGAGTAGCATGGAGAGCTGCATCAAACCAGTGTCAGGACTGAAGACAACAACAACAACAACATATTTTTTTGGGAATTTTTGTGGCAGTATCTCTGTCGTACATCAGAAATGCTGATTCAAATTGTTTGGTGTGGATCATTTATTACTTTATCCACCTCCCTTACCAATATATGTGCCTTAGTGTGTCTCTCCCTGTTTTTTTTTTTATGACATCAAAGACCGCTTTCATTTTATTCTCTGAATTGTATATTATTTTGTCATTAAATGACTTTTGTAGCAGTTTGCACCTTCCTATAAATATTTTTTTACCTACAACAGAAATTTTAGAAAGAACTGAGGTACTTCAATGTTTGGTAGGACTTCTTAGTACCTGATGTTATTCGTTTGTTTTCGTGGGTGTGGGAGGACTTCCTAGTACCTGCTGATATATATTTGTTTTTTTGTGAGACATTGATACTGATATGAGTACTTTGATAAACCTCTTTTCAAAGTTTAACATCTTGTTGAGAATTTAGTGAATTTCATTTTCACACTGGTTACTCTATATTCTTCATCCCAGCATTCGTTTACTAGTTCCTTTGATAAGCCTTGTATTGTCCGCGGCTCGTGGTCTTGCGGTAGCGTTCTCGCTTCCCGCGGGCGGGGTCCCGGTTTCGATTCCCGGCGGGGTCAGGGATTTTCTCTGCCTCGAGATGACTGGGTGTTGTGTGTCTTTCATAATCATTTCATCCTTATTCACTCGCAAGTCGCCGCAGTGGCGTTAAACAACTTGTGGAGCGGCGGCCGAACCGCCCCGCGAGGCGTCTCCCGGCCACCAATGACATACGTTCATTGCATTACCTTGTATTTATTTCTGATAAATGTCTTTTGTAAGCTTGCAGTTTAAGGAATTTATCCTTACTGGTTATCACTAGACACAAATGGTTTGGTAGTCTACGAGCTTATAAAGCCGCAGCACACTTTTTCCCTGTCCATATTTGTGTCCATATAGCCAATTACTGCGCAGTTGTAGGAACCCTTGTTGTACTATTTAGCAAGGAGGTCCTGCTAAAATCTGAAGGACGTTTATGAGGATGCTACTAGTTTCATCTGCGATGTTTGCGTTTATGTTTGGGTCTACGAAAAAACTTATGTTGACCTTTGTAACTGAGGCTTTATCTAGAACTTGTGTTAATATATTGAAAAAAGTAAACAAGGGGTTGATTCACTCACAAAATGATTAATGTCTGGGTCTTTTTGTTAGTTCAGTAGCTGATATTTCAAAGTGCTTCTCTTCACTTACTGTACTAAGGTTATGATTTGTACTTTGTTCCTTTTCTGATATAAATGCTTGATCCTCCGCGCTTTGAAACAGTCCTACACTAAGAGTCTGTCCTTCGTACAGTGATAATACAACATGTTGAATTTCTGTGTCTTTACACCAGTGCTCAGTGACAGAAACTACTGTGCAGTTTAAAGATTGGATCTCAACTTCAAGTTGTTGTATTTTATTTTTTTATTGATTGCTTGTTTTGATGAAGGATTGTTAAATCTGTGAAAGGTTCCATGTTTCTTTTTTCAATGGTTTCTTTTTCGTTATGATATGTAGCATTGTGTAACTTGGTGTGTTAGAAAGTGTCTTGTGAGTGACTGTTTCAAAGCTTTTTAAACTTCTGGACATTCCGTAGACGGGGAAACTTGTTGAATGGATTTAACAAAAAAGAAAAAAAAACCTCCTTCTCACGCTCGCGACATCAGGTTTTTGACCTATGTTGCCCAAAATCCACCCCATATACTTTCATGAGTCACCTGTACCAGTCTCCCCACCCAGTCATGTTTAGTTGTAGGCCATGCCAAGTGAAATCCCACTATTGATAGTCCCAACAGGGACCTGAGCAACATGTGCGAAGTCGGTTGCCGTGAGTGCCGTCTTTGACCTCACATTAATCCTTCTCACAGCCCCATTAAGATGTGACTGATAATGACGCTTTAACACCTCAACGAAGCGTACATTGGTGCCATGAGCCAGGGAAGCTATCTTGTCCAGGTCACCACCTATGTGGTATGCCCGATCTTCCAATCTACCTACTAACTGACCATGCCCAACTACCCTCCTCCCCTCTTTGTTCCTTGATACTGATCAACTCCTTTTTTACCTCCTCCAATCGTGCCTGAAAGGCACAGATTTCTCTATGGTTCCTCAATAAAAATGTACCTTTCTGGTTTCCCAACATTTTCCTCAGTAAATCCCCCCCCCCCCTCCCAACGGAAGTATTTCCTAGAAGACTGACAACAAATCCCTTTCCAAATTAACCAATTATAGTTCCCACACTTATCACTCATGGTCATTTTCGGAAGAAAAATTAAGTTTAATTTTAAAGAATGCATCGAGTTTGTCAAGGAAGCGAGTTTTTATGTTAACAAAAACGACATTAAAAGTGTTTTGTGCTGTTCCGCCTTTTTATGCTAATTTAGAGATATGAGAACAGTAGGACCCATTGAAAATTGCTTTTTGTAAAAGATTTCGCGTTCCAAGAATGTTTTTTGTTTTTAAACGTCTGTAACTTGGAAAATCAGGCTTAGATTGCATTTATTTAACTAGTAAATATGATTTAGAAACACTTAAAATTTTATGGCGAGAATCGACAGTTATGACAATACCAGCTGCCTTGTTTTGTCGAAATTTATGATATTAAGAAAATTTAATCGAAGTTTTAATTAACAAAAGATGCACTTGTTTGCCTTGTTTCGCAAAGTTTATTATGGTTACCGCACAACCTCGGCTCTGGGTTATAAGCCCATTTACAAGCACATTACTGATTCCAAAGATGAGAAAGCAAGGATAAACATGATGATATGGCAAAGCTAAACATCTTAATTTATCAATCCTTGCTTTAATGTAAAATTACTGCAATGACCATTTTTGACAAATTACATATGAAATTACACAATTCAGCAATTACAGTGACACAACTAAACACACCTAGGAATAAAGCTATGCATCAGCTTAGAACCTTTATCTATTCGTGAAGTAAGGCCCAAAGTTTTACTTCTGTCTAAGAGTTGTGATATCATCTTGAAGAGGTAAATAACTGAATTGGGTTTGCTCATTTAATAACAGGCGTGAGGATATACACATCTGTATTTTAATTTCTAGAATTTCTAACTGGTTGAGTTTTACGACCTTTTCCTTTGTACGTGAGGTTTATAAATATATTATGTGTTTGTAGCTTTTGTTAAGGCAATGTTCCACACAAGCTGAATCAGGCTTCTTCAGTCTCCAGCTTCTATGTTGTTCTGTAAGCCTGGTGCAAACTGACCTCTCAGTTCGTCCAATGTAGAAATATTGGCACTCCCGGCATATGATTTTTCCTTGTATGGTTACAACGTCGAACAGGATAAGTGACATTTTGAAGGCAAAGGGTTTCTCTCTGCTTTTATATGTCCCTCAGGCAATATGTAGATGCTTATTCAGTTCAAAAGACAAGCAACCAGGCATCACAAAAAAGTGGTGTTTATAAGATCATATGCTGGGAGTGACAATCTTGCTACAATGGACAGACTGGGAGGTCAATATGCAGCAGGCTTAAAGAACATCATAGAAGCTGGAGATTGAAGAAGCCTGATTCAGCATTTGCGGAACATTGCCTTAAACAAATCGGAAATACATAACAGATGTAGAAGTCTTACACACAGAGGAAAAGGGGCAAAACTTGGCCATTTAGAAATTCTATAAATTAAATAACAGATGTGTATATTCCCCCACTAATTATTAAATGAGGAAATCCAATGCAATTATTCGCCTCTTTTAGATGATATTACAGCTCCTAGATAGAAATAAAACTTTAGGCCTCAATCCACGAGTAGATCACAAATTCTAGGATGATGCACAACTTTATTCCTAGTATATTTAGTCATTTTAGTGTAATTGCCGAATTGAGTAATTCCATATGTAATTTGTCAAAAAAATGGCCATTCAAGCAATTTTACATTAAGCCAAGGATCGATACATTAAGAAGTTGGGATGTTTATCTTTGCCTTATCATCATCTTTATCATCGCTTTATCATCTTTGGAACCAGTAATGTGGAGCCTACCTGAAAATAGGCTTGTAACCCGAAACCTAGGCTGTGCAGTATACTGTATCTCCTGGGGTGCCCATCAATTTGAAGTTTGTAAATTCCATGTAGTGATAATTATTGTACGAATAGCTGGCGATGTATGCCAAAGAATGAACAAATGCATGGTGTTGCAATATGTTCCATGGACATTCGAAATTCTGTGTCAGAACTTTCTATGCTTTTGTTTTCTTCTGTTCTTGGACTCTACAAGAAAAGAACGATTGTCTGAGATTCATCTTGCTGTAACAGTCTATGTAAGTTGTAAACGAAACTAAAATATAGTTACTAAAATGTAAACTTTCACGGCCGGAAATATCATGTCCATTATAATTATCCGGGCTGTTATGCCGTGGTCGGTTGATGAATTCTGAGGTGATTTCCAACGTTTCGTCTCCGACTGCGGGAGAAATCTTCAAGGGGGTCCGTAGCTTGATGGAAGGTCCAACACACACACTGGCTCGCTACTGACTGCCGCTAAATTCCGTGTCCGCGCGCCCCCTCGCCGCGGCATGACGTCACGTGTTTTGAAAACGTCAGTGCAATTGGCCGCTGTCCGTCGCCGTCGATCGCCGTTGCCATCACCCAGTAGTGGACGAGTGGTACACATCTTCTTTAACACCGGCATCCATATACCGTTTAATTTGACGCCCTCCTCCTTTCGGTTGAAATTATTTGGGTGTTCAGCGATTTCGATTGCCTCCCCGTAGAGCCTTTCGTAGTATCCGCTCGTGGCCGCTAGTACTTGCGTCTCCTCGAAACGAATATTGTGGTTCCCTGGCTGGAAAGTATGCTCCGCAACAGCTGATCGTTCCGTTTCTCCTCTTCTACAATTTCCCTTGTGCTCTTCCAAACGTTTAGGAACAGATCTTTTGGTGGTACCCACTTAAACATCACCACAGCTGCATGGGATCCTATACACTCCAGATTTTTCCAGTGGTTTGCGAGCGTCCTTGGTAGGCCTAAGGTATTCCTGTATCTTCCTGGTGGGCTTGTAAATTACGGTAATACTCCGCTTCGTCAAGATCCTCCCTATTCTTTCCGTTACATTTTTAACAAACGGCAGGAAAACCTTAGATTTTGCAGTAGCCTGTACGTCAGTATGATTTCTACGTGGCTGCCTCAACGCTCGTTTTATTTCGGCGGACGAATATTCGTTCTTCGTTAGTGCATTGTGGAGATGTTCCATCTCAGCGTCGAGCAACTCAGGTTCACAAATATTTCTAGCTCTGTCCGCTAACGTCTTGATAACATCCCGCTTCTGTTGTGGGGGGTGGTTCGAATTCCGGTGCAAATAACGGTCCGTGTGCGTGGGTTTGCGGTACACTGAGTGGCCCAAACTACCATTTTCGTTTCTAAACACAAGCACATCGAGGAAATGTAGTTTGCCGTCTACCTCCTCCTCCATAGTAAACTGAATTCTTGTGTTTATACTGTTCAGATGTTCGTGGAACCGGCTTAGTTCCTCCCTACCATGTCTCCACAACACAAACGTGTCATCCACGTATCGGAACCATACATTTGGTTTCTTGCTGGCAGTACCTAAGGCCTGTTCTTCGAATTTCTCCATAAAGAAGTTTGCAATTACGGGGGTTAGGGGGCTTCCCATAGCCACGCCATCCGTTTGCTCATAAAACTGTTCATTCCACTTGAAGTATGTGGTCGTCAAACAACACTTAAACAGCTCTAAAATATCGGCAGGAAAAATTCGATCCAGCTGTTCCAATACATCATTAAGTGGAACCATGGTAAACAGTGATACCACATCGAAGCTGACCAATATGTCCTCCGGCTGGACCACTATGCCATTCAATCTGCTGATGAAATGTGTCGAATTCTTTTATACGAGTCCGAACGGCCCACATGTGGTTTTAACAGCGTAGTCAAAAACTTGGCTAACGAGTAGGTGGGCGAACCAATGGCACTTAATATCGGTCTTAACGGAAAATTTTCTTTATGAATTTTGGGCAATCCATAAAGCCTCGGTGGTAGCGCAACCGAACTGCAGAGACCTTTCTGTACACTCTCTTCAGTGGAGGACTTTTTTATTAACCGCGACACAGTTCTGAGAACGTTGTTAGTGGGGTCCTTATTCAGCTTCCTATATGCTTGCGGACCCAGTAGATCCGTAATCTTTCTCTGATAGTCGGCCACATCCATAACCACCTACTCGTTAGCCAAGTTTTTGACTACGCTGTTAAAGCCACATGTGGGCCGTTCGGACTCGTATATAAAGAATTCGACACATTTCATCAGCAGATTAAATGGCATAGTGGTCCAGCCGTAGGACATATTGGTCAGCTTCGATGTGGTATCGCTGTTTACCATGGTTCCACTTAATGATGTATTGGAACAGCTGGATCGAATTTTTCCTGCCGATATTTTAGAGCTGTTTAAGTGTTGTTAGACGACCACATACTTCAAGTGGAATGAACAGTTTTATGAGCAAACGGATGGCGTGGCTGTGGGAAGCCCCCTAAGCCCCGTAATTGCAAACTTCTTTATGGAGAAATTCGAAGAACAGGCCTTAGGTACTGCCAGCAAGAAACCAAATGTATGGTTACGATACGTGGATGACACGTTTGTGTTGTGGAGACATGGTAGGGAGGAACTAAGCCGGTTCCACGAACATCTGAACAGTATAAACACAAGAATTCAGTTTACTATGGAGGAGGAGGTAGACGGCAAACTACATTTCCTCGATGTGCTTGTGTTTAGAAACGAAAATGGTAGTTTGGGCCACTCAGTGTACCGCAAACCCACGCACACGGACCGTTATTTGCACCGGGATTCGAACCACCACCCACAACAGAAGCGGGGTGTTATCAAGACGTTAGCGGACAGAGCTAGAAATATTTGTGAACCTGAGTTGCTCGACGCTGAGAGGGAACATCTCCACAATGCACTAGCGAAGAACGGATATTCGTCCGCCGAAATAAAACGAGCGTTGAGGCAGCCACGCAGAAATCATACTGACGTACAGGCTACTGCAAAATCTAAGGTTTTCCTGCCGTTTGTTAAAAATGTAACGGAAAGAATAGGGAGGATCTTGACGAAGCGGAGTATTACCGTAATTTACAAGCCCACCAGGAAGATACAGGAATACCTTAGGCCTACCAAGGACGCTCGCAAACCACTGGAAAAATCTGGAGTGTATAGGATCCCATGCAGCTGTGGTGATGTTTAAGTGGGTACCACCAAAAGATCTGTTTCTAAACGTTTGGAAGAGCACAAGGGAAATTGTAGAAGAGGAGAAACGGAACGATCAGCTGTTGCGGAGCATACTTTCCAGCCAGGGAACCACAATATTCGTTTCGAGGAGACGCAAGTACTAGCGGCCACGAGCGGACACTACGAAAGGCTCTACAGGGAGGCAATCGAAATCGCTAAACACCCAAATAATTTCAACCGAAAGGAGGAGGGCGTCAAATTAAACGGTATATGGATGCCGGTGTTAAAGAAGATGTGTACCACTCGTCCACTACTGGGTGATGGCAACGGCGATCGACGGCGACGGACAGCGGCCAACTGCACTGACGTTTTCAAAACACGTGACGTCACGCCGCGGCGAGGGGGCGCGCGGACACGGAATTTAGCGGCAGTCAGTAGCAAGCCAGTGTGTGTTGTTGGACCTTCCATCAAGCTACGGACCCCCTTGAAGATGTCTCCCGCAGTCGGAGACGAAACGTTGGGAATCACCTCAGAATTCATCAACCGACCACGGCATAACAGCCCGGATAATTATAATGGACATAAAATATAGTTGTTCATGACTTCAAACTTGTGTACGGTACACAATTATTTGTAAACCTAAACCTTGCTATTGCTGAGTAGACGTGGCCTTAACGGAACATTGACCATTGTTAGGCGCCATACTAGAAAACAATTAGTAATTTTCTTCCTGCTCACCTTCGAGTCGTGCCGCCGGCTAAGACACTAACTTTCTTTCAGATTAACACGAGCTATGCGGCCGCTACGAATAATTTATTATACACTCCTGGAAATGGAAATAAGAACACCGTGAATTCCTTGTCCCAGGAAGGGGAAACTTTATTGACACATTCCTGGGGTCAGATACATCACATGATCACACTGACAGAACCACAGGCACATAGACACAGGCAACAGAGCATGCACAATGTCGGCACTAGTACAGTGTACATCCACCTTTCGCAGCAATGCAGGCTGCTATTCTCCCATGGAGACGATCGTAGAGATGCTGGATGTAGTCCTGTGGAACGGCTTGCCATGCCATTTCCACCTGGCGCCTCAGTTGGACCAGCGTTCGTGCTGGACGTGCAGACCGCGTGAGACGACGCTTCATCCAGTCCCAAACATGCTCAATGGGGGACAGATCCGGAGATCTTGCTGGCCAGGGTAGTTGACTTACACCTTCTAGAGCACGTTGGGTGGCACGGGATACATGCGGACGTGCATTGTCCTGTTGGAACAGCAAGTTCCCTTGCCGGTCTAGGAATGGTAGAACGATGGGTTCGATGACGGTTTGGATGTACCGTGCACTATTCAGTGTCCCCTCGACGATCACCAGTGGTGTACGGCCAGTGTAGGAGATCGCTCCCCACACCATGATGCCGGGTGTTGGCCCTGTGTGCCTCGGTCGTATGCAGTCCTGATTGTGGCGCTCACCTGCACGGCGCCAAACACGCATACGACCATCATTGGCACCAAGGCAGAAGCGACTCTCATCGCTGAAGACGACACGTCTCCATTCGTCCCTCCATTCACGCCTGTCGCGACACCACTGGAGGCGGGCTGCACGATGTTGGGGCGTGAGCGGAAGACGGCCTAACGGTGTGCGGGACCGTAGCCCAGCTTCATGGAGACGGTTGCGAATGGTCCTCGCCGATACCCCAGGAGCAACAGTGTCCCTAATTTGCTGGGAAGTGGCGGTGCGGTCCCCTACGGCACTGCGTAGGATCCTACGGTCTTGGCGTGCATCCGTGCGTCGCTGCGGTCCGGTCCCAGGTCGACGGGCACGTGCACCTTCCGCCGACCACTGGCGACAACATCGATGTACTGTGGAGACCTCACGCCCCACGTGTTGAGCAATTCGGCGGTACGTCCACCCGGCCTCCCGCATGCGCACTATACGCCCTCGCTCAAAGTCCGTCAACTGCACATACGGTTCACGTCCACGCTGTCGCGGCATGCTACCAGTGTTAAAGACTGCGATGGAGCTCCGTATGCCACGGCAAACTGGCTGACACTGACATTGCTTGTACAGCCCTCTCGCAGTGTCCCGAGCAAGTATGGTGGGTCTGATACACCGGTGTCAATGTGTTCTTTTTTCCATTTCCAGGAGTATATATATATATATATATATATATATATATATATATATATATATATAGAGAGAGAGAGAGAGAGAGAGAGAGAGAGAGAAATATCTGTGATAATTCAAGAGAGAGACAATTAATTATTTATAATCACGTAACCACCCTGAGTACTGAGCTAGTTTTCTGATTGCTGATCCGTGTAGGGCTAAATTAAATTACATTAATGTTCATAGTATTATTAAAGTTGTTTATAAATCTTTAACATAATGCAGCGCGTCAGCAACCGTATATGTATAGAAAATAAACAATTTTTTCAGCCTTCAGTTGCAAGGTAATTTTTACTCGTTTACCTAGGTTTCGATTCCAGTAATGGAATCTTCTTCAGAACCTATAAATTAAACCACATACGGACATATATCACTCACTGAAATGCATCATCAGTCTAATGATTGAATAATAAAGAAATCGTGATACTTACAAAAAATTAAATTATTTTGAGAGACAAACACTGGCCATGTCACAGATTAAAAATTAAAACAATAAAGACGCATAATCATAAGATTATGTCTGTCAAGATTAAAACCATTATGGCGAACGTAGACGGAGCTACGCCGGCCAGAAATAAGGACCACACGTGAGCGACACGGAAACTAGGCGTCGCGAGCAGTTTCGCTGCGAGGCTCGGCCGCGGCCAAGCGTATGCGCGAGCGCAAGCGCAGGCGCGAGAGACAAACTGTCTCAAAATTATTTAGAGCAAATATACATACAAACAAAATGTGACTGAAAGCCGTCCTGCAAATGGACAAACCTATCTATTGGTATGGCAACATTAAACAATTTACCTGAGAACAAACTACAAAGCCAAGGTATAAAAATTTCTTTTTTTTTTACATTTAAATATTATAGTAAGAGGGCGAAGCCCCGCTACAGTAACTAAAAAATTAGTGTCGAAACCATGCGTGCTAAGCATGAAGTGTCTTTAACGTAAAAACGCCTTAGCAACTATGTGTCATCAAAGCAGAAGGGAAACAGCATCGGCCATTCGAAGCGGACTGTGGGTCAACTCCACTGGAGTAAAGGTTGAAATCCTTCGAAATAACTTCTATGTTTTAGTTTGCAACTGATCATTAAGTAAGTTGTCTCTATCAATAATAAGATGTTTAAAAATTTGCAATTCTTCGAGGGTGTCTAGCCTACATCCCTTGACTTCATTATGCAAAAGCTCTGCGTCTTTTAGAGGCTTGGGAGCATGCGCCTTTTGGACCAGATGTTCAGCAAATGTAGATCCTCGTGTTCCATCACCGCTTTTTGTCGGCAGATGCTCTTTAAACCTAACAGACAGGGCCCTTCCTGTCTGGCCAGTGTAACAAGAAGGACATTCAGCACACGTGATCTTATACACACCTGACAGCGACGATTTATCAGTACCTTTATCCAGAGAACGAACTAAATTCTTTTTGAGGTTGTTGGTGGTAGAGTATGAAACTTTACACCCTAGGTTTTTTAATAAACGACCTACCTTATAGGATATGTTACCTATAAAGGGAACTGATATGTATTTCGTTGCCTGGTGTTGATTGTGGGTACCTGAACTGGAATGGGTGGTAGTCTTCTTTCGTGTTTTTTTGTTGAACAACTGTCTCACTATACTGGGATTATATCCATTATTCTGAGCAATGTTTTCGAGGACTTTTAATTCGTTCTGTAAGTTGACTGGGCTCGATGGATTCTCGAGTGAAAAAAGGCCATTTTATGGGCCTGAGGATGGGTGGAATCAGCTGGGATGATGATGTCGGAATAGGTTGCTTTCCGAAAAATTTCGAAATTTATTTTGTTGCCAATAATGGATAGAGTCAGATCGAGATAGTCTAAAGTCCTATCAGCTGTCTGATTTTCTTGCGTGAAACTGATTTTTTCATGGAGGTTATTGAAACTAATGTACCTGTTGAGCAGACGATGGGCATTATAGAAACCAATTTGCGATACCATAAAAATTATCTGCCCCTGAGATCGATGAACTAATGGTTCTGTTACTCACCACCCTCAAGTACAATTATTTCTCTTTCAATAATAGAATATATTCGCAACCCTGTGGTCTAGCTGTGGCCAGCCCGTTAGCTCGTATCATGTCAGATATTTTTATAAATTCAATGGAGCAGATGTTTTTTCGGAATTATCCAGATTGGGCAAATAATATAATATTCTATGCGAGATATGTAGATGACTTGCTGTTTGTGTTTGAAGGTTCCCATGAAGAGCTAGAACTGTTATTTACCACTTTCAATAACCTCCATGAAAAAATCAGTTTCACGCAAGAAAATCAGACACCTGATAGGCTGATAGCCAATTGGAGGCTTCTAACCCAGTAGTCGTGGCGGCTTGTGGAATTCAGCGGACATATACGTCTCTGCTATTTGTCATTCAGGTCCGCATAGCACTAGCTCATGCATGCACTGCTGTCGGAGGTAAACAGTGTCAGCAAAGCGGGACTTGGAGTCAAGCAGCCATCCCATTGCTGCGGCTTTGTGACCTCATTGGCATCGCTGATTGACCACGCACCTGCAAATGGCTCCACAGCACTCTGGCATTGTAGTTCCAGCCAAATAAAATATGTTGTGTCTTGCAACGGAGTTTTTCTGGCCACCCGTGGTGAGCACCACCGCCTCTACAGCCTGACACCCCACCATCTCCACAACATAGTGGCCCCATTCACCCTGGGTTGGTATAGAGTGGTGTCAGAAGTATTTGTGGACCGCTTCTGCCAACTGGTGCAGCACAATCGAGCTCCACACAGCACGACTTCACGCCACAGCATACAGTTACATCAAACGGTGGGGTGAGTGAGCACATTATCACTTTATGTACGTTTTCTTTCTTGTTTTATGTGTCGAGGTTGTAATGTCCTCCCTCCTTCCTACTTCTATCTATTGTCCACATTAAACAATGGTCAGTCCAAGTAATTAATAAACAAAGTCTTTTATGAAGATGTGAGAGGAGCGAAGATTACAATAAACTTTCTAGTTTGCCTAGCTTGTCATGTTGAGATGGCTCCACTTCCTCTAGTCTAGGGGTCTGATTCTTGAAGCCGAAGATCTCACATCAGGTCCTCAGGGTTGGTTTGAACTAAATAAATCTGGAGATTGCTGTCGCAGCATTTTCTTTACGTAAATATATTTTCTTTAGTATATCATACAGTATTTTGATTTTTCCCATTAACAAACCCGAAATTAAATTGTTCGCTCAAAAATACAAAATTACGTCCGATCACATCAGAGGCATGCTTACGACCACTACTTTCTGCAGAAATAACAATATTCCAAAGGGTTTACAATTTTTCTTAACAAATGAATTTCTACTAGTTTCCCTTACATTATTACTTTCGATTATTATTTCATAAATGAATCCAGAAATAAATATAGTAAACCGTACAGGATTGCGTAATTAATGATAGAAATTTTAAATGTGCCAATAATTCGTAATTTCAAATCTTTCTAAAAAATAATTTTTAAGTATACGTTTCGAACTAGTACTTGTCGATTATAGCATCGAAACTAAAATATTTTATAAAGTAATTCTATTTCATAAATTTTAGCTTGAAATATAACATTGCGTGTATAAAATTGTATGAAAGTTTTCACAAAAGCAAATGAGATAATACTGACCTGTACAAAATTCCAAAAATAAAACTGGTATCGACAACTACTGTTGAGAAAAAGTAATGCTAGAGGAACCCGTTACAAGGTCATGGAGTCTAAGCGTGTGATGCATAGGGATTTTCCGGCCGGTGTGGCGGTGCGGTTAAAGGCGCTTCAGTCTGGAACCGCGTGACCGCTACGGTCGCAGGTTCGAATCCTGCCTCGGGCATGGATGTGACTGATGTCCTTAGGTTAGTTAGGTTTAATTAGTTCTAAGTTCTAGGCGACTGATGACCTCAGAATTTGAGTCGCATAGTGCTCAGAGCCATTTGAACCTAGGGATTTGACGGTTACTTTTGTGCAGTCAATGGAACCGCCAGATCTTTCGCAGTTCTATGGGAATACAGAGGAGCATTATTCACAACATGTGAGATGTGGTCAGTGTAACCTGTGAGAGCATTCTGCGTCGTACGTGGGATCAGTAAAAGTAATACGTGTTAACTGTCATCGCTTCGAGCATATGGTTGGTAGTGTACAGATTTGGCGTGTATGATGATAATATGTAAGATAGAAGTGTGCATGGCATCATACAGCATGTTGCGAGTGAATTTTGTATCCCTTAGTGTATAGTTGGGATTAAAGTTCCAAAATGGCAGAGTCTCAAGCGCCGGGTATCACTGCTTGACAGGCAGTTCAAGCATTAATTAATGAAATGGTTCAACTGAAAGCAGATAATGTAGATTTGCTTAATATGATTGCAGATAGGGAGGAAGAATTGGAGAAACCGGAGCAACCTGCTTCTTTAATAGATCCACTCACCGCCGGTTTGATCGCCCCTTCTCTGGAAAGTCAACTGACGACGTACTGTCTGTTTCGGATAACCTGCAGCTAGCAGCTAATATTGGAAACGGGGGAGGGGGGGGGGGGCGAGGATGGTAGTCACAGGGTCATTTATAACAGGTCACAAAGTTACAGTTAGTAGGGGAAGACAAGACTTTTGTCAATTGTACAGAGGGACCAAGAAGCACAGATATTTGGTGAACTGAAAGAAGGCTTGCTACAAAGAACAGGAATCAAAACAGTACTGGGATTTTTCGCGACCGGTTGGACGTCCTTGGCTCAATCACCAATACTCCAGCCGGGAATCGATTTGTGTTAACCATTATTGGTCATTTTTCTAGATATGTGGAAATGATTGCAATCCCTAACCAACAGGCAGCAACGGTGGCACAAGCATTAGTCAACAGCTGGGTGCACACACCTAGTGTGCCAAAAAGTATGCTCACTGATCAATTAAGAAACTTTATGTCCTATATGCTAAAGCAGTTGTGTATGTTGCTAAAGATTAAAAATTCAAAAGTCCTCTCTGTGACAAGGTTATTACCATATGAGATGGTTGCCATTTGACGAAATAAGGCCAACAGTTGGCAGTTATGGGGAGTCCGATACGGATTTTGCTAAAAAGTGTGAGAAATATGGAAGCATGTTCATGGAGCAAACACCAGAGCCTTGGAACGTCAAGAGCAATAGGGGAATCGCGTGGCCAGATTACCACAGTGTAAAATCGGTCTGTGGGTAATACTATCGAACCTGTGCGTCCTGAAGGGTAAGACCGAGAAATCTGTAACTCATTATCAATGGCCATATCAGGTACTTGAGACAAGATCTCCGGACTCGTGCAACCATTTCGCATTTTGGGTGTCTGCAGCAATTTCGAGGTGCTCCAGATGCATTGAAACAGGTGTCATCGTCCGTTGTGGGGTAGAAATATGGGTTCTAGGAAGAAAAGGAAGAGCGGGAACTTGGCACAATCTGTCCAGGAGATTCCATGTGGATTAAGATGGAGGAAGTAGGAGGGAAAAGTTTACTTTTGCATAACAGTGATACATGTTATTTAGAGGCACAAGGGATATGCATAACAGTAGAGAATGAAGATAGGAGGGGGAAGTTTTGTTCATGGTATGTGTAGGATTATACTTTTATGTTAGGTATTTTAGCACTGGGTTTTCTTTCGTATGTCTAAGTAAAGCCCTATCCCTAAAAAAGGTGAAAAGGAGTGATGGGAGTGCTCTGCTCTCTGGCTGCCGCAGGTCGAATACAAAGACGAGGGGAGTCCTCATCATAGAAGTGTTGCACCTCTTCAATAGGTGTGGAGTGGGGGCGCTGTGGATACTATCATTGATAACCAGAGTACTTTTTACAAGGCAAGAGGATGTGATGTGGTACTCACAAACCGTCGTTTCGCACTCTTAACGTTGGGGAAATTCGTGCAAGTAAGGACACCGGACATGCTGACGATGGCGAAATATGTGGTGGTCGTGCGGTGATGTCACTAACCAAACTCGAACATCGTCAGAGAGAAAGGGCTACTATTTGCCCTACTGAGTGGTGCATATTGGTAGTGGCACGTGGGAGATGCAGTTGCACTTAGGTAAAGCAGAAGGTCAGGATTGTCCAGCTGATGTACTGGAGCTGCGATTGTACTTTCAGCAAGCAGGTTTTGCACTGTATATTTTCTGTAAACAGTACCGAAGCGCTAGTAACAAACTGCTAGAGAAAGGAGTGCTCACAGGAGCTCAACTTTTTGACAGTGGAATACTTATTAACGGAATAGACTGTGACATAACAGGGCAGACATTTCACTTGTCAGCCTCCGTTATAGGGGAAACAAAGTTGAAAGTTACGCAGCCACCGTTGTTTTGGCCCGAAAAGTCACTACCAATCCTTCCATTGAAAAATCTGACCTACATGAATGAAACGATCTATGCTAACAAAGTCCTTTCCGTAAACTAGCTGAAGAGGGTGTGTTTTACTAGGGCAAATGCTTTAACATGTTCAGCAATATCGGGAGGAGCAGCATCACACAGTCAAGAAAATAGCTGTCACAACACAGTCACAATGTTAGTGCTGATGCTACTTTGTGCAGCCTTTGTCTAACTTAGGCAGAAGCCCGTTCATCAGAGCAATCCTTCAGTACACCATACATCAGGTACTGTCCGTACGTGAGAAGGTGCGTTGAGTGCAAAAGCAAGTTGCAGTAGTTATAAGAGATTTGTTTTATAGGATGCAATTAATTCTGATTTGAAGGACAAGAAACGTTGAGTAGTGCTGAAACGAGCACTGTTACTTACCGTATGAGACGCCTTGAGTGCACTATAAGCAGATATTCACTCAAGTAGTTGTTTAATGTTTTGGAAGAGTTAATGGTTACGAGGCATATCAAACGGGAATGTAAGTTTTATCTAGTGGTATAACGTCCAATGGAGCCAATAGGCTGAGAATTGTAAGGGGAATGTGCCCCACTTTTGGTACTTTGATGCTTGATGTAACAGGGAAAACTGTAAAATAACTAATGTCATAACTTTTGGTGAAATCTCTCGTTGTAGACTGGTCATGGCTTCCTCAGCAGCTTTAAAAATTTTCGCAAAAATTTTGGCATGCGAATATATTCACGCTTTTTATTCTGAAAGATAGGAGACGGTGACAGTGGAAAAGAGATCGAAAAGTAATAAACAATGATAGCAGACAGTGATTGTGATATAGAAAGAGCGAAGGAGACAATGTCAGTCTGAGAGAAAGAGAAGGACACAATGGCAGTGGAACATAGTTGACAGTGAGAGAACTGCGCTAGCAAAAGGGTGAAGGAGACAGTAGGAGAGGAGTAAAGAGAAGAAGAAAGTGGAAGTGCGTGAAAGCCAGTGACAATGAGAGACAGAGTCTATGACAATGATAACGAAGAAGAGAGAGATAGTGACAGTGAGAAGAGAAGGTAGCGGTGACAAGGAATGAATGATACAGCAGCAGTAAGAGAGAGCACAAGGCAGGTAGTGAAAGTGAAAGGAGACAGCATTTGTACGACAGAACGAAGGAGACTGTTGCTGTAAGACAGGAAACAGTGACAGTTAGAGAGACACAAAGAGATTATGACAGTGAGCTGGGCTGAAAAAATGAGTGAGAATGGTCATCTGGGAGTGGATAGGTGTGAGTGATTACAGCTACGGGTTAGTGGAGATGAGTAAGTTACAGTTTAGGGGAACTTGTGGGAGTGATAGGTGAGTTGCACATTAAAGAGAGCGCAAATATGTTCGTATGCTGCAAATCTTAAAGGTGTTCAGGAAAACAAAATGAGGCAGCTGCTCTTAAACAGGAGCATATTCGCCTTTTTTGTTTTTCGTTAGCAGCATTTTTCTGCTGGTTCAAATATATCAGGTGGTATACACGTGTATGGTTCTGGTTTGTTTACAGTGTTACATGAGTTCCTAGGATTGGGCAAGTCAAAGCTTTTTCGGGTGACTGCGTGAATTTCTGTACGCATGCATGCATATTACAACATGGGTACTGTGAACATTTGTTAACCATATCTCATTTCAAAACATGATATTTATTTAAATATCTTGATCCAGCTTCTTCCGCATATGAGTGTAGGTACACGGAGAGTATATGAAGGTAGCGTTATTAATTGAGAGTTGGAGTGTAAATACCATTTTTTTACCACAGAATTTCACATTTGGAATTGATTATTTTTGACTAACAAATATTCGTTGTTGTTATGGTCTCCAGTCCGAAGACTAGTTTGAAGCAGCTCTCCATGGTTCTCTATCCTGTGCCAACCTCTTCATACCGAAATAACCACTGTAAACTACATTCTTCTGAATTTGTTAAATGTTTTCATCTCTTCGTCTCCTGCTACAATTTTACCCTCGCCTCCCCCCCCCTCCACCCCCCACACACACATACACTTTTCAATCTAATATGAAACTGGTAATCCCTTGAAGTCTCAGAATGTATCCTAATAACGATCCCTTCCATTAATCAAGTTTTGCCATAAATTTCTTTTCCCCACAGTTCTGTTCAGTACCTCCTCATTAGTTATGTCATCTACCCATCTAAACTTCAGCATTCCTCTGTAGCACCACATTTCAAAAGCGACTGTTCTCTTCTTGTGTAAACTGTTTGTCAGTCATGTTTCACTTTTATATATAGCTACACTCCAGACAAATATCATCCAAAAGATCTTCCTAAGGCTAAAACTTAATATTCGTTGTTCACAAATTTCCTTTCTTCAGAAACTCTTTACTTGCCATTGCTAGTCTACATTTAATATCCTCTCTACATCGGTCATCATCAGTTTTTTGCTGCCCACATAGAAAAACTGGTCAACGACTTTAAATATCTCTTTTCCTAATCTACTTCCCTCAGCATCACCTGATTTAATTCGACTACATTCCATTATCCTTGTTTTGTTTTTGCTGATGTTCTTGTTGTATTGTAGTGTCGCGGAATAGTAAAGAGTTGGAAACGTGGAATATTGTCAAAGTTTCGTTGCCTATGCCGAGAGCCAGAGGCAGTAGGTTAGCCAAAAGCTAAGAGGATTGCGCATGTATGGAATGTGTCGTCATGCAGGGGCAATGGCCTGGTTACACACAACAGGCGAGAGAGAATTGCTTAGCACGTGGGTTTGTGTTAGACGGATGCTTTAGTAGAGTGCAAGACAGAGGTTTAGCGTCAGCTATACTGCATTTCACAACTTCGCCTAAGTCTGCCGCAACAACACGTAACTCTGTCGCAAGAACACCTAAGGGGCAAGTACGACAGATGACTCAGCAGTATAAGTGGAACGAATGCGGTCATTATAAACCAGCATGACGTCAGGACGTCGCTCGTGCTTCCTTTAAATACGCCAGTTTTGATAGCAACAAGGCACTCGCAGTTAGACTTGCAGTTAGATGTGTACTGGGTCGCTGCGTAGCGCTCAGCTCGGTGATCGACATGTTAATCTTTGTTAAGGAGATGTTGCAGTAAGGGCGGCCCGTCCAGCAGCAGACGTGAGGGGACAGTACCAGCTCTAGTCCTCTCTCCCGCCGCTGTCAATCATCAACCCAGGATTAGGAAACATCGCGGCAGACTCTCTCGCCGCCAATGCTGACATCAGTGAGCCATCGTCGAGATCGTGCGGGGCCTTGGGCCTTTGCATCCGCCGTCACAACCGGGTGAGCCGACGACGCTGGGGGGGACTGCAGCCCGTTCCGCCCGTCCACCGCGGACGAGCCACCAGGAGGAGCAGGGAAGAAGACGGGGTGGGATAGAGTACACTCTGCACTACAAGAACGCTTCTCGTGCCGACAGCATCGGGACTCCAACCCAGAGCCTTCACGCGCACCAGCTTGCTGTCCGCAGCCGAGCCGCCGCTCAGCCGGGCGCCGCCAGCCACGCGCGGCCGAAGTAAAGGCTGGTTCCCACTAGGGCTGCCGCGCGTCAAAACCGCGCGTCAGCGGCGTGGTTGCCATGGAAATGGCGTCAGCGGCAAGGCGCGGCGGGCTCTGCGTCGCGGTTTGACCATGTCGAACCGCTTCCGCTGCCGCGTGCCGCGCTCCAGGTGCGCGCCGCCAATGACAGAACGCGCTGAGCGTGACGTCAGGTACGGACCCCCCGGGCCACACGAACTTTCGCCGAACCGCTGGCGCGGACGCGGCGGCAGCCATGAAATACTTATCATCCGATTCCAAGGAAACGATTCGGTAGAAAAATTTGATTCTTGGGCACGTTACAGCCTGATATCTTCTCTCGATGAAGGACCGAATTTCTTTTCGTTATTCGTCGTGGTTACTTGCTGCATCGCATTTACGTAAACTTTTACACGAAATTTTAATGAGTGTGCAGAGGTAAAAACGCATTGCGTGGACTTTGCGTACAGTTCATTTTAGGTAAAACATTATTGCGTGTGAAATTTAGTCAACATATCGAAATTGTTTTTAAAGCTGAGAGCAGAACGATAGCTATCACCGTTCTCGAGATATTGAATGATATGTCGGCTGATGGGCTGTGCGGTCACCGCGCGCGGATCGCTTGCGACGCGACCGATACTTCGTCCTGCTCGTCGTAAACCATGTGGTTGTATCAACTGCAAATTTCGTAAACGGTTAAGAAATCGAAAAGTGTTTTTTTGCAAACGATAACTTCTAAAAAGTCATGTATTTCGTCACATGATAAATATCCTAAATCTGTTTATCTACCGAGATATGAAAGAAACTACAGTTTTTCGGAAGGGATAGATGAATTTTTTTAAACGACATTTAATAGCATGTGGAATGAGAAGTTAAACCGAGACTAATTTACTGGTATGTCATAAGATGTAATTTGCTAAGTATCTACAGCTGTTGATTATTTCCTTTGGAAGTAACAAACGTTTTTTTCTTTATCCAGTGTACTTTATTGGTTCAAGACGCATTTCGCCTTTTACTTTAAGGCATCTTCGGTGGAATCTAGAACGATTCAGTTTTGTTTTGATATGTGATACTTGCAGATTATAAAACAGTTCACATCTTTTTTTACGTGAATAACTGATTACTTACAGTGAATCGAGTTATTGGCGGACATCTGCGTTTCCCCTCACCTGGTCACATGCTGTAGGTTGAACTAAAACTTAGACTATGGAACATAAGCACATTTTCATGTTCTTTTTTTTTTCTTCTGTCACTAGCTGTAGACATTTTACAGAAAACACTGATTTGAAGTCGTAACTACAGTGTGTTCACCTCATGTCCCTTCCTGTTTGATTTGTTTATGTACATGTTGTCAACCTAAAGAATTATATGTTGAAAACTAATGTTTGTTTATATCTGTTCTACTTATATCTGTATGTGTGTGTGGCTAGCCAGTGATAGTTATAGAAAGTTGAAAGTGAATGCAGTAGTTGTCAGACAGTGGTTGAAAGATTTGGTGTTCAGCTGATTTCAGTTTTGGTTTAAATGTTTTGTGGAGGAGTGCATGGAAGAGCAAATTCACTGCTTACATTAATAGATAAAATAGCAGAATAGCATTTCAACAGATGATTATTATCAGAATACTATCACCCAATCCCTTTGTCCTCACTCTTTGACGCCTCACAATATGTCCTGTCAACTTACCCCACTTGTAGTCAAAGTTGTGCCATAATTTCCTCTTTCTCCTCTATTTAATTCCGTACCTCTCTTTAGTTACACGATCCTCATATCTAATCTTCAGCATTCTTATTGATCACCACGTTTTGAAAGCGTCCACCGCTACGTCACAGCAAGCGGCGCTGCGCTAGCAAGACTGCGCGGCCCGGATCTGGTGTCATCGCTACGAGTCAGCGAGGACTCGGGGAAGGTCGTTGATATCACCAAGCCACATTGTACTCGGCAGGAATAAATATGTTATGAGTTAATACTGTTTCTTTGGCGATTCTGACGCTTCTACAGCCATTTACTAGCAGCCTGACAACTGGAGAGGTCACCGCTCCGCCATCCAGTCCACCGTAGGCGACCGGGACCACCAGGGCGCCTACAGTATTCTCCTTTCAAGACACTGTCCGTTCCATTGAACTACTCTTCCAAGTTCTTTGCTGCATCTGACAGAATTACAATGTCAACCGCAAACATCGAAGCTTTTATTTCTTCTCCCTGAACTTTAATTCCTATTACAAATTTTTCTTTCGCTTCCTTTACTGCTTGTTCAGTCTACAGACTGAATAACATTGGGAATAGACCCTTCTCAACCATTGCTTTCCTTCTGTACCCCTCAACTCTTATAATTGCTGTCTGGTTTCTGTATAAGTTGTAAATAGTCTTCCGATTTCTGTATTTCACCCATGCTACCTTCAGAATTTCAAAGAGAGCAATCCAGTCAACATTGTCAAAAGCTCTCTGTAAGTCTACAAGTGCTATAAACGGAGGTTTGCCGTTCCTTAATCTATCTTCTAAGATAAGTTGTAGAGTCAGTATTGTCTCACAAGTGCCTGTATTTCTCCGAAATCCATATTGATTTTCCTCAAGTTCGGGCTCTACCAGATTTTCCATTCTTCTGTAAAGACTTCGTGGTGGTATGGTGCAGCCATGACTTATTAAACTGATAGTTCGATAATGTCCACACCCGTCAGCAGCTGCTTTCTTTGGAGTAGGAACTATTACATTCATCTTGAATTCGGAGGCTATTTCGCCGGTCCCATACATTTTGAACACCAGATGGAAGAGTTTTGTTATGGATGGTTCTCCAAAGGCTGTCAGTAGTTCTGACCGAATGTCGTCTACTCGTAGGCCCTTGTTTCGATTTAGGTCTTTCAGTGCTTCTCGCAGTATCATCTCCATCTACTTCCTCTTTCACTTCTATAATATTGCCTACAAGTTCATCTCGTTTGCATAGACCCTCTGTACACTCCTTCCACCTTTCAGCTTTTCCTTCTTTGTTTAGGACTGGTATTTCAACTGAGGTCTTGATATTAATGCAGCTGCTACTCCTTTCTCCAAAGGCCTGTTTAATTTTCCTGTAGACTGTATCCGTCTTTCCGCTAGTGAAATATGTTTCTGAAGCCGTACATCTGTCCTCTAGTCATTCTTGCTTAGCCATTTTCGGCTCCCTGTCACTCTTATTTTTTAGACGTTTGTGTTCTCGTTCGCGGACTTCATTTGCTGCATTTTTATATTTTCTCCTTACACAGTCATTATTTAAATTTTGAAATTTTCATTCGCTACGCATTCATTTACACTGTTTACACTACTGGCCATTAAGATTGCTACACCAAGAAGAAATGCAGATGATAAACGGGTATTCATTTGACAAATATATTATACTAGAATTCACATGTGATTACATTTTCACGCAATTTGGGTGCATAGATCGTGAGAAATCAGTACCGAGAGCAACCACCTCTGGCCGTAATAACGGCCGTGATACGCCTGGGGATTGAGTCAAACAGAGCTTGGATGGCGTGTATAGGTACAGCTGCCCATGCAGCTTCAACACGATACGACAGTTCATCAAGAGTGGTGACTGGCGTATTGTGACGAGCCAGCTGCTCGGCCATCATTGACCAGACGTTTTCAATAGGTGAGAGATCTGGAGAATGTGCTGGCCAGGGCAGCAGTCGAACATTTTCTGTATCCAGAAAGGCCGGTACAGGACCTGCAACATGCGGTCGTGCATTATCCTGCTGAAATGTAGGGTTTCGTAGGCATCGAATGAAGGATAGAGCCACGGGTCGCAACACATCTGAAATGTAACGTCCACTGTTCAAAGTGCCTTCAATGCGAACAAGAGGTGACCGAGACGTGTAACCAATCGCACCCATACCATCACGCCGGGTGATACGCCAGTATGGTGATTACGAATACACGCTTCCAATGTGCGTTCACCGCGATGTCGCCAAACACGGATGTGACCATAATGGTGCTGTAAACAGAACCTGGCTTGGTTCAAATGGCTCTAAGCACTACGGAACTTAACATCTGAGGTCATCAGTCCCCTAGAACTTAGAAACTACTTAAACCTAACTAACATCACACACATCCATGCCCGAGGCAGGATTCGAACCTGCGACCGTAGCAGCAGCACGGTTCCGGACTGAAGCGCGTAGAACCGCTCGGTCACAACGGCCGGGAAACAGAACCTGGATTTATCCGAAAAAATGACGTTTTGCCATTTGTGCACCCAGGTTCGTCGTTGAGTACAACATCGCAGGCACTCCTGTCAGTGATGCAGCGTCAAGGGTAACCACAGCCATGGTCTCCGAGCTGATAGTCAATGCTGGTGCAAACGTCGTCAAACTGTTCGCGCAGGTGGTTGTTGTCTTGCAAACGTCCCCATCTGTTGACTCAGGGATCGAGACGTGGGTGTACGATCCGTTACAGCCATGCGGATAAGATGCCTGTCATCTCGACTGCTAGTGATACAAGGCCGTTGGGATCCAGCACGGCGTTCCGTATTACACTTCTGAACCCACCGATTCCATATTCTGGTAACAGTCATTGGATGTCGACCAACGCGAGCAGCAATGTCGCGATACGATAAACCGCAACCGCGATAGGCTACAATCCGACCTTTATCAAAGTCGGAAACGTGATGTTACGCATTTCTCCTCCTTACGCGAGGCATCACAACGTGTCACCAGGCAACGCCGGTCAACTGCTGTTTGTGTATGAGAAATCAGTTGGAAACTTTCCTCATATCAGCACGTTGTAGGTGTCGCCACCGGCGCCATCCTTGTGTGAATGCTCTGAAATGATAATCAGTTTCATATCAGAGCATCTTCTTCCTGTCGGTTAAATTTCCCGTCTGTAGCACATCTTCGTGGTGTAGCAATTTTAATGGCCAGTAGTGTAAATTAGGTTCGACTAGCCCGTTGTGTTATAAACGTAACGCACTCATCGCTAATGGATGCGCAGTTAGCATGTGTCACTGGTCGACAGCTATGTGTGATCGGTAGTCTCGGTGCGATGCTGCCACTGGTGGCCCGCCAGTGCTGCCTGCTGGTAGTCGGGAACAGCGGCGCGGGCAACACACAGCCGACAGTAGACTGGCGGCGGGATCGCGTGTCGCTCTGACGGAAGACGGCCGCGGCGCGGACAGGCGGCGCCTCTGGCGGTCATTAGGCGCAGCTGGCGCGTTCATCACCCATTGATTTATAGCGCATTACCGGCCGGACGGAGACTCTTCATTAGCCGCCGTGTCAGCCGCCAGGGAGAGCCACTCAGCGCGCCGACTCATCGCCGGCTCTCTCTCTCTCTCTCTCTCTCTCTCTGCTAATCCAATGCTTTCCGCGTGTTCCGCTAGAGTTTGCCTGACTGTCCCATCTGTTGCGCGTCACTGCTCCTATTTACACCCACCACCATTCCAAATGGATTCTAAAAAAAGTACTCAGAACTAAAAACCTTGCTCAGTTCGGTTGTCACTTTTTCGTCGGCGTAATAGTAAACTAATTCATAGTTGCGCACTAGCAAAATTAGGGTTCGGTAGTTTTGGTACAGTACATAAACAACATAGTAATTGATAGGATTACCGGTACTTCTGATAGGAAAAGGAACTTCTTTTGCGCATAATTAGAACCGTACAGCTTTCGGTGACGGTCCGATGTATATTTTATATCCTTACCAAATACAAACTGCATTTTATAAGTAATAAAAATTAGTTGATCTCATAACTTCTGCAACCAAAGCAATTAATTTTGATGTAAGGACAGTTTAAATGCACGAACATAAAAAAATATATGTAATTGTTGTTATTTGGTACAAAATGGAACGTTCTTCATTATGATCAAAGTCAAGAGTTTCCTTTTATTATTGGTGACTGCAAAAGTTGTTTCACGTCACAAATCAACACATTTCGAATAAAATCTGGATTCACCACTGACAGTTTCAATTTTCAGAGTGAGATTTTCACTCTGCAGCGGAGTGTGCGCTGATATGAAACTTCCTGACAGATTAAAACTGCGTGTCGGCCCAAGACTCGAACTCGGGACCTTTGCCTTTCGGAGGCAAGTGCTCTAACAACTTTTTTTTATAATGTATTATAGTAGGAAAAATTGGGGTAAAGGTGGTTTGAAGCTCAGACTGAGACTTCAACGCTACTATTTTTTTACTTTTTTTCCCAGTGTCAGACTTACAATCTTTGCTGACATACATTTTGTTGTACTACCTACCGCATAAATAGTGTCTACAATGTCCAAATGTTGAGAAATAGTGGCTAATTAGAAAATTAAGTAATTAAGGAAATGAATAAAACTGAAAATGTCCGAATGAAAGACATGAAGACATTGCGGATAGTACAAATAGAAAAGAAACATGCTCCTGTAGCAATGAAATGAAATTCGTGTCGGGAGCGCCACCTGCACACGACCCGACGTTCGATAGAGCAAGAGAGCCATCTATCGACTCGTTCTCCAGACGTTGGTGTAAGACTTGGTCGTCTTCTCGAAAGTAACTAAGGGTCCTAAGTGTGATCGATGCCTATCTCGGTTTCTTCGTCTATCTCATCTCTCACCCGTCACACCCCATCTGGCCGGCGGGTCGGTAAATGTAGGTCGCAAGTAATTAGCGAAGTCTTGCCCATATTTCTTATGCTGTTGCAGTTTCGTGTGTCCGTCCAGGAGAAAATGCCAAAAATCCATTCGGTCCTTTTCCGATTCGTTATAGACGTAGCCCACCACCATTCCCCGTACCCATGTCACTGCGTTGGTTTTTTGGACCGGGAAATAAGATTCTTGGGGGAAAAAAAGTGTGTCTGATGAAACTGTGTGAGGGGCGGAGCGTAACAGGAACGCCAATATCTGTTGTGCCAAGTGCCACACTGGAGCCGTCCCACTACATGCTAAACAATGTTCATCAGTGTCCACTGTTGCGCAGCCTAAACATAGTGGAGTCTCTGCCAAATGAATCGCGTGCCGCCGTTGATTCGTTGCGAACTTCTTATTTACCACCACATACAATGTTCAGCGTACCGACGTTGGGAGGTAAACGTTCCGTATAACGCGCCATATCTGTCGAACAACTGAGCTACCTAAGCACGAATTACGCCCCGTCCTCACAGCTTTACTTCTGCCAGTACCTCGTCTCTTACCTTCCAAACTTTACAGTTTTAATCTGTCAGGAAGTTTCATATCAGCGCACACTCCGCTGCAGAGTGAAAATCTCATTCTGGAAAACATCCCCAAGGCTGTGGCTAAGCCGTGTCTCTGCAGTATACTTTCTTTCAGGAGTGCTAGTTCTGCAAGGTTCGCAGGAGAGCTTCTGTAAAGATTGTAAGGTAGGAGACGAGGTACTGGCAGAAATAAAGCTGTGAGAAGGGGGCGTGACACGTGCTTGGGTAGCTCAGTTGATAGAGCTGTTGTCCGTGAAACGTAAAGGTCCCGAGTTCGAGTCTCGATCCTGCAGACAGTTTTAATTTGTCAGGAAGTTTCAGTTTCAATTTTGCTATAAATACTGTTTATTTTTAAATAAAGACAGGGATACCTATTAGAACAAAAATGTTCCTTAAGTTACGCGGCCCTATATATAATCTCACTCAGTTTCTAGACGGTTCTCTTCTTCTAGTTTCTAAAGGAATCTATTAGGACACTGACTGCATACGCAGAGAGGTAACACCCGACAGCTACGCAACACTTCTAACGTACCGGTACCGCGATTACGATCTCAACGGACCAAGGTTACCAGGAAAACTACCGAAGCCTACGCTTTCTTATGATAGTCTACTGTAGCCTACGGTAATTTTACCACTCTAAACAAAGCACATCAACAACGTGTGGACTAGACGTGGAGCAGGGGCTGGTACAATCTATAGGGCTCGATATGGCACGTGAATTACTACGGTAAAGCCGTTCTCAACCATAAATTTGGGTTGCATACCGCAAAGTCCCTGGACCGTTAAGCTGCGGGGATTCTTCTCTTGGCAGATGTTTCATCGCCAAATTGATAGACTGATTACAGGATGTGATTCGCAGTAAATACACACTTCAAAGAAAGTTCTGAACCACCCTGGTTCCCAGAGCTCCTGAAGATAGACGTTGACTGTGGATATTGTATCACAGACACACTTCCTGTGACTGTTCGCAGATGTCACTAAACCCGCCCAAAGATGTAACCAAACATGCATGAGCAGCGCCTATTAGACGGAGTGTGTCCGACAGCCGATCAGTTCCAGTCATTCCACCGGGAAGGAGGTACACGGCTCGTGTTGTCTGTAGTTCAACCATGCCTAGACTGTCAGTACCGTGGTTCGATCGCGTCTGCGTTGTTATGAAGCAAAGCCATATTGTTCGGAGATGGAGGAGATAGAGGGACTGTTGATGACGCGTCCCGGTTAGGCCGCCCAAGGGCTACAACTGCAGTGAATGACCGCCTCCTACGGATTATGGCTCGGAGGAACTCTGAAAGCAACGCCACCATGTTCAGTAATGCTTTTCGTGCAACCACAGGACATCGTGTTACGTCTCAAACTGTGCGCAATATGCTGCATGATGTGCAACTTCATTCCCGACGTCCATGGCGAGGTCCATCTTTGCAACTACGACACCATGCAGCACGGTACAGATGGGCCCAACAACATGCCGAATGGACCACTCAGGATTGGCATCACGTTCTCTTCACGGATGAGTGTCGCATATGTCTGCAACCAGACAATCGTCGGAGACGTGTTTGGAAGCGACCCGGTCAGGCTGAACGCTTTAGACACACTGTCGAGCGTGTTCAGCAAGTTGAAAGTTCCCTGCTGTTTTGCGGTGGCATTATGTGGGACCGTCGTACGACTCTGGTGGTCATGGAAGAAGCCGTAACGGCTGTACGATACGTGAATGCCATCCTGCCACCGATAGTGCAACCATATCGGCAGGATACTGGCGAGGCATTATGATGTATCATGCAGCGTAACTTGCTATGACGGTGCGAGAGTGAGAGAGAGACAAAGATATTGTTTATTACTGTGTGGCTGTCAGCGCATATATAATTATTCTTAGGTTATAGAGCTTTTGTTCTTGTTAAGAGTAAATTTTACAAGAAGAGAGCCATTCTTGTGATGTAAAAAACCGACGCCATTGCGAGTTTTTGATTCACATTGTAAAATATACGTGTATATGGAAGGAAATCAGCTAATAGAACAATAAAATATTGTTCATTTCAAGAAGGTACGTGATGTTCTACACCCAGCGTATACTTCTATTATGATTTAATAATAAATACCAGCTTGAGAACAGTTCCGACGGGAGCGTTCAGTTCTAGTGAAATAGTTCGATGTTTTCTTCGGAAAAGAAGTCATGTCATGGATCACAGTACCTGGACATTTCTCAGAACTGAAAGCAATCTGATTGCTATCCAACAGAGCCCCGAAGAATATTTCTCCGTACTTTGGTCAACACGGTATCTGCAGCATCTGGAGCAGATTTCTACAATAGCGGAAGCGTTTAATCGCTATCAGTTTCACATATCGCCCTGTGTACACTGTATGTATTTACCCACAACAGTGAACATACGGTTACTCACACACATAGAAAGACAATACAAGGTGGTGTGGGAAACATTTCAGTATAAAGGTCCTGTAGAGCTAAACAGTAATTAGCCTAGTAGTAGTAGTAAACAAAATTTATTTTTTTCATAGGAGCCTTTATAGCATTCGTCTTCTTGGGCGACAATTCGCACCCCCATCGTGCACATCTTATGAATGACTTCTTTCATGATAACGACTTCGCTCGACTTGAGTGGTCAGCATGTTCTCCAGACATGAACCCTATCGAACATTCCTCGGATAGATTGAAAAGAGCTGTTTATGGACGACGTGACCCACCAGCCACTCTGAGGGATCTACGGCGAATCGCCATTGAGGAGTGGGACAATCTGGACCAACAGTGCCTTGATGAAGTTGTGGATAGTATGCCACGACGAATACAGGCACGCATCAGTGCAAGAGGACATGCTACTGGGTATTAGAGGTACCGGTGTGTACAGCATTCTGGACCACCATCTCTGAAGGTCTCGTTGTATGGTGGTACAACATGCAGTGTGTGGTTTTTTGAGCAATAGAAAGGAGGAAATGATGTTTATGTTGATCTCTATACCAATTTTGTGTACAGGTTCCGGAATTCTCGGAATCGAGGTGATGCATTACTATTCTTGATGTGTGTATGACGAACATTGTAATATACAGGGTGGCCAGAAACAGTCTGGAAAGCAAATGGTTTCCAGCGTGGGTTGAGTTTAGAAATAATTGTTAAGAACAAAATTCGATACATTGTACTTTTTCTGAGAGAACTAGAATTGAAGTGAGCCAATAAGGCTGTTGCGAGCGTAAATTGAAGCGGCCCGTCAGTATCAGTGTCGCCAAGCGCGTTCTTCGTCTGATTACCTAAAACCGAACAAGAGAGTAGTACAAAGATTGAACATGGGACCGTAGCAGGGATCGAACTTGAGCCAAAGGCTCAGCAGTGTCCTGTACTAGCGTCTACACTATGAGAACCATCGACTCTAATTGTCTCTGGTGGGTCGCTTGAATCTGCGTGCTAACTTCAATGCTAATTGTCTAGAAAATGGGGCAATACGTCGAATTTTTTTCTTAACAATTATTTCTCAGCAGAACTGCAACATCTTTGCAAGCTTTTGAGACAGTTTCTCATTACACCCTGTATTCAGTAAAACATATGAATGAGAGGTAGCAATGTCACAAGTTTTGTAGCACGCACTCACAAATCTGATGGCACGAAAACATCCTGATGTAGGACAAGGAATTAACGCAAGAAAATACAGCAAACACATTGAACTTAAACGAGATTACGTCCAGCCCCTAGAAAGCGAGGAGTAGTTGAACGAAAGAATGATACGATGGTAACCATAAGATCCATATAGCGAAAATAAGAGCAGGGACCGAACGGTTTCGCCCACCTCTTTAAGATTTGTGAGGTCGCTATGTCGGGTGTTCGCTTTGCAAGCGTTGTAATTGCTCGGTAGTAACCAACGTGGCTGCTGCAAGTTTCCGAATGCAAATCACACTAATCTACACGGATGGCCCTAACACATAGCCGCTCCGAAGGTGATGAGAGGCAACACTTGAATATCAAAATACCAGTCACTTTCGCAGTACTACCGTCCGCGAAGTGAAAGTGTCCGTGATCAGCAACCGAATGCCTGGAATGTGGCTCTCGGCGCTGTTTATTATCTCTGGCATCGCACTGCAGTCTGCGATCACAGTTCTCAAGTCGGTCCCAGCAGCCAACACGACAGTGGGAGGGAATGAATCGTTCGTGCACCCACGCCCAGGAGGACGGCTTGTTCTCTTTGCCTCTCATGTTGGAACACCTGTTTGGGCGCGAATTCTCCGAACGAGGGGAAACTGCTACAAATGGTTCAAATGGCTCTAAGCACTATGGGTCTTAACATCTGAGGTCATCAGTCCCCTAGAACTTAGAACTACTTAAACCTAACTAACCTAACGGCATCACACACATCCATGGCCGAGGCAGGATTCGAACCTGCGACCGTAGGAGCCGCGTGGTTCCGAACTGAAGCGCCTAGAACCGCTCGGTCACAGCGGCCCATACATTCCACATCCACTCATAATAGCATACACTGTACAGCCATATCCGGGGGTCTCTTGAGTGAGACCCCCAACCTACCGACTTGATTATTATGTTCACCTTATTTAACTATTGTCGAGCCTACTACTATTCATTACGTTTTCAGCTTTTTCACTTCTAAAGAATCCCTTCTCACCCAGTTACAAGAAACTGTTTATTTTATTACTGTCTTACTACTGCATGGGGTCGGCGGGGGTCAGACTAGTTAGAGGAGGCAATCGCCGCAGATGAGGAAGGAAAGGTGAGCAGGGTGGGGGAGGGGAGGGGGAGGAGAGGGGGAAAGCACGTTGGTGGCTCGTCTGCCCTCTGAATCGTTAACCAGCCCGACCCATACATTTGTTCCTCTTATTCTCATATATGGCATCACCACTGTTTCCAGTGCTTCGATTCTACCACTCTTAGAGACTATAAGAGTTCGTTCAAAATTCTGGATGATTTCACTATCTACAGATGGACTATCCAATGGCCGATGGACTGATGACCTGCCTTAAAATTTCCCTCCCCTTCCCTGCCCCAGCGAGTCAACCATCCAATTGTACAGATGCATATGCAACACATCGGGCACACAAACCGTTTAAACGGCTCCCTTTGATGGTTTGGATCAGACTTCACAGGGAAAGCGGATTCCCCCATCCCCTCAGGCGCCTATCTACCCCAGTAGTATAAGAACTGAATCTAAAGCTATCCAGCTAACTGTAAGATTGAATGCCGTGGCAGTAGCGAACTGAGATCCTAAATTCTGTCATTCACAGTTACGGAATTTTTGGAACGGTTAACAATAGGTGTTCGGAAACATTTGGCCACATAATGTGCATACCTGCACTGTATGCGTAATTATTGCCCCTCCTGACGTTCCTGTTGGCCTCTAACTGATGGTCTAACCAAAATACGGAAATATTTCTTCACGTGGACACTCACATCCAATGTTTCTAAAATCGAAATCAGTTTCCACTTGCACAACAAAGAGGCAGATTATAAACTACAGATCATGTGAACGATACAGTGCTTCCCTATCAGACTCACCAAAAGTATTGTAAGTAGGCTGTTTAGGTTCATATATAGGTAACGCCACCGCCACCTAGCGCTCTGTATGAAAGTCACTGGCTGTGCTGTGTTCAATCTGTGGCTGAGTGGCATTGTTGGAATTTGCTATTGTAGTGTTGGGCAGTTGGCTGTTAACAGCCAACTGATATATATATATATATATATATATATATATATATATATATATATATATATATATATATATATATATAATGACTTTTGAACACTATTAAGGTAAATACATTGTTTGTTCTTTATCAAAATCTTTCATTTGGTAACTATGCCTATCAGTAGTTAGTGACTTCAGTAGTTAGAATCTTTTATGTAGCTGGCAGTATTGGCGCTCGCTGTATTGCAGTAGTTCAGGTAATGAAGATTTTTGTGAGGTAAGTGATTCATGAAAGGTATAGGTTATTGTTAGTCAGGGCCATTCTTTTGTAGGGATTATTATAAGTCAGATTGCGTTGCGCTAAAAATATGTGTGTCAGTTTAGTAATGATCAGAATAATGTCTGAGTACGTTCAGTTTTGCTCAGCTGTTTGAAAATCAAATAACGTAAGAGGCTTATCAGCACAATCATTCATTAATTTTTCTAAGGGGACGTTTCAGTATATTGGAATGACTGTTAATAGAAAACGTTCAGGAACTTCTCGTAAAAACTTCTAGAAAATTAAGCACACACAACAACCTTATCCAGAACGTCTGCGGTACTAACTAGGGAGCGTCAGCAGATATGCTTCGAACGCTCATCTTTCTAGGGTTGAATGTTGTGCTCCGTTGTGGCCAAGCAGTCCTCACGTAAATAACATAGACACTCAGCTCAGTACAACCATGACAATCATTTCTTAATGCATAAAAACTACTCTCTTATGCTGGTTTCCAGCATTCAGCCACTTAGCTCTTGCTCTTTTAAGAATACGAGATGCCTCGCTGAAAGACTATTCCAACGTAATGAATAATTATCGACATTCCATCCATGAAGGTATTCCTAAGTTGACAAAAAATCGACTTCATTCCAGAAATCCACTCCAGCGACTGACCCAGCAGCTTGCTGATAGAAACTTCACCACCGACAGCAAATGGCATGAAACTGGACTGTGAATCCTCAACCTTATAGCAACATCTTATTGCCGTCTACAGAGACCCAAGGACTTTGAACTCCGACGGCATGAGTGGGAAAATATAAATCACATACAAACAGGACATGGAACGTGTGCATACAATCCGGACAAATGTGGTAAGAAGCCCAAGCTGTGACTGTGGAGCACCGAACCACACCTTCCGTCACATTTTCGAAGAGTGTAAATTAAGCGCTTACCTGGGTTATCCAAACGACTTCGTCATGGCTACAGCGTCAAGCCTTGACTGCATAAGGAAACTGGACGTCAGACTATAACGCCTGTTTTTAATGTATTATCTGTGCTTATGTTTATTTACGTATTCTTTTTTGTGAACTTGACTGTATTTCATGTTTATTCTAACACGCTAAATAATTGTTGGATGAAATTAAGACCTCACGTTTTGCAGCATTGAGCAGTGAATGTTAGATTGCCGGGATATGATACAGATTTCATTCTGTGGGAGCCTGTTGAAGATGTTATCGTGATCGAGAATTTCACTAGAAACTCTGAACAAATTAGAGATCAGTTTCATTTTCTGTAACGAGAGTCGCAGCGCCGGAGTACACACTGCTCCGAACGGTCCCCCTCGGCGTTTGCCCAGCCAGTCGGAATTCAGCTCTTCGTCCCGCGCTCAGCGCCATTTGTGCACCGACGTGCCGTCATCGCCGAACGTGCATTGAGCGGGACCAATCATGATTCGCTGCTGCTTCGCGCCTCAGTTGCGACCTGTGAGAGGGGGTAAGCATGCCAGCGGAGAACAATGATCTGCTCGTATATATTCTCTGCACCGATGGGCGCGATGCCAATCCGCTGTCCGTAATGGAAACTGACAGCTCCTTGCGAAGTTCGGTTTCCTGCAACAGCCAATTTTTGAAAACTTATTGTAGCAAATACGACAACCAAAAGTCATACATAGCTGGCCACTAATCCATTAATCATAATTAAGGGAGTAACGAAATAATAAGCAATTGATGTTCTGTAGATCAAAATTAAGGAAAGATTGTTTACGGAACTCAGTCTGAGAACAACCGATTTAATAACCTTCAGAAGGGAAAACGAAAAGAAATTTAGAAAAAGTCTAGTAAATATCTAGCGTCGGAAGTCTTTACAGCAGATATGCCATTGTCTTCCTACAGTTTGTCAATTTTCCGTTAACATCGCAATTACAGGCAATAATTATTGGGCTACCTGAACTGGGAAAAAGTTGTTAAAGGGAAAAGAGGGTCTGGAGTTTCGCGATAGGTTTCACGTCCATGTAGTGAACACCGCTTCAAAACTTACGAGATATTAGACTCAGACGAGATATAAATGTTAGGGACTCTGAAACATTTTGGTAATCTGTATAGTTGCCACTTTCGTGTTGTCCAAACACTTGACTTACTGAATTTAATTATGCTTTAACCACTTCATTTACGAGACGTTCAAAATTTGCTAGAGATTATTTATTTACTTATTTATTTATTAGGGCCTTAAGGCGCTCTCTTACGTCTGACCAGGAACAACACCTACCAAAGACGTTAAAAAAAATTCACGGGAGTTATAAGAATCGTAATAATAATAAAATAATAGCAGTACTAACAATGATAATAATAATTAACAACAATAAAAATTATTATAATTATAATAATGAAAATAATAGTTGACGATAATAATGCTCAATCTACAGTGGACACTATAAGATCCCGAACACGATCCCAGCAGAGACGTCGAAACATCGATTGTTTGAAAAAATATGTGTCGGCCTAATAACACAGAAGAATTTAACATCATTGACAACGGTCACGAAAGCCTGCAGACTTACGTAACAACAACAACAACAACAATAACAATAATAATAATAATGACAATCATAATAAATAGTATTAAGAACGATATAAAGTAGTATAGCACATGTGCGTGCATGTTTAGGATTATACAGAGTGTTCGGAAATTTCTGTTACAAACTTCTAGGACTTATAGAGGGGAGTGGGTACATAATATTTTGAATGTCCGAGAACGTACCGATTCCATTCTACCCACGACGGTTTCAATTCAGATGTGTAACGCGTCCACATCTGCTGAGGGAAGATAGATAGGCCGAAGTGATCCAAGCGCGTGGCCGCCGCTATCGCCGAATTTAATTCCTATGCAGTGGTTCTTGTGGTGTCGTATATAACGTTCAGCTTACGAGACTCTTGTAGAGACAGAGAGAGCTCTGCTGGCACGAGTTCAGACCGCTGCGCTACAAACTGAAGAGACATCCTGTGGGATGGAGAGTATACCAGAACACCCTTCTTTGGTTCAATGTCTGTAACAACGTCGGTGGTCGCCACATCGCGTCGCTGTTAGAATGCATCCGTACTGTTCTGTACGGGCAGTATGATGGATTCTTTTTTGTTTCGGAATAATGTTTAAGTGTTAATACAAATGTGCTTGCGTGATAAATGAACGTTTCGTTATGTTTCCTTTCGAACTGTTACCTAATAACTGTTCTGCGTTGCACCTAATTCTGTTCTTTAAGCAGAAGTGGATGAGTTAAACATCTGAACTGAAACAGTTGTAAAACGGAAACGGTGCATTCCCGGACACGGGTCCTTATTCGAAATATCATGTGCACTCTCCCCTCTTATGAATCCTAGAAGTTTGTAATCGGTATTCCCGAACACCCTGAAGAAGAGGAAGGGATAAAGAAAGAAGGTAATATTGATATCTGAGTGGCAGCGGCTGTTACGAAAGAACAGAATTTTAAGAACTGTGCCAGCATGGGAGAGGGAAACGTTTTGTGGGAGAACAGTCTGACGAGAGTGAGATGCAGATTAGTGTAGACGACAGTGGCTATTATGATAGAGGGTGGACCATTAATTATCGTTTGAAGTTTGGAAGGAACTTAATTTCTCTGATTTTTTTTTTTTGAGAGATATTGTTCCAAAGTCGAGCTCCTGATACAGAAAATGATTTAAGGACCACTTTAGTGCTATGTGATAGTAGATATACGATTTCACTTCGTTGAGAACGAGTATTTCTGCTGCCCTATTCAGACAGTGGTGTAAGAGTTGAGGTTAAATAAGAGGGAGTGCCTTGACTGAGAAGATAGAGAGTGCGTCGTCAGGCAGACAATTGTTCGTAGGCAGGAGTAATACAGTGAAAATTGAGCACGTCACAAATGTATCGCACACAAGCGTTCATTGCCAGTTATAGCCTGCATAAGCTTTCGTACGAAAGTCCTTGGAGTATATCATTACTGTAGTCAAATGTGAGCAGTAATACTCTACAAGCTGCTTTCTGAGTTCGAAAGAGAATGCTTTATTTTACATTTCTGTAGTGAATGAAGTGAAGCTGATACCGTCTTACGGATTGCAAGTTTTCAGTCCTATCTATGTGATAGTCCACAATAACTGTCAATTTCTTTACAGAAGAGCAAAAGGTTATTTCTGTGCCGTTCAGCATTAAAGGTGGAAAAGATTCTCTGAATTGCGTGGTAGTAAGTCTTCTGTGGGAGACAAAGATTGCTTGTGTTTTATACGGGTTAAGTTTCAAATTTATGCTCTGCGCCCACACATAAAAGGCACGTGAACCAGCATTTCACACTGGATGGTTGTTCACAAGTTTGTCGGAATTGCACTTCGATATAACTGAATGCAGTCAGCATACAGGTATAGTGAGACAAAATAGCTGACATATCATTAACACATAATACTGATCCTTGTGTGACTCCTGATCCTACATCCCTCCAATGCGAGATTTTGGTTGCAACAATACACACTGTTGTCGGGATGTATAAGGTATAAGCGGAAACATTGTACAGCACTTGAAGAAAAATTTTTATTTGTGAGTTTAGAAAACAGAATGTCAGTCAGCACTGTCTAAAGCTTTGCTGAAATCCAAAAATCACACGACATTCACCTGTTGCTTGTCCATAGTTTGTTTCAGTTCGTCACTTACTTTTATAAGAGCGGTCGTCGTAAAGCGATATTGCCGGAAATCCTTCTAGTACTCGTCTAAAAGATTATTTGACGTTAAGTAATCGGTAAGCTGGCTGTTCGTAGACTATGTATTCTAAATTCTTGGATAATGCTGGTAGAACGCAAATGAGCCTGCAGCCAGAAGGTTATTTAGCAGATTCCTTATTAAATAATGGTTCTATGAGTCGCTGCCATGAGGATGTTGAGAAGATACAGGAAGTCAGAGAATGGTTGAGAACGTCTTATTTTGGGCAATAGAGGACCGACGAGAAAACTAATTATTTGCACTGTTATATTATCGTGTCATGCGGCTGCCGAACGAATACGCGCAACGGACTTCCCGATGATTTTTAGAGCTTACCGGCTGCTGATTAAAAACTGCGCATTCAGCGAACGCTATACCCTAGCGTCTAGTATCTATCACCGTCCATAACGGGAGTAAAACTTGCTAAAAATAAACAGCTTTCACATATTTCCGAAGTAGTGTATAATTAATTTTTTCAACCAAAAGTTTAATTTTCGTTTGCGTATTTATGAAGACTAGTTCGAAAATGTGTGATAACTCGTAGACACTCCAGTGCCTCACGTTTATCCTCAGCATATACAAGAACTGAAAGTTATATGGAACTCTTTGCTTTAGGTGGGAAGTTATAGGAATTTCTGCAAACACAAGTCACCTAGCATACTTTTGATGAAAAATGTCACTTCTGAGAAAGCAGATATTTTTTGTTCATCATGCCGATTGCTTTAATGTGGGCCGTCACCATTTCCTCTCCTGTACCAATGTTTTCATCTCACTGTAGTCCTTAGACACAACGTCTTCAGTTATTTGTTATATACACGGTGAGTCACCTAACATTACCGCTGTATATATTTCGTAAACCACATCAAATACTGACGAATCGATTCCACAGACCGAACGTGAGGAGAGGGGCTAGTGTAATTGGTTAATACAAACCATAAAAAATTGCACGGAAGTGTGTTTTTTAACACAAACCTAGGTTTTTTAAAATGGAACCCCGTTAGTTTTGTTAACACATCTGAACATATAAACAAATAGGTAATCAATGCCGTTTGTTGCATTGTAAAATGTTAATTACATCCGTAGATATTGTAACCTAAAGTTGACGCTTGAGTACCACTCCTCCGCTGTTCGATCGTGTGTATCGGAGAGCACTGCAACATACATCGCGTTTCTACAGAATGATCTGCCAACGTTGCTCGAAAATGTCCCACTGGAAACGCGTCGACGTATGTGGTATCAGCATGATGGTGCACCTGCACATTCCGCAATTAACACTAGGCTGACCCTTGACAGGATGTTCGACGGGCGTTTCATAGGACGTGGAGGACGTATAAATTGGCCAGCCCGTTCTCCTGATCTTACACCTCTGGACTTCTTTCTGTGGGGTACCTTAAAGGAGAATGTGTACCGTGATGTGCCTACAACCCCAGAGGATATGAAACAACGTATTGTGACAGCCTGCGGCGACATTACACTGGATGTACTGCGGCGTGTACGACATTCATTACGCCAGAGATTGCAATTGTGTGCAGCAAATGATGGCCACCACATTGAACATCTATTGACCTGACATCTACATCTACATTTATACTCCGCAAGCCACCCAAGGGTGTGTGGCGGAGGGCACTTTACGTGCCACTGTCATTACCTCCCTTTCCTGTTCAAGTCGCGTATGGTTCGCGGGAAGAACGACTGTCTGAAAGCCTCCGTGCGCGCTCTAATCTCTCTAATTTTACATTCGTGATCTCCTCGGGAGGCATAAGTAGGGGGAAGCAATATATTCGATACCTCATCCAGAAACACACCCTCTCGAAACCTGGCGAGCAAGCTACACCGCGATGCAGAGCGCCTCTCTTGCAGAGTCTGCCACTTGAGTTTGTTAAACATCTCCGTAACGCTATCACGGTTACCAAATAGCCGTGTGACGAAACGCGCCGCTCTTCTTTGGATCTTCTCTATCTTCTCCGTCAACCCGATCTGGTACGGATCCTACACTGACGAGCAATACTCAAGTATACGTCGAACGAGTGTTTTGTAAGCCACCTCCTTAGTTGATGGACTACATTTTCTAAGGACTCTCCCAATGAATCTCAACCTAGTACCCACCTTACCAACAATTAATTTTATTTGATCATTCCACTTCAAATCATTCCGCACGCATACTCCCAGATATTTTACAGAAGTAACTGCTACCAGTGTTTGTTCCGCTATCATATAATCATACAATAAAGGATCCTTCTTTCTGTGTATTCGCAATACATTACATTTGTCTATGTTAAGGGTCAGTTGCCACTCCCTACACCAAGTGCCTATCCGCTGCAGATCTTCCTGCATTTCGCTACAATTTTCTAATGCTGCGACTTCTCTGTATACTACAGCATCATCCGCGAAAAGCATCATGGAACTTCCGACACTATCTACTAGGTCATTTATATATATTGTGAAAAGCAATGGTCCCATAACACTCTTCTGTGGCACGCCAGAGGTTACCTTAACGCCTGTAGACGTCTCTCCATTGATAACAACATGCTGTGTTCTGTTTGCTAAAAACTCTTCAATCCAGCCACACAGCTGGTCTGAATATCCCGTAGGCTCTTACTTTGTTTATCAGGCGACAGTGCGGAACTGTATCGAACGCCTTCCGGAAGTCAAGAAAAATAGCATCTACCTGGGAGCCTGTATCTAATATTTTCTGGGTCTCATGAACAAATAAAGCGAGTTGAGTCTCACACGATCGCTGTTTCCGGAATCCATGTTGATTCCTACAGAGTAGATTCTGGGTTTCCAAAAACGACATGATACTCGAGCAAAAAACATGTTCTAAAATTCTACAACAGATCGACGTCAGAGATATAGGTCTATAGTTTTGCGCATCTGCTCGACGACCCTTCTTGAAGACTGGGACTATCTGTGCTCTTTTCCAATCATTTGGAACCTTCCGTTCCTCTAGAGAATTGCGGTACACGGCTGTTAGAAGGGGGGCAAGTTCTTTCGCGTACTCTGTGTAGAATCGAATTGGTATCCCGTCAGGTCCAGTGGACTTTCCTCTGTTGAGTGATTCCAGTTGCTTTTCTATTCCTTGGACACTTATTTCGATGTCAGCCATTTTTTCGTTTGTGCGAGGATTTAGAGGAGGAACTGCAGTGCGGTCTTCCTCTGTGAAACAGCTTTGGAAAAAGGTGTTTAGTATTTCAGCTTTACGCGTGTCATTCTCTGTTTCAATGCCATCATCATCCTGGAGTGTCTGGATATGCTGTTTCGAGCCACTTACTGATTTAACGTAAGACCAGAACTTCCTAGGATTTTCTGTCAAGTCGGTACATAGAATTTTACTTTCGAATTCACTGAACGCTTCACGCATAGCCCTCCTTACGCTAACTTTGACATCGTTTAGCTTCTGTTTGTCTGAGATGTTTTGGCTGCGTTTAAACTTGGAGTAAAGCTCTCTTTGCTTTCGCAGTAGTTCCCTAACTTTTTTGTTTTACCACGGTGGGTTTTTCCCGTCCCTCAAGTTTTACTCGGCACGTACCTGTCTAAAACGCATTTTTCGATTGCCTTGAACTTTTTCCATAAACACTCAACATTGTCAGTGTCGGAACAGAAATTTTCGTTTTGATCTGTAAGGTACTCTGAAATCTGCCTTTTATTACTCTTGCTAAACAGATAAACCTTCCTCCTTTTTTTTATATTCCTATTAACTTCCATATTCAGGGATGCTGCAACGGCCTTATGATCACTGAGTCCCTGTTCTGCACATACAGAGTCGAAAAGTTCGGGTCTGTTTGTTATCAGTAGGTCCAAGATGTTATCTCCACGAGTCGGTTCTCTGTTTAATTGCTCGAGGTAATTTTCTGATAGTGCACTCAGTACAATGTCACTCGATGCTCTGTCCCTACCACCCGTCCTAAACATCTGAGTGTCCCAGTCTATATCTGGTAAATTGAAATCTCCACCTAAGACTATAACATGCTGAGAAAATTTATGTGAAATGTATTCCAAATTTTCTCTCAGTTGTTCTGCCACTAATGCTGCTGAGTCGGGAGGTCGGTAAAAGGAGCCAATTATTAACCTAGCTCGGTTGTTGAGTGTAACCTCCACCCACAATAATTCACAGGAACTATCCACTTCTACTTCACTACAGGATAAACTACTACTAACAGCGACGAACACTCCACCACCGGTTGCATGCAATCTATCCTTTCTAAACACCGTCTGTGCCTTTGTAAAAATTTCGGCAGAATTTATCTCTGGCTTAAGCCAGCTTTCTGTACCTATAACGATTTCAGCTTCGGTGCTTTCTATCAGCGCTTGAAGTTCCGGTACTTTACCAACGCAGCTTCGACAGTTTACAATTACAATACCGATTGCTGCTTGGTCCCCGCATGTCCTGACTTTGCCCCGTTGAGGCTGTTGCCGTTTCTGTACTTGCCCAAGGCCATCTAACCTAAAAAACCCTACCAGCCCAGGCCACACAACCCCTGCTACCCGTGTAGCCGCTTGTTGCGTGTAGTGAACTCCTGACCTATCCAGTTGAACCCGAAACCCCACCACCCTATGGCGCAAGTCGAGGAATCTGCAGCCCACACGGTCACAGAACCGTCTCAGCCTCTGATTCAGACCCTCCAATCGGCTCTGTACCAAAGGTCCACAGTCAGTCCTGTCGACGATGCTGCAGATGGTGAGCTCTGCTTTCATCCCGCTAGCGAGACTGGCAGTCTCCACCAAATCAGATAGCCGCCGGAAGCCAGAGAGGATTTCCTCCGATCCATAGCGACACACATCATTGGTGCCGACATGAGCGACCACCTGCAGATGGGTGCACCCTGTACCCTTCATGGCATCCGGAAGGACCCTTTCCACATCTGGAATGACTCCCCCCGGTATGCACACGGAGTGCACATTGGTTTTCTTCCCCTCTCTTGCTGCCACATGTCGGGACACACTCTATTCCACACCGTAATTGAAAACGGAAACCACGTGTGTACGTGTACCTCACCCCTCATGGTAATGTACACGTGCGTCAGTGAAAAAGACCAATAAAAAGGTGTTAGCATGTGGACGTAATGTGCTGTTCCAGTCTCTTCTGTACCTAAGGTCCATCACCGTTCCCTTTGGATCCCTACGTAATTCGGTGCTCTCCGATACACACGATCGAACAGTGGAGGAGTGGTACTCAAGCGTCAACTTTAGGTTACAGTATCTCCGGATGTAATTAACATTTTACAATGCAACAAACGGCACTGATTACGTATTTGTTTGTATGTTCAGATGTGCTAACAAAACTAACGTGGTTCGATTTAAAAAAAACGTAGGTTTGTGTTAAAAAACATACTTCCGTGCATTTCTGTATGGTTTGTATTAAACAATTACGCTAGCCCCTCTCCTCACGTTCGGTCTGTGGGATCGGTTCTTCAGTATTTGATGTGGTTTACGAAATATATCCAGCGGTAACTTTAGGTGACTCACCCTGTATATTCCAATCTCTGTCTTTCCCTACAGTTTTAACACTTAACGGCTGTCTTAGTTCCATACAAGGTAAGCCTTAATACATGTCTATCATTCTGCCCCTTCTCTTACTTAGTGGTTTCCTCATAGTATGTTACTACCATGTAAGTAGAGGTAGAGAAGGGGTTGTTGCAGTCTCTCTCCTCTCCCTTCCACCCCTCTCCTAACTTATCGTCATGCCCACTTTTACTGTGTAGCTCATATGCATACGATTATAGGAAGATCCTGTACTGAACAGACTTGGAACCTGTAAACACTCTGGAAGGTTAAAATGGCTCAAATGGCTCTGAGCACTATGGGACTTAACATCTATGGTCACCAGTCCCCTAGAACTTAGAACTACTTAAACCTAACTAACCTAAGGACATCACACAACACCCAGTCATCAGGAGGCAGAGAAAATCCCTGACCCCGCCGGGAATCGAACCCGGAAACCCGGGCGCGGGAAGCGAGAACGCTACCGGAAGGTTAGACATAGGAACAACACCGTAGTCACATTCGTGCACTTTAAAAAGGCCTATGACTCAATAGACCGGCAGACCCTCTTTGACTCACAAGAAGAACATGGGAGAGACAGAAAAACTAGGGTACTCATAAAGCACTCATAGACACCACGTCCAAAATAAAATGTATGGGAGAAATTTCAGTACCGTTCCAGATGCACACAGGTACCAGACAAGGAGTCGGTCCGTCATCACTTTTATTCAGCGTGGTTTTGGGCAAAAGTATCAATCAACAGGAATGAATTGGCATTTGGACTGGAGAGCAATTCTACTGCTGCCAACGTATGTTTCGTGTAAGGATCACGACTATAAGATAAGAGAAATTAGAGCTCGTATGAATATGTGCAGAAGGGTCGTTTTTTCCTCATTGTGTTTGTGAGTGGAACGGGAGAGGAAATGACTAGTAGTGATACAATGTAAGCTTTTATTTGTTTGTCCTGTCACGCAGGCGATAGATCTACACTAAAGGGACAACTACAGTCATTGGTTCACTACCTTGATACTTCCAAGAAATGTGAATATCTTCATGCAATTACTTTATTTTCATAACTAGCTGAGTATCCATCATTACCTGGGCATGTATTTATTCCAATTCTATTACTCCATCTTCTCCTCTCCAGTCTCTTTGTCCACCTCCTTCTCCTCTCTCTGTCTACATTCTCTTCTCTTCTTGCAGCTCATCTCCTCCCCTCTCTCTCGGTCCATCGTCTCATTCCTTTCTCTATTCATTTCCCCCTCCCTGCGTCTTTATCCATCTCCTCCTCCTCCTCTCCCAGCCCATCATCTTCTCCCCCATCTGACCATCTCCTCCTCTTCTCTTTCCCTGTCCATTCCCCTCGCTCCCACCCCCCGCCTCCCATTCTGTTCATCTCCTCCGCAACTATATCTCCGTCCATCTCCTCCATCCTCCTCTACGTACCCATCTACCCCCCCCCTCCCCCCGCATTCTCTTTCTCTCTCCACGTCATCACTTTCACCCTAATAGGAAGTTGCTGGTTCTTATCCCCATAGCATTTTTTTTCCAGATAGGATATAATATGTGTATCAAGTTTCGTTGAAATAGATTCTGGGATTTTGGAGGAGTTTCTTCATCTGTGGCTTTGCCCACATTTGCACATGCAACGAATATTTAATATATTTGACACATTTGTGTACACGTATTTCACCTACATCTTTACCGAGTTTGCTCTACAGCTTCGTTTTCACGTAGCTCAATGTTTGACTCATATCTCCTGACCTATGTGTTGTACAATAATATAATTATGTAGACATATTTAGCGGCATATATGGACGCTGTCTGTGAAATGTGTTGCGAATAGAGTTAGTAGCAAAGAAATAATAAATTTAAACGTTATGCCTTATGCAGTAGTTCTACTGCAAGAACAGTGAAAATGTAGTAAGCAATAAACTTTTTACCTCTCACCATTTTGCGGGGGCTGTTAGGGAGAATAATTTTCGTATAGGTTTTTAATTATGTGTAAAGTTTGTTGGAACTCACTAAGTTCTCTCATTCTCAAATACTCGATGAATAAAGGCTGGGGAATTGCATGTCGTAGGATAGACTTCTTTTTCACCCCGACCTCCACCCCTCTGACAGGTAGGTGATTCTTATCCACAGAGCGATTCTTTCCAGACAGTAAGTAATACAGTGATATAACACTAATCAGTAAGTGTACACCAACTGCAGTCCAATGTCCCTTCTGTAACTACCGTAGATGACAAAAATGTTTGTTCTTTGGTACGCAATCAGACACTTACTCACAAAGCACATTGGATATGTTCAACGCCCAAGTACCTAACGTATGAGGTGGGGGCAGTGCTTTCCTACGATCAATTTTACTCGATGGATACCTGTGTGACGAAGAAACAGTTCAGGCGTTCACAAACATTGTGAACATTAACATACTTAGCAACAACAATAACAGTGTGTAGCATTCCTCTCTGCCATGTGAAAGGTGTTTACAGTCATGGTATGTTAGAAAGTGACGGTATCAACTCTGAACATGACGGATGATGCTACCCGTACACTACACTTGGCATCTGAAATGCAGTCCACTAACTCTAACTCTATTGAACAGAGATAATATCAAAACTGGACCAGTTACCATCGCATCTGACAAGGACGTTATCGTGATTATTATGCACACATTAATCAAATCATAAAAAAAGCAAACTTACATGAAATTTTGTACTAAACTGTATTGTTAATGGAGACATGCCACTCTACATTATAAATAATAAATTGAGTGTAACAACAAATGCTAAATTGTGAAGTGGTCTTCGGACATTAAGATGCTATGTTCTTGTGATGTTTATAACATCTGGGAAGAGTCAGTAATCAATCAGTTTAATTGTCAGGAGCAAAGCAAGGAAATTTTAAAGGCTGCAATAGATGCTCTTGTAGGAGATATAGCAACTGCAATTGTGCTTCATACGGATATGATAGTAAGTATTACGTCCACCAGTTTTGTGTAATAAAATAAGAGAGGTTACAAAGGTACCCACATACCCTGTCCAAAACTGTTGAACTATGGGTGCTGGTGGAGTTAAACCACGAAATCTCAGCATCCAGACACAAGTAGAAGTAAGAGTAGGAAATGGACTAATACAATGCCGATTTTTAATCACAAATAGAAGTGTCGAATGTAGTGTGGGACTAGACATTTTACATAAGAAGGATGCTAAGACCTCTCCATGGTTAAATGCTATTTGTACTTTGACAGCCAAAGAATCACAATAGATCTGATAAAGAAAAAGGTGAACCACGCTAAGTACTGCCAAGGGATAAGAGTTAAGATAGTTAAAGCCAAAACTGCACCCACCTGTAACATATGTGCGCAATGTAGCACCCCCATGAGATTTATTGCTACAACTCATATTCCACCCCATGTTCAAAGAAAGCATCAGTTAGTAATGAAGTAAAACAGATGCTACAATTGCACATAAATGAACCACACATTTCAACGTAGTGCAGGCCGTTGTTAACTTTTGTGAAATCTGGAGGCAACATTCATTTGGTTTTGGAATGGGGGAAATCAACAAAATTATCATTACTGTATGAACTTGGCCAGAGAATTTGGAAGAGCAATTACAGAATTTTTTTAAGTTGAATTCCTTACTAGCATTGATGTACGAAGTTCCTACTGCCAGGTGAGACTAACCGAAGAATCTAGGAAATACACAGCCTTTATTTTAGCTGGTAGAAGCTGTCAGTTCTACGTGTTGCCATTTGCTGAAATGTAAGCTCAGTAGTATTCCTAACTGCACTAGATATGATATTGGGACCTGAACCACTTGATCAAGTTACACTGTATGTTGACGGTATGCTCATGGCTACACAGAAATGGGAAGAACTTACAGTTACTCGAAAAGATACTAAACAAGTTTTAAAAGGCAGGATTAACAACTAATTTACCAAAATCTAAATTTATGAGAGAAAAGATCAAACTCCTTGGTCATATATTACCTCTACTGTAATAACATCTGACCCTGATAAATTCAGTGCTATCAAAAACTTTCTGTATCCACTTACAAAGAATCAACTAAAAGCATTCTTGGATTTACGTTAATTGTTTCGTAGATCTGTACCTGATCAGCTTTTGGACGGTTCTACCTTACTAGATCTTTTAAAGAAAAATGTACCATGGATCTGGACCAATGAGTGTGAGAGTGACTATGATGCATAGAAAGCAGCCTTCGTAAATTTCACTATTCTCCGTCATTCTGAGGTGAATAAGGATTTTTGTAGAGTTATTGATGCATCATTTTCTGGATTAGGAGCTTGCCTATTTCAGATACATGAGGAAGAAGGAAAACGAGAAAGACAAGTCAAAAGTTTTGTTGGCCACACCTTATCTTAATATGAACGCTCATACTCAGGTACTGAGCCAGAAGCTTTAGGAATAGTTTGAGAATTTTAAAAAATCAACTATTATGTCTACGGAAAGAAAATTATAATCTATTGTGACCATTAAGCACTGAGTTTTCTCAGATACGCAAATTACTGCACCCTCACTTATCACACTGCTCTTGGCTTCTTCAGTAGTACAATTCTGAAATCGTTTACTTATCTGGAAGAGATAATACTGCGGCAGATGCTTTATAAAGACTACCACAAGATTTTTCAGAATATACTGAGCTAGTGGAACAAACGACTCATTGTCGAGTACTATTAACGCAAGGTAAATACTGTCGTCAATATTACTTGGACATCTGCAAGAAAATGGATGAATCACAGGATGCAGACCATCGTTGACAAAAGATAAAATCATTTTTTTCACAGGATCCTGTATACAGACTGAACCAGTACTATGTGATACACTATGATGTTCCTAATTCTGAACACTTGGTTTGTTTGCATTCCTAGCACTTACGAAGACGAATTAATGTGGTATACACATAATGGTTGGAGACATTACGGAGCTTCTAAGTATGAAGATAAAATTAACTTATACTGTTATTTTCCCAACATGAGGAAGCAAACACAGTTACTAATAAAAACCTGTCTCGTTCGTCAAAAATCCAAACCCACTACCAATCACTTCATCCTGTGCTGCATCCTATTGTACCAACATAACAACTTCAAATAGTCTACGTGTGCGTTACCAGTCCCCTTCCCACTACCAGTGGTCGAGTTAAGTATGCTATTGCCTTATGTGATACTCTCACTAACTACCTTAATTTATAGGCTAAAAAGTCAAGAGCAGCGACTCCTATTGGCAATAAAATAGTAAGTCATTACATTCCAACAGCTGGCAAACCCAATTTTACTTGTCACAGAGAATTCACTATGTTCATTAGGACATACGCACACAATCACCAAACAAAATGGGTCGATTATTTGGAACTTTTTGAACAGGTGGTAAACGATCTTCCTTTGCATAACACACAATTTACTCCAGTTGATATGATAAGTAAATCCAGAGCGAAGAATGAATGAATAGATCCACTGCGCGTGGTAGGCAGAGAAGAATGTTCCGTGAGGAAAAGGTTAGGAAAGTATTAATTCTACTGACACAGCAAGCATGCTTACGTAAGTTGTACTATCGTGAGAAATTACAACAAATACGGGCTTAGCAAGCAGAGACTACATTCTTTTAAAAACGCACCCCAAAACATTGCTTCTGCACAAGAAGTATTGGAAGTGGCAATTTTTCGGTTTATCCTAAAGGATATAAAATAATGGGATTATTTTTGCATCAGAATCGAAAGAAATATTTTTTTTTAATGAGTCTTAATTTTTGTACGTGAATTTATGTTTAAGTGTAACCTTAAAGGAACTTTGTAATTAGTTAAGCTATGACATCTACAAGGAAAGGAGGTGCGTTAATGAAGTTAAGGAATAATAATATTACGCATGTGAGACAATTATTTAAGTGTTCTATATAAGACGAGACTTCAAGAACAGGTATTAAGTTAAACCTGTAACTCGTTTCCTGAAATTAACCTAGAGAATAAACACTTTACTACGAACAATGCTGCCTCAGCTATTAGAATATTCACCGATTTGTGAACGTACGTAAATAGTAGAAATACGAATAGTCACTTGCATACTCACTACCTCAAACTCAAGACAAAGAGGGAGGTGTACTGACTCAGTAATTAGGCTATGTGCATAACATTATAAGTACTACTCATGCCAAAGCTATGTAAATATTAGGATAAGAGATGAATGAACACTGTGGTTTGATTTCTCGTGAACTGTACATATGTGTACAGGTTCTGCTCAGCTCTGGGCATTTGTTTTATTACGTTTCTGTATTCCTTCGTATTGTTTTCTATGTTAATGCTACATTTCTATACAGAAATTGAATTTTAACCTGTGATAGACCGTTTTGTCTTGTCCTGAGTAACCATGGTACTCTCTTGAAACCACGTTAGATGAATCAAGCGAGATTCGCTTTTATGAATCTAAGAAATGTCAGTAAATATGAATATGTGATAGCCAACAGAAAATTTTCTTAATTGGAGATATGTACATAGTTAACTTATAATTAGTTTACCTAAGATATTAAGTTAGAAAACCTTGGAATCCGTATGGAAAAATGACGAGAGTATGAACTATGAAACGTATAATAGTGAACTGGGTTGTGTTGAAGTGCAACTTTAAAGAACTACTGCGGTAGTGATTACGATAGGTGATATAACTATGATGGACGCGTATTACGTGAAGTTCGACGGTACGTTCATAGTAGCACAGTGGGACATTGTGAAACAAAGAAGACATGCTGTAATGATAATAAGCTTAAGTAACTACCACATTTAATACGGAACCATTACGTATATAATTGATGCGTGTGTAAATAGATATCAGTTTCCTATTTCAGGTAATATGTTTACTATATAATTAAATTAACTCTTCCTTACTATGTCTTGTGTTTGTCATTCTCTGTATGAGAGTAATTCTATGATACTACTGTTTCATTCACGCCAAAACTGATAAGTTCTCTGAGGTGACTTTGAGGTGTCGGATGAACGAAATTGATGGTACCTGAATATCGCTCCGGTCGATGACTTCAGTAGAGAGGCAGGCTACTGAGATTGACCTTAACACAGCCAAGTGACGTAGCCTGTGCTATTTCTTTTGTACCAATTCCTGTGCTCCTCATTATCTGCAAACGATCCAGAAACCCCCCACCTCAATAAACACAACAGTACCCAGCGTATCACAAGGAAATGAAATTAACTTGTTACTAACACGCCATGATCCTGACATGTGAAAGACACAAAGAATACTAGCCACCAGCGAAAAAGTGTATATGATCAACAAAATATGTGTTGAGCATTTTAGACTAAAAAGTGCAGGAGTGTCGCCATGGCGTGACTGTAAAATATCAGCTGTAGACTGTGACTCGTCTTTTGCTCAAAAGAAACTTTATTCATAGGTAGTTAATTGGACAGGAAATGACAACTTTGTTTAACTATCTAATTAACTAATAGGAAGAACTTGTGTATATTTACACAAAAGCAAACTTTAACCATTGTAATGTATAACTCATTATACTTATCATAAATTAAATACTACGTATAATTTTCCATGTCATTTGAAACATTCCTCCACCAATACGACTTTGAATGGCTACTCCAACATGATGTAACACTTGTCATAGCCTTCCATGGGGATGATATATCTTCATTGATTCTATTGTGAGAGCCTCACTTACCTGTATCTGCCGTTTAGAGATGTGAGTCCTTCAGATCTTTTTTTCCGTAAACTAACATTAATGTAAGACATTATGTTGTTAATCTTAAGTTAAATCATTATAATTATCATAATTTCGACAGGTTTTGAGCTTATATTCATTTCATATACCTGTCCTGTATCCATAATTGTGTAATCGCAATTTATGTTTTAGCCTCATATTTCCGCTGTATTTATAGGTTCGGCGATGTGATGACTACGCGCCACCCTCATGCTATTACGTGATTAATTATTTCACTTATTTTAGAGTCTGCAGTCTGATTTGCCTCGCACTCGAAGTCTGATTTTTTTCTGCTGTTCAGTGCGATACACATCTTCTCATTGTACAGCAATTTCACAACCTCGCACATCATCCAACTCATAGTTACTTAACAGTGAATTTTGCGTCTGTATTCTCGACACAACGTCAAAAGAAGCGACAATACGCGCAGAATCAGCTGCAGTGGGAACTATTCCACGTCATTTCCTTTCCCTCTGCAGCTGCTGTAGTACGTCCCGTCAATGAGAAATTTAACAATGTATCTTGACACTTTAATTTAACAGACTACTGGATATATTACAATAGTCGTCAGTATCTGAAGTACTGCGATGTATTGACCTACGTTTCCCTGTTTTATAGGATAAAGGGATAATGTAGTCTAGAAATACACCGAGGTGACAAACGCATGGGCTGTCTCCAAATATCATGTCGGACCTCCTCCTGAACTGGTGTCGAGGAGCAACTCGTGGCATGGACTGAACAAGCCGTTTGATCCCTGCAGAATTAAATTATTTAGCCATGCTGCCTCTATAGCCGTCCATTAGTGCGAAAGTCTTCCCGGTGCAGGTTTTTGTGCACGAACTGGCCTTTCGATTATGTCACATATATGTTCGATCGGATTCATGACGGGTGATCCGGGTGGTAAAATTATTTACTTGCTTTGTTCAGAATGTTCTTCAAACCAGTTGCGCACAATTGTGGCCCGGTGACATGGTGCATTATCATGCATAAAAGTTCAATCGTTGTTTGGGAACATGAAGTCCATGAATGGCTATAAATGGTTCAATAAATGGTTCAAATGGCTCTAAGCACTATGGGACTTAACATCTGAGGTCAGCCGGCCGAAGTGGCCGTGCGGTTAAAGGCGCTGCAGTCTGGAACCGCAAGACCGCTACGGTCGCAGGTTCGAATCCTGCCTCGGGCATGGATGTTTGTGATGTCCTTAGGTTAGTTAGGTTTAACTAGTTCTAAGTTCTAGGGGACTAATGACCTCAGAAGTTGAGTCCCATAGTGCTCAGAGCCATTTTGAACATCTGAGGTCATAAATCCCTTAGACTTAGAACTACTTAAACCTAACTAACCTAAGGACATCACACACACCCATGCCCGAGGCAGAGTTCGAACCTGCGACCGCAGCAGCAGCACGGTTCCGGACTGAAGCGCCTAGAATAGCTCGGTCACAGCGGCTGGCTACAAATGGTCTGCAAGTCGCCGAACACAACCACTTCCAGACAATGATTGGTTCAGCTGGACTAGAAGACTCAGTCCATTCCATTTAAACCCAGCCCACTCCATAATGGAGTCACCACCACTTTCCACAGTGTCTTGTTGTTGACAACTTGGGCCCATGGCTTTATGTGGTCTGTGCCACAAAGGAGCTCTACCATTAGCTCTTAGCAACTGAAATCTGGACTCATCTGACCAGGATACAGTTTTCCAGTAGTCTAAGCCCAGCCGATATGGTCACGAGCCCACGAGAGGCGCTGCATGCGATTTCGTACTGTTAGCAAAGACACTCGCGTAGGTCACCTCCTCCCATAGTCCATTAATACCAATTTCGTCACACTGTCCTAAAGGATACGTTCGCGAACGTCCCACGTCGGTTTCTGTTGTTGTTTCAAGCAGTGTTGCTCGTCTGTTACTATTGACAACTATGCACAGACGCTGCTGCTCTCGTTAAGCGAAGGTCATCGACCACTGCGTTGTCCGTGGTGAGAGGTAATGCCTGAAATTTGGTATTCTCGGCACACTCTTGATAGTGTGGACCTCGGAATATTGAATTCCCTAATGATTTCGGAAACTGAATGTCCCATGTGTCCAGCCCCAACTACCATAATTACATTGGATTCATTTTCCCCTGAGTACAAATGACACTTCCGCCACTGCACTGCCCTTCTATCCCTTGTGTAAGCGATATTACCACCATCTGTATATGTGCATATCGCTATCCCGTGACTTGTCACCTCAGCGTATGTTGTGGTAAATGTCACACATTTTCGGCAACTGGTAAATAAAAAGCAGACGTATAAAAATGAGTTGAGAGATAGAAAGCATCGTAGAAAACACCCAACCATTAAATGATCAGATATCTTTATGTGAACTGTAGGATCCCTGTAGGTCAGAAGTGGGCAAGTCACAAGTGGTAAAGAAATATACCAGCGTTTATTCGAAGAGGGTATTCCGTAACTATGTTGTTGTTGTTGTGGTCTTCAGTCCAGAGACTGGTTTAATGCGGCTCTCCATGCTACTCTATCCTGTGCAAGCTTCTTCATCTCCCAGTACCCACTGCAGCCTACATCCTTCTGAATATGCTGAGCGTATTCATCTCTTGATCTCCCTCTACGATTTTTCCCCTCCACGCCGCCATTAAATACTAAATTGGCGATCCCTTGATGCTTCAGAACGTGCCCTACCAACCGATCCCTTCTTCTAGTGAAGTTTCGCCACAAATTCCTCTTCTCCCCATTTCTGTTCAGTACCTCCTCATTAGTTACATGATCTATCCATCTAATCCTCAACATTCTTCTGTAGCACCACATTTCGATAGCTTCTATTCTCTTCTTGTCTAAACTATTTATCGTCCATGTTCCACTTCCATACATGGCTACACTCTATACAAATAATTTCAGAAATGACTTCCTGACACTTAAATCTATACTCGATGTTAACAAATTTCTCTTCTTCAGAAACACTTTCCTTCCCATTGCCAGTCCACATTTTATACGCCTCTACTCCAAACATCATCAGTTATTTTTCTCTCCAAATAGCAAAACTTATCTACTACTTTAAGTGTCTCATTCCTAATTTAATTCCCTCAGCATCACCTGATTTAATTCGACTACATTCCATTATACTCGTTTTGCTTTTGTTGATGTCCATTTTATATCCTCCTTTCAAGACACTGTCCATTCCGTTCAACTGCTCTTCTAGGTCCTTTGCTGCCTCTGACAGAATTACAATGTCATCGGCAAACCTCAAACTTTTTATTAATTCTCCATGGATTTTGATTCCTACTCCGTATTTTTCTTTTGTTTCCTTTACTGCTTGCTCAATATACAGATTGAATAACATTGGGGATAGGCTACAACCCCATCTCACTCCTTTCCCAACCACTGCTTCCCTTTCATGCCCCTCGACTCTTATAACTGCCATCTGGTTTTTGTACAAATTGTAAATAGCCTTTCGCTCCCTGTATTTGACCCCTGCCCCTCAGAATTTGAAACAGTGTATTCCAGTCAAAATTGTCAAAAGCTTTCACTAAGTCTACAAATGATAGAAACGTAGGTTTGCTTTTCCTTAATCTATCTTCTAAGATAAGTCGTCAGGTCAGTATTGCCTCACGCGTCTAGCGGTTCAGGCGCTCAGTTCGGAAGCGCGCGACTGCTACGGTCGCAGGTTCGAATCCTGCCTCGGGCATGGATGTGTGTGATGTCCTTAGGTTAGTTAGGTTTAAGTAGTTCTAAGTTCTAGGGGACTGATGACCACAGATGTTAAGTCCCATAGTGCTCAGAGCCAGCCAGCCTCACGTGTTCCAACATTTCTACGGAATCCAAATTGATCTTCCCCGAGGTCGGCTTCTACCAGTTTTTCCATTCGTCTGTAAAGAATTCGTGTTAGTATTTTGCAGCCGTGACTTATTAAACTGATAGTTCGGTAATTTTCGCATCTGTCAACACCTGCTTTCTTTGGTATTGGAATTATAATATTCTTGTTGAAGTCTGAGGGTATTTCACCTGTCTCATAGATCTTGCTCACCAGATGGAACGGTTTTGTCAGGCCTGGCTCTCCCAAGGCTATCAGTAGTTCTGACGGAATGTTGTTTATTCTTGGGGCCTTGTTTGGACTTAGGTCTTTCAGCGCTCTGTCAAACTCTGCACGCAGTATCATATCTCTCACTTCATCGTCATCTACGTCCTCTTCCATTTCCATAATATTGCCCTCAAGTACATCGCCCTTGTATAGACCCTCTATATACTCCTTCCACCTTTCTGCTTTCCCTTCTTTGCTTAGAACTGGTTTTCCATCTGAGCTCTTGATATCCATATAGGTGGTTCTCTTTTCTCCAAAGGTCTCTTTTTAATTTTCCTGTAGGCAGTACTTATCTTACCCCTAGTGATATATGCCTCTACATCCTTACATTTGTCCCCTAGCCATCCCTGCTTATCCATTTTGCTCTTTCTGTCGACCTCATTTTTGAGACATTTGTATTCCTTTTTGCCTACTTCATTTACTGTATTTTTATTTTTTCTTCTTTCATCAATTAAATTCATTATATCTTCTGTTACCCAAGTATTTCTACTAGCCCTCGTCTTTTTGCCTACTTGATCCTCTGCTGCCTTCACTATTTCATCTCTCAAAGCTACCCGTTGTTCTTCTACTGTATTTCGTTCCCCCGCTCTTGTCAATCGTTCCCTTATATTCTCTCTGAAATTCTCTACAGCCCCTGGTTCTTTCAGTTTATCCAAGTTCCATCTCCTTAAATTCCCACCTTTTTGCAGTTTCTTCAATTTTAATCTACAGTTCATAACCAATAGATTGTGGTCAGAGTCCACATCCCGGAAATGTCTTAAAATTTAAAAGCTGGTTCCTGAATCTCTGTTTTACAATTATGTAATCCATCTGTAGCCTTCCAGTATCTCCAGGCCTCTTCCACGTATACAACCTTCTTTTATGATTCTTAAGCTAATTGTTAGCTATAATTAAGTTATGCTCTGTGCAAAACTCTACCAGGCGGCTTCATCTTTCATTCCTTACCCCCATTCCATATTCACCTACTACTTTTCCTTCTCTTCCTTTTCCTACTATCAGTCCCCCATGACTATTAAATTTTCGTCTCCCTTCACTACCAGAATAATCTCTTTCATCTCGTCATAGATTTCTTCAGTCTCTTCGTCATCTGGGACACTAGAATAATCGGTGTTGCTACCAGGCCTTGTAGGGTATATAAAGAGCGTGAACAGCTTCAGGTGGTGAGTGATCACTGTGAATGGCATGAAAATATCAAGTACACTTTTGAGGCAGCGTTATCAGCACCCGTTAGAGTTTCAAAGTGGCTTTATTGTTGGTATGCATCTGGCTGGCTGGTAGAATTGTGTAATATCCATATCTGTGGGGCATTCTGATGTGATGATGGCCTGTGTTGGACTGTGTGAGAACATGAGGCGCCAGACATACTTGTCGTCAATCTTCCTGTCGACTGCGTCTGAACCCCGCTAAGGAGGATCGCCGTACTGTGCACCACATCTGAGAACAAGTAATGGGTGTCCTGCAACGTTCTGTGACATCTTGCACCATTGGTCACAGACTATCAGCGGACGGGCTACACGGTTAATGCCCCATACATAAGCTGTCGATAACACGACACGAACGGCTGCATTTGAGATGTAATCATGACCAGAAAGCACGGAGTATTGATGAATAACGTTGCACTGTGTTTAGCAGTGAACTGTGGTTCTGCGAAACCCTGGATAACCTTCGTCGGCGAGTATGGCGGCGAACTGAGGTCCAGTGTTTTGGGAAGGCACTGTGGGGATATTCCAGGCAGTATATTGTGGAGAGCCATAGGGTGTGACTTCAGTTGCGGCTGATTGTGATTGAGGGAACTTGACGGCAGAACAGTGTATCACGACATCCTGCGTTCTCAGAGAGTGAAAGTATCACTGTGCCATATTTAAACAGGACAACATAGGTCCGTGTAAGGCACGTGTCTCTGTGAACTCTGTTTGTGATGGTGAGCAACTCCCACGGTCTTCAAAGTACTCATATCGGTCACCGACAGAACATGTGTGGGACCTGTTCTGTCCCAGTATAGTGTCCTTTTCATATATTTGACATGAACAATACAAATAACGACAGAAGAACTATACATGCGTAATGTTGTGTGAACGTTAATGCCTAATGTGATATGGACAAAGTGACGAAATAACTTTAAAGACAATTTGTCGATTCTGATAATAGAAAAAAAGACATTATTCTCCGTGATATAAGATCATATGTGTAAACAAAAGAACTGAGCACTATAATCTTTGTTATATTATACACTCCTGGAAATTGAAATAAGAACACCGTGAATTCATTGTCCCAGGGAGGGGAAACTTTATTGACACATTCCTGGGGTCAGATACATCACATGATCACACTGACAGAACCACAGGCACATAGACACAGGCAACAGAGCATGCACAATGTCGGCACTAGTACAGTGTATATCCACCTTTCGCAGCAATGCAGGCTGCTATTCTCCCATGGAGACGATCGTAGAGATGCTGGATGTAGTCCTGTGGAACGGCTTGCCATGCCATTTCCACCTGGCGCCTCAGTTGGACCAGCGTTCGTGCTGGACGTGCAGACCGCGTGAGACGACGCTTCATCCAGTCCCAAACATGCTCAATGGGGGACAGATCCGGAGACCTTGCTGGCCAGGGTAGTTGACTTACACCTTCTAGAGCACGTTGGGTGGCACGGGATACATGCGGACGTGCATTGTCCTGTTGGAACAGCAAGTTCCCTTGCCGGTCTAGGAATGGTAGAACGATGGGTTCGATGACGGTTTGGATGTACCGTGCAGTATTCAGTGTCCCCTCGACGATCACCAGTGGTGTACGGCCAGTGTAGGAGATCGCTCCCCACACCATGATGCCGGGTGTTGGCCCTGTGTGCCTCGGTCGTATGCAGTCCTGATTGTGGCGCTCACCTGCACGGCGCCAAACACGCATACGACCATCGTTGGCACCAAGGCAGAAGCGACTCTCATCGCAGAAGACGACACGTCTCCATTCGTCCCTCCATTCACGCCTGTCGCGACACCACTGGAGGCGGGCTGCACGATGTTGGGGCGTGAGCGGAAGACGGCCTAACGGTGTGCGGGACCGTAGCCCAGCTTCATGGAGACGGTTGCGAATGGTCCTCGCCGATACCCCAGGAGCAACAGTGTCCCTAATTTGCTGGGAAGTGGCGGTGCGGTCCCCTACGGCACTGCGTAGGATCCTACGGTCTTGGCGTGCATCCGTGCGTCGCTGCGGTCCGGTCCCAGGTCGACGGGCACGTGCACCTTCCGCCGACCACTGGCGACAACATCGATGTACTGTGGAGACCTCACGCCCCACGTGTTGAGCAATTCGGCGGTACGTCCACCCGGCCTCCCGCATGCCCACTATACGCCCTCGCTCAAAGTCCGTCAACTGCACATACGGTTCACGTCCACGCTGTCGCGGCATGCTACCAGTGTTAAAGACTGCGATGGAGCTCCGTATGCCACGGCAAACTGGCTGACACTGACGGCGGCGGTGCACAAATGCTGCGCAGCTAGCGCCATTCGACGGCCAACACCGCGGTTCCTGGTGTGTCCGCTGTGCCGTGCGTGTGATCATTGCTTGTACAGCCCTCTCGCAGTGTCCGGAGCAAGTATGGTGGGTCTGACACACCGGTGTCAATGTGTTCTTATTTCCATTTCCAGGATTGTAAAAGGATTGGAAGACAATGAACTTAGTCGTCGTCTTCTGATGTTTTCTTGTGTCTTAGCTATTGTTTGAGTGCAGAAGGTACAATTATATTGTCATAGCTTTTGTCTTGCTCTCGTTTAATTACTAGAACATAACTGATGTGTAAAAAAGTTACGAAAATATATTAAGCTAATCTGGAGTGCAGAGTAATCATTTAAGGAACCCACGCCACAGTTGTTATGACGCAAGAGTTTGTGTAGCATTTTTTGCAGCTGCTGCGGAGCTAGCTGCGAACATCTTTGACTTAGAAAGTTGGCCGCCATTACGCGGCGCATTTAAACTTTTTATTTCCACAGGGAATACGACGAAGCCGGAGCAGAAGAACTTATTTAAAAATACTATCAAAATAAATCAGCATTAAATCACAAGATTTATTTTATCATAAAGTGACTATTTTCAGTGTTACAATTTATTATAGGTCAGGTGCCTCTTTGCATAAATTTTATTATGCTAACGCATCTGATATTATTTGTAGGGAGCCTGGCGCTCTTTTTCAATCAGAATTTAAAGTTTAATTTGGCAGCCTGAAAATATAATATTGCTTATTTGTAGTTTTTACTTACGAGGTTTTATGAAAGATAGCTTTACGAAATTTAACTTCACGAACTTAATAGAATCCTCATATAACTTACAGCAGAAAGAGACATTACACCAGCCAGTATCCAGGATGTTATAGACCATTTATAACAGTTGTGGACCAACTTGCCTCAGAAGAGGACATAAGGGCTTTAGGGCATTGTTTCATGTCAGTGCGTGCTTCAAGACCAGAAGGGGTGCAACGTCATTATGAAAAGTGGTTTGGTACTGACAAGTTCTTTCTCCGATTTTCTACCTCTGAAGTGACATCACGTCTTCTGGCCAGCGAAGTTTCATTTAGTTGTCTCCTCCTGTTCTGGGTGCTTCATTTTTTTAGTCAGGTTGTGCAATTTTGAAGGAGGCGACTCCCTCCCCATGGAGTTTATGGCCGTCATGTGGTGATTCAGGAAATCGTGTGAAAGCGTCACGCAGGGACAAGGTGCTACCGAATCAAACACGAGGAAGCGGTCGGAGAATTTTCAAAACATGTGGACAAAACCAGCAAAAGCAGTCGCATCCTTGACACGGGAAAGTGGGTTGTTGCACGTCGTAGGGCACGCTGCCTCTCAGTAAAAGGGTTGCGCGGCGTGATGAAATAGGCGGCTAGCCCCCGAGTCTCTAAATGTGCGCTGTATATCTAACTTTGAAGAGCTTACGGGGAAAAGAAAAATTTTACGTTTCCACGTCGGAGAGCGCGGTCGGAGTCGCAGCGGGAAGAATGGCAGTAAAATGCGGCGACACAAAAATGCTTTCAACTGTCATTTCCTTGGCGCTCATTTGTCGCGGCGTTACACGCTTTATTAAACTAATAACTCGCATTTCCCGCAGCTGAGGCAGCGAGGCGAGGGGCCGCGCAAGTTGGCTGCTTTAGTGCGCGCCTTACTGCAGCCGTCATCTGCGAGCCGCGATACCGCCCGCGTGAAGTGCTGTGAAGTGCGCCCCGCGAAGCGCTGCGCCAGAAGCGCTTCTACCCCAGTCGCGGAATTAGCGCGCCAGCGGCGTCTGCGGTTAGGCAATTAACCGCTACTGTTGTGCCAGCTGGCGGATGTGCATTATACTGCAAAAGCAGCGTTCCTCATGAAGGCATATTTTCGGGGCCATTCCACAAGTTGATTATCGAACATTCCACTGACACCCGATTGCCATGAAAATAATAGTGACTCCCATTAAAGGGCACACTGGTCGTTTTGGAGCGTTGTAGATGGCGTACAACTAGAGTTGCGCTCTAGCCAAACTGCAGTTCAATACTTTTGGTACTGCACATAAATGACATAGTAAATACTATGATTACCTGTAGCATTTGTAGCATAGGCAGGGTTATTGTTGTTGTGGTCTTCAGTCCTCAGACTGGTTTGACGCAGCTCTCCATGCTATCCTATCCTGTGCAAGCTTCTTCATCTCCCAGTACTTACTGCAACCTGCATCCTTCTGAATCTGCTTAGTGTATTCATCTCTTGGTCTCCCTCTACGATTTTTACCCTCCACGCTGCTCTCCAATGCTAACTTTGTGATCCCTTGATGCCTCAGAACATGTCCTACCATCCGATCCCTTCTTCTTGTAAAGTTGTGTCACAAACTCCTCTTCTCCCCAATTCTATTCAATACCTCCTCATTAGTTTTGTGATCTACCCATCTAATTTTCACCATTCTTCTGTAGCACCACATTTCGAAAACTTCTATTCTCTTCTTGTCCAAACTATTTATTGGCCACGTTTCACTTCCATACATGGCTACACTCCATACAAATACTTTCAGAAACGACTTTCTGACACTTAAATCTATACTCGATGTTAAAAAATTTCGCTTCTTCAGAAACGCCTTCCTTGCCATTGCCAGTCTCCATTTAATATCTTCTCTACTTCGACCATCATCAGTTATTTTGCTCGCCAAATAGCAAAACTCCTTTACTACTTTAAGTGTCTCATTTCCTAATCTAATTCCCTCAGCATCATCCGACTTAATTCATCTGCATTGCATTATCCTCGTTTTGCTTTTGTTGACGTTCATCTTACATCCTCCTTTCAAGACACTGTCCATTCCGTTCAACTGCTCTTCCAAGTCCTTTGCTGTCTCTGACAGAATTACAATGTCATCAGCGAACCTCAAAGTTTTTATTTCTTCTCCGTAGATTTTAATACCTACTCCGAATTTTTCTTTTGTTTCCTTTACTGGTTGCTCAATATGCAGATTGAATAACATCAGGGAAAGGCTACAACCCTGTCCCACTCCCTTCCCAACCACTGCTTCCCTTTCATGCCCCTCGACTCTTATGACTGCCATCTGGTTTCTGTACAAATTGTAAATAGCCTCCGGCCGGTGTGGCCGGGCGGTTCTAGGCGCTTCAATCTGGAACCACCTGACTGCTACGGTCGCAGGTTCGAATCCTGCCTCGGGCATGGGTGTTGTGTGATGTCCTTAGGTTAGTTAGGTTTAAGTAGTTCTAAGTTCTAGGGGACTGATGAGCACAGATGTTAAGTCCCATAGTGCTCAGAGCCATTTGAACCATTTTGTAAATAGCCTTTCGCTCGCTGTGTTTTATGCCTGCCACCTTTAGAATCTGAATCAGAGTACTCCAGTCAACACTGTCAAAAGCTTTCGCTAAGTCTAGAAATGCTAGAAACGTAGGTTTGCCTTTCTTTAAGCTTTCTTCTAAGATAAGTCGTAAGGTCAGTATTGCCTCACGTGTTCCAATATTTCTACGTCACGTGTTCCAACATTTCTACGGAATCCAAACTAATCTTCCCCTAGGTCGGCTTCTACTAGTTTTTCCATTCGTCTGTAAAGAATTCGTTTACTGCTGTGACTAATTAAACTGATAGTTCGATAATTTTCACATCTTTCAACACCTTCTTTCTTTCGGATTGGAATTATTATATTCTTCTTGAAGTCTGAGGATATTTCGCCTGTCTCATACATCTTGCTCACCAGATGGTAGATTTTTGTCAGGACTGGCTCTCCCAAGGCCGTCAGTAGTTCTAATGGAATGTTGTCTACTCCTGGGGCCTAGTTTCGACTCAGGTCTTTCAGTGTTCTGTCAAAATCTTCACGCAGTATCGTATCTCCCAATTTATCTTCATCTATATCCTCTTCTATTTCCATATTATTGTCCTCAAGAACATCGCCCTCTGTATACTCCTTTCACCTTTTTGCTTTCCCTTCTTTGCTTAGAACCGGGTTTCCATCCGAGCTCTTGATATTCATACAAGTGGTTCTCTTCTCTCCAAAGGTCCCTTTAATTTTCCTGTAGGCAGTATCTATCTTACCTCTAGTGAGATAAGCCTCTACATCCTTACATTTGTCCTCTAGCCATTCCTGCTTAGCCATTTTGCACTTCCTGTCATCTCATTTTTGAGACGTTTGTATTCCTTTTTGCCTGCTTCATTTATTGCATTTTTATATTTTCTCCTTTCATCAATTAAATTGAATATTTCTTCTGTTACTCAAGAATTTCTACTAGCCCTCGTCTTTTTATCTACTTGATCCTCTGCATGTAGGGAAAGAAACAAAAATGAGTGTCTAAGAGAGAAACTTGGAGTAGACGATTTCTCTTTGTTTCTTGTTTGTTTGGTTTGCACATAAATAGAACTGCACGTCATTCAGTATTCGTTCTTCGTGTATTTCATATCCTCACAGAATGTAAATAGCATTTTGTAAGTAATAAAAACTAGTTCATTGCGTGACTTGTGCACTTTTATGTAACCAAAGCAATTGCTTTTCATGTAAGTAGAGTGTACATGCACAAACATTTGTTGTTTTTCATACTTAATAGAATATTCTGTATGATGATCAAAGGAAAAACTTCGTCTTATTACTTATGAATGCGAAAGGTGTTTATGAATGACAGAAACATGTTTTACATAAGTTCGACGAAGTATTGAACCGATATTTGACATGCTTTTGTTTTGAGGTTTTTTTTATTTTATCTTTTTCTTGAGGAAATAGCGTTTTCGTGCGCTGTATTCTTATCTTTATTTGTACTACACCATCCCTCTGTTTCACGTTACAAATCAACAACAGTGTCAACTAATTTTTTTCTGTAAATACTTTTTATTTTCGAGTAACAGACTGGAAGATTACTATGTAGAACAAAAATGTTCCATAAGTTACGCGGACCTTTATATGCCCTCACTCTGTTTATAGACACTTCACTGCTTGTGGTTTCTAGAGGAATCTAGTAAGACACTAATCGCATACATAAGGAAAGTGATCGTTATGTGGTAACGCCTGATAGGTATGCAACTCATTTTACCTACAGGTAATGTGGATACAACCTTAATTGATCAAACCTATTAGCAAAACTACTGCAATCTACATTTACTTATGATAGTCCATTGTAGGCTACAGTAGTTTTACAACACTAAGTTCAAATAGAAGCAGGCCGTCACGTGCCCTCCACCACTTATAACACTGCAACATGCATTTACGTAGCTCATTCAGTCAAATACCAAGTTTGGCTTAGTACGTACGATGCCCCAACAGAACAATTAGTCCTGTCACGGAAAAGCCACGTATAACACTACCGTCTACTACTGCTGTACCATAACCTTAAAGCTGGAAGCAGGTTGTGTAATAAAACTATTTTATTAAAGTAATTATGGTACAACGCAATAGAGCAGTGTTACCCTCTGGGAGGAATTTTATTATGTTGACCGTGTTGTGCCTAATGGAGGTGGCTTATCGGAAAATGAGTCAGAATTATGTAAATATTCGAACAGTAACAAACAATATTTTTGCCTAGCTATACTGTTTAAAGAACAAGGAAAACGGTCGCCAGCCTAATTAGGCAAGAGAAAGATTAACGTTCTCGTTTAAGCAAGTAGGTATAAGTAACTATAACGGACAAACACGCGAGTGCAATGAACTTTGACACATACATATGTCTTAAGATCGAAGCTAACAACTGGAGCAGCACAAACTAATTGCAAAAATATAACAGATACCGAAACACACTATTACTTTCAGGGCTTGTTCAAACTGAACGGTCTTTGTAACATTACTATTAACATTCACTGCAGGATCATAAATATGTCATAGGTTAAGTCTCTATCAGTTAAATACTTTACTATTTAAAATGAAAGTTAATTGGAACCCATTAACAGGTTGCTTGTCACTATCATTTGAATAAAGAAATTATGGTTTTCATAATTAGTGGCCTTTTCGTTACTTGTTACCGAGCATTAACACAATAGACAAACTGTGGATCCTGTTATACTATTAATATGCACTTCTAATACACAGGAGAGACAAACACTTAGCAAACATGAGTATATAACGTTTTACAACTGCAGTTTTCCACTTTTACTACAGTGAGACACAAAATTAACATATATGTAAGATACTGACTCACCTTCTGCGATTTACAACAGGCAGTAATGTGATCATTTACTAAGCAAAACTTTATAAGCCTCAGTCTTAAGAACTTTTAATTTTAAGTTGGCAACAACACATTAATAAGCAGTTTTACTAGGAAAATTATTTTCAGCAAGCATCATTAACTATAACTCACTCTCTTGCCACATTAACTTTAACTTCCTTTTTACTATGTTCAAGAGGCATCAATTAGCAAAACACTGGGTTTTAATGTTCTTTCAGTAAGGACACTCGGAAATTACTTTAGTTGAAACGGAGAGGAACCTGAGAGGTGTTATGATAAGGAGAAAAATCAAGGTAAGTACACTAATTCAGTTATAAATTACCTTTTATTTGAGCACACTAACACATCCATTAAGCTGGTGCTTCACTGTACGTTACTATAGTGCTCCATGACAGTGATTGCGCAATGTGGCGGCGATTGCAAGTTGGTAGGTGGAATTTCAGGTAGAATTGCTGGACTCTGTCATTTCTTGGTGGCGATGATGAATACCAATTCCAGAATAGTTCCAGCTATTTATCCATCCATCCGAGGCATTGGAAAGTGGCAGGAAAAGCCTCTCTCGGAACCAGTACAATATGCAACATTTACATGACAGTGCACAGTTTGGTAGCTCGTCCCCGACAGACTCTTGTTCCACCTTGTCTACCTAGGCCAACCACAATTAGCGCGCGCTACACAGTTCCGTTCCCGAGGGGAACCACAAAAACTTTTACATATACGATAACTAAGAACCCTAAGTGGAGCAGTTTACATAACAGCAACCAAACTCATTAAATAAAACAGAACATTTGCATATATTGACATTTCTACAAAAAATTATTCACACAGAAATTACAATTACATATAGTATATTTTGTTCCCTCTAAATGGGACAAAGAATTTAAGTGACAGATATACTACATTGCATAGAATCAAACCAGGAATTCAAAGTTTTAACAAAGAAAGGAGTATACAATTTTATGTTATCGATTCAAACACATTTACAGAAGATCAACAATGTAACATAAAATAAAACAAAAGCAAAATACACTCCTGGAAATTGAAATAAGAACACCGTGAATTCATTGTCCCAGGAAGGGGAAACTTTATTGACACATTCCTGGGGTCAGATACATCACATGATCACACTGACAGAACCACAGGCACATAGACACAGGCAACAGAGCATGCACAATGTCGGCACTAGTACAGTGTATATCCACCTTTCACAGCAATGCAGGCTGCTATTCTCCCATGGAGACGATTGTAGAGATGCTGGATGTAGTCCTGTGGAACGGTTTGCCATGCCATTTCCACCTGGCGCCTCAGTTGGACCAGCGTTCGTGCTGGACGTGCAGACCGCGTGAGACGACGCTTCATCCAGTCCCAAACATGCTCAATGGGGGACAGATCCGGAGATCTTGCTGGCCAGGGTAGTTGACTTACACCTTCTAGAGCACGTTGGGTGGCACGGGATACATGCGGACGTGCATTGTCCTGTTGGAACAGCAAGTTCCCTTGCCGGTCTAGGAATGGTAGAACGATGGGTTCGATGACGGTTTGGATGTACCGTGCAGTATTCAGTGTCCCCTCGACGATCACCAGTGGTGTACGGCCAGTGTAGGAGATCGCTCCCCACACCATGATGCCGGGTGTTGGCCCTGTGTGCCTCGGTCGTATGCAGTTCTGATTGTGGCGCTCACCTGCACGGCGCCAAACACGCATACGACCATCATTGGCACCAAGGCAGAAGCGACTCTCATCGTCTTCAGCTGAAGACGACACGTCTCCATTCGTCCCTCCATTCACGCCTGTCGCGACACCACTGGAGGCGGGCTGCACGATGTTGGGGCGTGAGCGGAAGACGGCCTAACGGTGTGCGGGACCGTAGCCCAGCTTCATGGAGACGGTTGCGAATGGTCCTCGCCGATACCCCAGGAGCAACAGTGTCCCTAATTTGCTGGGAAGTGGCGGTGCGGTCCCCTACGGCACTGCGTAGGATCCTACGGTCTTGGCGTGCATCCGTGCGTCGCTGCGGTCCGGTCCCAGGTCGACGGGCACGTGCACCTTCCGCCGACCACTGGCGACAACATCGATGTACTGTGGAGACCTCACGCCCCACGTGTTGAGCAATTCGGCGGTACGTCCACCCGGTCTCCCGCATGCCCACTATACGCCCTCGCTCAAAGTCCGTCAACTGCACATACGGTTCACGTCCACGCTGTCGCGGCATGCTACCAGTGTTAAAGACTGCGATGGAGCTCCGTATGCCACGGCAAACTGGCTGACACTGACGGGGGCAGTGCACAAATGCTGCGCAGCTAGCGCCATTCAACGGCCAACACCGCGGTTCCTGGTGTGTCCGGTGTGCCGTGCGTGTGATCATTGCTTGTACAGCCCTCTCGCAGTGTCCGGAGCAAGTATGGTGGGTCTGACACACCGGTGTCAATGTGTTCTTTTTTCCATTTCTAGGAGTGTAAATCAGTAGAGTATTAGAGCTATGGTGTTAGACATGCCCCATGTTTTGTTGAAGTTCCCGTAAGGGACACATCAAGGAAACATCTATAACACCTAAGTGGTGTTGGCTGCAAAAAAAAAAAAAAAAAAAAAATTATTCCATCCAACTTCAGTTGGGAGAAAAAAACATGTATTACATACATACAGTATAAACACTAAGAAATTTCATACATTTCTTCCAAAACATTTTCAAAATAAGACATCTAAAGTAATTTTCATGCCCACACTGTTTTGAGGAGACTAATTTTGTATGTTATACAAGATATCTTTAAGCATGTTCATTTCATACACATACAGTTCAAATAAAAGGCAAACAGTACACAAATTAATCTTCAGATTAGTAAAATAGGTATGGCCTTCAAACAAAAAAATTATTCACATATACAACAGCACAGAACATTCTAACTCAACAAAACAGAAATCTTTCTTTCAATATTTTCAAAGAATGTAAATATTCATAGTACATTTTGCAAGGTTCAGCAATTAATGAAATATTGAAAATTTCAGTTTGCATCCACATATGGACAAATATTTACACAAACAGTTATGAGAACCTTTCCCAACTGACTCTTTAAATACCAAAGTAACTTTTCAAGATTTTTTCAAAATAACTATCTTTAAGGCTGCTCTTCATTAATAGCATCCAAAATGTTTGTTGCACATAAACACATTAACGTATTCAGAACCTATCTTTAATTATCACTGTTGTGTTTTTAAAACAAGGCAGTCCAAAACTTCAATTTATTTCAGAAAAATCTAGTATCAAAAACATCTACAACCATTTGAATAAGAATGCATATATATTTTATAATAACTTTTCACTGACTTCAATAAGAAGAGTCAGTTCATAACACATTGACCAATAAACCTAACTTACTTCACTGCTTACCTCAGCATAAGCAGTCCATGTTACTCATTCTGCCTATTATTGGTTTGGCAGTCTTTGTATATAAACATTTAGACACAAAACACAATTTAGATTAAGAACACAAAAAAACACATTCTTAAATTAATACACTGCCCCATCCTCTAGGTTTGGCAGTTCGTGACCGCTTATCAACTTCTTTCCCCACAATGGCAAGTCCTTTGGCTACTGCTCACACAGTGTATTTGGTAGCCCTCAACTGCAGGACCACAGCATTTTTATTCTTTTGTCTTGTTTTGCTGCCCAACAACATATTTTTTGAGCAGTTTATTGCCATCATTTCCAGGTTTTTCATCATTATGTCGCATCTTTGTTACCAATTGCATTAACGGTATAAAACATGAAGCCTGTAACTTTGAAACAGCAATTAGACACTGGTAATATTAAATTTTTCTTTACACCATGACGAAATCAGGCAATATACACATCATTAATCGAGTAAATTTTAAATGACATTTTTAGTATAATGACAATGTTCAGGAGTTATTTGAGAGTCCCAGATTAGTGGTTCTTCTCCCCATTTTCTTACTCAGTATCTATTTTAATTATTTTTCGACACATTTAGGTCATCAGATATGTCAAGCTCAGAACAATAATTTTACATCCTGCTGCAAGTGGTTTCTGCCAACTTTTTGTGGCACTAAACACATACATCTCACATCTACTTTCCAGACATTTGTCAGGTTTATCTCCTCAATTTTAAACACACATAAAGTTTTTCAACATCATAATTATCCCTATTTTCAAAAAAACATTTACATTCAGTCATATTATAGTATTCATTTGCCTTGTTTTCAGTATTCTTACCTTTTCTCATCCATATTTATCTTTCCAATTACTTTTCCATTACATTTTTCCTTTACAATACCCACTATACTTTCATTATTCTTGGTCATTTTCTAGTGTACCCAATTTAATTATTCATTTACTTGTCCTCAAACAATACATATTATCTTACATCTACATCTACACTTTTTTGTTTACTCCGATAGAGAAGAAGGAAAGAAGAAAGTAAAAGTTCTGAATGATGAAGAGGAAGGTTGGCAGCACGAAAAGAAATGGAAGTAGTGCTGACAACGACGCGGGTTCCTGGCGCTCGTCAGGCACCTGACAATGCAAAGAGTGCATGTCCCCTGAGGTTTAAAACCCTCATCTGAGGACATGTACCTTTAAATACACAATATACTGCAAACATAAACCCTTTCTGATCTTTAAGTATATTAGAAATTAATTATTATCTTGTGGAGTTCTTTGCACTTTCATAAATTTACCATAACCATCATTATTCATAAAGTTTTCAGGTTTGTCACACTACATGGCGCTCTCTACATAATTAGACTGGCAACAATAAGTATTCATTTGAAAATAAACAGTTCCTAAGCAAAGTCAAACAGTACACTACAGTAAATAAACAACAACTTGCCACAGGCCTCACGATCAACAAAACAATAATTCACTTACAGGTAACACTCAGATAGAATAATAACAAAGTCATGCATTATATTAACAATATATATAGATACAGCAGCCTGCTCCTAGTCTCTTTATTAACAAGGCAGTCTTTTATGGTTCATAATACAGTTACTTAAGTCTGGTGGCTTTTTAGGCTTTTTATTTTCTACATCTTTCACTAACCTATTCAGATCTTGCCAACGTTTTGTTTCATCAGGTGGCTTTTTAGGTTTTGGAATTTCAAAGTCTTTAGCAAGGTATAGCATCTCCTGATCTGCTATTATTCTATCAGGTGGTCCTGTTTGTTCCTGTAATTTACACTCTTTCAAAACAGTAGTTAAAGTTTGCCCTAGTACAGTGTTATCAGGAGGTACATGCAAATCATGCCGCTGTGCAACATTACTCAGTGATTTCTCCGATTTAGGCGCAGTTTCACTTTCGTTAATACCTGACAATCTATTTTCACTGGGTTCATCATTACTTTCACTTTCATAATCAGACTCATTCGAGTTAGCCACTTTTAAGCAACAAGGAAAGTTAGTATTTTCGTTTTCGTCTGTATTTATGTACCTTTCATCATCTGAACTATCACTAACTTCATACTCGTCCTCAGATTCGAGTATTAACACAACCTTTAAACAGTGCGACAGATCATAGTTAACTATTTCATCTACTTTGTTTTTTGAATAACTTTCTACACATGGCACACAGTCTGGACACGTAGGCATTTCTGTAGTAGCCCTTTGGACAATTTCAGCCTCAGTTTCATACGTAGTATATTCGTCATATACATTGATAACCTTCGTTTCGCTGATTCCTTTACTATCAGTTTCAGATAATCGTGCGAAATCCCTACCAGACCCTTCTGCATCAGAGCCACAAAACACCTTTCCATCAACAATAATTTCACCTGCAGTGTTTATAATGTCATGTTTACTAACGTCCTCCTTTACATCACTTTCACCTATCATTAGTTGTGCACACGTCTTTTGCGTGGCATATTTCATTATAACCTCCCCCACATCTACGTCTATTACCTTATACATATCATTAACAGTACAAATATCTTCCTTCTCACTCGCATTTTCTGGCTCTCTTTCATTTTTTAATAATACCTTTTAACACGATTCTGGCCTTGAAATATCATCATTGAATGACATATCAATTTTTTCGATAATTCTGTTGCACTGCATTTCGATTTGTTTACTTTGTGCTGCCAGTTGTGTAGAAATATCGTCATAGAGCGCTGCCAATTGTGTAGAAATATTGTCATTTTGCGCTGCAAATTGCGCAGACAGCATCCTAATCAAATCAGTCATATCTGGTGTCTTTTCACTTTTGGTTTTTACTGCATTTTCGTGTTCACGTCCTACTTCCCTTCCTATTTCCGGTGATTCGAACATATCCCTCGATTCGTTAGCATAGCCATTGTCTTTAGCAACATCGTCTGTTTCATCTTGTTTAGTGTGTACAATGTTCGTAGCTTGGATCGGTTTGTTTACGTCCGCCTGTACTCGCACGTCGCGTGTAGTGCCACCTATTGTTAAGCAGTACAACTTGCTACCGGCGACGATCTGTTCCTGCTCGTCTGGGTTTATTTCTAGTTTCCTGTCCATTTTAGTTACTATTAAGTATCGATACCTTTTATTTTCAATTTAAGCTGAACTTTCACTACCAGTTCTGTCAAGTAATGTACAGGTTCGTGCCGCTGGACGTTTTATGTTCACTATATGTTTGTAAAACCCTAAATACTTATAATTTTTCCGGTTGTAGGCGCAAACTGAACAACGTCCGCTCACACAGCGCTACGTATAACACATCAACACCCGGGTTCCCGGGTTCGATTCCCGGCGGGGTCAGGGATTATCTCTGCTTCGTGATGGCTGGGTGTTGTGTGCTGTCCTTAGGTTAGTTAAGCTTAAGTAGTTCTAAGTTCTAGGGGACTGATGACCATAGATGTTAAGTCCCATAGTGCTCAGAGCCATTTGAACCATTTTTTTGAACACTTCAACAAGCATTTACGTAGCTCATTCAATCAAATACGAAGTTTGGCTTAGTACGTACGATGCCCCAACAGAACAATTAGTCCTGTCACGGAAAAGCCACGTATAACACTACCGTCTACTACTGCTGTACCATAACCTTAAAGCTGGAAGCAGGTTGTGTAATAAAACTATTTTATTAAAGCAATTATGGTACAACGCAATAGAGCATGTTACCCTCTGGGAGGAATTTTATTATGTTGACCGTGTTGTGCCTAATGGAGGTGACTTATCGGAAAATGAAAGTCAGAATTATGTAAGTGGTTCAAATGGCTCTGAGCACTATGGGACTTTACATCTATGGTCATCAGTCCCCTAGAACTTAGAACTACTTAAACCTAACTAACCTAAGGACATCACACAACACCCAGCCATCACGTGGCAGAGAAAATCCCTGACCCCGCCGGGAATCGAACCCGGGAACCCGGGCGTGGGAAGCGAGAACGCTACCGCACGACCACGAGATGCGGGCGGAATTATGTAAATATTCGAACAGTAACAAACAGTATTTTTGCGAAGCTATACTGTTTAAAGAATAAGGAAAACGGTCGCCAGCCTAATTAGGCAAGAGAAAGATTAACGTTCTCGTTTAAGCAAGTAGGTATAAGTAACTATAACGGACAAACACAACCTACACTTGGCCACACGCGAGTGCAATGAATTTTGACACATACATATGTTTTAAGATCGAAGCTAACAACTGGAGCAGCACAAACTATTTGCAAAACTATAACAGATACCGAAACACACTATTACTTTCAGGGCTTGTTCAAACTGAACGGTCTTTGTAACATTACTATTAACATTCACTGCAGGATCATAAATATGTCATAGGTTAAGTCTCTATCAGTTAAATACTTTACTATTTAAAATAAAAGTTAATTGGAATCCACTAACAGGTTGCTTGTCACTATCATTTGAATAAAGAAATTATGGTTTTCATAATTAGTGGTCTTTCCGTTACTTGTTACCGAGCATTAACACAATAGACAAACTGTGGATCCTGTTATACTATTAATATGCAAAAAAATGGCTCTGAGCACTATGGGACTTAACATCTATGGTCATCAGTCCCCTAGAACTTAGAACTACTTAAACCTAACTAACCTAAAGACATCACACAACACCCAGCCATCACGAGGCAGAGAAAATCCCTGACCCCGCCGGGAATCGAACCCGGGAACCCGGGCGTGGGAAGCGAGAACGCTACCGCACGACCACGAGATGCGGGCTATTAATATGCACTTCTAATACTCATGAGAGACAAACACTTAGCAAACATGAGTATATAACGTTTTACAACTGCAGTTTTCCACTTTTACTACAGTGAGACACAAAATTAACATATATGTAAGATACTGACTCACCTTCTGCGTCGTCTCCGACAGACTCTTGTTCCACCTTTTCTACCTAGGCCAACCACAATTTGCGCGCGCTACTCAGTTCCGTTCCCGAGGGGAACCACAACAACTTTTATATACACAATAACTAAGAACCCTAATGAGGATCAGCAGTTTACATAACAGCAACCAAACACATTAAATAAAACAGAACATTTGCACATATTCACATTTCTACAAAAAATTATTCACACAGAAATTACAATTATATATAGTAATTTTTGTCCCCTCCAAATGGGACAAAGAATTTAAATGACAGATATACTACATTGCATAGAATCAAACCAGGAATTCAAAGTTTTAACAAAGAAAGGAGTATACAATTTTATGTTATCGATTCAAACACATTTACAGAAGATCAACAATGTAACATAAAATAAAACAAAAGCAAAATACACTCCTGGAAATTGAAATAAGAACACCGTGAATTCATTGTCCCAGGAAGGGGAAACTTTATTGACACATTCCTGGGGTCAGATACATCACATGATCACACTGACAGAACCACAGGCACATAGACACAGGCAACATTGCATAGAATCGAACCAGGACATCAAAGTTTTAACAAAGAAAGGGGTTTACAATTTTATGTTATCGATTCAATCAAAAGCATTTACAGAAGATCAACAATGTAACATTAAATAAAACAAAAGCAAAATAGATCAGTAGAGTATTAGAGCTATGGTATTACACACTGACGTAGGCAATGGTTGAGAATTGGTGTTTTTCTTCCAGTCAATAGTATGGAGTCAGCGCACTAAGATAGGTTGACGTGGCGACAATAAACTATAACACTTGGACGTGAGACCCGTAGTGTAGGAACAGCGTCTTTCATTAGTAAGTAAAACGTTATCGCTCGTGGGTTCGAAACCCGTCACCGTTTACATTTTCATTAATAATTAGCATTGGCGGCCGAGTACTTCTGGCATAATCCAATGGCCTTGTCAAAGAGGGCGGAGGACCGGACAGTGGTTCAGGGAACTTTCTTGTCCTTTCGATGGGAAACTGCCCCTAAAGGCGTGAGACTCAGCAATGATCAGCGGCACAACGATGCAGAAAGCGATGGAAACCACTGCATTAAGACACCTAATGAGAACCCACGGGACATGTGGCCTGTAACTGAAAAAGTGTCATGAAGATCTCTCCATTGACGAATGATTCCGGAATAGTCCCCCATTCTGATCTCTGGGAGGGGGCAACCAAAGGGATGGTGACTATTAGAAAAATATTGAATAGCCAACGAAAGGAAAACGTTCTGCGAGTCAGGGCGTGGAATGTCAGAAGTTTGAACATGGTAGGGAAGCTAGAAAATCTGAAAACGAAAATACAAAGACTCCACCTAGGTATACTAGAACAAGACAAGGATTTTTGGTCAGATGAGTATAGGGTAATGCCAACAGCTACAGAAAATGGTATAACGGGAGTAGGATTCGTTAAGAGTAGAAAGGTAGGGCAGAGGGTGTGCTACTGTGAACAGCTCAGTGGTAGGGTTGTTTTGATCAGAATCGACAGCAAACCAACACCGACAACGATACTGCGCCAATGCCGTTGGCTTATACAGTACGTAAAGGGAGATAAAAATCTAATAGTCATGGGAATTTGGAATATGGTTGTAGGAGAAAAGGAGCAGAGCAAAGTGTTATGGGTGAATATGGGCTTTGTACTAGGAACGAGAGAGGAGAAAGATTAATTGAGTTCTGTAATACATTTTCGCTAGTAATAGTGAATACTCTGTCCGAGAGTCACAAGAGGAGGAGGAGTACTTGGAAAAGGCCTAGATTACATCATGATCAGATTGTAAGGCATATTGAGAAGCAGATACAGACTCAGATCACAATATAGTAGTGATGAAGAATAGGCTGAAGTTTAAGACATTAGTCAGGAAGAATCAATATGCAAAGAAGTGGGATGCGATCTGTAACGCTATAGATACAGCAATAAGGAATAGCTCAGTAAAAAGTACAGTTGAAGAGGAATTGACATCTCTAACAAGGACAATCACAGAAGTTGGAAAGGAAAACATAGTAACAAAGAAGGCAACTGCGAAGAAGCCATGGGTAACAGAAGATATGCTTCAGTTTATCGATGAAAGAAGAAAGTACAAAAACGTTCAGGAAAATTCAGGAAAACAGAAGTCGCTGAGGAATGAAATTAATGTCAAGTAAAGGGAAGCTAAATTGAAATGGCTGCACGAAAAATGAGAAGAAATCAAAAAAGAAATGATTGTCGAAAGGACTGACTCAAAATACATGAAAATCAAAACTACGAGTACCTTCGGTGAAATTAAAAGCAAGGGTGATAGCATTAAGAGTGCAACCGGAACTCCACTGCTGAATCAGGCGGAGAGAGAGGGTAAGTGAAAAGAGTACATTGAAGGCCTCTATGAGAGGGGAAGATTTGTCTGTTGTGATAGAAGAAGAAACAAGAGTCGATTTAGAGGAGATGGGGGACTTATTATTAGAATCACAATTTAAGAGAGCTTTGGAGGACTTAAGATCAAATAAGACAGAACGATAAATAACATTCCATCAGAATTTCTAAAATCATTTGAGGAAGTGGCAACAAAACGACTATTCACAAGGGTATGTAGACTGTACGAGTCTGGCGACATACCGTATGACTTTCGGAAAAATATCATTCACGCAATTCCGAAGACTGAAAGAGCTGACAAGTGCGAGAATTATCGCACAGCACCTTAACAGCTCATGCATCCAAGTTGCTGACATGAATAATACACAGAAGAATGGAAAAGAAAATTGAGGATATGTTAAATGACGATCAGTTTCGCTTGAGGAAAGCTAAAGGCAACATAGAAGCAGTTCTTACGTTGCGATTGATAATGGGAGCAAGAGTAAAGAAAAATCAAGATACGTTCATAGGATTTGCCGACCTGGAGAAAGCTTTCGGCAGTGTAAAATGGTGCAAGATGTTAGAAATTCTGAGAAAAGTGGGGGTAAGCTACAAGGAGAGATGGGTAATATACAATATGTACAAGAGCCAAGACGTAGCGACGTCGCGCAGTGGTTAGCACACTGGACTCGCATTCGGGAGGACGACGGTTCAAACCCTCGTCCTGCCATCCTCATTTAGGTATTCCGTGATTTCCCTAAATCGCTTCGGCAAATGCCGGGAGGGTTCCTTTTTTCGTTTTGATACCTTAGCAAATTACTACCATGGGAGCATGTATCACCTCCACGACTATCCATGGCCAACACTGGGGAGCATAATGAGACCATGTTTAGTTTAACGCCCCATTATTACTGTTTGTAGGTGTTTCGTCTATCACTTCTATAATATTCACTCCCGACTTCTTGTTCCTCTTTCAAATAACTTCCGGGAATTCAGCCAGCTAACACTTTCAGCGACCGCCGATATTTCGGCGGGACAACACCCCGCCATTTTCAAGGCAAACTGCAACGGACAGGCGGCGTACATGCAAATTTAATACCTCGGTTCTCGGACCCATGCAGGAAAGATAACACACACACACTGAGCACTAGTGCCACCAAAGATGGCCAAAGTCAGAGCTATCGATAGTGAGACTATGAATTCGCAGGTGAGGTAGCATTGAGTCTGTCCCTCTGCTTCTTGACAAGGGAGAGAGCCGGATTCCAAACAGAGTTTAGACAGAAACCTCCATCCCTGTTAACAAGGTTGCTCGCTAATTTAATCTCAACTGCCTCCCGAATCACACTGTCCCAATAGCTGGACGTGCATGCCAATATCTCGGTGTTATTATATAACATGGGGTGACCAGTATCCAAGCAATGTTCGGCAATAGCAGATCTATTTGGCTGCTGTAATCGTGTGTGCCGTTTATGCTCAGTACATCTGTCCTCCACGGTCCTGATAGTTTGACCAATATATGCCATGCCGCAGCTACAAGGGACACGATATACACCCGCCTTACGCAGTCCAAGATCATCCTTAACGGAACTCAAAAGTGCTCTACTTTTAGATGGAGGTCGCAAAACACATTTCACATCGTATTTCCGTAAAATACGACCGATCTTATTGGACGTGTTTCCTACGTAAGGCAAGAAGGCAGTAGACTTAGGTGTCGACTCAGAATTATCATCAATCACCTGATGTACAGTTGGTCGATAGCGCAACGCACGTTCAATCTGTCTATCACTGTAACCATTTTGACGAAATGTAACTTCAAGATGGGACAGCTCAGCTGGCAAAGTCTCAGCGTCAGAAACGATATGTGCCCTGTGTACCAAGGTACGAAGTACCCCTTCACGCTGAGCCGAATGGTGACAACTATTAGCTTGTAAGTACAAGTCGGTGTGAGTACGTTTCCTGTAGACTGCATGTCCCAATGATCCATCATCCTTCCTCCTAACCAACACGTCGAGAAAGGGAAGGCAACCATCCTTTTCCACCTCCATCGTAAAACGAATGTTCGGGTGGATCGAGTTCAGATGTTCTAGAAAGACATTCAAATTCTCCCTACCGTGAGGCCAAACAACGAAGGTATCGTCAACGTATCTATAGAAACAGGCGGGTTTTAAAGGCGCCGACTCCAATGCACGTTCCTCGAAGTCTTCCATAAACAAATTTGCGATCACAGGAGACAACGGACTACCCATCGCAACTCCATCTGTCTGCTCGTAATACTGGTCATTAAATAAAAAGTAAGTGGATGTCAACACATGCCTAAAGAGATTAGTTAAATCAGCACCAAACCTGGCTTCAATTAACCGCAACGAATCAGACAGAGGAACACGAGTGAAGAGAGAGACCACATCGAAACTCACTAAAATACAAGAGTCATTCAGCCTCAGTCCCTCCAAACGACGTAAAAAATCAGCTGAGTTCCTGATATGATGTTCACACCGTCCTACTTGTGGACTCAACAGAGAAGCAAGATGCTTGGATACACAATATGTCGGGGCACCGATGTTACTCACTATAGGACGGAAAGTGTTATCTGGCTGAATTCCCGGAAGTTATTTGAAAGTTGTATACGCCAGGAGAAACTCAGGTCTTCTTGTTCCTCTGTTGCGCATTCCGATCACAATTCTGCCCTGAGTTTATTGGCGTAATGTTCCTTTGCTCTTGGGACTGATAGGGTTGATTTCCAATCGGGTACTGCCACGGCACTGCCAAATTGAGGCTGAAAATTACTGTAAGCTTTACCCCAGTGATTCTATTCGAATTTTGTTTCCAGCTGCCGGAGTAGCAAGAGTAGCTTCTGTTAGATTTTTTTCTTTTTCTTTTATACCCTGGGTTAAAATTTTGTTCATAGTTATTACTAAAATTGCCTCCCAATCCCGGGCCTGGCATATGCGCTGCTGCGGAATGATCCACAAAAGCAGGTCGTGACGGGCGCGCGCGCTACATTGTTGATGCCGTACTGCGGCTGGCGCTGTGGGGCCTGGTTGCCACGACTGCTACGGAAATTATTTTGGTTGGTGTGGCTCTGTCTTGCATTTTCATTAATTAAGTCAATAGAGTCCAAGACAGATAGAAAATACTCCAAATTGCTTTCGGGTTCTTGTACTAGCTTTTTCCGAATATTAAGCAGTAAATTAGCTTTCAGAATGCGTAGGGCGTCAGTGTGTCACTGGCTCATCCCAGAACCTCGTCTTATTTAAATATTTCCCAAAATACTTTCTCAATGATCCAAATTTTGGATTTATTGTTCCGGATTGGATAGGGCTTTTCTTAATTTCTTTTGAACGTCAAGTGACCACTACTTTCAAAGAAATGCGTTTTCAAACTGTTCTAATATCTGACAAGTTTCTGACATTTCAATCACCCATAACGCTCCATCGTCTTGGATGTGACTCGTAACATATTGTATCTTTTGCTGTTCGACCACGTTTTAGGCAATACATTTTTGAATGACTTTATAAAAATTACCGGATGCACAGACTTCTTTTCAAGGATAAACACTTGAAACTGCCAGTGTTTTATAAGACTCTGTTCTAACAAAACTGATAATAAAGTGGGCTCAGTTATCTGCTGTTTCTTTCTTTCATCATGGTGTCATTGGTTAGCGTAATCTCATAATTTGGTGAACATACAAGTACATTTGGGGTATGATAGTCGCTAATTGCACTATCGCTCTTACCTGTGAGTATGCTGTCAAGCTCGTCTTCTGCGTCTTGGTGTCGTTCTTTCATTGTACTAAGTTTCCTGTTAAGTTGCTCGACTATTTGATTCTGCCAGCTTGGTAAGACCTGTGTCAAAGTTTTCTGTATCTGGCCTATGTCAGTTTGCAGTATAACTACAGATGTGTTTTGTGTAGTGTATACTTGTAACATTGTGCTACTTATTGCTTTTTGTAACTCTGTTTCTAGAGTACGGTTTGTGTGTCCGTCTTTCTTATAGAAAGTCCTCAAACTGCTGTTTTTGCTGTTTTGTCATGTCCTCTACTTGATTTGCAGCTTCCTGCATTTTTGTATGGAGCTCGGTTTGCTGTACACTCACGGCATTGAAATTTTCAGTTAACTTACGTATCTGATCTGCCACATCCTTAACTGTGGTTTTCAAATTATCAATATTCTGATTCATGGAATTTAAATCTTCACGTACCACTTCTACTATCTGATCCGCTCCCTCTCTTTTTAGTCGTTTCAGTTGTGTTGTTAGGTCATTGTGCATATCAGTAAGGTTTTTTACATCACTGCCTAGCTTGTTCAATTGAGTGGTTACACTCCCTATCTGCGATGTGACATTGTCTACCTGTGTGGTGATATTGCTTATCTGTGCTGTGACATTTCCTATCTGTGTATTCATTTGGGCTGTTACCTGAGTTACAAATTGTGACATCAAATCTGTCTGCATTACTCTAAACATCTGCATAATGTCTGTTCTACTGCACCATGTACATTTGCGGAATATGGAACAGTTTCCAGAGCTGACATATCGTCTGTCGCTTGCGATTGAGTACCACCTGTCGCTGCAACTGCGTTATCAGCATGTTTTCTACTTCTGTGTTAGGCATAGGTTGAGCAACTGATTCCTCATCGGGTGAATTATCCATCCATTTGGCTTGTGATCTTAATTTCACCATATCTGAATATATCCGTAAGTCAGCATGCAGCCGAACTTCACTACTATTGCGGCTCGTACTACACATAAACAAATCACAGATGACGTCACGCTCGTTCGAATTTCTTTGTAGTAAAATATGTCTCTGGTGAAACAGACGGCTGATGAGTGACACCTACGCGCGCAGTTAATGAAAATGAACCGCCATCTTGCGATACATTCACGTGTAATATATTTACAACAATCTACAAAACTATCTAAAAACGATATTTTGAAAAATGCGTGCTACGCAGTGGGTATCACAAAAGTGCAGTTCTATCCCACATTTACGGAAAACCAAAAGTGTAGTAGTGCTGTTGCTCTTACCTTACGTATTTTCTTTTACCGGCCGGTTTTCTTGGTGATAGGTTTAACGTTTCAAAACTTCCTCGTTTTCCAAATTTTTAGGATAAATATTTTCGATTTTTATGGACTGATTTCGGTGATAATTTTTTTATCCGGTATGCGATTGGCGTCACAATTAACAGAAACAATTGGTTATAGTCACAATAATGGATGAAAAACATCGTTTAAATAGTTCAACTTAAAATTTGTACTTTTTTTGTGAAACAAAGGTCATGGACTCGGCAGCCACTGTAACCACCCTGTTGAAATGTTAAAAACTTAGTCAGCCGGTGTCGTAATTTTAAAATGAGAGTTGTATGGCTGTCGCGTGATAAATATTTCGTGTGAAGCGCCGTTGCGACACAGGAAATGTCGATTGTGGAAACTAAGCCACTTAATATTAAAAGTAATGTTATTAAGGAATACACCCGACTGACTACATAAAATAATAGGACACGTACATTCGCAGGTGAGCGGTTCAAAATAAGAATTAATTCTGTAAGGGAAGTGGGTCATAAGTATAGCTACGTCGGTACACATTCAGTTGTATGCGAACGTACGACAGAGATAGAGGCACGTACGTTCTAAGTACTATCATTCCCCGTGGCCGGGGTAAAGAGAATTGTGGTTAAAATGCATTTATCCATCTGAGAAATAAACTAATCGAACTTCGTAATTAAATGAAAAGAAAGATTGCAAGTTTTGAATGTCGCGGCAAATGTGTCCTAAATATTGAAATTGACGCTGGTGGCTACGAAGCGAAAGAGATGAACGCATTCACGTACCTCTGTTGTTGGGAAGCGCGGTTGTGAAGATCGTCGCTTCCATCTAAATTCTCCATACAAAATTAAAATAATAATAATCTTCCAGAGTTACAGGAGCTGGGATCCATGGTATCGTAAATGAGAGAATCGCATTGTTTCAGAAGTTGCTTCCATTATATAACACAATTTCACTTTAAATTACGGAGCACTTGGTTTTTACATCTCATCACCAGGACCTGAAAAACAACTAAAGGTAACTATTACTAAAACCAATAAACGAGATCGTAAATATTCTTTTGTCCGTTTATCAATAGGAAAAAATTAATAAGTTCCTTTACAGAATTATTTCCACAAATTTTTACTAAAACTGTTTGGATTATTTCTCACAAATGGTAGAAGCTTCTATTTAAAATTCAAAATTATTTACAGGTGTCAGGTCAGTGAATTTAACAAATGCAAAATCAAACAAAATTCAGAATGTTAAAATGGTCAGTTGCTATCTGAATGATCAAGTGAAAAGCTTCGCTCCTGAAAAACTGCTGAAAGAAGTGGCTTAGTAAACAGATCTATGATTAAAGTTAACAACGTTAAATGAAAGACAACCATAATACAATGTTTAAGGGAATGACTTAGTTGGCCAATGCTCCGCATGAGTGCACAGTGCCGTTGTAGTCAGGTAGGACTCCGACGCAAATGCTAGGGAAACAACGGCCGGCTCCGCACAGCGATGGAAGTTAACAACCGGCCAGATCAGATAGAGCTACCAAAACCAGTTTTTTTTTTACTTTTTTGACAACAAGAACCGGTCCCTCTCATCTGGTCCCCCATAAATGTCCTGAGACATAGCCCGGCAGGCACAAACAGCCTACGTGGCTCAGTCACCATCGTGTTCCTTGCATTCAACTCCGTTGGCCTTCCAAAACACCCACCTGCCCCACCACGCTCACGGCTTCTCCAACTAACAGTGTAGTGCAGGACCGACCGGTCGCCGTGTCATCCTCTGACAATGAAGTCATTGCATGAGGCATAGAGGGGTGTGGGCTCAGCACACAGCTCTCCTGGCCGATGTAGGCTTTCTTGACCGTGGAGTCGCTACTTCTGACTCAAGTAGCTCCTCAACTGGTATCAAGAGACTGTGTGCACTCCGTATAAATCCTTCCACCAAGGAAAAATCCCGGTCTTTAGCGGGAGTCGAACCCAGGTCCTCAGCATAGCAACCAGAGTTGCTAACCTGGTGAGATAATAAACTGGGGTATGAAGGCGAACACCACAAGAGAAGGACTCACTTAAACGCTTGGGCGCTACCCTGCTGACCACAACGTTGTATCGAGTAAAACACATGACTAACGCGTAGCCGGACGGTGTGAACGAGCGGTTCTAGGCGCTACAGTCTGGAACCACGCTACTGCTACGGTCGCAGGTTCGAATCCTGCGTCGGGCATGGATGTCTGTGATGTCCTTAGGCTAGTTAGGTTTAAGTAGTTCTAAGTTCTAGGGGACTGGTGACCTCAGAAGTTAAGTCCCATAGTGCTCAGAGCTATTTGAACCATTTTTTGAACCAAGGCGTAAAACGCGAAAGACAACTACCTGAGATCCTTTCTAAATCCACAAGCACTATGGAGCAAAATTTTCCAGATAGCCATAGGTCGGAAATGCACTGTCTTGGAGCTACAGAAAGAGCATCACAGGGACACAGCGGCGAGCGATAGGTAGTGTGTGCTTTTAAGTATTCTTAGCCTAACTAAATCATGTTACTCCATAGAGTGCGGTTATTTGATAAATTAACTGAAGGTAACGAATTTAGCGGAACAGCCAAAACTAAGAAAACTTTAAACTCTTATCCATGCCTTGTTACTGAAACGGTAGGGAGCTATGTTGGTGAGTAGTCAAATGCTGGAACAAATAAACTGATACTGTTCCTATTAGTTTATTTAACAATAAGAAAAACAAGGAAAACAGCAAGGAGTTCAACATTCGTAGAATTTACGGCCTTTAGATTAGACTGATTATTGTATAACCGAAGTTTAACGGATTCCTTTTAGCACTCATGTGGACCTCACACTTTTAATTGTTTAGGGTCAATTACCAATTTTCGTACCATACAGATATCTCTCCTAAATAGTTTTGCTATTTGTTTTGATCTTCTGATTATTTTACTAGACGATAAACGACGGCATCATTTGAAAACAACTTAAGATGGCAGCTCATATTGTCTCCTAATTTGTTTATATAGATAAGAAACAGCAGAGGGCCCCTAAAACCTCCTTGAGAAACGCCGGAAATAACTTCCGTTTTACTCGATAACTTTCCATCAATTACTACGAAATGACCTGTGACGAATCTGCCATATACGAGGGTTGTAACTTAAACAGTGGCAACTATTTATTCACAACCGATACAAAAGAGCTACATGTTTGCACATGTTACCGTCCTTCAAAGTAGTCAACAGCGTTGTGTAGAACCCGTTGCCAGCGATGTGGAAGGCTTAGTATACCGTTAGCAGAGACTGTTCTGTTGATGGGGCGAATGGAGCTGTCTGCTCCTGTCGAATCTCTGGGACAGTTCTGAAGCGAATGCCACGAAGTGGTTCCTTCATCTTCGGAATCAAATCGAAGTTACAAGGACATAAGTCCGGGGAGTATGGTGGATGGTACAGTACTTACCAGTCCCATCGACCGAACAGAGCAGCCACAGCTTGCGCTGTATGCGTCCTTGCGTTGTCGTTCAAAATGATGAGTGGGTTGCTCAGAAAGTGTCACCGCTTCTTTCGCAAAGCTGGCCGTTTTTGGAGCATCACCTGCAAGAAGGATGTATGTTATGCGCTGGAAATATATTTCTTACATTGGAATATTAACAGCTCTGCATTCCACACGACTGATACGTTGGAAACTCAAGCGATTTAACATTATAGCCTGTTTTAAGTGCTGACCGTTGTGGGCTTAGGAGTGTGTGTGCTTATGTTCTCTCTTACCAATACCTTCCAGGTACTGACCCCAGACTCTAGAACGATACTTTAGAGTAATTTACGTAAAATGCTTCGAACTCCATCCGTTTGGAGCTCCATCATGCATAAAAATCAGCTGTTTATTGTTTTTCTTAACCGTCTGCTATTACATCACAACTCTTTCAGATCTGCTAATACGTGCTAACTTCATCGATATGGGTGCATCTGGAGAAATCTTGTGTACTTGGACGGGTGAGGACTTGGCTAGCTCCATTCATTCAAGATAGGTGGAATGTAACGGTCTACTTCTGGTCGGTTGCAGATTAAATCGGTAATGGTACTGCAGGGTGGGTTGCTCAATGACAGTGTGAGGGGTCTTTCAGTCTTTAATTTTACCCTAAGACTGTGAGAATGTTCTGTGGCCCCCATCAGCAAAGAGATAGATCTTAAATTAAGAATTATGCTCGAGGTATTAGAAGTACGTAGAGCACTGTCTGGTATACTTTGATTATGTATATGTTCGACAATTAACAGTAAATGGACATACTGCACAGTCATCTATTTACATTCGCAATGATACTCGCAAAGTAGAGGGGGAGGGGGGCTCTTTAGCTATGATACTGAAACTGGGAAACATCGTGTCACAGCATTGCTCGCTGTTGAAATTACTGTAAAATTGTTGAAATTGTTAGCACTATCAACTGTGATGCTTATTATTAGAGTAAATTGATGGGTCTTTTCCACCTCATCGGTCCACTGGTACGCTGTTGGTTAGTTACCACATAATGATTGACTGACATCGCCTGTTTGAGTTGGAGAAAGAGTTTTGCTGGAGCGAGAACACTTTCTGGGGATGCATAGCACCGAAACAGCGATCACGTACATGACTGCAATGTGAGGAATCAGTCGAAATGGAATGCAGAGTCATCATCTATTCTGTCACTGTGACAAATGAGTTTAAATGTAGAGGTCGTCAATCACTTTCAGACAACAGTATGGAAACTCTCCACAACGACGCCAAAGTCTTCCGGTTTCCTTATGTTGTAATTGTCTTTTATTTAAAATCATTCAGTGTGTGTGGTGTGTTATGGTAGCCGGAGGAACACAATGATTTACACTGTGCAGCGTCTAGTTTTCTGTGAAAGGCAATGGATCAGAACCGGTTAATGTCAGTTTAGAACCTGACATAGACCTCGAAGTCGTGACAGGAAAACAAAATGTATGGCAGTGTACAAAGCGTGTTACAGCAGGAAAAAAAAAATGTATCAAACAGCGACATACGGTCACAGGAAGCGTCTCTTGTGACTTAAAGTATGGTCTCTGGGATGCGGTCATCCTCCTACAGTAGAGGTGATGAAACTTTGAGCAGGTCGGTGCACTGGATCAACCCCTGCATATTTAATAGGATCGTCACATGTGCTCGATGCCTGCACGCATGTGGCATTTGTTTTCGTTATATAGGAGGAGTGAGATGCGGTAAAAATATTATCAAGTTGTCTATCGGAGGAAGTTAGTGGAGCTTTTATGGTTCGTAATTTTCTCTGTTGGAAGGTACAGAATAACGATGATAGCATGTTGGGCTGATTGATGGAATGGAAATGGATCTGTAGTATCTGTACCTAGTTTGGGGGCGCACCGCAATCTCTCCATTTCCACCGAATGGTCAAAACATGGTCCTGTGGCACTATCTCAGGTCGCTCTGTTTCTACACGGGTTGCAGAAGATGGTGGATATGGCTTTCTCCGACTTCTGCTCAATTCCGACTTAAATTGGAATGATCACATGCACAAAGCTGCAGAAATGGCAGCAGTCGCAAGATGCATAGGGACTGACTAAAATGACGTTGGAATTTTACTGTAGCAGACAGGTTCGAGAAAGGTGACTCCTTTCTAGATATGAGAGTGCCAGATATATGATAGGGCATTGAGACAGAATGTGTTACAAATGCTTGTGAAATATCTAGCGGCGGCGGCGTGAGGGGGTTGTAAATACCTGTTTCATACCACGCTCCTTAGCCAAATCACTTGCAAAATATGGCAATTTTATTACGAGGGTGCACCTTCTTTATCCAGTGTCACATTATTTGTCTGGAAAACTAATTCATTCGTAGGTAATGTCATATCTCGATTTATAAATCTGGTATAGCTTTTAACATGGATACTTGTGTGCACATGTAGAACCAAGACCACTTGCGACAGTAACATACAGTCTTTGTGGGGATCAGGTTTTTTAACATCTGGCAGTTTGTGAGACGATAGCGCCCCTCTTTTTAAGACACCGTGGTACGACTCACAAGAAAAACTTACGCGACATGTCCACCCATCGTTGATTTCAGGTCAGTATTATTTCATATCACGAGCAAGGTATGGACTTGACGTGGAGTACTGTGATAGCAAAGGGAAGAGAGTGACAAGTCATAAGAATGGTACTGATATTTCTATTTCAAGAACCACAGCTGTCAGCAGGGTGTATTTCCAATACTTCACTCATTGACGAGTGTCGTTCAACTGAGGTCGCCATCGTAACATATATGAGGCCACTATTTTTCCTAGGACGATTCTGTCTGTGCTTGCTTGGCGTGCAGCGCCGGTGACTTGTGGCAGGAATGATTCACGTTTCCCATTAATTGTAGGAGCCATCCTAATGCAGAGGCCTGTTGAGGTGTAGGAATGTAGCTGACTTAACTAATGTCCTCTAGACGGCCGAATAGCGAACTAATACTTAGTATGTATTGGATAGTTTTCGTGGAAATTGTGGAAATTAGACAAGATTCAATAGGGACGTGTGCTTGTGCTGGACTGTTATTCCATCCCATGTAAATTGTTCAATTCACTGCTTCTGCACATTTCGCGCCTTTATTGAGTTGAGGGTGCATGGATTGTGGTGTAAGCATCTAGCAGGTGAAAGACACATTTGCTGGTTCTCTAGACATGAGAAACACCTTAGTTGACTTTGTAAATTTTAGGGATTTGTAAACTGTTACATCATGGACATTGGTATTATCCAAGTGGAAATATCAGTTTCCTCTATTTGTTTCGAGTTCTCATGTAAAGGTCTTCACAGACGGGATAAGCGCTAAAGTTTCTGATTTGTAGAGAAATAATTGCCAGTCTATATCTTAGGAATTATGCTGTGCGAGTGAGCAGTAGGATGCTGCTGTGTGCTTGATATCGAGAAGTACCACGAAAATGGTATAATATTATGGCAAACCATGCGAAAATACATGTGTTCTTGTAACCCAGAGTCTGGAGATGGGTGTAGGAAAGCGAGCAGGCAAGCAGGTCCGGACCAGAAACAGTAATGCGTTTTAGTCGAGGGGAAACGAGCCTGAATTTGTGGAACAGTTCTGAGAGTGAATTTGGCCCACTGAGAGCGCTCTGGTCACCCGTCGGGAGTGGATGACTGCTGACCTCGCAGGGAAATATCTAGTGCTGCAAATATATCTACGGTGCTGTCTGTACGAATGATGTAAAAGGGGCGATTTTTGTATGGCTTGGGATAGGAAATGTATGTTTACTACATCGACACAGTATGCTATGACATATTGCTGGGTTGGAGATTGGTTTCACGTTCTAATATCCAATCACCTGTCCTCAGTGGGTGAACAGTGCAATTGAGTAACCGTTTTTTTCTATCTGACGATATGTAGGGGCACATTGCAAAGTTTAATTATTGGTGCAATATGGCGATCTGTGTAAAATAGTTTTTTTGCCGCTGAAAGCCTCGTCTGCAGAAAGAAAAAAAGGCAGATGGTGCTTCCACATCGGTGGCATAAGTAATTCGGCGGGTAAATTCGGAAAGAGCCAATCATAATGCCCAGTTCATTTACAAGACATGCTTCGTGCTGGAATATAGGAGTCTCTACATAGTGGTGAGAACGTTTGTGTATGTTGAAAGCAGGAAGGGTAACACATGCTAGTTGGGCTGCCATGTTAGGACCATGAGGAAGAATGCATTCGTCGTTATTCTGCACTATTTTCGTAAATAGGTTCTGTTAGGGCAAGAATTTCCGTGTATACAAGCCAAGACATCACGAAAACTCCTACAAAAGCGCACATTAATTATTTCTGGGACACCATGCAATTTCCGAGAGTTCGCTACAGATACTGAGATTTGTTCGAGAAACACAGCCGTCAAGAGGAGACATTACCTGTACATTGATCGGTGTCAGACTGTAGCAGCAATCGTAATATTTAATTGTAATTACACTGGTAAATATGTTCCTGGCTTCCAATATTCTTGTGAGTCTTGTGTGTATTTGATGATCTGTGGACAACTTTTGCGGGGTTTAACTGTCAGTGCAATTTAGCAATCTGTGCAAAATAATTTTACTATTGAAAGTCTCGTCTGCAGAAAACAATGGCGAAAGGATCGCTAAGAACAATGCACCCTCTGCTTTTCTGGAACATCTCTGTCCATGCTGGACCATACCGCAGCTATGCATCGTCGTGTATGGGACCGCGTGAGCGCGCCTTGGAGCTCTGTGATGTTAGTATAACACTCGAAGTATTATCACTGTATACACGAAAACAGACTCCAACTTTCACTTGCTCGCTGTAGGTAGCAGCGGCGTGAGAGCAATGGCCTCTGCTGGCTTGCATCTGGCGTTGGCTCACAGCCAGCGCTGTCGACACGTGCAAACTCTTGGAGCATCTGCGCTCTACAAACAGGTCTTCACTCCCATTTAGTCGTGTCAGCAATGGTGCCTAGGTGATCCCGTACTTCGAGAGGAATTTATCAGGTGCCAAGTACAAAAGGGATGCTGCCGTCTCATGCTTGAGGGAATTGGATGGGTACCTGTGCATGGCTTGGCAGTTGACGGCCACGTCACTTTGTGGAGGCTGTCGCTAGCCTCCTGCGTGGTCCAGTGGACAGGGGGCGGCGGGCGGTGCCTCCATACATTGTTTGCATGTCCGTTGCATTATTTTGCGTGCAGGTCTGTAGGCTGTGCTATGCTTTATTTGGACAGTTTAAGAGTTGATTTCATGTCTGCACATCTGTGTACTGCTTTATTTAGCAGGAGTTTGCATGTCTGTACTGAAATTATTTCGGTAATTTAGGAGTTGTTTCCATGTCTGTAGAGCGTTATTTAGGTCTGTAGGCTGTGTGGCGCGACCTCGTGGTGAACACACTGTTACCCGCCAAAATTCGCCATACTGGATGATGGTACTTGTGTCATCAGCTGTCATCGTGGCTGTCATCTTGGATTACATCACGTAATGGACGACAGTGACTCCCTGGTGGTGGTACTGTGTACTAGGTAAGTTGGACTCTGGACCTCATGGCAAACACACTGGATTGTGGTAGTGCTTCAAATTGTTTCAATAAAGACTGGTGCATGAGTTTGACAGTTGATTATTAGCAAGGATGTTTGCAGAGCCTTTTAGATGGATTATTATTTTAAGAATTTGCGAGTTGTTTGGCTCTCTGAACATAGATGTATTGCATTAGTTATGAGTGGTTTGCATGTCTGTAGGCTGTGTGGCTTGTCAGAGCGTGTGTTGTGTATCACTGTGATAAATATACTATCGTTCAAAATCCATCCCTAAATAATTTGTTCCAAAATAAATAAAGTGCACTCCTTCCTCTCTCCAGCAGTCCAGTGCAGGCTGAGTCCTCTTCCCATCAATACCTAGGAAGAGGTGGCGGTTGGATGACTGAGGTTAGTCGAGGTAGCCCAAGTGCCCTTACTTTCCTGCCATTTTCTTAGGTTAGTAGAGATAGTCGAATTGACCTATCTTCCCTCCAAAATTCAAATCTCCCACCAGTTCCTACGAAGAGGTGGCACTCGGCTGACTTAGGTTAGTGAAGGTAGTCCAAATGCCCTTTCTTTCCCACCATTTTCTTAGGTTAGTAGAGACAGCACAAGTGACCTTTCTTTACCACCAAAATTCAAACTTCACGCCAGTTCCTAGGATGAGGTGGCGGTCGGATGACCTGGGTTTGTGGAGGTAGCCCAATTGATCTTTCTTTCCCTCCATTTTTCTTATGTTAGTAGAGGCTGCATTATTGTGATGGAGTTTGAACTTCCCACCATTTTCTGGGGTAGGGGTTAGATTAGTGGAGGTATCGTAGTTGTTCTATCTTCCTTCCAAAATCCACCGTCTTCAATGACGCCATCAACGCCACCTTGGATGACGTCATCGTGAGGGAAATTTTGGAGCACCCTGTGGGGCCATACCCCTGTAGCCCCACTACTGGGGTTCCCTACTATTTTGGGGTGGCATTATGTAGGGCCGACGTACGCCGCTGGTGGTCATGGAAGGCGCCGTAACAGCTGTACGATACATGAATGCCATTCTGCAACCGATAGTGCAACCATATTGGCAGCATATTGGCAAGGCATTCGTGTTCATGGACTACAATTCGCGCCCCCATCGTGCACATCGTGTGAATGACTTCCTTCAAGGTAACGACATCGCTCGACTAGAGGGACCAGCATGTTCTCCAGTCATGAACCCTATCGAACATGCTTGGGATGGATTGAAAAGGGCTGTTTATGGACGACGTGAGCCACCAATCACTCTGAGGGATCTACGCCGAATCGCCGTTGAGTAGTGGGACAATCTGGACCAACAGTGCCTTGAGGAACTTGTGGATAGTGTGTCACGACGAATACAGGCAAGCATCAATGCAAGACGACGTGCTACTGAGTATTAGAGGTACCGGTGTGTACGGCAATCTGAACCACCACCTCCGAAGGTCTCGCTGCATGGTGGTACAACATGCAATGTGTTGTTTTCATGAACTGTAAAAAGGGCGGAAATGATGTTTATCTTGATCTCCGTTCCAGTTTTCTGTACAGGTTTCGGAACTCTCGGAACCTAGGTGATGGAAAACTTTTTTGATGTGTGTATATACAATGTAAACACAAATAAAATAGATTTCATACTGACGATATCCACTCGCATGACTACTGCACGTATATTGACGAGGCAAAACCCGAAAAATGTGAGGGAGTACTTATAAAAATTTAACAAAAAGTGACACACTTAAGTCTTTAGAAGAAAAGAGGATAACCAGTGTGCCAAGACAGGTCATGAATGCACAATATTAAACTGCAATGTGTCTCGATATCTAGGATGGCAGAACCTTGTGGCAGAACATACGGATTTTCCAAAACTCGTCTCCCCAGCATCTGGTGGTTGTAAAACAGATTCTAGCCGTAGGTTCCACGTTCTTCTTGGATGAAATGAAAACTGGCATAAGCCCCCTATCCACCAGTCAAGGCAGCGTATTCAGGGACTCGGATTCGAAACCGCAATTCCCCGCTGCCCAAGCAGGAAGCGAACAACCACTTCCATCAGCGTGGCCCCCCTTAACGTTCAACACGTCCGCCTCGATAATTCAATCGGACCCAACAACCGAAGGCAGTCCTTGTGCCCTTAGAAGGAGCAGTCACAAAATTTCGCCCACAAGTCGCAGTACTGCAGCGGACTCTTAACCAACATTTATTCATGCGAAGCACTATGTCGCTGCCTCAAAGAGACGCTGATCCACTGTTAACATGCAACAGACCAAAGACACTAGAAGAGCAGCTATCAATAAAGGCTCTCTCACAACTCAATAATTCCCTTCCCCCCCCCCCCCAGTCCCAATTTACCAATCGCAACTTTAAGCTGACTTAAGCGTGCTGTACCCCATTTCTTGGGGCTCCGCCCTGAACCAGCTGTAGCAAAATTTTCTAAATTCCCGAGACAAAAGGCTGGAGAGTTATCGTTCACCTACACCTTAGTTGCTCGAAAATCGAAAATAGTCTGCCTAAATGTTCAGTTGTAATCTCAGTGGTGGTGTCACTTGAGAACAGCCAGCAGAATGCTAAAGGCATAAACTGTAAGTAGGCGGTTTAGGTTTTTATGTTGGTAACGCCACGTAGCGCTCTGTATGAAAATCACTGACTGTGCTGTTTGAAGTCTGAGGCTGGTTGGCATTGTTGTAATATTCGCTATTGTAGGGTTGGGCAGTTGGCTGTTAACAGCGCGTAGCGTTGCACAGTTGGAGGTGAGCCGCCAGCAGTGGTGGATGTGGGGGGAGAAATGGCGGAGTTTTGAGAGCGGATGATCTGGACGTGTGTCCATCAGAGACAGTAAATTTGTAAGACTGGATGCCATGAACTGCTATATATATATAATGGCTTTTGAACACTATTAAGGTAAATACATTGTTCGTTCTCTATCAAAATCTTTCATTTGCTAACTATGCCTATCAGTAGTTAGTGCCTTCAGTAGTTTGAATCTTTTATTTAGCCGGCAGTATTGGCGCTCGCTGTATTGCAGTAGTTTGAGTAACGAAGATTTTCGTGAGGTAAGTGATTTGTGAAAGGTATAGGTTATTGTTAGTCAGGGCCATTCTTTTGTAGGGATTATTTAAAGTCAGATTGCGTTGCGCTAAAAATGTTGTGTGTCAGTTTAGTGTTGATCAGAATAGGTAAAGAACGAAATGTCTGAGTACGTTCAGTTCTGCTCAGCTGTTAAAAATCAAATAATGTAAGAGGTTTATCAGCACAGTAATTCATTAATTTTTCTAAGGGGACGTTTCAAAACCAATACCGGTATGTACTGGGTACCCTGCTTAGTATGGGGTGGAGGCCCCAGATAATCAATAAAAATTTAGTCCAAGGGATGCTGCGCCCTAAGGGTATTAAGCTCACCCTTAGGGGTACTGGGATTGGGCTTAGCCATCATACGCTCTTGATATTGCCCGTCTATCTTCCTTACACCACCATTTAATGTCAGCCAGACTAAATTTTCCTCAATCTTCACGACTACCTTTTGTAGATGTCCCCCCTGTGACGAATGGTGCAAGTACGTGAAAACAGGGAGAACCAGCTCCGTCAGCAGACATATCGTTACCATCACAGAGAGTGGGGTAATAGAACATGTTCTTGTTGAGGGAGTACCCAGGTACTGTTATCATCCCTAATTTGTTTTTCAATGTCCCTCAACCAGCCATCTGCATCCAGGTTTTCCCTTAGGTTCCAAACAACCCTGAAATCTCCCCTAGAACTGCAGAAATACACGCCTGTGCTATATTATCTTGTGGGTGTCGGCAACTTTTGCCCCATGATGGAAATGCGGCTTAGGGCATCAGCTATTTGATTATCCACGCCCTTGTTGAGCTCCACATCCAACGGGTAACACAAGATCGTCACTACCTGTCTACTTATTCTTCCGGTCTTATGCAGCATGACACCCAGGTCAAGACCTGGTTATCGATTTCAAGTCGAAATGGTTGATGCCATTTTTTCAATCCTGAATTGGATGGTCTGTGCCTCCAACCCATATACTGAGTGTTTACTTTCAGTGTTGGACTGAGACCTTGGAGCACAAGCAATCGGTTTTCTTTCTTCTTCATGTTCCCGAAATAGACATCCTAACAACAAACCTTACTTTTCATAAGTCACTTACCTCACAGAAAATCTTCATAAAACGAAATACAGAAATTATAGCAGGCAGCAACTACAGCCAGTTAAATAAAAAGATTCTGACTAGTGTAGGTTCTAACTACTAGGAAGAACATGGTTAGCAAAAAAAAAAAAAAAAGGTTCAAATGGGTCTGAGCACTATGGGACTTAACATCTATGGTCATCAGTCCCCTAGAACTTAGAACTACTTAAACCTAACTTGAAAGGGTACAGTACCGCCCGACATTGAAAATAGGTACAACATATTTCATTATTCATGTCAGAACAACATATTTTTTCTAATAATAACTCAATTTTAATTAATACAGCGAAGCCGGATATCAGTGTGGGAAAGAATGACAATTTATTTATTTAATTGGATGCACTCCCACAAAATAAATCCCTACATAAATCCCTACATCCAGTTTGGTGAGATCTGTGAAAGGAATGAATGTATGGTCGTCTGCTAACCCCAGATAGTGAATGTGAATATATGATCATCTTTGAGACGATCCTTTGGCCACCTTTGGTGGAACCAAACAGATGACACTTACCGGAGCTTTGAGCGCCTGAAATGTGCCTGACCAATACGGTAGCATGGTCTTCCCCCACTTCGGCAGAGGTGCGAGAGAACCTGAAGAACGGCCATGTTTCAGCACTCTGCCGCTGGATCTTGTGCTGTTAAGACCTGTCTTAGGTGTGCTCCGTAAAGACAAAAGAGTGGAGACATGGTATGCATGTGGAATATTTAAGAGTAGTTTGAAATAATAATTTCTCTATTACAGGAACTTTTGTGGGGAGAATTAAATGTCAGGCAGGTAATATTAATGGGATCGTAGTAATCTTCGGAAGTGATCAACGGTCACAATGAAACCACATGTAGCAATAAGTTAAAATACTTCCGTGTGCTTAAGTTAAGCTGAATTACTAGCGTGTGTACTATAAGTTGAAATATTTAAGGAATGGCGTGTGCAGGACTTGAAATTAGAGACGAGTACTTCCACGTGGTGAGTACTGTGTGAGTCTCAATCTGTGTATGACACAAAGGATAAAGAGAAGTACTCGTCCATGGTATCAGTTGAGGACTCGCGTGTGTGATGAATATGCTCTTAATATTACTTTGCATGTTATGTTTCCGTGTGACGCTTGATTCAAACTATAATACTCTGAGAGAGAAGCAAGGTGAGTCAGCCGTCTATCCAGCAACGCCACTTGGCTTGCATTGCACAGGAAGACGTGCATATATCTCCAGAGTTCATAGTAGGAAAGAAGAATTACGAAGTGGGGCAGTGTCGTGTGAAACTGGGATAAATACTAATTGAAGTGGGAAAGCTGAAAGTGATAGTGTTGTGACTATTTATTGTGTTGTATTCCATGTTGTAGTGTGGTGTATGTCATGTAATTTGGGTATGTGTGGTTTTGCATGGGAGAGTAGCTAGGTAGTTGCAGAGGTAGTGGGTTATGCGTGTTCCTTTTGTACCGCTCGGTCTGGAGGAAAGTTTCGTGATGATGGTTGTGAGAGTCGAAGTGTGAGATACAGCAAAAGGATCCACCATCCTATCCAGAAAGTGCACTGTAGCGTTGAATAATTACGAGACCATAAGACAGAGAATCACCAATGTAAAGCCATGCCCACTGGGCGGAATTTCTCATGTGTCATTGTTGTAGGTTATAGAATTTGTGTATTTAGGTTATAGAATTTATCGGAATAAATAACATAGTGAAAAGAAAAGATTGGTGGCCTTTTCCTTCGAATTCTATGTTGTCATGATATCCAGAATTTATAATGTGTGCGCCATTCATATTCAGTGCGATGGCCACGTGTTGATAAAAGCCGTTAAATAAAAAAAGAAAATGTGGTATTGCCAGTGCGTAGTGAACAGGCATGTGGGTGCCTCTCAAACTAACCTAAGGACATCACAAAACACCCAGTCATCATGAGGCAGAGAAAATCCCTGACCCCGCCGGGAATCGAACCCGGGAACCCGGGCGTGGGAAGCGAGAACGCTATATGGTTAGCAAAAGAAAGATTTTTTTTTAAGAACAAACAATGTATTTGGCAGATTTTACCTTATTCATGTGACATCCAATTCCAAAAATTAAATAATCGTCAATAATTCACTACCCAAACATTGCCAACTACATCCATCTTCATTTTACAATGCATGTGCTACCAATACTGACACATGTCCAAGCCGTCAGCTCGCCAACTGCTAACTGCTAGTCCGTCCAACCACAGAGACTCTTACCGAGGGCACATAGCGCTGTCAGCGATATTAATACAGTCTGTATTGCTGCCAACATACAAACATATAAACAGGCTACTTACAAAGTCTCAAGATAAACTCAGGATGGAAATTCGGAACAGCAAATACAGGAGCGCTAGCTAAAGTTATTTTTAAAGTGACGTTGGAAGCTTGATGGGGATCGGCTCTCTCATATTTTTACACTTAGGCCACAAATGATTTAGGAATGTGGGCAGTTGAGTAAAGTTAGGGATAAATTTACGAAAAAATTTACCATTCCTGTAAACCAGGCTACAACTTTCTTATCTTTAGGCAGAGGGAACTGATAAATAACACAGCTCTACAAAATAAATTTTTTTTTCGTTGCCAGGGAAGTTTGAACGAAAATGGGATATTGTTATGATACTCATTCCGAGTATATTTGTACTTTTTCCAAATTGGCTCTGGTTTTTGAGATATAGGTTATTTGTGGAAATGAGAGTTTCATGTGGATAATATCGACTGCAGGGTCCATATATGGTGTAATGTATTTGCTACCTGTTTTTTAATTAGTGATATTGTACTATCTTTATTAAACAATTGTGCTCAGGGAGTGCATCTGTGTGGTTGAGGATTACATCATGCAAACATCACACTGTCAGCATGTATTCAGTCCTGTTGTGCGGTGCGTGTGTTGAAGATATTGAGGGTTGTGCAGATTTGAATTCGGCGGTACTCGACATTCATTTGTTGGCCGAGGTAATCCCCGCAACAGCCGATAGGTAGCGTTCAGTGTAAACAAGAAAAATGGCGATGGTCGAAAGTCACACACATGTGCAGTGCAGCTTCAAGGAGATAGAACCTTTTCATCGTGACGTAGCAAATAAGAGGAGAGTATTCATTTCACACAAAACAATTAATGATGTTTGTTGGATGTGATTGACATGCAAATACAAGAAAGTTCTGCATAATATGTAGTATTTGTGCAATTTTGTTTTAGGAAAACATGAGTTCTTCACGCCGTCTTTGTGTGAACCATCCAGATGAGTTCTGCTACATTTGTGGTGAATACGTTCTTTAAAAGAACAGGAAGAATATCACTCCTTTTGTGAAGGAAGCGTATCTGGCATATTTCGGAATTAAACTTGGAGATCAAGACAAGGCGTGGGCACCCCATAAAGTTTGTAAATGCTGTGTGGAGTGCTTACGGCAGTGGACAAAACGAAAAAGGAAAAGCTTAAACTTCGGAGTGCCTTTGGTATGGCGAGAGCAGAAGAACCATACAGATGATTGCTATTTTTGCATTGTTAATGTGAAAGGTTTTAATATGTTCAAAAAACGAAAGTGGGAATATCCCGATTTGGAGTCAGCAAGAAGACCGGTGGTGCACAGCAACGATGTTCCTGTACCAACCTTCACAACATTACCCACGCTAACATCATCAGATGACGATGTGCACGGCGAGGAATGTACAAGTAGTGGTTCGGAATACGAAGGACGTGAGACACAATCCCAGCAGTTCGACCAGAAGGAGCTCAGTGACTTGATACGAGAACTCAATCTTTCAAAGCAAGCATCAGAACTCTTAGCATCCAGGCTTAAGGAAAAGAACTGTCTTCATCCAAGTGTTAAAATAACAGCTTACCGGACGAGAGAAGAAAACCTTCTTCCATACTTCAACCAATAAGAGGTTATAGTGTATTGCAGCAATATACCTGGACTTTTACTTGAATTGGGGCTGCCGGAATATAGACCAGAGGACTGGCGTCTCTTCGTAGACAGTTCCACTAGAAGTTTAAAATGTGTTCTCCTACACAATGGCAATCGTTACGCATCTATTCCAATTGCCCACTCAACAAAACTTTGTGAAGCATATGCTAACATCAAGATGGTTCTGCAGAAAATTCAGTATATGCAGCACCAGTGGTTGATTTGTGTTGATTTGAAAATGGTGAACTTCTTGCTTGGACAACAAAGTGGATACACAAAGCACCCATGTTTTATCTGCATGTGGGATAGTAGGGCAAAGCACGAACATTGGAAGCAGAAAACATGGCCTCCAAGGGAACATATGGCTGTTGGTGAAGCAAACATCATTAATGAACCTCTGGTTAATAGGGACAAGATTGTTCTTCCACCATTACATATTAAGTTAGGACTAATGAAGCAATTCACCAAAGCTTTAGACAGAAATGGTAATTGCTTCACATACATCTGCAATACGTTCCCTGGACTCAGTAGTGAAAAACTTAAGGCAGGCTCATCAACGATACCAATTTTACAAGTGTCATGACTGTCACTGAAGCATCGGCCTGGAACAGTTTTGTCGCTGTTGTAAAATGTTTTTTGGGCAATCATAAAGCTCCCAATTACGAGGAACTGGTCAAAAACATGCTCACTAACTTTCAAAACTTAGGAGCTAACATGAGCATAAAATTGCACTTCCTTCACAGCCACTTGGATCGATTTCCTCGTAATCTAGGTGATTTCAGTGAGGAACAAGGAGAGCGGTTCCATCAAGATATGACAGGAATAGAGGAAAGATATAAAGGAAGATGGGACAGGCATATGATGGCAGATTATTGCTGGAATCTGCAACGTGACTGTTCTGAAGTGACCTATAAAAGGAAAGCGTGCAGGAAGCGGTTCGTCATGGACGTAAAATGATATACTTATAGAGAAACTTTTCAATTATGTTTTATACGTGGACAAATGCCTATCAGATTTTCATAGAAGCTATTTATAAAGATTATTTTCTTTTTTCATTGTAGTTTGTAGCGCTCGAGTTCAGTATTAGCAATTTTTTCTAATTTTTTGAATAAATCATGCATTCTCAAAAACTAGAGCCAAACTGCATAAATGGTTGCTATATTCGTCCTCAGCACCACTAACCCATCCTAAAGCCACTCAAATATCCTTGGCAAGAAAATGAGTGTTGACCACTGTAATCTTAGCATGATCATAATCTGCTTTAATTCCAGCAATGTGCCCCAAAAACGAAATTCCCCGGGAGGTCAGCTTCTACTTCAACGGTTTTACCGCAGCCTAGTGTGACGCAATTGGTGCAGAATTTGCCACAAATGAGCAAGGCAGTCATCCAAGGTTTTACTGTAGATGTCAACATCATCTAGGTAACTGTACACTCATCTAAACTTCAGGTCACCAAACAGAGAATCCAACAACCGCAACAAGTCTGCCACGCACGTATCCAGCACACAGGACACAGGCAACTTAGACTGATTCCAATCAGTGCAGAACGCTGTGAGAGCTTTAGATTCCCCAGCCAGTGATACTTGATGGTAGGCTTGATTAAGATCTAATTAAGTGAAACACTGAGCTCCTGAAAACAGCGAAAAACAATTATGGAGATCCAGTAACGGCACCGATTCTATCACAGTCTTTTAATTAAGGGAATACTAATCAGTAACGGGCCAGTATCCCTCAGAAGTGGGCTCAGGTACCAAAGATGTAGGCGAGCTGTATGGGGGGCCGAGGGCTTTATCACACCATTCACCAAAGTTGGTCGCCAATTTTTCAGACCTGGTGTGTTCCAACCAATGTTGATTTATTAAACAAGCTTAACAATTTCCTACTTTTGCGGATTTTGTCATGGCTCACCAGTGAAGTACATTCCCCTCTTAGTACGAAGAAGAAGGCAGGAAATCTTTCTCACTATATGACATAGTTTCAGTCATGGTCAATCAAAAGACATTCACATCCACACGTGCGGCGACTCTATCCCGCAACGAAAGTAGTTGCTATAGACCATATAGAGAACTACTTACTTATAAATAAACACTCTAGCTGACCTGTTCCGGGCATAGGGGCAGCTCCCACGCTATCATGACTTTGTGTTCTCTCCTGTTTTCCAGATTTTATCTCTGTTTGAAAGGATTCCTTTCACATGTCACACAATGCAGTTTTGTGGCACACAGCGTATACTCACTCCCGCTCCATGCCTCTCCTGGGCTGAGCCAGCAGACTGCTCCCCTCTGCTCTATGGCTGCACAGAGATGGGCTTTCAGCAAAAAACATATCTTTATGGCTAGCCGCTCCCTTGTGTGAATTTTAGATTTTTAGAACCAGCTAAGACTCCCAAGGCTGCTGTAATTACAAGACTCCATCACTGTGACAAGAGAAAAAGAGATGTAGAATTAATGAGAGCTGTAGTCATTGGCGGTTATTTATCATACGGTTGCAGTTTTCATGTTGCGTCAGAGATTTGACTTGACTCGCTAGTCGGATATAAACATTGGCTTAATGAACAGATTATGTGACAATTTCTGGAAAAAGCTGCCACCCAACATCTAGTATCTATGTAGTATCTCTCACCTGTTCTATAATTTCTTGCAATTACTGGTGGACAGGGAAAATATGTATCTGTAGCATATTTCTAGTATCTCTGCACATGCTCTATAATTGTAGCTACTGTTAGCTACACAAAATCCTGTCTTCGAGCATTGGTGCGCTGATGTTCTGTTTTTCATGTGCTGGCTCATTACTTATTTTATACATTACATTTCTGTTGATCTCTGTTGTACATCTCATTAACATATAGTATTTTTCTTTATTAGATTACGCAAGGCTAGTACTATGGGTAATTAATTGTCTCAATATTTTTTTCTAAAATTATGGAGAAAAACATTTTCGACTGTTCTGCCTTAGGGAGATGATTTATTGCACTTGTTTTACGTGGATTCAGTATGATTCATTCCATTGTAATTATACTTCCTACAAACCACTGTCAAATGCACTGTTGTCTTATACTTCTATGACGTCATTCGTTACAGTGACTTGCGCTTTTCTGTTCCCAATCACAATCAAAATATCGAAAATAGTTGACATAATATCCTTCCAAAATTTCCATTTGTTTGAAAATGAACACTGACATGCTGGAGACGACTGAGTGCACTCCAGCGAAAGCCTGTGTGCTGCACGTCTCATTCTTCTTATCATTTTCTCGTTGCTGGCTTACTATCAAGCCCTAGCAATTACTGTAATTCTTTTCATTTTGAATGGATGATTTTTCTGCTGCCACAGACATCAGTTGAGCTAAGGAAATAAAGTCGATTGTATTTTCGGTCTGTAATATTACTAAATCTAGTCTGTGCGCATTTCAGCTATTTGTGTGTTGCTTTTTTCTGAAGCGGAGCTAATCAGGCACGTGGATTCATTGAAGGACTGGCTCACCTCTCTCTCATACAAGTTAGCTCATTGCACATTAAGCTACAAGAACAGGCTGCCTACACGAAAACAATGCACTTTCAGAATCCTTTCCTAAGCAATACTTGGCACTAGCCGGCTAACGGAACAATACTTGACGACACATTACCTCCTATGAATCCGGTACGGAGCGAGTCACGTAAGTGGTACGGTGCTGGGCACTTAAATACTAAAACATAATTTAACACCCTTTACTGATACATTAATTACACTTGACCCAAAATAATACGGAACATAAGGTGGAAAATTTAAAACAATTGCTACTTAGCCTTCTTAATGTTAAAATCTTGGTAGAAATTAATTATATAACTTATCAGACAAAAGGTTAATTACAATGTTAAAGTAAATATTCAAATAAACAATTTTTTTCCAACACTCTTGGTCACAATACCGTGACAATTAATCGTATTCAGATACAAGCCAGCACAAAAAACGTCAGCACAACGCAGTCCTACTACCTGAGCCATTCGGCTCACATCGAAAGTATCACACTAATAAATCTAAAAAAATTAACTAATTCAATTAAGTGGTAATCAAGTACTAGACAAATCTCACAAGCAATGGTATTAACTGTTACAACGACCCAGTGGCCCTTTTCAGAACCTAAGAACGGACTTTCGGGACAAATAACCATCGTTAATGGAAGTCTTGAATTTACTTTGGTAATGTAAACCTAAACAGGACTGAGTTTTAAACGTGACGTAAGCCACTTCAGGCAATCAGTGCAATACACAGGTAACAGTACATGACAGTCACTCACAATAATGGCCTAACGGCCCTTTATATAACGAGGTAAACAATCAGTACGTAAACAACATCTATTTACTCTGTTTAAGGAGAACAGATCAGAATTTTAATTTTTGGGTGCTCATAAAAGTTTAATTATTACTTCAAAAAAATAAACTTACGCAATTAATTTTTTTTCGTTTACTGGCTGGTAATTTGGTACACATTGAATATCCACGGAATTAATTACATTATTTTATATTTCGACATGGTGATTACAACTTTATGACAACCCCTCTCATTGCATTCAAGGACTTTTCTCATTTATTTTTACACGTATTTCCTTTTAGAACGATGAATCCGTTAAACAAGGAGTGTACTATAATTGTACCCATCTTACCCAGCGCAGCTTGTGCTCATTCTCAAGTACCACACTTCTAGCCGGCCGTTGTGGCCGAGCGGTTGTAGGCGCTTCAGTCCGGAACCTCGCACTGCTGCGGTCGCAGGTTCCAATCCTGCCTCGGGCATGGACGTGTGTGATGTCCTTAAGTTAGTTAGGTTTAAGTAGTTCTAAGTCTAGGTGACTGAAGACCTCAGATGTTAAGTCCCATAGTGCTCAGAGGCATTTTTGAACCACACTTCCCTCCCATTTTCTGTATTAAATGAATCAAGAGAGATGTTGTTTTTCGAGTACGTTGTCTTGAACTCGCGTTATTTTTTTAATTGTTGGCAAACAGATATTTTCGGATAACTTGTTTGAAGGATGGAAGGCGGAATTCTCGTAAAAAAATGAAAAAAATTTTAAAAAAACGTAGTAAACGAGCATCAGAACATTACCCCTCGTCAACGTAGAGGTCAATGGAGACGAAGTACCGAAGGTACTGTTTCTAGATTCCCTGATGGAGAGCATGAAACCAACCTACTGAACACGTCCAGGTGTTAAAACGCTGTGCTGATTATTCAAATGTTTCTTAGAGAAAATTCAATGAGTATCTGTATAACACTACTCTGCGGGCCTCAAGTGTTATCCTCTAGAAATACCTTCTTCAATCCATTCCATACCCTGTTTTATGCAGACTTGAATGATACTGAAAAGCTGTAAGAAATGCAGCGATAACCATTAAAAATGCAACACCAGGAAGGATACCAAATAACGCTGGCATTGTTGTGCGTATACTATATGGGGGCGATCAAAAAGTTTCCATTTGAGGACGTTGCTGTAGGTATACGCAACGTACCGTGACTCCGAAGAGGGTATACAAGCCGACAAGTAGGCAAGGAATTAGTGTGGTATTCGTGTCTTTCCGAAGTGTGTGCGGTAAATGCGGAGACGTGAACTATGGCAACGTCATTATCAGTAGCATCCAAACAGGACCAGCGTGCTGTTATTCCTTTCTTGGCTGCCGAAGGACAAACATCAATAGACATCCACGGGAGAATGAAGAATGTGTATGGAACAGCAAGGCAACATGACTGTCGAAAACCGCCGTTGTGGAACGATGGTGCTGCTTCTTCATGATAACGCGCGTCCCCATATCGGAAATGTTGTAACGCGGAAGTCACGCTTCCCAAGTGGAAGACACTGTAGCACCCGCTCTATACTCATGATGTCTCCCCATCCTATTATCACGTCTTCGATCCCTTAAAAAAAACCTTGAAGGGTCGAAGATTGCTGTCGGACGTGGCTATGCAGCAGGTAAGAATGGACTTCCTCAAGCAGCAAGACCCAATGTTTTACCAAACGGGAATTTTGAACCTGGAGCATCGGTGGGAGTTTTTGAAGGATTGCCGCACCGATTCTGGGCTTAACGGTTTTCTAACGGAAACCTTTTGATGGCCCCTTATAGGAATAACACATGTTGCAAAATTTAGTACAGATAGCTCCCACTCCTCGCAGCAACAGTGGCTCTAACACTACTGGGCATCGAGTCGAAATGAGCCTGGATTCCACATCATTCTATCCTGCTTCAACTTTGTATTGCAGTTTAACAATGATAGTGGCTGGTGTGTCGTGGCGTTCCAGTCTCTAGGCAAGATGATCAGTTTTAGTCCATGGGAGAGAGATCTGGGGAATATGCTGGCCAGGCACTCTGTGTCGAAATAGGTCAGTACAGCACAGGCAACATACGGTTTCGTGTTATCATGCTGAACGGTAACGTCACGGATAGCACGAACACAGTCATTGCCATGGACACACCGTAATGAAATGCGTTCTGTCCAGGTTATTATTTCTGCAAACCAGAATTCATGGTGCTGTCTATCCAACGGCATTACGTACCACGGCGCTAGTTGCTGAGCCCGTATGGCGGTGACGAAAGCAACCTCACAACATTCGTTCTCCTCGTAGCCTCCACAAAAGGCTACATCCAACGTGAAACTGTAGGCAGAACCTGTACTCATCTGAGAAGACAGCACAGTGCCACTCCTGAATACAGTGCTGCCGCTGGGAGCACCGCCGCCAATGGCTGTCTCTCTAGTGCAGCGTCAAGAGAATCCGCAACAGTGATCGCTGTGCTGACATTTCATGATGCTCCAGACGTCGTCACACTGTGATGTATCGATAACCGCTTGTTGGCAAGCAAGCCTGTTTGTTGACCCAAGGTACAGGGATTGAGCAAGAATGCAGGAACATCGAGGGCAATGCACCCTTGAAGAGAAATGCAGATGCTACCGAAGCCGGCCGGTTGAGCTGTTGCATTTGACCGCGAACGACATCTGGCAAACGTCTTCAATGCGTTGCTATTGTCAGTCATCGTCAGAACCGTGTTCTGCGTAGTTGGGAGTGTGTTATGTCGGAGATAAGTGAATTACAAGCTGGGAAAAATGTTGGCGTTGTATAGAGGGTGCTTTGTAACCAAGGTAGGCGAAGTTTTTGGTGCTCTAGGGGGTACCGTATCGCAGATGTACACAGGGAAAGCGGAAAAACATGGGCCGCTAAGTCAACGCGGACGAAAGAGTGTGTTGAGCAATCGTAGCGTACGGTCATTGAAGATGATTGCGACGAAAAATAAGAGTATGACAGCTGCAGTGACTTCTGCAGAACTGAAAGTAGCACTCACGAACCCTGTCGGCACCAAAACAACATAAGCAGGATATTGCAGGGCGAGCTGGATTTCAAAACCGTTCATCAGTCACGAAATTGGTCGTACCAGGAAAACGTGATGCCGAAGCATAAAACCTGGACTATGGAGCAATGGAAGAATGTCATTTGGTCGGGTGGGTCTGGCTTCACGCTGTTTCCAACTTCTGGCCGAGTTTACGAACCACGTGTGAAGTATCGCGAGCGTTCGGCGACGATTTGGGCATCCATTTCGCGGTATTTTATACATCGCATGGACACACTGCGAAGTGGCAGTACTTCCAAGGCTTATGTGATGATTTTTCCTGATTAGGTCCATCACGTGGTACAATGTTTGCTCCCAAACGTTGGCGCTGTGTTCCGTTATGACAGGATCCCTGATCACACAGCTCTCATCGTCCAGGGCTGGTTTTGTGAGCACGAGAATGAATTGTCGCATCTTACCTGGCCACCACAGCCAGCAGATCTCAATGTTATTGAGCCTTTATGTGTAGGAAGAGTGGTTTAAGAGTTCCTTCAAAGCCATAACGGACGTGTAGTTGACCATTCCGAAACGAGTGGAAGCTGATTTCAATGCCAATGACTTTGCTAAATCACATTGCTCATGCTAAAGTGTTCGTGGTTTTGTTGTTTCCATATTTCTGTCTAGCCCTGTGCGTGACGTGGTCGTACAAGCCTACACGTCCCAGTGAGCAATATATCTGTCCTCGCGGACGCTATCGTTCGCGACGGCTGAGATTCTGCATGGTGTTGAGTATGGCTCGATAACATCGATTTCATGCTCACATAACACTCGTGCGCTATCAACGAAAATGATCGGAAAAACCATAGTCTGTAAAGGCCTCGATTTCGAACATCCCTGGGAGATGTTTACTCTTCTTAGGAAGCGTAACACGATCTTACTGGCAGGGTAGCCGAGAGCGCTAATGCGCTACTTCCTGGACTCGGGTAGGCGCGCCGGCCTCGGATCGAATCCGCCCCGCCTCTTAACGACGAGGACCAGTAGGCCAACCAGCCTGGATGTGGTTTTTAGGCGGTTTTCCACATCCTGCTAGTTGAAAACCGGGCTAGTCCCCACGTTCCGCCTCAGTTATACGACTCGCAGACATCTGAAAACTTTCGCACTATTCCATGGCTTATACTAGACGCAGACAGCTAGGGTACACTAATTCTGTCCAGGGGGGTTCAAGGTGGTGGCAGAAAGGGCATCTGGCCACCATCTGCAACTAACACTGCCAAATCACTAGTAAGACAGCCGACCCCGCCTTGCAGCGGGACAAAGGCCCCAAGAAAGAAAGAAAGAAAGAAAGAAAGAAAAGCATAACACGAGCTTCTAACAACATTCAAAGGCGGTTTTGGAATGTGAAATCGGCTGTGTAATATTTCCTTGTACACAGAGCTATCTTAGCGCCCTATGCTTCGCTCGCGTGGACTGTGTTGTCGACACAGATCTTTTTATTTATCTTTAACAAAATTTTATGTTATTCACAAATTACAACATCTGCTAAGCTTTTCACGCTAACTGAGGGCATAGAAGAATGGTCCTTTGTGACTGTGCTTCTGATCAAAATGCAGTACAGCTAGTTATACTCAGAGATCTTGTCAGTCGTGCCTTTTCAGTTTGTGTCGTGGTATTTCCATACAAAGTATCATGCCCTAACACTTATTTACTTAGAAGTCCAACACCAATTTTCATAGATTTTGCTTAAAAAATGTTGTAATATACTAGTACGAAATATACTCATAAAAATTTTCACCTCCTATTTCACTCCCTGAGGGGTTGAATTTCCGAAAAACAGCGAAACACGTATTTTTTATATCTAAACGAGGTACCAAATACAAATTTTCAGTGATTTAGTTTTAAAAATTTTGTAATAATAAATATTTCCATAAAAGTTTTTCTCCCATATTGCAACCAAATAGTGATTGAATTCCCAAAAATAGTGAAACACGCAGTTTTTATTTCTAACCGAGAAGCCAAATTCAAAATATCACAGATTTAGCTTTAGTGATTAAGCATTTATGAAATATTTCATAAAACAAATTTTCCCCTTTTTCACCCCCTGGGGGAGGGGTTGAATTTGCAAAGACACTGACATACGTATTTTTAATTTTTTTAAAAAATGTTATGGGACTTAACTGCTAAGGTCATCAGTCCCTAAGCTTACACACTACTTAACCTAAATTATCCTAAGGACAAACACACATACCCATGCCCGAGGGAGGTCTCGAACCTCCGCCGGTACCAGCCGCACAGTCAACGACTGCAGCGCCTTAGACCGCTGGGCTGTTTTTAATTTGTAACTGAGAAGTCAAATTCCAATTTTCATAGAAGTAATTTCAAAAATATTTTAGTAGTTCTTTAATAATGATATACATTCAAAAATGATTTCATCTCTTATTTCACCCCTTTAGGGTTGGAATTTCAAGAAAGTCTTTCCTTATACGACGCCTCAGTATAAGATCAAACCTTCTCTAAATTTCAGGATTCTATTCTTAGCGGATTGGGCTGGTCGATGATTAAGTCAATCAGGACGTTGTACTGTATTTGTTTAAGTAAACATAAGGAACCGCTTCCGAACGGGTTGCATTATAACACAAATAGCAAGGGAAACCAAGGAAAACTGCGGGTTACGTAGCAATTTTTCGCAACGACGTGTCCCAAGTAGAATGCAGCCTTTTTCGGTACCTCGCCTCGTCCTCGTTTCTCTTGCTTACAGATTCTCGCTGGGACTTACGTCACAGCCGCGGGTTATGCTGTAAAGCGCGTCGGTGCTGTCCCGGCGGGTTGTCCGGGCGGTATTTATTAGCGCGCCGTAGGGTGAGGGAAGGGTGGGGGGAAGGGTGAGGCGGGGCTCCTCCCCAACCTCCGAACACGACGCCCCGCGGACAAAACACGCCTCCAATTGTGCTGAAGCGCGCTCCTTCCGCTTAAAGGAACACCAGAATAAGGAGAAAGGGGGACCGGCCGCGGAGAAACAGAAAAAAGCCTCTGGTTAGTCCCCCTAATTTGTAACAAGTCTTCGCATTTTTGCCGTCTGGATTTCTATAACACGGCCCGGGGCTGCTTGTCTGGGCTGCGCGGAAAACAACCCCGGCTGGCGCGGCAATTTGACAATGCTGGCGGCTGCGGACCCGCTGCCTGCTGCGCTCTCTAGCTGACTTTAAACACTGCCGAGGAACCGTCTGCGCTCGAAGAGGTCAGCTCCCTACCTTGCCACATCGTTACATTCAGACACCGAATAAATGCTCTCAATGAAGTGACAGAACTAGAGAGTTAATAATTTTTAACGATATCTAAACAGCTTAACGCGTAGCTTGGAATCATTCCGTATCAACCATTATGTGAGACAATGTGAAACATCCGTATCTAGATCTCCAATGTGTACAATAGTGTGCGCTTTATGCAGTTTCACTTAAGTCAGCAAATCTTGTTCAGCGTCTTTCCACCTTGCAACGAAGTGAGCGATCTTGAAGTGTGCTGCATACTGTGCATACGATCTCGTTACACAGTCTCCCAACCAACTGAAAGAAATAGTATTCAAATTTATTTGAGCTTCCTCAAACTCCATATACAGACTTGTATTGACAATTCAAGTATACCGTAAAAATCTCAATTCAGCATCTTCAGTATTTTTGGGTTGGGTTGATTTGGGGGAAGAGACCAAACTGCGAGGTCATCGGTCTCATTGGATTAGGGAAGGATGAGGAAGAAAGTCGGCCGTGCCCTTTCAAAGGAACCATCCCGGCATTTGCCTGGAGCGATTTAGGGATATCACGGAAAACCTAAACAGGATGGCCAGACACGGGATTGAACCGTCGTCCTCCCGAATGCTCAGTACTTTTCACCACATTAAATTTTACCTAAAACCGGGTAACTACTTTTCTGTTGTTACAAAACTGAGCTATACACATATAACATCTGTCGAAACTACAACTAAAAAGATTCGGTTCACGAAGTTTTATTTCCAAAATTTCTTTATTTTCATCAAAACAGCTTACTGATGTAATAGTAACCACTCTAAAAATTGTTATTTAAGTACGTTTTGTTGTGTGAATACTGTGGAGAGAGTGCAAGCGGTACATACGTAAAGTGCAGAGGTTTCGTTTTATTAACAACTGTGTAAAATGTATGCATGGGAAACTTCTTGTGCAATCATGAATCATGTTACATATGCCCAAGTGTGCATGCTTTCGTATAAATGCAGCCAGAAGAAATGTTAGGTGTTAAATCAATTAGTATTCCGTTTCTGTGGATATTTCGTATTTTGTTTACTTTAAATTAAATTTGTTTTCGTAAATTCATAGTCTCTTTTATAAATTCTTTTCTGTAAATCTATTGGATGCCATAGGAATTACTGCAATAGTATGAGTGCTCGAGTAGTTCTGACTGCCTAAATCATTAGCCAATAGGTATTATGCAGTTCCCCCGGTTGCGGTAGTGCTTTGTACTATATTTCTATGTCTCGAGGAATCGCTCGACAAGTGTCTCACTGTTAATATCATTTCAGACCATGCCACCAAAATTTTTGTTAAGGTGAAGGACATCTTGTGTTCCGCTCGTTCTTTTATTGTGACGATAAACCTACTACAGTACTGAACATTTTAGTGAAGACCTGAGAACATAGAGTAACCCAATTTGCATTTATTCGCGTGTGAACTGTCTTGTCGCGTGCTGTGTTTCCTGAAGTCTCGGAACATTTAGGCTGCTTGCACATTACACGATTTCGCCTGGACGGGAAAAAACCATACGGGTTTAAGTCGTAGTCTGTTATTTTTACACTGAACGATTTTTAAACGTTAAACAAGAACATCAGTTCCCTCCAAAGTGAGACCTGGTACAGTTCTTATTATGCATCATGAACAAGTCATTGCGTTATGGATACCGTATCGACGCCAGAGAAGACGAAGGCTCAGTCGCCTTCACTGGGTTAATCCAATTTATCTGAGACGTGAGGAAGTCGGGGTTTTCTACACATTATCTGCAGACCTGAGAAACGACGACCGAAAGTTCCTTAACTACTTTCGTATGTCAGTTGGCTCCTTCGATGAACTGCACGGGAAACTGAAGAATGTTCTGCAATGCCAAAACACGCAATTCAGAAACAGTATATAGCCTATTGAAATGCTGGCTATGACTTTAAGGTAAGTTTTTAAATACAGCTTTGTTATTACTGCTGTTTGAACAAATATGCCATTGAAGCTAAATAATACATGCATAAACTCTTATTGCTGTATTTTTTCAAATTCTATATACAAAATTCTTTTATTATATCTCTATTTACGAAAGTAACATACAAACAGGGAAGATGGTTATGTAGTAAGGTGATATTGTAGTAGTAGGCAAAACAATAAAACACATGTACAAATAATCGATTTTATTTATTAGGCTATATTTGAGATTATGTTATCAATAAAAATACAATTATGAACAAATATGGAATTCGTAAAATACAAAAATTGTAGGTTTCTGGTCAAATTATGGATTTCATTGTTTTATTGTTTTGGTAGATTATTTGTTATTGATGATATCACTTGAAGAAATCGGAATATGAGGAACTACCTGAGGAGAAATAGACGGACTCGCAACATTTTGACATTGTGGAGAGTCACTGTGAACCATTTCGTGCAGGTCATGTGATGTCTGTGTTTCTGGTTTGGATCGTGTACTTTTTTGGAAGGGCGTTTAATGATGTGCTTCCTTTGAATGATTTTGCAGTCCACATATAGGCCTATGCTGATACAAGGAATGTTCTTCTACGCTAGTTGTAATCTGACTGGAAAAACTAGGCTCTGCATATTGTTGAGGTGAAAAATGGAAGTTGTTGAATGTTTAAAAAGGGTTGCGGTTGGATAATTGCAGATGGCTGAGGCGTACAATAAGGGAATGGCGGATAAGATGGCATGGAAGAGGAGTATCTTCGTTGAGGATGAGAAACTGTTTGCTTCATTTTGTTTAGTTACCAATTACTTTTAACACTCCCATTTGAAATTGAAGGAATTCACTGTTAGAATAGTTCGTCAAATGAGGCATTAAACTCTGAAGGAAGGACATCTTACTGCAGGGCGTTTAAGATTCCAGAGCTTTGAGTACTTTTACCTCAACCTCGTCTTGTTTCTTATGTTTTCATCCTCCTGTAACACTGTATGGCGGGTTTACGTTAGTAGAAATCGGAGTTGTAGAACCGGCACCTTCAGGCTCCCTGTCTTCGTCAACTGTTCCTGGTTCAATTTCTGGGTCCAGACTGTCTACCGTATCCTTTTCGGTGTAAATCTTGTTCAAAAATTGAAGTTGGTCTGAAAACAGATATTTCTTACGTTTTTCGACCCAAGATCCACTTTTTTTGGCAGCTTTCTCATCTTTTTTCGGTTTTACGAAACAGTCTCGGTGGTTGGTCCACCTCCGGATTACTTCCTTGCTTGCAAAAAATACAAATACATTATCTGAGTATTTTTTATAAAAACTTTTTTTTAATATTGTTGAGTTATGTAGTAATTAACGTTCAATTTTTTTTTTAGATATTTGGCGAGTGGCTGTACGTTTACGGATTTGCACTATAGTTACAGGGTTGGAATTTCAACGGCTAGAAAAATTGTTGAAGAAGTATGTGCAGCGATTTGGTCAGTAATGCGAGAAGAGTATATTCCAACACCAACTTGTGATACGTGTATGTCAATCGCTTCTAAATATGAAAGTACCGCTAATTTCCCTCACTGTCTTGGTGCTGTCGACGGTAAGCATATAGGACTGACTTGTCCGTTTGACTCGGTATCAATGTATTGCAATTACAAACATTACTTTTCTATGTTGCTTACGGGTGTAGCAGACGCAAAGTACAGATTTGTTTACGTTGACGTAGGGAGCTGTGGTAAAGAATGTGACTCATCAATATTTAAGAGGTCCAAATTTGGGAGATCAATAGAAAGTGGTTCTCAACCATTACCCGTGGAATAACCTCTTTCAGGGACGGAGAATCCTAAAATACCATACTTCTTTGTTGGAGACGAAGCGTTTGCCTTACATACACACACATCTATTGAGACCCTTTGGAGGAAAACACCAGTTGAATATTTAACTATCGATTGTGCAGAGCACGAAGATATGTGGAATGTGCATTTGACATTCTTGGTAATAAGTGGCGCATGTTCCATCGGCCTATCAATGTGCAGCCACATTTTGCAGGTCTCATTGTCAATGCTTGCATCGTATTGCACAACTATGTACGCGACAGTAACGGATATATTGTTGAGGACACAACGACAATCACAGGCCTGGAAGATTTGCCAGGGGAAAATACTACAAGAGGAGGCTTGGCAGCAAACAATATCAGAATTGTGCTTAGCAGATATTTTGTGTCAGAAGTCGGAAGTGTACCCTGGCAAATGTCTAAAATATAATTTGTCAAATGTGAAACAGAATATTGTATGAAGTGTCTCTTCTGCAGACAGAAAATCAGTGTTCTGTAGCCTTCATGAAATAAATTGATTTTTTAAACTTTCAGTACTATTTTATTTAGTTAGCCTAGTTATGCCTCGAGCACCTTATATTGTGAGAATATATACCCCATGTTTTTAATTATTTACTTAACAAAATTTACGGAACTTAAATCTAAATGGTAAAATTCTGGGTAGACCAACTTCACACGGCCGTAATGCCTTATAAGGAAAAGTAAAATGTTATTCAGCTATAATAAAAATAAGTATTTACTTTGCTTAATAGATCGTACTTACCATATGCATATTTTTCTGTATTACTAATGTTCTAAAAATCTGGTTTGAGTGCTGCACATACCTCTTCCCAGGCTTTTCTTGCTGCGTTTCTATCCTTATAAATATCTTAAGTGTTGTCCCATAAAACAGGTTTTGATTCAACTAGCGATATCAAAATTTCAGCATCAATTCCTTCCATAATGTGAAAATAAGCCAGCGACACACACAAACTGAAAACACGGAAAATCGCAAACTAAAACCAAAATGAACGTAGTAGAAATTACACTGGGGACAGCTCCCGTACGACTGAAATCGTGTAGTGTGAAAGCGTGGACTTGGCCACGTAGGCCACTGAGCCGAGAGTACGGCACGGTGCTCAGCCGGTGCCGCGTGGCGGCAGTGGCACTGGACGGCTGCAACACGACTAAAAATCATGCCCGTGTTGTAACCGTACAATGTGAAAGGTCTCATGCTCTTCAACAGTCGACAAAGAAAATTTGCCCGTACGGTTTTTCCGTGGGTCACTGACTGTATAAAACTTCAAAATCATTTCGGGCGGACTGTTGAACTTCTGGCTGTTTAAGTGTGAAATCTTTTGGCTATAACGGTTACCATCTTCCACCAGTAATAGTTTTGACAGTAAATATGGACCTGATAGTCACTTACGACTTGTTTCGGAGGCAATAAAGCCTAGTTAATTCAACTTTAAACATTATCAAGGAAGTTATGTAGCATTCCGAATGCCTGTAGCTTTTACGAACTTACAGGTGCTGTTTCCAAGCTTGAGTTATGCGGCCTCTGCTTGGCAGATATTGAGTTAAATTTTCTTCAACACTTTTTTTGTTGGCTGAGTCTGTATCTAATAGCGTAGAGTGAAGGGTACAAACTTCAAGAAGCTTACTAAGGTAGGTGGACTGTAATATCACATGGGAATGAAAAATTATAGCCTGCCCTGCCTCAGTCTGATCTAGAAATTATTGCTCTATAACTGTATTAATTTCACGTGTAATCTTTGTATTAGAACTTTTAATACGGGAAATTTATGTATTCTTTTAACTGTAAAACATTGGTATGCATGTTAACCAAACTAGAGCAAACGTAAACGCATGGGCAAGATTCTTACATCATGACTGAACTAATCATTAAATAGAAAGTGTACCTTTCCGCTGCTATGATTATAGAACAACACAACATTTTTTAACACATCACTCTGTTTACTATAGTATGTTTGGTCTAACAACTGTAGCTGATAGACGAAAAGGATAAAAGTATACTGTAGATGAAGGTAATCTAAATCCTTGAAAATTGAATGAACACCCACTGCTGCTTAAAAAGCACTGAACATTGTCTGAACCTGAAGCTAAGAAGAGTGGCGGCTCGCAAATACACATTCGGGTGCTCACAAATTTTTACATTCAGAAAAATTTGAGATCGTGAAATTAATAGCATCTGCTGCATAACAGATTGCTTCTCAACAGGAGTATACAACTATAGCCGCTGCCAACAATAATAATAATTATAATTGCAAAACTTATCTGACAAAAGAAAGAATTGTTTTTGTGGAATTTTGTTGTTTGTACATAATTAAATACAGTTAAGGGCAATAACCAAATGATGTGTAGGATTTCGCAACTCTCCATTTCGCATTTGTGATTTTCTGTTTTTTTTTTTCGGGCAAATGTACAAGATCCTTCACAGATGTATGAGTTCACGAACTTAATTCCTGGCTGAAAATCAGATATTCTTACTTTGTACCCACACAACAACTTGTGCTAACTGTACACTTCCTTGTCAAATGTTTGCTTGTAGTCACGGTTATTTGATTTCGCCACTCTCTCAATCAAACGATCTATTCTCGGAGGCCCTGGTTCCTTATCGGCTGACTTTTCCTGGTAATTTGCTTTTCTATTCTCACAATGAGATTTTCGCCCTGCAGCGGAATGTGCGCTGATATGAAAGTTCCTGGCAGGTTAAAGCTGTGGGCCGGACCGAGACTCGAACTCGGGACCATTGCCTTTCGCGGGCAAGCTGAGATAGCCAAGCACGACTCACGACCCGTCCTCACAGCTTTACTTTTCTGTTAGCATTTAAAATAGTTTCATCATACCCTGAAAAGACAAAGAAACCGATACACCTGCCTAATATCGCCCACCCCACACCCTCACCCACCCCCCGAGCACGCAGGAATTGGCTTTCCAATGGGAACCGCAAAAGTTTGATGACAAGGTGGTAAGTCAGCCGAATCCTCCACCGGAAAATACGTCTGATATGTCACCCAAGGTGTTAGTAACAGTATGAGTGTCGTATGATAGGAACCTCTTATCGATGCACCTAATTTGTACGCCCAGTAAGTGACTGGGATATGTCTCCTTGAGCGATTTAGGTGTTCGTTTGAATGGGAATGTGAATGTTATCATTCCCAAGGAACTGAAGAAATCATTATAGTTCGTCACATAAAGTGCAACTTATGAACGCAATAGTTTCACAATCACACAGTTTTCCCTGTGATCTATAAAAAAAATATGTTTTTACCTTTTTGAAGTTGTGTTGCATTTTGGAAGTTTTGGCTTGTGAATTCCTTTGTTGTAACATTGTTCATACCCGTTTATTTGTTGTTTTCATTTCTGTAAGATGTCTGTGTGGTATCTCACCTGCTCTCACTATTCATCACGTTAACTTGCGAAGTAATGTATTCTTAATTCATATCTCATATTCCATAACCAATGTTTAGTATGACAATTTCGAAGACTACAGAAAAAGAACAAACATTTCAGTGACTGGAAAGACAGCTGATAATTTTGAGAAATAAATAAAAAGGTGTGAGGGAATTCTGAAAACTGTTTATTCGCTTGGCAGTCCACACCCCACTTAACCAAGACGCTGTGGCTACATAAATACGTTCGATATTGTACTTACTATGCAAGGATCGTAAACTGTTTCTATTTTGCCTTTTTTTTTTACAGTTCGGTAACCTTGAGAGATTTCAGGGCACTCCCACTTTTGATAGGGTGTCATGCTGTTTAATGTCCATAGGGAAGGTGATCTTTATTACTTAGTCGTTACATTTGATACGATCTGACTTCATTCATGCTATGAAATGGTTGGCAGTAGTTAACGCTCTTGCTAGTGTGCTGTAAAGGCATAGCGATAAGCTTTACCTGAGTTGGAAGGAAGAGGGTGCCGAGTTAAATTACAGCAGTAAAAGTATACAGCAGCTGTGAGCCGAGGGGAGCTTTTTTCTGCAGAACCTGGTGAAGACGTTTGCTGACAGCCAAGTCCACCCGTCTCATTGTGCAGACGCATTGGGTGGCACCGGTCGTTCGGCGGATGCAGCCAGGTAGACTGACTAGCACCGAGGAGTTGCTGCAGCTATGAGCTTTGCATTGTAAGATATGATGACCGGCAATAAAGCAGAGAATGGGCCCTTGTTAGGTAGAATGTGGATGAGACGGCTGAGAGCCGTCGCAGGTTCGAATCCTGCCTCGGGCATGGATGTGTGTGATGTCCTAAGGTTAGTTACGTTTAATTAGTTCTAAGTTCTAGGCGACTGATGACCTCAGAAGTTAAGTCGCATAGTGCTCAGAGCCATTTGAACCAACCACTTCTTTGAATTCGGTGGGATAGGGCAGTGGCGCCCAGGCATCCGGACTTTGCTACAAAACATATTTGTAAAGGCACAAGCCGTTTAGCGAGTCTATGGCCATTCGTTGAAAAGTTCGAAATGGACGCAACAGGTGAGTGGTTGGTCAAATCCGTGTATGCAGAGCAGGGCGGGGAGGGGGGGGGGGGCGGTCTCCCACCTTCGAAGAGCTCCAGCTCGTGATTGGCTTGTTCTAAAGTGGGTGTAGTCTAAGCATGTAAATGTGCTATGCTGCCGAGCTACAGAGGAAAGCTGTAGAGAAAGAGAAGCTCTCACTCTTGTACTGGCACTTCACTAGTAAAGAATGGCAGGTCTTTACCTATACGGCGAGACTTGTGTCCTTAACTGGCGTGCTACTTCGAGCCTAAGCCAGTCACCATCTGAATTGTCAGAGGTGCTGCTTCTAGCATCATGCACAAAACGAGTTATGCATGGGTGTACTTATTTGTTTTGAGTTGGCCGTCCAAACATTTGACATATTCCGTCACGCATAGTCATGCCACGGATCCAAATTGGTTTTGCAGACCAGCAAATAGGTTCACCTGCACACTGGAATCAACCGGGGTTTTAGAGACTCATAGGGAAGTATCCGTGTTCCGTATCAGTTGAAAGTGAGACCGTGTACTTGCGTATTTCTGGGCGTGCACCATTAATAAAAGATTGCCGCCGTGTGTGGTGCGCCGCCCTCGTGTGCAGAAGGGTAATGTAGGGCTCCAGTATATGCTTCTCAGCACCCTGTTCTTTGGAACCATGTTTTTCTTCATGGAATAGTAGAGTACACATGCTTGACCCCCCCCCCCCCCCCCATGAACCATGGTCCTTGCCGTTGGTGGGGAGGGTTGCGTGCCTCAGCGATACAGATAGCCGTACCGTAGGTGCAACCACAACGGAGGGGTATCTGTTGAGAGGCCAGACAAACGTGTGGTTCCTGAAGAGGGGCAGCAGCCTTTTCAGTAGTTGCAAGGGCAACAGTCTGGATGATTGACTGATCTGGCCTTGTAACAATAACCAAAACGGCCTTGCTGTGCTGGTACTGCGAACGGCTGAAAGCAAGGGGAAACTACAGCCGTAATTTTTCCCGAGGGCATGCAGCTTTACTGTATGATTAAATGATGATGGCGTCCTCTTGGGTAAAATATTCCGGAGGTAAAATAGTCCCCCATTTGGATCTCCGGGCGGGGACTACTCAAGAGGATGTCGTTATCAGGAGAAAGAAAACTGGCGTTCTACGGATCGGAGCGTGGAATGTCAGATCCCTTAATCGGGCAGGTAGGTTAGAAAATTTAAAAAGGGAGATGGAGAGCTTAAAGTTAGATGTAGTGGGAATTAGTGAAGTTCGGTGGCAGGAGGAACAAGACTTCTGGTCAGGTGACTACTGGGCTATAAACACCAAATCAAATAGGGGTAATGCAGGAGTAGGTTTAATAATGAATAGGAAAATTGGAATGCGGGTAAGCTACTACAAACAGCATAGTGAACGCATTATTGTGGCCAAGATAGATACGAAGCCCACATCTACTACAGTAGTACAAGTTTATATGCCAACTAGCTCTGCAGATGACGAAGAAATTGATGAAATGTATGATGAAATAAAAGAAATTATTCAGATAGTGAAGGGAGACGAAAATTTAATAGTCATGGGTGACTGGAATTCGAGTGTAGGAAAAGGGAGAGAAGGAAACGTAGTAGGTGAATATGGATTGGGGCTAAGAAATGAAAGAGGAAGCCGCCTGGTAGAATTTTGCACAGAGCTTAACATAATCATAGCTAACACTTGGTTTAAGAATCATGAAAGAAGGTTGTATACTTGGAAGAACCCTGGAGATACTAAAAGGTATCAGATAGATTATATAATGGTAAGAAAGAGATTTAGGAACCAGGTTTTAAATTGTAAGACATTTCCAGGGGCAGATGTGGACTCTGACCACAATCTATTGGGTATGACCTGTAGATTAAAACTGAAGAAACTGCAAATAGGTGGGAATTTAAGGAGATGGGACCTGGATAAACTGAAAGAACCAGAGGTTGTACAGAGTTTCAGGGAGAGCATAAGGGAACAATTGACAGGAATGGGGGAAAGAAATACAGTAGAAGAAGAATGGGTAGCTTTGAGGGATGAAGTAGTGAAGGCAGCAGAGGATCAAGTAGGTAAAAGGACGAGGGCTAGTAGAAATCCTTGGGTAACAGAAGAAATATTGAATTTAATTGATGAAAGGGGAAAATATAAAAATGCAGTAAATGAAGCAGGCAAAAAGGAATACAAACGTCTCAAAAATAATATCGACAGGAAGTGCAAAATGGCTAAGTAGGGATGGCTAGAGGACAAATGTAAGGATGTAGAGGCTTATCCCACTAGGGGTAAGATAGATACTGCCTATAGGAAAATTAAAGAGACCTTTGGAGATAAGAGCACCACTTGTATGAATATCAAGAGCTCAGATGGAAACCCAGTTCTAAGCAAAGAAGGGAAAGCAGAAAGGGGGAAGGAGTACATAGAGGGTCTATACAAGGGCGATGTACTTGAGGACAATATTATGGAAATGGAAGAGGATGTAGTTGAAGATGAAATGGGAGATACGATACTACGTGACGCGTTTGACAGAGCACTGAATGACCTGAGTCGAAACAAGGCGCCGGGAGTAGACAACATTCCATTGGAACTACTGACGGCCTTGGGAGAGCCAGTCCTGACAAAAGTCTACCATCTGGTGAGCAAGATGTATGAAACAGCCGAAATACCCTCAGACTTCAAGAAGAATATAGTAATTCCAATCCCAAAGAAAGCAGGTGTTGACAGATGTGAAAATTACCGAACAGTCAGTTTAATAAGCCACAGCTGCAAAATACTAACGCGAATTCTTTACAGACGAATGGAAAAACTAGTAGAAGCCGACCTCGGGGAAGATCAGGTTGGATTCCGTAGAATCACTGGAACACGTGAGGCAATACTGACCTTACGACTTATCTTAGAAGAAAGATTAAGGAAAGGCAAACCTACGTTTCTAGCATTTGTAGACTTAGAGAAAGCTTTTGACAATGTTGACTGGAAACTCTCTTTCAAATTCTAAAGGTGGCAGGGGTAAAATACAGGGAGCGAAAGGCTATTTACAATATGTACAGAAACCAGATGGCAGTTATAAGAGTCGAGGGACATGAAAGGGAAGCAGTGGATGAGAAGGGAGTAAGACGGGGTTGTAGCCTCTCCCCGATGTTATTCAATCTGTATATTGAGCAAGCAGTAAAGGAAACAAAAGAAAAATTCGGAGTAGGTATTAAAATCAATGGAGAAGAAATAAAAACTTTGAGGTTCGCCGATGACATTGTAATTCCGTCAGAGACAGCAAAGGACTTGGAAGAGCAGTTGAATGGAATGGACAGTGTCTTGAAAGGAGGATATAAGATGAACATCAACAAAAGCAAAACGAGGATAATGGAATGTAGTCGAATTAAGTCGGATGATGCTGAGGGAATTAGATTAGGAAATGAGACACTTAAAGTAGCAAAGGAGTTTGGCTATTTGGGGAGCAAAATAACTGATGATGGTCGGAGTAGAGAGGATATAAAATGGAGACTGGCAATGGCAAGGAAAGCGTTTCTGAAGAAGAGAAATTTGTTGATATCGAGTATAGATTTAAGTGTCAGGAAGTCGTTTCTAAAAGTATTTGTATGGAGTGTAGCCATGTATGGAAGTGAAACATGGATTATAAATAGTTTGTACAAGAAGAGAATAGAAGCTTTTGAAATGTGGTGCTACAGGAAAATGCTGAAGATTAGATGGGTAGATCACATAACTAATGAGGAGGTATTGACTAGAATTGGGGAGAAGAGGAGTTTGTGGCACAAGTTGACTAGAAGAAGGGATCGGTTGGTAGGACATGTTCTGAGGCATCAAGGGATCACCAGTTTAGTGTTGGAGGGCAGCGTGGAGGGTAAAAATCGTAGAGGGAGACCAAGAGATGAATGCACTAAGCAGATTCAGAAGGATGTAGGTAGCAGTAGGTACTGGGAGATGAAGAGGCTTGCACAGGATAGAGTAGCATGGAGAGCTGCGTCAAACCAGTCTCAGGACTGAAGACCACAACAACAACAACAACAACATGCTTGACAGTAGCGTAGTTTTTGGGCCACACCACGGATTCACAATTATGAAGTCAGATAAAGCGATTAGTTCTGGTTGGGATGGTACGTTGATACCCAGCTGACCACTTTGTTAACCTTAGACAAATAAAAATGTTTGTGTGGCGTTTCTTTAGCCATCTTTTGTCATGTGATGTTAAGAATGGCTAAATCAATTGTTATTTAGACCACAACTCCTCCCAGGGCTCTGATTTACATTATCTTTACCATTTTTATTAAAATCTTGGTTGCAAATGAAAGAGTCAGAAGTTGTAGTTTCCCTTGCCAGCACCTGAAATGGATTACTGAATCCCCAAAAATCCACAAATAGGTTTACTGTCAGTACAACTTTAACTTATCTAATTTTACTGTAGGATATAGTGAGTGAATTAGCATATCTGAGAAGTGGGCTATCACGTAGTGGGATTTACGCAGAGCGAAAGGGTGTAAAAGACTGCTGCAACGTGCTACCATCTGGTGGCACTGATGTAAACTTCTAGTTAAGTGGCAAGGGCTAGCTGTGCACATCGTGACCGGTGCATGTTGTTCAGCAAATCTATATGTATTTGGCCTCGTAAGGCAGTTACGACATGAGAGTTGTGCTTGCGCAAAAGCTCCTTAAAACGTGCACAACTGTAGGTGTGCTCACGACCCTGATGCCATGTTTCATGGAGTGAGAATTAGGAGCAGTATCTTTCAGATCGCAGCATCTATGTTACGATTAATAGAATTCAAAGAAAAATTATCAATAAATACGCAACGTATCAAAAGTTAGTATGTTCACGTGCTCTTGTGCTCTTACACAGCAGCCGCCACTGACTAAGAATGATATGGTTGGCCTGAGCAACAAAGGAAACGTAGCTCTATCTTACAGCGCACACCTTCCTTGTTTATAATCATCTGCAACTAGATGATCTGGAAGAAATCACACTGCTTTTGATATTACACAAATAAACCTCGCTAGGTGTAATGCGAGTACGTGACCACTCAATAACAATTGGATAATCAATAATCGATAATTGGATAGGTAACTGTGATGTGAAGGGTCAGGAAGGAATAACTTGAAAACTATTGTGATTTAACTGCTTGTTAACAATGAACAACTAATACGTATAGAATTAGATAATATGAACATGTGTACATTGATGGTCATTGTTATTAACAGTTACTGTAATTTGGGTGTAAAACAGAAAGCTCACCAAGCGAATACTTTTGATAAAACATTCACTTACTTTCGGTACTTTAAAAAGAAAAGGGTAAGGAGTGACGAGATGCTTTCCTAAGTTCATGCATATTGTGACGTGCTTTAAACGACAACGTTCAGTAGTCCAAAGAGTTGCTATAATTTGGAAAGATTAAAATGAAAACGCCCCCTAAAGACTACATTCCGTTTCCTGCAATATTAGCACACGTGAATGCATAGCCAGATATTACCTTATTTGATATGTTCCGAACTGCAGAAACTGCATTCCGAAATCAAGCCTTCACACCAGCACGGCCGAGACAACACGTCCGATTCTGCCAATGCTCGACGGAGGAGAGCTAGCCAGCGCGGATTGGCTAGGCGACAACGGTATACACTTTAGTATCGAAGGAGTCTCCTCTATACATGTACTCAGGAAACACGCCCTCCGTGGAAAATGCTGCAAACAAAACTGCCGTCTCCCATAATATAGAAACTTTACAAACATGATCTCCTCCACAGTGCGTTTGGACCCTGCGAGAACAGTGACTCCATCTTCAAGAGTTTTGGGTAAGTCACTGTACTATTGTTACTTCCCCGCAGGGCGCTGTGGTCGAGCGGTCCAAGGCGCTTCAGTCCGGACCCGCGCTGCTGCTACGGTCGCAGGTTCGTATCCTGCCTCGGACGTGGTTGTGTGTGATATCTTTAGGTTGGTTAGGTTTAAGTAGTTCTAAGTCTAGGGGACTGATGACCTCAGATGTTAAGTCCCATAGTGCTTAGAGCCATTTGAACCATTCATTTTGTTACTTCCCCGTTTTAAATCGGTATTGCGCTGTTCGGTGGCATATATCCAACATTAGGTGCCTTCATATTTAACTTTACGATATAGGTAACCTGATGTATGTGTTATTGTGCATATTTACGAACCCTAGCTGTTACGGATTTAGAAAAGGCAAATTCTTTAAAACATCGTTGGCCCACGTTTCATAGATACGGCGTCACAAAAATTTATCATTTCATCAGCACGTTAAACACTACTACTTATTTCTTCATTGTAACTTAATTACTCGAGCACAAATATAGTCCCTTACAGTTCTAATTTTAAGTTCATATAAAGTTTTCAGTTAGTTGTGTTTCTCATCCACATCTACACCATTACTCCGCAAGCCACTATATTGCTCAGGTAAAGCCTTGTATCGTGTATAAGGCTTCTTATTTTTTCATCGCGGTCACTTCGCCACACTTAAACTGAGTGTGTGGAAGTAATATGTTGCCCGGTTCTTCCTGAAAGGTACTTTCTTGGAATTACAGTAGTACACTTCCCTGTGATGCACGCCTCTCTTGTAGCATCTTCCTCTTAGTAGTTCTGAACGTATCTCTCGCTGATATATGAAGCTCTTCATTGGATCTTCTCTATCTCCTCTATTTATCCGACCTGTTAAGGGCCCCATAATGATGAGAAATACTCAAAAGGATGCTCGAACAATTATTTGTGACCCACTTTGTTCGCTGATGAATTACATTTTCTTAAGATTTCGTGCATATACGAGATGGATACTTCTAAAATAGAATTCTCTTTTTGAAAATAAAAACTTTGTATGCCGAGTCGTAAACATTGTTCCCTTAGTAACAACGTTGTAGAATACAACGGAAATGTTTAAGACAACTTATTTCGTAAGTAAAGATACTCTGTTCGCGGCACGTAAATAAATATAAACAATGACTTTGGGGGGGGGGGGGAGGGGACATAAAATATATGTATTTCTGAAACGAATGTTTTGAGGCATAATTTATTGATGTGGCGAGCCAGGAAACCCCATAAAAACGTCACGAACTCTATAGTTTTCACTTTATGCTCTATGAGGTGCATTCAAGTTCTAAGGCCTCCGATTTTTTTTCTCCGGACTGGAAAGAGATAGAAACATGCGCATTGTTTTAAAATGAGGCCGCGTTCATTGTCAATACGTCCCAGAGACGGCAGCACCGTACGGCAGATGGAATTTTACCGCTAGCGGCGAGAATGAGAACTGTTTTAAATACTTAAAATGGCGACGTTTTCCTTACTTGAGCAGTGTGCAATCATTCGTTTTCTGAATTTGCGTGGTGTGAAACCAATTGAAATTCATCGACAGTTGAAGGAGACAGGTGGTGATGGAGTTACGGATGTGTCGAAAGTGCGTTCATGGGTGTGACAGTTTAATGAAGGCAAAACATCGTGTGACAACAAACCGAAACAACCTCGGGCTCGCACAAGCCGGTCTGACGACATGATCGAGAAAGTGGGGAGAATTGTTTTGGGGGATCGTCGAATGACTGTTGAACAGATCGCCTCCAGAGTTGGCATTTCTGTGGGTTCTGTGCACACAATCCTGCATGACGACCTGAAAATGCGAAAAGTGTCATCCAGGTGGGTTCCATGAATGCTGACGGACAACCACATGGCTGCCCATGTGGCATGTTGCCAAGCAATGTTGACGCGCAACGACAGCATGAATGGGACTTTTTTTCGTCGGTTGTGACAATGGATGAGACGTGGACGCCATTTTTCAATCCAGAAACAAAGCGCCAGTCAGCTCAATGGAAGCACACAGATTCACCGCCACCAAAAAAATTTCGGGTAACCGCCAGTGCTGAAAAAATTATGGTGTCCATGTTCTGGGACAGCGAGGGCGTAATCCTTACCCATTGCGTTCCAAAGGGCTCTACAGTAACAGGTGCATTCTACGAAAATGTTTTGAAGAACAAATTCCTTCCTGCACTGCAACAGAAACGTCCGGGAAGGGCTGCGTGTGTGCTGTTTCACCAAGACAACGCACCCGCACATCGAGCTAACGTTATGCAACAGTTTCTTCGTGATAATAACTTTGAAGTGATTCCTCATGCTCCCTACTCACCTGATCTGGCTCCTTGTGACTGTTGGCTTTTTCCAACAATGAAAGACACTCTCCGTGGCCGCACATTCACCAGCCGTGCTGCTATTGCCTCAGCGATTTTCCAGTGGTCAAAACAGACTCCTAAAGAAGCCTTCGCCGCTGCCATGGAACCATGGCGTCAGCGTTGTGAAAAATGTGTACGTCTGCAGGGCGATTACGTCGAGAAGTAACGCCAGTTTCATCGATTTCGGGTGAGTAGTTAATTAGAAAAAAAATCGGAGGCCTTAGAACTTGAATGCACCTCGTAGGAGCGCAACTGTCGTGCAACGTGACGAGGCGGCCAGCGAGCTTAAGTAAGTATGTGAATCAGGCCTGAGGGTCACGGAAAGGTTGCCCAGGCCTGATGTATTGGGAAATCAACTGTAACTTATTGAAACATCTTGTAGCTGTTTCTGATAATGTAAGTTTACGTAATGCTTAGAAGTTTCAAGCCACGCAAGAACCAAAATAAGCGCACTGTAATCGAATACTTAATCAGAGACGTATCGTCTAATGATGGTTTTCACATCCGGTATCGATATGATGTGGTTACCTGGTTGATGGGTGGTGCCTTAACTGGCCTGCATCTTGTCGTGGCGTTTCGTTTGATGATGTTTCTGACAGTTAATGAATGATTGACTTCCTATGATGGCCGATGGCTGTGTGAAAGAAGATGCTTCGAGAAATTTTAGGACAAGGTGTAGACTTAGTGGATCACAGCGTAATATCCGTATTCACAGTAAACTTATTGCCTACAGTAAGTGCGTAAAGGAATGAGGGCCAACAAATGATAAGCGAACGCAACGAGACCATGGCATGGTTCCATTCACAAGTGATCTAGATTTATCCCATTGGGAGACGAGATAATCAATTCCTGTTTCGTAGAATGCGGTCGGCCGCTGACGGGTCAAGGACCGTACCCGCCCTTGCACTTTCTCATCCGACTGAAACCGACGCCCACTCGTGTCTTTCTTCAGGTCAATAAAGATGTGGGAATCACACTGTAGAAGATCTGTGTGTATGGAGGATGCTGCAGTGTTTTCCAGCCAAATCGCTGAAGCGCAGCCTTCGCCCCATTGTCAGTATGGGAGGAGGTATTATTGCGCAGCAGGGTGATTTCGTTCGATAGTATTCCGACAGTCCGAGTGGAAACAAGAAAACCAACAGCAGAAACGTTCTATATATCCCCCCACAAAAGAAATCCAGAGCTTTAGAAAACGTATTTTAACCATCAGCTGTTTTAATTAGCCTGTATATCATCTACCGGTTTTGGTCATAAACCATCATCATCACTTGATGTCTGTAAACTTCGTAATTGACATAAATTTAAAAAATATGTATAAATTCCTGGGCAAAGTAAGGACTTTCTTAAAAATTGTAATTTCTTATTTTATACTTCGGAAAGGAAGCGATACATTGTGATGAATTCCTGTACCCCCAGCGTAAGAGCGCAACCAAAGATTCACAAAAAGAATAATCAATTTGGCCAATTGTTAATTATATTGATAGCCCATGTAATGTCTTTAAGTCAGAGACTGAACTATATTTTGACTCAAAATTATTTATTTTCTAACAAATACATGTTTAAATAAATGCATCTGAATTTCTGGCTTTTGTCGAAGAGTTAGATGTTCATCATGGAGCCAGGCTCATCTCATTTGATGCTACTAACTTTTACAAAAATATTGCTGTTGAAGAAACTATTGAATTCATTAGAAAGAACTTAATTTCAGATAGATGACTGTGTATTCCTGAAATTATTGAAGTAATTGGTGGTTTAAGGCTTGCATTATCACATAGTTATTTCAGATTAAATAATGCTGCTTGCAAAAAAACACAGGATCTTGCCGTGGGATACTGTCCAGCTGGGACGCTTGCCAGTATTTACATTGTCAAAATACCCACGGGTGTGCTGCCGGTCTACAGTGTCCAACGGGCACAATATTTCGGCGATCATACATGTCGCCATCAGCAGGTGAACTGACGGACTGAGCTCCTGTGAACGTGCCGGCACGGAGATCCGTACGCTATGGCTGCTCAGAGGGAACTGGGTTCGGTCGCGGCGGCGGCTGATTTAAATACCCTCCGCCCGCGGCGCGCTCCCTCCGCCGTCCGCGCCCCGCGCCACGGTCGCGCGGTGGAACAGATTGCGACGGCGTCTGAGATGACGTCGGAGTGATGGCTCTGTCCGCCGTGGTCGTCACAACTATACGTTTGCTCGATTTACTCTTGATTAACCCGATCGCTGGTTCCCAAGCCTTGCTAAGATTATAGCCACAGTCACGGTTTATGAGGTCGTCATTGGTGCGAATTTCGATGGCCTCTCTAACAACGCTGTCCCAATATCTCGACGTCTGTACCAGAATCCTCGTGCGGTCATATTCCATGGCGTGATTTTCCGACAAACAATGTTCAGCGACCGCCGACTTGCTCGGATACATCAGACGAGTGTGCCTCTGGTGTTCACGGCATCGATCTTCGACGGTACGCATCGTCTGACCAATATACGACTTGCCACATTGACACATTTCTAAAGAGATGTCGTTCCGAGAATGTTGTTCCAAATTTTGCTAAAGTTATGCATCACATCGATTCTGCAGCAGCTAAGAGAATCAAGAAACGAGCCAGCCTCGCATTGGTACGTGAGAGAGTGCAATTCACCCGCCGGAGCCTTGAGTTTATCTCACAGGAATTACTCAAAATACATTTGCAACTGGCTAGTAAGTTTACTTCTTGTTCCTGGGATTGGATTGATGGTGTCACCTGGGTGTCAGCTGATTCCGCCCATAAGAAGGCTACGGGACGTCAAACAGCTAAGTTCTCACGTCTCCTTGACAAACCATCTCTACAGGTTCCGTGCAAGACTGTCATCAATTTGAGTGGCATGGTGTTGAGTGAGGAGGCAGTCTCGGTTTTGCAGAAAGGTCTCAACTTCGCTCCCACCCCCAAGTTCACTCCGGTCGCAGAAATTGTTAGTGCTGTTGAACAGGTTGCAGCTCGACTTCCGCCAGAATCAGCCGAGGAAATACGTCGTGAAACTTGTCGTGCGTTGACGAAATCCAAGCCGATGAAGTCAAATATCAGCAGTAAAGAGAGGGCGGCCATTCGTGATCTGAGGGAGCGCTCTGAAATTGTTGTCTTACCGGCTGACAAAGGCAATGCTACAGTTGTTGTCTCCCACAAGGACTACACTGATAAGATGCAGAGCCTGCTAAATGACGATTCCTACCGGAAGATCAGCGTTGACCCTACAAAGAAGGTGGAGAACAAGACGAGGGCGCTTCTCAAGGACGCAGATTTACCGGAGGGTGACGCTAAGAAATTGTTACCCCAAGGTCCGGTACCGCCTAGACTATATGGACTCCCGAAGGTTCACAAAGAGGGGATACCATTACGCCCCATTGTCAGCAACATCAGGGCACCTACATATTGGTTGGCCAAATACCTGACGGGAATATTAAGTCCTTATGTGGGTAAATGCCCTCATCACATCCGTAATTCCGTGGATTTTGTTAAACGCCTTGACAGCTTCAGGTTGGATGAGTCAGATATCATGGTGAGTTTTGACGTCGTTTCCTTGTTTACGAGGGTACCCCTGCGAGAGTCACTAGAATTGATTAGTCAGAAGTTTGACGAGAAGACCACTTAACTTTTTAGGCATGTCTTGACTTCCACGTATTTTCTTTTTAATGGAGAATACTACGAACAAACGGAGGGAGTCGCCATGGGTAGCCCACTCTCACCGGTGGTAGCGAATTTGTACATGGAGAACTTCGAGGAGGAAGCCCTGTCGTCATCCGTATGGAAACCTACTTGCTTTTTCCGTTACGTGGACGACACGTTCGTCATCTGGCCACATGGTATGGATAAACTCCTTGACTTCCTTACACATCTAAACTCCATACACCCCAACATCAAATTCACTATGGAGACTGAAACGGAGGGTAAATTACCTTTCCTTGACGTCTTGGTCAAGAGAAGGGCTGACGGCACCCTAGGTCGTGGGGTGTATCGGAAGACTACGCACACTGATCTGTATTTGCATGCAGACAGCTGCCACCACCCTTCACAGAGGAATGGGGTACTTAAAACTCTAGTACATAGGGCGCGCACTATCTCTGACGCAGAGAGTCTACCCCAGGAATTGGAACATCTGAGAACTGTATTTCGAAAAAATGGGTACTCAGAGTGGCAGATTCAACGTGCTCTCCGCCCAACCACTGCAGCACAACCTCTTGAGATGGATGAAGTCACGAGGGAGGAGGTAGGCACTGCATTTATTCCTTACACAGGCGCACTCTCGGGGAAAATCGCTCGCATTCTGAAGAAACACCGGGTCGGAACTGTGTTTTGTCCTCCAAATAAAACTCGTGCACTGGTGGGGAGTGCCAAAGATGACCTCGGTTTGAGGAAGGCCGGCGTGTACCAGATTCCGTGTCAATGTGGCAAGTCGTATATTGGTCAGACGATGCGTACCGTCGAAGATCGATGCCGTGAACACCAGAGGCACACTCGTCTGATGTATCCGAGCAAGTCGGCGGTCGCTGAACATTGTTTGTCGGAAAATCACGCCATGGAATATGACCGCACGAGGATTCTGGTACAGACGTCGAGATATTGGGACAGCGTTGTTAGAGAGGCCATCGAAATTCGCACCAATGACGACCTCATAAACCGTGACTGTGGCTATAATCTTAGCAAGGCTTGGGAACCAGCGATCGGGTTAATCAAGAGTAAATCGAGCAAACGTATAGTTGTGACGACCACGGCGGACAGAGCCATCACTCCGACGTCATCTCAGACGCCGTCGCAATCTGTTCCACCGCGCGACCGTGGCGCGGGGCGCGGACGGCGGAGGGAGCGCGCCGCGGGCGGAGGGTATTTAAATCAGCCGCCGCCGCGACCGAACCCAGTTCCCTCTGAGCAGCCATAGCGTACGGATCTCCGTGCCGGCACGTTCACAGGAGCTCAGTCCGTCAGTTCACCTGATGATGGCGACATGTATGATCGCCGAAATATTGTGCCCGTTGGACACTGTAGACCGGCAGCACACCCGTGGATATTTTGACTATCAAATACGCCGGGAGAAACTCAAGAATCACAGTATTTACATTGATCATATTGTGTGTATGATACTAAGCAGCAGAATGGAATTAATATAAAAGATAATATAGATGATAGATATAGATAATATAGATGATACCATAATACTAGAAAATGGAAGTGATGATAATGTGCATAAAAATAGAATCTATTCAACAATACTCACCCAAATGTAAAATTTACTTTGGAGACAGAAAAAGGAGATATAATTAAGTTTCTGTATTTAGAAATCTCTACAGTGAATAACAGGCTTGTCTTCAACATCTATAAAAAAAGTAAAACAATCACTAACATGATTATATATGAATCATCTTTCCATCTCGCAAGGTACAACCATTCGCTTTTCCATGGCATGACTGAAAGGTTATTAAGAACACCAGTGTCCACTGACAGTTTTAAGAATGAAGTAAATACACTCAAATACATAGCCTCAACTACTGAGTATCAAGAGGAGATAGGCAACAGGATTTTACAGAAAAAGAAAGAAGTTAAAATAAAAAATGAGAACAACAATGAAATAAATACTTTTCGTAAAAGTAGAACAAATAACTACATTAAGTATGTTAGGTTTCCATATGTAGGTACAGTCTCCGAAAAGACTTGTCAAATTTTTGGAAAAAATAACAAAAAATAGCTTTCAGATTGTAAAAGAAGTAAAAGCCTTGCTTCAAAACAATGTAGCGGAAAAGTCAATGTATGACTTATCAGGAGTGTACAGAAAAAATTTCAGCAGTGCAAGAAATTCTATATAGGCCAAACAGATAGACAACTAAGGCAGAAATTCCAATAATATACCCAACAGTCCAGTGCTTCAACATAGGTTAACACCTCAAGCCTTCAAAACATTCTTTATGTAGCCTTGATGATAATATAAAGTTACTACACAAAACTAATAAAGGTTTAAGTATGAATCTGCTTGAAGAAATTGAAATTTTTTGCAGTTTTAAACAATATCCAAGTAAGGATTCAAATGAATGAATAGATGTAAAAACCTAGGCTTTCTTGGAAAACTTCAGCGAGATTCTGAAATTATCTACCCCAAACCTCTACCCTACCCTAATGTCATCATTTTTATGTGGCACAGTTACACAGTTACAGTTACCACATTTTCATATTGCGGTCCTTTTCTGTTTCTCACCAATTTAGTATGTGCTACTCTAAGCATTCTGTAAGTATTTAATAATTATTTATCTACAAGTGTCAAGGGCCTTATCGACCAAACGCCTGCTCTACAAGCTACCTCCATTTCCTTCTGTTGTGTGCACTGTTTGTCCATTCAGTGTTCGTGTTCATCCCAGTTGTGTACTCCCAGATGTTATCTCTCCACCTACTTCTGCGTCTTCCGATTCGTCCGCAGCTCGTGGTCATGCTGTAGCGTTCTCGCTTCCCGCGCACGGGTTCCCGGGTTCGATTCCCGGCGGGGTCAGGGATTTTTTCTGCCTCTTGATCACTGGGTGTTGTGTGCTGTCCTTAGGTTAGTTAGGTTTAAGTAGTTCTAAGTTATAGGGGACTGATGACCATAGATGTTAAGTTCCATAGTGCTCAGAGCTATTTGAACCATTTGAATCTTCCTCTTCCTCTAGCTCCATCTGTTGTTCTACCAAATGCTATTTTGAGTAGTCTGCTTTCTGTCATTCTTGTTATATGGCCTGCCCAGTTCAACCTTCTCTTATTTAGAACATCTATGGTGTTTGTACAGCTCTCTTAATTCTCCGTTTTTTCTTATCCTCCATTACATGTTATCTTCATCATATACTAGACCAAACATTTTTCTTTGTATTTTTCTTTCCAATATTAACGGTTTTTCTACATCTTTCTTTGTAACTATTAATGCTTCACATCCTTATAATTTTACTGGTATAATGGTCGACTGATACAAGGGGATTTTGAAGTTAGTACTAAGTGGTTTTTTCTGTAAAATTTTGATAAAACTAAAGGGTGCTTTGTTTGCTGTTTCTATATGGGCATGTAATACTTAATGCATATAATTGCTTTATAATACTACGGCTTTTATTTTTGTTATAGATCCATTATAGGTTACAGATTTAATAACTTGTATAAGAACTCTCTCTTTTTTTTAAAAAAAAAGTTACTAAGACAGAGAAACTTTCCTGTTAGTGGTATTGTTTTGGTAATTTTGAAGTTGGCTGTTTCTTCATTTAATTCAGTCCTGGGGCTTCACACAGTTAAAGAATGTCTGTGTCTGTTTACATTCATGTCTCTATATTCTGGCGCTCTTACAATTACAATAACCAGCACAAATGAAAGAATCATATGACGGTATTAAATATTCTGCCCGTTAAATTTAGTTTTCAGTTAAGAGTGTGGCTTGTTGTGATAGCTTTTTATGGAAGATGTACTTAGGCTATTATTCATGTTTCTTATATATAATGAGTCTTGTTGCTGATTATGTGAAGCCTGTTACTTTATGCTGTTTATCACTGTATGCCTATCATCTATGTGCTAGCCTTAGAATGTGCACTACTTTTAAGCATACAGGATGTTTTAGTCTATACCTGGCCCTGATATTTATTTACAAGGTTACGAATGACCTACTTTGGTGTGTTAAGGCCATAATGTATTACACACTAATGATACCCATGGTCAGTTCTGTATTTACTTACCTTATGGTCTGAAACAGCTAGATTTTATCGTGTTTGTATAGTATAGACATAAGTTATGTTTTATTGTCCTAAATGTTCCAATGGCATTATGTATGATGGTAATGCTATTTCTACATTGACAGCCTACTAGTGGATATGGACAGCATGCCACTAGCACTACTATTTCATATTCTTCACATATAATAAGGATGGTGAGTAGCCTGTTGTCTAGGTGGTTCCTGACAGTGTAGTCTTACCACACCAAGCAATAGATCTCTTTGATTTACTGGTCTGTGTTAATATGGCAATTACTTCTTGTATACATACTATCTCCCAAGAAGCTATTATTGTTAATCGTTCACATGCTTCCACTTTATATTCAGTGTTTTACAGTCAGATAGTTGTCTTGTGGCTCTAAATCAAAATCTATACAATTTGCGTTATAGGTGATTTTTGTACCTCACTAAAAACTGCATGTTGAAGAACATTTTTAAGTATAGTACCTTGGGACTGGACAGTTTGTTCACCTGTATAAAACGATCGTAATTATTTAGCACTGCCTGTTCTAATACTTCCAGGTATTTCAATTTTGTAAAATTTCTGTTTGATATGTAAAAAATCTTGTCTGGCCCACTTACGTACTATTGTATAAAGGTTGTCGTAGGTTCACTTTAATTATACGGCTATACTTAAGTATTCTTGCGCCGTGAATATTGGCTATGTATCTGTCATTTTCAACGTATCTTGTTTCACTTTTATGTGGATTTCACTTTAATTTTGTTACTGTGTACATTGCAACTTTCACTGTCACTGTCCTACTTATTTACCATCTACTAAGAAGTTTGGTAATGGTATTATGCCTTTCCTTTGCTAATTATGTAAAGTTTCCTTGTTATGTGGTCTATGTATTACAAATTTAGATGTTGCTCTGCAAATGCAGAGCTTTGCCAGTGCTATGTTCGTCTCATTATTCTCGGTACAGAGTCTGTTTGGCTTGAAGCATTGTGAGATGTGTTCGTTAGTTTTTCAAGGACGAGTTTCTATAGTTGTCTGGGTGGTTTTACTACGAGAATTTTGATGTTGTATCAGTTTAAAAGAAACATGGGATGCGTTTTTAACTGATCTTTTTTACCTTGTAGGGATACATATGTGAATTTGCACCCATATTTTTGTCGAGTTATGTCACTTTGGTGTGCATTATACTTTATCAGTTTTGACATTGACAGAAATATAGTGATGATGGTCTATGACCGAAACCGGTAGAAGATACATAGGTTAAATAAACAGCTAATGGTTAAAACACATTTTCTAAAGCTCATAACGATTGTTGGTTCTCATCTTATGAAAAAATTAAATCCAGTACTGTTTACACAAATTCCGGTAAGTTCATGGTGACCTTCTTCGGGTGCAGGGGCCGTCTGCCCGTCGAGTTCCTCGAAGGTGGAACCACAATCAATGCACAGCGCTGTGAAAACATTTTACAGAAACTGCGAAGGGCCATGAAGTCAGGACGTCAGGAACGCTGTCGGACGGAACCACCATGTTGCACGATAATACCCGCCCCCAGACTGCCAATCGGACGAAGGCAAAGCTTCAGCTACTTGGCTGGGAAACACTGCAGCGTCCTCTGTACAGCCAGGATCTTTCACTTTGTGATTTTCAAACATCTTTGGCGACTTGACGAAAGACACGCCTGGACGTCGGTTTCAGTCCGACGAGGAAGTGCAAGAGTGGGTGCTGTTCTAGATCCGTCAGCGGCCGAAGGAATTAATGGTCTCGTCTCCCAGTGGGATAAATATCTTCGAACCCTTCCATAATCCCGTCGCGGCGGGTGTTTGGTTTGATTTGAGTGCCCCTTATGGGAACCACAGTGTTGGACTGTAAGATAGACGCAGACATTATAAGTACACCGCTCACAATGTTCATCGCTGGAAACGTTTATGTAGAGGGCAAAGACCCCATATATTTACTGTGGTCTTCTTCTTCCTGGCTCTACAGCCCTTGATAGACCTTGGATTGCTCTAGGACACCATTCCATTCGTTCCTGTCCAGTGTCTTGCGGCTCCATCTTGTGACACCAACAATTCTTAAATCTTCTTTTATGACATACAAGTATCAAATTCTTGGTCTTCCCGTGCTTCTTCGTCCCACTGAATTTTGCAGCAATGCTCCATGGGAAACACGTGGCCGTCCCATTTCAGATGGTTTATTTTAATGAACTTTCTGACTTCAAGATCTTTATATTTGCTACACTAAAAAAAGTTAATATGAGGCAGATTAGGACATCGAAGCACTGAGATGAATTCAGTGGTGACAAACGAAAATTTCTGGGGGACCGGGACTTGAACCCGAATTTCCCCCTCAACGCGAGTGGTCGCCTCAACCGCATTGGCTAGCTGAGCACTCTTTCCCGATGAGCCAACTCCCATCTTGTCGCACACTGTTTACAGAACACCCCTGTCCACCATACCTATTGGTCGTCGCGTCTACTTGGATTCCCACGTGAGTTCACGAGAGTACATCCGCAATGGAATGATTTGGTTCAAATGGTTCAAATGGCTCTGAGCACTATAGGACTTAACTTCTGCGGTCATCAGTCCCCTAGAACTTAGAACTACTCAAACCTAACTAACCTCAGGACATCACACACATCCATGCCGAGGCAGGATTCGAACCTGCGACCGAAGCGGTCGCGTGCTTCCAGACTGTAGCACCTAGAACCGCTCGGCCACCCTGGCTCTCATTGGCCGCCAAGCCTCGTATATTTATATATGTTCGGTGTCTGTTCTTTCGGACACGTCATAATTTGAATTCTTTTCAGCGCTGATTTGCGGCCGATATCAGAATTCATGTCATTTCATCACGTATCTGCACGACTGTGGGATCAAGAACAGTCTTTGTCCTTTAGGACATATCCGAAGGACAGACACCAGACGTGTCTGACGGAAACATATCGAAACACCAAGCAGGAGTTGTGCGACGCAAACAAAAGTTGGTAGCTGTGTTTATACAGCTGAAAGATGCTGCCTATTAAAATTTCGCGTTACTATAAAAATGCAAATCAGGTTTGCTTTAAATACACGCTGTGACGGTCGTCAGCGTTAGTTACATTTGAGATTGGACGTGGTGATTTGATGTCAATCAAGAATGCCTTTAGCGCGGCAGTAAAGCCATTATCAACACCTCACTGTGATTGTACGAAGCCGTACAATAGGGCTACGAAAAACTGGATGTTCCTTCTGCGACATAGCGGAAAGATTTGGCAAGAACACCATCGTGTTCGGAGTATGGCTGTGACGCATTGTACTGCATCTGAAGCAGCAATTTGAGCAGCAATTGACACCGCAGTGACACAACGAACTCTTACAAATCGTTTACTTCAAGGACAGCTCCGAGGTAGACGCCGAATAGCGTGCATTTCAGTGACCCGTACTGCAATGGTGTCAAGCGAGAGCTCATTGGAGGGCAGGGTACAGGGCTGTTGTGTTTTCTGATGAAAGTTGGTTCTGCCTCGGTACCAGTGATGGCCTTGTATTGATTAGAAAGAGGCCAATTGAGAGCCTCATCCAACCTGTCTCCGTGTCAAATTCGCTGGACCTACACCTTTAGTTATGGTTTGCGGTACGGTTTTGTATAACAGCAGGAGCACTTTCGTGGTTATCCCACGCATCCTGACTGCAAACGTCTATGGCAGTCTGGTGATTCGACCTGTCGTGCTGCCATTTGCGAGCAGTATTCTAGGGGGTGTTTTCCAACAGGATAAGACTCACATACATAGCGCTGTTGTGACACAACATGCTCTACAAGTCTACAGAGTGTCGACGTCTTGCCTTGGCAAGCTCGGTCACCAGATTTGTCTCCAGTCGAGCACATACAGGACACCATAGGACAACTCCAGCGTCTCCCGCAACCGCCATTAACTTTACCTGTACTGACCGACCAAGTGCAACACGCATGGAACTCTTTCCTACAAACTGACCTCCAGCATCTGCACAACACAATACACGCTTGTTTGTATGCTAGCATTCAACATTCTGGCGATTAAACTGGTCATTATTGTACCGGCATTTCACATTTGCAGTGGCTTGCCGGTCGGGGTGGCCGAGCGGTTCTAGGCGCTACTGTCTGGAACCGCGCGACCGCTACGGTCGCAGGTTCGAATCCTGCCTCGGGCATGGTTGTGTGTGATGTCCTTATGTTAGTTAGGTTTAAGTAGTTCTAAGTTCTAGGGGACTGATGACCTCAGAAGTTAAGTCCCATAGTGCTCAGAGCCATTTGAACCATTTTTGCAGTGACTTATCTAGGGCCAACATTAACTGTGATCTTACAACGTTAATCACTCACATATGTGAGCTAGATAAATGTTTTACTGAAATTTCAATACTCTGTATTAATTATTTTTGGGTGTTGCTATTTTTTCCCGTAAGTGGACGTAAAAGTTGATATTCTTGCAGAAATCCTCTGAAGTTCGCAAACTAAATCTGAGACCTGCCAACAGTTGGTAATAAAATACTTGTTATTATGTCGACCAAAGAGTCATTGTACATTTCTGTAGCAAAACGTGCTGCGCAGAAAACTTCAGATAGCCAAAATTTTTGTTACTATGCTGCACGTATAAACAAAAACAGACAAACAAAACGTAACTTTGGCTGTTACCCGTGGCAATGTGAGGGGGTTAGTAACTCTTTTGTGCCTGACGCGGGAATATCTGGGAGTAATGGTTACTGAACGACGGGGAGACATTTTTAAAGACCTTTCCTCGGGTTTGCAAACTGAGACCGTGCGACCTCCGCATCCGGGCGCACAAACAGTGCACACACTCTCTCAGAGGGAGATAGAGAACGGACGCGGAATTCGGCAGTGGCTGTGGCCGTACTGTACGTATCTGATACGCGCTTCCCTCTCGCAAACAACAAATGAATTCCCCTGTGTTGGCGGGGAATGCGTCATGTGATGTTTTCCTTTTTGCGAACTCACTACAGAAGGCACTCTTTAAATAAACGCGTGCATATGTGATTGCTCCGGGCAACCTATCTTCTCTGAGTAGGGGGGAAATGTTTGACAGTAGGAGGCCTCCAATTAATGTGGGAAACAAAGAAAAAAAACCTAAAAGCTCGGGCCACAGCTCTCGTTACGGCGCATCCTGCGCGTGCCACGTGTATTTCCCGTTAATGATCTTAACGTGTCCACCACCCCACGGCTCGCTACGCCCGCTGTGTTTTGCCAGAAGCTGTTTGCTGCATATTTTCCATTTGATAGTGAAGATATAGTCTCACATCGCGTACATTCAACAGTGTTCGCAAATCCAGTCTTACAGTTACTATAGGGGTAAAAACAATAGCACTAAGGAACGGTTGTTGTTTTCCAAATAGAGTCAGAACATAACTGAAGACAGTCACTAACTCTGTAAGATATCACGGATTCTTCATAATAACCTGGATTATAAAGTACACTTTCTTTGTGCTAAGAGACCATAAGAGCATATGAACAATGTTTCGCCATATATATACAGGGAGAGTCACCTAACGTTACCGCTGGATATATTTCGTAAATCACATCAAATACTGACGAATCGATTCCACAGACCGAACGTGAGGAGAAGGGCTAGTGTAATTGGTTAATACAAACCATAAAAAAATGCACGGAAGTATGTTTTTTAACACAAACCTACGTTTTTTTAAATGGAACCCCGTTAGTTTTGTTGGCGCATCTGAACATATAAACAAATACGTAATCAGTGCAGTTTGTTGCATTGTAAAATGTTAATTACATCCGGAGATATTGTAACCTAAAGTTGACGCTTGAGTACCACTCCTCCGCTGTTCGATCGTGTGTATCGAAGAGCACCGAATTACGTAGGGATCCAAAGGGAACGGTGATGGACCTTAGGTACAGAAGAGACTGGAACAGCACATTACGTCCACATGCTAACACCTTTTTATTGGTCTTTTTCACTGACGCACATGTACATTACCATGAGGGGTGAGGTACATGTACACACGTGGTTTCCGTTTTCAATTACGGAGTGGAATAGAGTGTGTCCCGACATGTCAGGCCAATAGATGTTCAATGTGGTGGCCATCATTTGCTGCACACAATTGCAATCTCTGGCGTAATAAATGTCGTACACGCCGCAGTACATCTGGTGCAACGTCGCCGCAGGCTGCCACAATACGTTGTTTCATATCCTCTGGGGTTGTAGGCACATCACGGTACACATTCTCCTTTAACGTACCCCACAGAAAGAAGTCCAGAGGTGTAAGATCAGTAGAACGGCCTGGCCAATTTATGCGTCCTCCACGTCCTATCAAACGACCGTCGAATATCCTGTCAAGGGTCAGCCTAGTGTTAATTGCGGAATGTGCAGGTGCACCATCATGCTGATACCACATACATCGACGCGTTCCCAGTGGGACACACTCAATTCCACTTCGTAATTGAAAACGGAAACCACGTGTGTACCTTTACCTCACCCCTCATGGTAATGTAAATGTGCGTAAGTGAAAAAGACCAATAAAAAGGTGTTAGCATGTGGACGTAATGTGCTGTTCCAGTCTCTTCTGTACCTAAGGTCCATCACCGTTCCCTTTGGATCCCTACGTAATTCGGTGCTCTCCGATACACACGATCGAACAGCGGAGGAGTGGTACTCAAGCGTCAACTTTAGGTTAAATATCTCCGGATGTAATTAACATTTTACAATGCAACAAACGGAACTGATTACGTATTTCTTTATATGTTCAGATGTGCTAACAAAACTAACGGGGTTCCATTTTAAAAAACGTAGGTTTGTGTTAAAAAACATACTTCCGTGCATTTTTTTATGGTTTGTATTAACCAGTTACACTAGCCCCTCTCCTCACGTTCGGTCTGTGGAATCGATTCGTCAGTATTTGATGTGGTTTACGAAATATATCCAGCGGTAACGTTAGGTGACTCACCCTGTATAAGAGAACAGTTTACCGGGTTTGCGAATTTGATAGCTGATATTACCCGTCACTGAGAAAAAATGCGTTTACAAGTAAATGCTTGTAAAGAGAAGTGTGTAGTCCGAAATTAGATGCAGCGGAAAAAAGAGAAATGCAATGGCAGGAAAAATTGGATTTTTGGCCTTTTGAATACAGGTTTATCAAAATAAAAGTCTAATAATGAATAAGAAACTAGGAATGTGAATGAACTACACATATCAAAAAAATCTTTTGCATACCTCGGTTTTGAGAGTTTCGGAACCTGCACAGTAAATTGGAACAGAGATCAACATAAACATCATTTTTGTCCTTTTTGTTGCTCATGAAAACCACACACTGCATGTAGTACCACAATACAGCAAGAGCTTCAGAGATGGTGGTCCCGATAGCTATAGACACTGGTATCTCTAATACCAAGTAGCACGTCCTCTTGCATTGATGCATGCCTGTATTCGTCGTGGTATACTATTCACAAGTTCATCAAGGCCCTGTTGGTCCAGATTGCCCCACTCCTCAACGGCGATCTGGCGTAGATACCTCAGAGTGGTTGGTGGGTAAAGTCGTCCGTAAACGGCACTTTTCAATCTATCCCAGAAATGTTCAATAGGATTCATGTCTGAAGAACATGCTGGCTACTCTAGTCGAGCGATGACGTTATCCTGAAGGAAGTCATTTACAAGATGTGCACGACGGGGGAGTGAATTGTCATCTATGAAGACGAATGAAAGCCTCGTCAATATGCTGCCGATATGGTTGCACTATCGGTCGGAGGATGGCATTCACGTGTCGTACAACTGTTACGGCGCCTTCCATGACCACCAACGGCGTACGTCGTCCCCACATAATACCACCACAAAACAGCAAGGAACCTCCACCTTGCTACACTCTCTGAACAGTGTGTCTAAGGCGTTCAGCCGGACAGGGTTGCCTCCAAACACGTTTCCGACGATTGTCTGGTTGCAGGCATATGCGACACTCATCGGTGAAGAGAATATGATGCCAATCCTGAGCAGTCCATTCGGCATGTTGCTGGGCTCATCTGTGCCGCACTGCCTGCTGTCGTGGGTGCAAAGATGGACCTCGCCGTGGACGTCGGAAGTTAAGTTGCACATCAAGCCTCCTATTGGGCACAGTTTGAGTTGTAACACGACGTCCTGTGGCTGCACGAAAAGCATTATTCAACATGGTGGCGTTGCTGTCAGGGTTCCTCCGAGCCATAACCCATAGCTAGCAGTCATCCACTGCAGTGGTAGCCATTGGGCGGCCTGAGCGAGGCATGTCATTGACGTTTCCTGTCTCTCTCTGTATCTCCTCCATGTCCGAACAACATCGCTTTGGTTCACTCCTAGACGTCTGGACACTTTCCTTGTTGGGAGCCCTTCCTGGCACAAGATAACAAAGTGGACGCGATCGAACCGCGGTATTGACCGTCTAGGCATGGTTGAACTACAGACAACACGAGCCGTGTATCTCCTTCCTGGAGGAATGACTGGAACTGATCAGCTATTGGACCCCCCTCCGTCTAATATTCGCTGCCCATGCATGGTTGTTTACATCTTTGGGCGTGTTTAGTGACATCTCTGAATGGTCAAAGGGACTGTGTCTGTGACAGAATATCCACAATTAACATGTATCTTCAAGAGTTCTGGGAACTGGGGTGACGCAAACCTTTTTTGATGTCTGTATAATGAACAGCATTGTGAACCATTATCACAGCCAAGATAGACACGAAACCACATTTGTGGAAATATCTATCATAATAGCTGACATATTCGTCACGAGAGAAATCGGCAACTGTATTGGTAACTAAAATTATTTTAGATCTGGAGGGGAATTCCGCCATCTACAACACCGTTTTTAGATTTGTTATTACATGGCTATCTTGCAGCGTTTCATGTGCTACCTTCAGTGGAATTTTTATTTATTTTCTTTTTGAAAGTATTGCTACACCTTAACTACTTGTGTAGCTTATATAAATTTCTAGTTCACAAGTATTTACTTCTGCAAAGGAGTGATTATTAGGTCTCAAATATTTTACATTAATTTACATACGGTGTATAGATCAGAATGTACACTCAACAGCAAAAAAAGTGGATCACCCCTGAATTCCAACGTGTAGGCTGCACCTGAATGTATGCAACCAACATAGCATATCTGTGTTGCACATAGTCGCAACCCTCCACAGTACAGTCATTGTAAGATGCACAATGGGTACCGCTAGAGACTACTAGAGAACACTGATCTTTATGACAGTCTGTCCAGATGTAAAGTAACACCACAATAGTACAGAAGGGATCAGACAGTCCTTAACGTTTGTAAACGAAACTTAATTACAATAAGTGACATTTCAAATGTTATGGGACAACTAGTTTTGTCACATAAATCGTTCATTAATCCTTAGGCACAATTAAATATTTGAGACAGTATATGGATTTATAAAGTCGTATGGCAACTGGAAACAAGTTCTTTGCTGTCTAAAAGGTTTACCCAACACATGCTGTACATGGTTCAACGTTCAACGGGGAGTAGTTTGGCATCAACTTTATGTAATACTAAGCAGTTAAAAGAAAAGGTGATCAACGGCGGCAACCACTCTAGCCGGCCGCGGTGGTCTCGTGGTTCTAGGCGCTCAGTCCGGAACCGCGCGACTGCTACGGTCGCAGGTTCGAATCCTGCCTCGGGCATGGATGTGTGTGATGTCCTTAGGTTAGTTAGGTTTAAGTAGTTCTAAGTTCTAGGGGACTGATGACCACAGATGTTAAGTCCCATAGTGCTCAGAGCCATTTGAACCATTTGAACCAACCACTCTACGGAAATCCCAACAGTAACAGCGAATCACAAGTAATATCACTGTTCACATTACTCATCAACAGTTACTTGTACACGAAGTTGTACTTTAAATGACGTGACCAACGTCTTCGTTCTGGATCCGGATGCAAACCCAGAACGTAAAGCCAATGTTAACGAAGCAAAGCTTTGTGCCTTATCGATACTCGATCACTAGGCAGAAAGAGACGTCAAATATTGACGTTTGCACCAGTATCAGTTATCAGTTCTCAGCTTGAACGTAAATGACGATAATGTTTGTACGAAAGCAGGAACCCTAACATGACAATTACCTTCTTGGTAATTAACCTCGAAAGACGTTGTATAGTGTTGCATTATTAAGGAATAAAGGATGCACATGTTTAAAATTGAAAAGCCATCATGTAATGCTGGGGACAAGGATGCACCTAATCGTATTGTTGAATAAGTACGTAAAATCAGAATGCAGATATCACAGTCTGTCACCAGTAGTGGGGTTGGAACCTTAAATGACGAGTGAAGCCGTATTGCCTGACCGGGATTCGAACCCGGCGCCTACCGCCGTCGTTGTCTAACCAGGAACAGACGAGAAATGTCCAATGTTGCTCCACCATCAGCGAGATGCGCACACGTTTAACTAGAAATAAGGTGACGAAAACGTCTATGGTGACTGAGAGTCGAACGCCGCTTACAGGGTTATGGAGACACGTTAATAATCAACTTCATATTCAGTAGCAGCTAGGAGTAGCACGTTTAGTTGCAAACCCTAAGGCCTTACTCATCCCTAGTAACGTGTTGCCTAATATCTGCGATATCATGAAGTTAATTTACAAGTGGTTCAAACGGTTCAAATGGCTCTGAGCACTATGGGACTTAACATCTATGGTCATCAGTCCCCTAGAACTTACAACTACTTAAACCTAACTAACCTAAGGACAGCACACAACACCCAGCCATCACGAGGCAATTTAGAAGTGGATCGACTGCCGTAAAGAGCAATATTCTCTAGTAGTCGTGTATCATTGAGATGTAAATGAAGTGCTTCAGCAGAAAGTAATTTCCGTCGTGCAGCACGTATTGTTTCAGAGACACTGAGTACATGTTATAAGTGCACAAAACGTGTATTATATACTAAGTATATACTATTATTTGGAGCCGGCCGCGGTGGTCTCGCGGTTCTAGGCGCTCAGTCCGGAACCGCGCGACTGCTACGGTCGCAGGTTCGAATCCTGCCTCGGGCATGGATGTGTGTGGTGTCCTTAGTTGGTTACGTTTAAGTAGTTCTAAGTTCTAGGGGACTGATGACCACAGATGTTAAGTCCCATAGTGCTCAGAGCCATTTGAACCATTTATTATTTGGAGAAGCTGCCGCCAAACCTGTTTACTTTTACATTCCGCTTAGTTGTCGTGGTTGAATACAGGTTTTCTTAAGGCTACATCTGATGCACAGCGCTTACAAGAAAGTATAGTTTCCTGCGTCATGCTATTGCTAGCTAGGTGAAATATTTTGTGGTAGCTATGTTTAAAATGAATGTATTTTTGAAAGTATTGTTCGTCAAATATTTGAATAAATCGTCAACTTCAGGTGTGCCTGCACATGTTATAGCACAATAGCTGTAGCTGCGTTAGTTTGTACTACAGACTTGGGTAGGTTAGGTGTAACTTTTGATCCTTCAAGGGGTGATCGTGGCCATGCGGCCGGGTCTGTAATAGCCGCGGCTCACGAGCTGAGGGCCAGCCAGGCTGGCCGAGGCGAGACGCAAGTGAGCGAGCTGCCTATGGCGTTGGTGGGCCTACAGCCCGGGACGGGCCAGCACGGCTGCGCCGCATGCCTCTGACTCTGCCTCCCCGCTTGACGTAAATATGTTTACCTCCTGTCCTGGAATTAGTATAAGAGCGGAAAACAGAAATACACATCAGGCTGTCTGCCGTAATGGCTCACTGGGAGAGGTCTATTCGAGGTAGAGTCAAAAAATGGTTCAAATGGCTCTGAGCACTATGGGACTTAACATCTGAGGTCATCAGTCCCCTAGAACTTAGAACTACTTAAACCTAACTAACCTAAGGACATCACACACATCCATGCCCGAGGCAGGATTCAAACCTGCGACCGTAGCGGTCGCGCGGTTCCAGACTGAAGCGCCTAGAACCGCTCGGCCACTCCGGCCGGCCGAGGTAGAGTCGTCGCTCTCATTGAGGAAGAAGGATGTTCCATCAGAGAAGCTGGCTGACGGTATGGCCTACCACATACCACTGCAACGAGATGGTGGAGGATTTGCCTTGAAAGAGGCACCACCAACAGGGCTCCTGGCTCAGGCAGGAAGAGAGTGATCACACAGCAGGAAGACAGGGACCTAGTGTCTAGGAGCAGAGAAAATCCCTTTCTGAACCCGAAGCAGTTGCGGTGGGAGACCAACTTCCCCGGCTCCAGTGACACGATTCGCCGAAGGCTGAGAGACGCTGGACTGCATGCACGACGATCCGTCGTGAAACAAGAGCTCAGCGAAGACAACGTTTTATACCGGCTAGCAATTGTGGAGCTCCATCTGAGGGCGTCGTGGGACAACATTTTCTCTGATGAGAAGGTGTTTTCCACCAATAATGACGGTCCACGAATCGTTTACAGGCCGCAAGGGACTCGCCATCGACGCGAATATGTAACCACGAAGAGAAGAAGTGGCCGGCTATCTGTTACCTGCTGGGGTTGGAGTTCTGCGAGAGGGGCGGGAATTCTTCACAGGATAGAAGGAACTCTGGACAGCGCGCAATATGTCCACATATTGGAAAATGTGATGCTTCCGTCAGTGCGAATGCTGTACGCAGAAGGGGACGTCACATTGGAAGAGGACCATTCTCCCATTCACAAGCCTGCATTTGTTCAGCAGCGGCTCTCCACGATTGGCGTCAACGTCATGGACTGGCCGCCACGGGCGGCTGATATGAACTCCATGGAAAACATGTGGGCTTAGGTCGCCAGAACATTAACAGAGAACTGGCCACGAAACCAACAAACTACTGCGGACGCTCTTTGGGACTGCGTCCTGGAAGCCTGGGAGGAAGTTGCTTCTTCAGGCTGTTACATCCGACGGCTTATACATTCTATGCCAAGACGCGTGATAGAAGTACAAAATAATGAAGGATTCTGGATAAAATATTAGAGTTCTTAAAATGTTTTGTTATGTCTGCTTTTTCGTCATTTTTCCTCATTGGGAGCTAGTGGAAGATCGCGTGGCAACAGAAAAGATACAATATGGGTTAGCTTTCCTTTGAGTTGCCCTTTTAATTCAAGTAGGTTTCTTTTGAATATACAGTTTGTTAAATATTCTGTTTTGATTTCATGTATACCCTGTCTACATACTTACAAACTAATCAGCGTAGATGGACTCTGTCACAGTAGTTTTTGTTATTTCAAATACGTCTCCCTCTTCCCCTCCATCCATGAATACACCCTCCGTCCTCCACACAATACGCCAACGATTTCATATTATGTTTACTCGCCGCGCGGGATTAGCCGAGCGGTCTGAGGCGCTGCAGTCATGGACTGTGAGGCTGGTCCCGGCGGAGGTTCGAGACCTCCCTCGGGCATGGGTGTGTATGTTTGTCCTTAGGATAATTAAGGTTAAGTAGTGTATAAGATTAGGGACTGATGACCTTAGCAGCTAAGTCCCATAAGATTTCACACACATTTGAACATTTATGTTTACTCATTGTTAATATCTCTTCTATTCTCTCTCACACTCTCTCTCTCTGACACTATCGCCGCAAGTGCCCTTCTATTACATTCCCACAAAACTTTGTAAACAAATCTAGCGGTTTTCTCTTTTAATTGCTGCTGTCTTTACTCTCTGTCATTCCTCTCACCACCTATGAAACCGTATTCTTCGATCTCCCCTTCTCTGTAACCCATTCTTAGTTCTGAGAACAGTCCTTCCTTATCTCTCGGTCCTAAGATAAAACGAACTGTGGCACACATCTAAGTAAGCAATACTTTGCAAGCTTTTCACGCTTATATTTTGCACTTCTGCACTTCTATCCATTCCCAGATCCCACCCTCCTTCCTGTTACGCGTCCCGTGACATCTGCATCTACATCTAAATGAATACTCTGCAGTTCATAATTATGTGCTTGGCAGGGGGTTCTGTGGTCTGGTGGATTAATCTTGTATTGATGTGTAAAACGTGTAGGTTCACATCTCACGTCAGGCGTAGATTTTTAATACACACAAGTAGCTCTCCTTCACCCCTAGTAACGCCAAATGCAGAACGCCAGTAAGCTCCGTAGTTCAATATCCGCAGTAAAGATAACATCCCTTCGCTGCCGACTGGGCATTGGTTTGAGCTGTGACAGATGGAGAAACCCCGTAGGGCAGAGACTCTGTCACCAGCAAGCCGTCATATACTAGAAAACGTATTTCATTTAATGAACCAATGGCCATGTAAGTTCACAAGGCTCTTCCTTTATTTGAAACTGAGACGTTGAAAATTGTGGTGCTGGACTGGGATTAGAATTCGATTTCACTGTGTTCCCGAAGATTGCAAACTCTTCTAGGCGTCCTAGGCACCTATCTGGTTTCGAATCCTGATCAGCACAAAATATTCATTATTTCATTTCAAGCCCTAGCATGTGCACTCCAAACTACTGGTGAAAAATAGTTGAATTTTCAACGTCTCTTCGTGCGTTGTCAGCTGTAGCGTGTTCGTTTCAACTCACAGCCACATGATGAGCTTTTTATCACAACATTACAAGATCAAACGTTTCCTTATATCTTTTCAAGTTCAAACACTCCTCTCCATCCTACTGGTGAAAACGGATTTGGGTTTGACGTTGTGTTCGTTGTGATCACCAACGAAGACATGTTGTGGTTCAAAATGGTTCAAATGGCTCTGAGCACTATGGGACTTAACATCTATGGTCATCAGTCCCCCAGAACTTAGAACTACTTAAACCTAACTAACCTAAGGACATCACACAACACCCAGTCATCACGAGGCAGAGAAAATCCCTGACCCGCCGGGAATCGAACCCGGGAACCCGGGCGCGGGAAGCGAGAACGCTACCGCACGACAACGAGCTGCGGACACATGTTGTGGATTCAACTTCTAGCCAGCAGAGTATTTTCCATCACATCATTGAAAGTACAAACATGCCATTCCTAGCTATTTTTTAAAAGAATTTGATAGTTAAAGGTTTCTTCATGACCTCGTGTGCGGGGTTTGAATTCCATTCAGCACAAAACTTTTCGTCGCCTGATGTCTAGCTAAACATGCGCCCATATCGCTACTGGTGAACCAACAATAGCTATTTATCGTCTGTTCCTGGCTAGAAAACGACGGTGCTAGATGCTGGGTTCGAATCCCAGACAGGCAAAAACAATTCTATCGTCAATTAAGGTTCCAGCATTTCGCTATTGGTGAAAACATTTGATATTTAACTTCTGATTTTATGTACAGTCGTGCCCAAAAGTATCAGAACGACCTGAATTTCATTTCACCTGATTCCCATGCGACCTACATAACGCAGCTGTCTATCAGGTCCTCTAATCGCTCCTTGGTACAGTCGTTTGACTATTGAATATGGTTCCAACAAATCACCACTACAAAACACTGCTCTGTATCGCAATAACTCAAGATGTAAAGTAATACCACGATACTACAAACATCAGGGAACACCTCATCAGAGATAAGACTGTCCTCAAGGCTTGTAAGCTCACATTTATTGCAATAAATGGCATACCTGAAATGTTAGCACTCTCATTATTACGTCAGATAGGTAATGCACGTAGTTAGTTCGTCGTATTCATGATTTCCTCTTCAAAGTAATAAACCATACTTCTTATTTAACACAAAATGTCATTAAAAATTTGCGTTATTCACGTGCAGCTAGTTGAGAATATGTATGAACTTCAAATGACACGACGAATCGCCTCGTTCTGAATATGGATTCAAATCCAGGTCATGCAGGCTAGGCCGCGGTGGCAGTGCGGTTCTAGGCACTTTAGTCCGCAACCGCGTGACTGCTACGGTCGCAGGTTCGAAACCTGCGTCGGGCATGGATGCGTGTGATTTCCTTAGGTTAGTTAGGTTTAAGTAGTTCCAGGTTCTAGGGGACTGATGACCTCAGATGTTGAGTCCCATAGTGCTCAGAGCCATTTGAACCAATCTTTCAGGCTAAGATTTCGTGGCTGACGGAAATTAACAGTCATTCCTGACTAGGCATAAAGAGAGTGATATACCTCATTTTTGGACAGTATCTCACTTAGCAAATATCAACTTTAAATTACATAACGTGACATTTTTAACGGACGCGAATTCTTACCCAGCATATATTGTCCCTTTTAACGAACTACGAGAGATGTTAAATACTGCTTCTTCACAACTAACTTACTTGAAATGCAGTGAGGTAAAACTTTGTGTTGGACAGGGATTCGAACCCAGAACCTAATCGGATTGCTATCGAAGCACAATCAACTTTGACATCGAATTTTCTCGGCAGTAGCTAGATGTATTAACTGAAATGACGAGACGAAATATTAATTTTTTCCTTCCCAGGACTCCAACCCGGCACATATCGCTGTTATATTCTAGAGAAAAGGAACGTTAAGTATGGGTTTGTTACACCAGTAGGGACATGTGAGCATGTTTGAACGAGAAATAATATGACAAAAAGTTCAGTGCCGACTAGGAATTGAACCCCACACATATCGTTGTTGACTACACACAAAGAGACGTCAGCTACTGAATTTTTCTCCACCAGCAGCTCGGAATAACATCCTTGAACTTACAGTGATCTCGCAAATAGTTGTGTGTCTCACTGGGAGTCAAAATCGTCAGATATCGTTAGTGTTGAATGAAAATGCATTAAAAATAAAAATTACTATCCACCAGCAGATAGGTGTTCTCATGCTAGAGCTTAATAATACATAGAAAAAGGTTTAGTGCTGTACCAGGATTTCAACCCATTCATGCGCAATATGTGGAGATGTTGAGGAATCTGCAGTTTTGAACAAACAACAAGTTGTAGTCGAGCTGTATTGTCACGAAGGAATCAAATTCCGCGTTAAGGGCGGTCTGAGTTGCATTCCCAGTTCAGAACCAATTTTATCGACATACAGAAGCTCAAATAAGAGATGGAATAAGTGTCCTGTGAGCATACACATGGTTTGTTTCGTCACTAGAAATTAATAACTAGTATAAGAGAGGATACTGGTGATAGAGTTTCTACATGTCGCCACTCCTTACTTTATTGTGGTTCCACGTAACGTCTACTTGGTAGAGAAGGAATATCATGTTTAATGTGATTTTCAGACCACAATGCCATTATACTTTCTTCACTTGGCGTAGCCAGAAGAGAATAGAATCTGCCTCTCCCTATCAAAAAACATCGGCAGAAGTTGGAATCGAACCGAGACCATCATTATATGATACTATCATCTGTCCAACAGACCACCAAACCCTTTTCCCTGCGACTCATTTCTCTATCATAACACCGTTGCGGCACACAAGATGAGAGTTCTGACACACAGGCTCTCTGTAGTGGTTTGCAGGATGTTCAGTACATTCATTTACTTGGTTGACCGAATCGCCATGAACTAGCTGCCTTGTCTACCCAGTGGATACATTCTACTCTATTTTGTAATCACCGAAATAAAATAACGTAACTGCCACCTACACAGAACTGCCAACAGTGTAGCACGCACACATTTAAATAGGAAGTGTTCCTTTCCATTTGAGCTACTCTATTGCGCTATCTGCTTGTGAAACCATCGTGCAGTACAAAGAAATGCTGTAACTGTCTGTCTCTCAGAAGTCTACATCCGGCCACATGCATTATCTCACAGCACTGTGGAATGCCGAAGTTCTGGAGGAACTGTTGTTCACTTCCTGAGGTGCTGTCACTACGTCACGGCTAGTAGTGTAACGGTAAGCGTCGCGCACTGTTTGTAAGACGTCGCCTATTCTATTACATTCGCTACTACTTTTTTTTTTTTAAAACGCAATTCTGCTGTCTGCTGAAGTTATCAATTTAATGGAACTTTGAACATAATTCTCTTCAGATCTCAACCCAAAATAGTCGCAAGTGGAAAAAAGGCTAACTTCTGCGTCATTTTGTTCTTTTCAGGTTTAATAGACGGCCAGGCAGCAGATGCGTCTCGAAGCTTTTGTATTATGTATGGGGAGAGCGCATCGTGCCAAAATAGTCAGAAAAGTATTTTCTACATTAGCTGTCGTCTGATAGTGGCATTTTATTCTTCTTCAAACCTTGTTTGACAGCTTTAACTTAGAACAAGTTTTCTACATGCATGTAATCAATAAACTGCATGTGCATTGTTATAGATAACATCAGAGAATTCGCATATATCGTTGATGATTAATTTCTCTCTCATGTTTAGTATTGTTTTAACAACACTAAAAGAGACCTTACGAAAACTGTGCACTGTATTGTAAGAAATGAAATAAAACTACCCACGATAACCTTATGACGAAAGTAAGTCTGTTTTAACAAAACTGAGTATCTGTACACAAGCGTGCCTCTATCTGCACGAATTAGTAAAATACTACTCACTTAGATTTCGATTGGGTCTGTGTTTAAATAGTATGCTGTGTCATACTCAACAGGTATGCAAACGTCGCATTTCATAAATAAAGTTACGTATTCCTAGAAACCCGAAATTTGCTTGTCAGCAGTGGAAAGAGGCGTTACCTGTTGTGCAGCATTGTAAGTTTTTCACCATTGCTCTTTGAGCTGAAAGTAATTTCTTGCGATTTGCTAATCAATTTATTTCCTTCATACTTATCACCCTGGCATGGGAGTCTTAAGTGAAGAACATTATTGTATTTCGTATCGTTGACGGTCGATTCGAATTTCTTCAGAGACGCTTATATTGTACAGCAGCTTGGCGGCCAGAAAGCCCAGATCTACGACGATTAACACAACTTACTGAGTCGAGCTGCCTGGTAGACTTGATGTGTAAAGGTTTTCTTCTGATTTTGTTACAGAATTTTTTCTGGGAATTCGCAGCTCCACGAAATAATACACTAAGAAAGGTCACACGCGCTGCCCCTACCACGGTTAGAACTGACGATTTTCTTAACCGTTGGAACACGAGACACGGGCGTTACGACGGGGCTACGGACACACTGCTGCCAGCACCCCACTCTCGTCTTGGTATTGGTCGCTCAGCCTCATAACGCATCGTGAAAGATATTAAAAGTTGTCATTTATGTGAAGAATAGCATTTCTTTAGCCAAAAAATTGAAATTTCTGTCTCAGTGTCTTAGTTTACGTGATGATTCAAAATGGTTCAAATGGTTCTGAGCACTATGCGACTTAACTTCTGAGGTCATCAGTAGCCTAGAACTTAGAACTAATTAAACCTAACTAACCTAAGGACATCACACACATCCATGCCCGAGGCAGGATTCGAACCTGCGACCGTAGCGGTTGCTCGGCTCCAGACTGTAGCGCCCAGAACCGCACGGCCACTCCGGCTGGCTACGTGATGTTTATATACCACGAGTCATTCAAATGGAAAGGGAATATCAAGTGAATTTAGCGAGTCATTTCAGTACCATACGCGGAAGTGATTGCACTGTCACAGTGTTGCGAAATGTTTATGACGATGTTGCCAATTCTCAGCTGTGCTAGGAACAGCTCTGTAGCGTTATAGGAGGAGAATCATGTGCTCGTGTCATAGGAGGATACGGAGAGCAGGCGTGGGGTCTGGTTGACATGCAGCGTTTTCTCCTACCAGCTGTATCAAACATTCAGGTGTGTAATCTTCCATCACGATTACAGTTTCCCACGAAATATATACGAATAAAACACTTACCTTGTTACTTTGTTACAAAAGATTATTTCAGTACAATAAAAAGTCTTTGGAAATCAACTTTGCCAACCTGTCACGAAAAGTAAGATAACAAACACTTTCCACCTCGAAATCGATTGCATCATGAATTGCACGAGAATGTAGAAAAATGTTTGTGCGAATGGAAGCTGTAAGAAACACAGTTACCTAATTATTCTGTACCACGTAATAATCAATTCATTTGATAATTCATAAGAGAAGAAACTAAAAATTATGCCCATTAAGACAGAAACTAAAGTGCAGATGCGGGCACTGTGCAGGTCTGCGCTTTTTCATCTTTAGATCTATACAAATAATGTATACTAACCACCGAATTCATTGCTTTCGTAATGTTTCCCTCTTGTTTAGTCTTCTTATGATGAACTGGATACACACTCATGAGTCTGATTTTTTCTTTGTATCCTTCCATCTACTATCTTTGTGTGTTATTGTTCGGTGTTCAAAAAGCAAAATATTATGCCTGCTCCCACGAGGTATTAAAATGAGGTCGCAAAAATGCTAACGAATTATAATCAAAATACAGTGAGACGCCAATTTGTCTGTCGTCATGGTGTTAAGTGGACAGAAATAGTTGGGTGTTATTGTCGCCTTTTCTTATTGAGATTTTCATATTACCCTCACACAAGACGCCGAGATAAATGTGTATATTCTCCGTGACGAAACATCCCACATTCCATTCATCCTGATCCATTCGTTACGTGCATCGACGGCAATGAGTGATAGGAAAGCTGTTGTGCGGTGACGAATAACAATAACAGTGGTAGTAATTACAAATCAATAATCAAGGATGTTTGCTGCATTACAGACGATTAACAAAATAACCATGAATGGCTGAGTGTTTAACTGGCGCACTGAGTAGGTGTTCTTACCACTTTGTTACTGAATTCTGTTGTAGTTGCTTGGAGAGAGAAAACAAAGAACCCCGTAGCCATACATATCGCTAGTACAACGAGATATTACCTATCAACTATCCTTCTTTAAACACGAGACGAACATGGCGTCACTGAGCTGATATTTGAAATAAATTTCTCTCTCTGTCTCTCTCTCTCTCTCTCACTTTATTTTAATTTTTTGAGGAAAGCATCGAGAAGCGCGATAATAAGCAGTTAGGCATATAACTTGTTTACAGTTATTTTCATCGGGATACATAATGCAAAAATACAACTTTTAAGTGTGTTATTGCGTAATTCCAGTTATTGACTGTCTATTCGTGAGCTTGCTCGCATTCAGTGGGATGAAACCTATCACAGAAGCAAGCAAAACACAAATATTTCTTGCACCATGCGCAACACATAAACGAAATCTCGCTACACTGACGTGTTGTGTGATATATTGCGTCCGGAGCCGCGGGACTGCTACGGTCGCAGGTTCGAATCCTGCCTCGGGCATGGGTGTGTGTGATGTCCTTAGGTTAGTTAGGTTTAAGTAGTTCTAAGTTCTAGGGGACTTATGACCTAAGATGTTGAGTCCCATATTGCTCAGAGCCATTTTTCCGATATATTGCACGGAAAACATATCTGATTCATGTTGCTAAATACAGCTCTATCAGATATCAATTTGGAAGCGTACCAAGTGTTTAAAAGTAGATCTTGAAATACGCAGAAAGGCCCAGAGAGGTATTCGACTGAAACATAGCCATGACCAAAATTGTAACTGGGATCGACAGCATCGTCGTCTACCACCTTGACAACTCGAACGGTGACAGTGCTCGGCCGGTTACTTACGTTTACTGGTATCAAAGCTACAGGATGAAAACACAAAAATGTTAATAACCCGAAGATCATTAGTTTTGGAACCCATAGAAAGTAAAGCAGTCATCAGTCGGAAGAGTGGTTTAATAGGCACGGTCTTGATGGAGGTGGTGTGTTATTGCTTTCATCCAACCTTTGAGTTGACTTACCTAGCCAGTTAATGGGGGAACCTACAGTTTTACGTGGCTTCCGGACCACAATGCAACTCGGCATTTTTCACATAAACAAACACTGCCCCAGGGGAGATATGTGTAAAACGGCACATAAAAATCTTGGGACTGGTGAGGGATCGAACCTGAGACTTTCGTTTCCATAGTCTTGCTCTTTATCACCTTGCCACCATGCAGCAAACACTGTGGTTTCTGCTTGCCATTAAGATTCAGGATCTCTCGTTTCTGCCTGCGTTGGCACTTGAGTGTTCCTTAGGAGACCTTACCTTTCGGATTACCCTCGTATACGTGTGTGTAAACGCCTTCCAATGCCCACTCAAGGAAGACAAGGATACCTAGTCTAGCTTCAATATTACAAATACGCCTCAGTTTGTGGATGAACGCAGACTTAGGTTGATAATCACTTTGAATATTTATCAGTACTGTACCCATTGGTGTGAAACTCGTTTTCTACCAATGATTCCCACAGCTACAGGAACACTACTTTAATACCTCTTACGCAAAATACTCACGTGGTGCTATCAGACGAAAAGATCAACCTGACACAAACTGTGGGAAGTTTGTTTTACAACCTTCGTACCAGAATAAAGAGCTTTTCCTATTTGAGATATCTGTGAACGTTGCTGCATAAGACGATTTTAGTAGAAACTAAATTCCTTCAGCTACACCAATGTTTAAGGAAATCGTCTTAACGCCACTAAATCGTGGTTTGTAAATCGTTTACCAGCCGTACTCTGCCGCATTTTGCTGGTTCGAAGGCAAAAAGCTTACTGACAAATTTCACAGAAGAAAAATGGCGACGAAATGTCTCCCACTCGAAGGTCATGTTGTTTTACTTAAATGATTACAAAATCGGGTAAAACGAACAATGAGGTTGTCAGTATAAGCACATTACTCTTGTCAATATAATGTTGCACCGCCCAGGGCCTGTAATGATAAAGGGCCCGTTTAGGTCAGGCATATTGTACACAGAAGTGGAAGAGAGAGCACCACTAAATTCTACAATCCGTATGCATTGCATACACACAGAAATTACTGTTGCAGTGTACTTACGGAGCGCAATGAGTGAATTGCATATTTTCCGGTGAGAAAGAGCACTGGCAAACAGTCTCCGCTACATTAGGTTGCTTAAACTGGCGTCACTTTGAGCTAGAATTTATGGCCAGCGACTAAGTGTAAGGACAGTGAGTCGGATGCGGGTTTTGCAACTGTGAAATACTTTCCTTACATTATGGAAGCGAATATTAAATTTGAACAAATATTGCGAAAATTTTGGACTTGGATAGCTTAGAATGAAAATCATTCTTTTTATTGCAAAGTAAAGCAATTGATTTTCTAAAACATTCTGTGTCATACAAAACTTGAATCAGATCATGTCGACCAAATCATATGGAAGAACCGACAGTGACGTATATTGGAAGGCAGTAAGATCCCTTGGCTTTTGGTTTGGCAGTATTCGACAACCATTTCTAGGCGCAAGTAAATGAAGAGAGGCAGCGCGTTTTTGTTATCAAATAACGTCTTCATCAATTACTTTAGTTTTAATGTGATCTACGAGTAATTGCTGATGTTTGATATTAACATGAAAAGGATTTCGTAGACAGGGAAAAACTTGTTCTTGGGCAGCTACTTCTATAATGACCAAAAGGACTTAAATGATCTTCAAGCACATGTGTTCCAGCAGCGGTATGAAGAAAATGATAGTAATAATAGCGGTGATAATCGAATTATCCGGTAACTTCACACCTCACAGTGGATTTTCTCGAACTAAGAAATTTCCTGGATTAGTGAAAATTTCAAAATGGCTTCAAAATGAGGCTATGACGCCTAGAAGAGTCTTTACATCCTGTTGACATGAGAATAGCATAATCTCCACGTCAGAAGCTTGCTTCTACTTAAGCATTTAATAGACTCGCGTTTTATCCTACCGTGAGTAGTTTAGTAAGCTAAGCACATCATCCATTACAGCACACTCCTGGGCCGAACCCTGATCCGGTACAAAAATATTCATAATTTCATTTCAAGCCCTACCACGTGCACACCGGCCTGCTAGTGAAAATTAACGTCCATTTTTAATGTCTGTCCACGTTGCCAACAATTTCTGGACAAACACGCACACATCTTACTGTTGGTGAGTAAGCAATTGGAGTAAGCAATTGATACTTAAGCAATATTCGTGGACAATAAAGAAGAACGATAGGAGTGCGGTTCGATTGTCGTTCATGTACAAAAATTTGTGTCCTTATTTTAGATTAAACACCTAGCAGCAGGCAAGAAAAACCGATACGTAACATTTGATTTTACTTAGTTAACAATCCGATTACGTCTTGGGTTCGTATCTCCGTGCAGAACTTCACATCATGCGCTTCATCTTTAAATTCATACACACTTCGTTACTTCTGAATTGAGGTATATCAGACATCTTTCATGTTTAGTTAACAGGGATGAAAAGGTCTTGATAGGAGTCCCGGTTTATTACAAAAACTGTCCTCTTTTATTTTCAAGTTTAGATTTGATTACTGATATAAGCGAAAATTTCGGTACTTCCTGACTCTTCATGGATAGTTAGCAATATTATATGATTAGATTAGATTAGATTAATACTTGTTCCATAGATCATGATGTGGAACGAGTCGTTTTAATGAAAGATTTCTTTACATACCAGTATTCAATTTCTTTACAACAAGTTTTTACCGTCTCTCTCTCTCTCTCTCTCTCTCTCTCTCTCTCTCTCTCTCTCTCACACACACACACACACACACACACACACACACACACACCCATACACCCACATTATCTTTTTATTTTTATTTGTTTGTTGTGCTCGACTATCGGCGAGGCACGAAAACGTCCGTGAATGAGTTTCTTAGTTTTGAGTAGAGTTACGAAAGAAATATAAAAACAACTGTGCGAGTTACTGATTTATGATGCTTAATAACAGTCAGTTCTTAGTATTATTAGTAACTAAGCTCCAGTCCCTAAACCCAGTTACAGAAATGCGAAACAGACGCATTACGCATTCCAGGCCGTAGCAGCCGCGTCTTCTTCCTGCTAGTAATGTAACTGAGATTTGGCAACAACGCAAGGTATGTTTGGCAACTCCGTGATCGACGAGTTACTTCCTGGTGTGCACGGAATTAAGCCTCAAAGTTCACTTGATTTCTCGTGTCATTTCCATTGAATAACCTGAGTTGTTATCGCTTGAGGTGTAACAGAAAATTGTAAATTTACGGTTTTCAGCCCAGCAAAGTCATTGAACGTGGCAATCGCAACTAATCACGTCCTGTAAATAGCGGTTTACGAGTTCTAGCCACTATTGGCCTAGTAAGAGGAAGACACAAACCATATCTATCCGCCAGCTCTGTGTTGACGTGCTGACCTGTGGAAACGCGACTGTTTTGGTTCGCAGTTCCAGCCTCCCTGACGGTGACGTTTTTACCCCTTCTGTGTATGAGCTACAAGCAGTCAGATCAAACATCGATAAGCAAATCGTAAGAAAATACTTTCAGCTCAAAGTGCAATGGTAAAAAACTTACAATGCTGCACAACAGATAACGCCTCTTTCCGCTGCTGACAAGCAAATTTTGGGTTTCTAGGAATATGTAACTTTGTTTATGAAATGCCACATCTGCATACCTGTTGAGTATGACACAGCATACCATTTAAACACAGACCCAATCGAAATCTAAGTGAGTAGTTTTTTACTAATTCGTGCAGTTAGAGGCACGCTTGTGTACAGATACTCAGTTTTGTTAAAACAGACTTACTTTCGTCGTAAGGTTATCGTGGGTAATTTTATTTCATTTCTTACAGTACAGTGCACAGTTTTCGTAAGGTTTCTTTTAGTGTTGTTAAAACAGTACTAAACATGAGAGAGAAATTAATCATCAACGATATATGTGAATTCTCTGATGTTGTCTATAACAGTCTGACAATGCACATGCAGTTTATTGATTACATGCATGTAGAAAACTTGTTCTTAGTTAAAGATGTCAAACAAGGTTTTAAGAAGAATAAAATGCCACTACCAGACGACAACTAGTGTAGAAAATACTTTTATGACTATTTTGGCACGATGCGCTCTCCCCATACATAATACAAAAGCTTCGAGACGCATCTGCTGCCTGGCCGTCTATTAAACCTGAAAAGAACAAAATGACGCAGAAGTTAGCCTTTTTTCCACATGCGACTATTTTGGGTTGAGAAGTGAAGAGAATTATGTTCAAAGTTCCATTAAATTGATAACTTCAGCAGACAGCAGAATTGCGTTTTAAAAAAAATGTAGTAGCGAATGTAATAAAACACGCGACGCCTTACCAACAGTTCGCGACGCATACCGTTACGCAACTAGCTGTGACGTAGCTACACCACCTCTAGAAGGGAACAGCAGTTCCTCCAGAACTTCGGCATTCCACAGTGCTGTGAAATAATGCATATGGCCGGATCTAGACTTCTGAGAGACAGACAGTTACAGCATTTCTTTTGCACTGCACGATGTTTCAACAAGCAGATAGCGCAATAGAGTAGCTCAAATGGAAAGGAACACTTCCTATTTAAATGTGTGCGTGCTGCACTGTTGGCAGTTCTGTGTAGGTGGCAGTTACGTTATTTTATTTCGGTGATTACAAAATAGAGTCGAATGTATGCACTGGGTAGCCAAGGCAGCTAGTTCATGGCGATTCGGTCAACCAAGAAAATGAATGTACTGAACATGCTGCAAACCACTACAGGGAGCCTGTGTGTCAGAATTCTCATCTTGTGTGCCGCAACGGTGTTATGATAGAGAAATGAATCGAAGGGAAGAGGGTTTGGTGGTCTGTTGGACAGATGATACTTTCATATGATGATGGTCTCGGTTCGATTCCAACTTCTGCCGATGTTTTTTGATAGGGAGAGGCGGATTCTATTCTCTTCTGGCTACGCCAAGTGAAGAAGGTATAATGGCATTGTGGTCTGAAAATCACATTAAACATGATATTCCTCCTCTACCAAGTAGACGTTACGTGGAACCAGAATATAACAGCGATATGTGCCAGGTTGGAGTCCTGGGAAGGAAAAAATTAATATTTCGTCTCGTCATTTCAGTTAATACAGTGCTATTACAAATGATTGAAGCGATTTCATAAATTCACTGTAGCTCCATTCATTGACATAGGGTCACGACACACTACAGATACGTAGAAAAACTCATAAAATTTTGTTCGGCTGAAGCCGCACTTCAGGTTTCTGCCGCCAGAGCCCTCGAGAGCACAGTGAGACAAAATGGCGACAGGAGCCGAGAAAGCGTATGTCGTGCTTGAAATGCACTCACATCAGTCAGTCGTAACAGAGCAACGACACTTCAGGACGAAGATCAACAAAGATCCACCAACTGCTAACTCCATTCGGCGATGGTATGCGCAGTTTAAAGCTTCTGGATGCCTCTGTAAGGGGAAATCAACGGGTCGGCCTGCAGTGAGCGAAGAAACGGTAGAACGCGTGCGGGCAAGTTTCACGCGTAGCCGCGGAAGTCGACAAATAAAGCAAGCAAGGAGCTAAACGTACCACAGCCGACGGTTTGGAAAATCTTACGGAAAAGGCTAAAGCAGAAGCATTTCTTAAACAGGAGATTGGAAAACCGATGGATCGGTCATGGTGGAGATCATGTTCAACAATTCATGTCATGGCCTCCACGCTCTCCCGACTTAACCCCATGTGATTTCTTTCTGTGGGTTTATATGAAAGATTCAGTGTTTAAACCTCCTCTACCAAGAAACGTGCCAGAACTGCGAGCTCACATCAACGATGCTTTCGAACTCATTGATGGGGACATGCTGCGCCGAGTGTGGGAGGAACTTGATTATCGGCTTGATGTCTGCCGAATCACTAAAGGGGCACATATCGAACACTTGTGAATGGCTAAAAAAACTTTTTGAGTTTTTGTTTGTGTGTGCAAAGCATTGTGAAAATATCTCAAATAATAAAGTTATTGTAGAGCTGTGAAATCGCTTCAATCATTTGTAATAACCCTGTACATCTAGCTACTGCCGAGAAAATTCGATATGTCAAAGTTGATTGTGCTTCGATAGCAATCCGATTAGGTTCTGGGTTCGAATCCCTGTCCAACACAAAACTTTACCTCACTGCATATCAAGTGAGTTACTTGTGAAGAAGCAGTATTTAACATCTCTCGTAGTTCGTTAACAGGGACCATAGATGCTTGGTAGGAATTCGCGACCGTTAAAAATGTTAATGTTGTGTAATTTAAAGTTGATGTTTGTTAACTGATACTGTCTAAAATCGAGGTATATCACTCTCTTTATGCCTAGTCAGGAATGTCTGTTAATTTCCGTCAGTCACGAAATCTCAGTTTGCATGACCTGAGTTTGAATCCACATGCAGAACGAGTCAGTTCGTCGTTTAATTTGAAGTTCATACATATTCTCAACTAGCTACTCGTGAATAACGTAAATTTTTAATGACATTTTGTTTTAAATAACAAGTATGATATGTTAATTTGAAGAGGAATTCATGAATACGGCGAACTCACTACGTGCATTACCTATCTGACGTAATAATGAGAGTGCTAACATTTAAGGTATGTCAGTTATTGCAATGAATGCGAGCTTACAAGCCTTTAGAATAGTCTTATCCGTGATGAGGTGTTCCCTGATATTTGTAGTATCGTGGTATTACTTTACATCTTGAGTTATTGCGATACAGAGCAGTGTTTTCTGGTGGTGACTTGTTGGAACCATTTTCAATAGACAAACGACTGTATCAAGGAGCGATTAGAGGACCTGCTAGCCAGCTAGCCTATAGGTAGACATTGTTCAGAGCAGAACCTATTGAATTTAATACCTTTGTTCTACGATGAGTTTGAGAATGGCTGATATATATGTATGTTTGTCGCAGGTGCCTTTTCTTGTACCTACATATTTCTTTCTATGTTGTTGATAGTTTCTGTTAAAATGTGCCTGTACATGGAAATTGTGTCAAATGTAATTAATGTTGCTGTGTTTGGTATGATTTCATTTCTTTTTTTATTAATCCGGTTTAGTTCTCCAAGCTTCTGTTTTTATGTATTTAAATATTGCGTGTAAAAATCTATATGTCTGTTTCGTTAAGTGGTAGTTTGTGCACTGGTCACAGCTCTTATCAGATAGAACGAAAACATCCTAAATATAGCCGGCCGGGGTGGCCGAGCGGTTCTAGGCGCTACAGTCTGGAAGCGCTCGACCGCTTCGATAGCAGGTTCGAATCCTGCCTCGGGCATGGATGTGTGTGATGTCCTTAGGTTAGTTAGGTTTAAGTAGTTCTAAGTTCTAGGGGACTGATGACCTCAAAAGTTAAGTCCCATAGTGCTCAGAGCCATCCAAAATATAATTATTTTTTATGTCGTTTATTTTTCCGTCTCAGTTGCACTAGTGCCACTAGTTTCGATCGCACTTTATCATTTTTCAGACCTATGTAGACACGTATGCAATATGTCATATCTCTGCAGGAACTACAAGTCAGAATACTATAAACTGTGTGCAACAACACACATTTGAAGATGATAAAGTGTAATCAAATGTGTTCATACTGTAATAAAGTATGCAACTGAGACAGAAAAATAAATTATATAAATAATTTTTTATTATGTATGTCTGTTGAGCTCGCATATGATGAATAGATTGACAAAAAATGCTATGAGATAGAACATTACTCGATCTGTATACCGAGCAAGCATAAAAGGAAACTAAAAAGATATTTGGTAAAGGTTTTGAAGTTCGGGAAAAAATAAAAGCTTTAAGGTTTACCAATGACAATTTAATTCTGCCATAGACAGCAAAGGACTGACAGTGTCTCGAAACGAGGTTGTAAGACGTACGTTAATAAAAAAAAGAACAATGTTGATTGAGTGTGTCAGGTGATGCTGAGAGCATTATATTAGGAAATGAGACCCTGAAAGCTGTACAGAAGTTTTATTATTTAGGGGTAAAATAACTCATGATAGAATAATTGAAAAGTATGGAGAATCCAGACTTTCGATAGAAAGAAACGTTTTCTGGAAAAGAGAAATATGTTAACATCTAATATAAATTTAAATGTTAAGAAGTCTTTTTAAAACTATTTTTTTCAAGACCCTTGTTTAAATGCCGAATCTAGGAATGTATTACAATCCTCTATGCATAACTCCCATAGGGATAGCGAGGACAAGATTAGATTAGTTACAGTGCACACAGAGGCATTTAATCAGTCATTCTTCTTGTGCTCCATATGTGAATGGAATAGAAAGAACGGTAAGAATCCCTAACAACTGGCACGGTGGGAAGTGTTCTCTGTCAAGAACTTCCCTTTGGTTTCCAGAGCCTGGATTTGGATGTATATGTCCTCGTCATAGCCTTAAACGGTAGTAAATATGAGGACGATAAACAGCACAAAGAGAGTTGAAGATTGGAAACATGATAGCACAGAAAAATGGTAATGATTAGATGGGTAAACACGAGTTGTAGCATTTGTGAAGAGTTTCTGAATCGAATTCGGTACAAACGATTTGTATGTCACCACGTGGATAAAAGGATGGGTCGGGTGACAGGACAGATCCTAAGGCATTACGAAGACATCAATTTGATAATGGAAGGATGTCCAGGGCGTAAAAATTGTAGAGGGAGAATCAGGCTTGACTTTCGTTGGCAGGCTCAAATGGATACAGGTTGCATTGGTTATGCAGAGATGAAGCAATTTGCACAAGGTAGACTAGCGTAGAGCATTGTATCAGTCTAGTCTTCGTCCTGAAAAAGAACATTCTCCTTGTAAATTAGTAGGCAAACGAAACTGTTGTTTGTGGGCTAATTCACCATTCAGTCCAGTTCTACTTTTTTCCCAATTCAAAATATAATTTTGTTTAATGTTAGTGTATAACGCCACGGCCACGAAGCTTTTACAAATTGGAAAGTAGCATCCATATAGAAATAGACATCTAAATGCGAAACCGGTTACGATGAGTTTAAGTATTTTTTTCGTTGCCCCTGTATTGGTGTTACATTCACATTATACACCACAAAGCTATGTGTGACTGACAATGTGAGCCGAATATTACACGAATAGAATGCCCAAAACATGTCTTCAACATACAGGTTTTCTAATGAAGAGTGTTAATGTTCGAATCAGTCTTGAGAATGATGACTGGTACAATTTTTTGTGGTGTTACGAACATCGTCATAGCATTACAAGATAAATCTGCTGCCTGGTTATCGTTTGAACACCAGTCTCGGACGCTGACTGTACAGGACAGAACAGCTAACGCATGCACTTAAGCAAAGTTGCCCATAAATAAATACTCTGTCCATGTGTACTGTATACGATAAAGCACTGACTATAACAAAGAATGCAGAAACGTATTTTGACGTATTAATCGGAACTTTGTTCTTCGTTTGCTTCAGCGGCGTTTAGGAGAAATTAGACAGTGTAGGGGTGGCGCTAATTGTAATCCATTAATTAGGTATTTTTTCGCGTGAAACTTAATAAAACTTTTCTGTTATGTCATCCATGGAAACTCATTTTCTCTGTGACTGCTTAAAAAGACACTGGGATGTTATTTGTTACCTTGCATATAAGGTTATCCTCACCAGTCCGTATTTTTTCATCACAACAACAACTGGATTACAATTCTGGCTTTGTGGTCCCTCAATAATATTCCATTCTATTATATGTTTAATTTCCTTGTCTATGGCCTCTCGTTTTTCTATCAGTATTACATTAGACGACAATCTGATAGGGCGCGTCGTTTTATTTCAAACCAGTAAACGTTGTCCTTCCAAAGACCATATCTGCCAGAGAATACATATGTGTTCTCTTAACAACCTTCTGAATGCTTCTTTTTTTCGTTGCCCCTGTATTGTTGTTACATTCACGTTATAAACCAGAAAGCTATTTGTGACTGACAATGTGAGCTGAATATTACACGAATAGAAGGCATAAACATGTCTTCAACATATAGGTTTTCTAATGAAGAACGTTAATGTTCGAATCAGTATTGAGAATAATGACGGTAAGCTTTTATGTGGTATTAGGAACATTCTTACAGCGTTACAAGATAAATCTGCTGTCTAGTTACCCTGCCGAATATCCTGCACCTTCTATCTGACACATCTTATCATTAATTACATCGTGAAGGTTATCTATGGATGTTACAAAATTCAACTTTAATTTGCATTCTTTAGGTCAACTGCTCTCATTTGAATTACCAGAATAAATATTTTCCTCAGCATACATCGTACAGTTCAGTTTGTCTAAAAGCTGCATTTTCGCATGACATGTGTTTTCCATTATGATGTCACAACTTTCATCAGGGTAGTGATTAACTTCATGTTTCAATAGTTTCACATTTACTTCACTTTTTTATTCTGTGGGATCATATACCACATAAACATTAATTCAGTATGCTCTTCGTCTACTGCTATATTAACATCAAATCATCTCAAAATCCACAAGAGCACTTGTGTTTGTCAACCAGTTCAATCCTAAAATTAATTCTACACCTAATTCTGTAATTATTATCACATTATTATTGAATCTTCCACTTCAAATATCAATCTGAAACATTGCTTCCTTTGTTATCATCTTACTTTCTATGCCAATAGCTCCAATAATTCTCGCTTCCTGTACTGGCAGTTCTGGAATAATATTCCTTTCTGTTACTTTTATGTTAATCTCTTCATTAATCTTAAAAACGTCACTTCTTGAACCTAAACTTACTAAAACTTCTCTAGCATGTATTTTTTACCTATAATGGCTGCTAATACCTTTCATCTATCTCCTTTTCATCCTCAGACATTAAAACTCCTTTTACAAAATCCTTTCCGCCATATAACAAATAATAAACGCCAACTGGTCCTTGTCCTATGTCAGTTTTGGATTTGATATCGTCAGAACTCCATATAGTTTTCCTAATTAGGTCCTTCCATTTCTCTCATATTACTTCTTTCACTTGGCCTTATTCTTTCTTCCTCATTTCGTACCTCATTCGATTATACCCATAATTACTATGACAATCTCCACAGTGTTATCCACACCTACCTATAGCAGGTGGTTCCCTAAAATTGTCTCTATAGTTGTCCCTTCCTCTTTCTTCCTTGTTACCTTGGTTCCATCCACTTCTTTTCCGTGCCTCTCTATGTTGTGAATGTCTGACAGAGAATCCTGGTGTTCAAGAGTAAACTTCGAGGGGTTGTAAAGGGTGCTGTGAGAAACAAATTGAGGATAGTAACCCGTGTCCAGAAACGTCATCCAACGACGCTACAGAGCGTTGAAGTTGTAGGCGCCATCACCTGCCGTGTGCCACACCTTCGGCAACAAACGTGAGTCTCCAGGCTGATGAACCATAGGTTCGAGGTCTCGCACTGTTATTTGTTATTCAGTGATCGCGAATGATTGCCACGATCGCCGGTGGAGAAATGAAGCTAGCTGCTGTATAGACAGGCCTTGTCTCCTTTGAATCAGATGCTCTATTGCATCGGTGGATGATGATTTCGGACACAGTTTTCTATACGCAGTTTATTTTTCTCCTGTAGTCAGCGACGTCTATGACTTCGAGGCTTTGTAGCGTCGCTGGATGATGTTTCTGGACACGTGGTACTATCTTCAATTTGTTCCCCACTGTATCCTCTACGAGCCCTCTATATCTGTCATTTTATAGTGCGCTAAAGATTGAAACGCACAATCTAAATGTTATGATTATTAGATGCAATTTCAGTGATAAATACATCCACTCAAAACAAACTACTTCAGCATAATTCTCCATGTATTAGTCGAATAAAATCTCGTGTGTTTACTGCTATTCCTTGCGTGGGAAAGTCTTGAGTATGCTGAATCTGCCATGTTGCTTTTTCTTCCATTGTGAAAGAGATTATTTCCTAGTCTAAGCTTGTGTAAATATGCTTTGGCATAAATTAAAGAACTACAGACGTAAAGGTTGGGACTATCATAACGTTAAGACTGTGATCTGAAAAGACTTCCGAACGTCTCTCTGTGAGGCCAGAATAGAATACTTTTAGCGGCTATCTTCCCCCATTGGAAAATGTAAGCCGACCTGATGAATTTCCCCACAGCGGTATTCCATTCTGCAGGTGTGGGTGGAAAAATGCCTAATAAGATTGTAGTAGCAAATTCTTACTGATATTTTACCTGAATCTATGTAACAAAAATACTACTCTTAACTAGTTTGCTGCTTTAGAAGTTTATTTGTCCATTCAAAGCCAGTCTGTGTTCCAGAATTTCGCATTCTTGTCTCTGACGTAGTTGCTCTGAAATAAAGTTCTTCAGCTTTTGTTTAGTTAAGGACATCAAACTGATGACACTTCGAAAAGAAAATAAAAATAGAGGATAATTTCAAGTTAGAAATTGCGTGATAAACGTACAGCACATGTTCTTGGAGCGAATGTATTCTAGTTTCTTTGAAGGCTTGCGGTATTTTCCGTGTATGACTATGTTGCGTGGTTTTCTGATCACAGTCGAAAAAAGATAAGAGTTAAAAATGGGTCAGCATTAGCACTAACACATTGAACAACCACACTGTAGATGAACATCACTTATTTTACCTATAGTGACAGCAAGGAAAGACGCTACGAAGCAAAGATATGCATTGTTTACATTAGGTGTCAGAGATGAGTTGAAAGATACGACAATGATATCGGTATTAGGTCCTTAGTGAAAGCCAGATAGTGCAATGAGCAGCAGAAATTAGCTGAACATATTTGACAGGTGCTGACGTGACATTGAGAGTATTTTCTAATACGCTGTAAGCAATACATTAGTTTTGCTTCCTTATAACCTGTCACTTTGATATTTGCGCTGTACAAGTAGACGTGTGAAATGTGTGTCCTTAATTCATTTTCTTCCTTTTGATTTACTTCAGTTATTATATATTATTAACATAGACAATGTTTAGAAATACATGTGAAGTACATTTTTGCTTAAAACGTTAGGCACCATATTTAATGTTTGTTACATAAATATTTTAATATACACAAGTGAGAAGAGTATCAAGTGACACATACATTTGTTTTCGACGCTGGAAGTATTTATTTTCATGTGCTATAGAGAGTGCTGTTTGGAAGGTTTTGGAATAGCATTGATAGCTAGTTCAGTGAGTTCGTTGACAATTTTGTGTTCTTATTTATGAAAATTTCGATTTATTTTGTGTAAAATTGCCATTATCTGCGTATTGTGTATCGTCATATTCGACAGGTTACTCTCGAGATGTTTTCCTCACTCAGAGACGTATTGTGACTTGGTAGACAAAGTGCCTCGCCCACAATCGGTGGAAGAACGAAAGTTTCCCATTAATGAATGAGTCGCAACACAGTCTAGATCAGTGGTTCTCAGTATTTCTGAGACTATTACCCCTGTGCGTAGTCAGATATTACCCAGTACCACCAGCCATCCCCTCTCCTTCCCCATGCCACATCATAGTCAAAATCAGTGCTCATCAAACTTCAAAATGAAACAGAATTTTCTTTCAACACTTTACTTTTAAAGGACTAAAGATAAGCAACATTTAATTTTTGTAGGTGTTTTATCAAATCACGAACTAGTAACTCAATGAGACAACTGATACTGTTTCTTTTCAACAACCTGTGCAAGTGTCAGTGCGTGACGAATGCTGCCTACATATACTCCTTAGAAAAGGAATCCGCAGTGAAGGTAGATGCTCGTTACAAAATATGCTTCCTCTTTGCACCAATCGTCTCCCTAGCGGCACATGCTTCTGCACCCCAATTTAAAATCAAACATGTTGAAATGTGTACACTACATTCACGGTTCGTAAATCACTTGATTGCTGGACTGCTTACTTCCGAACTGGCAGAAATTGGAAGACTTCAGGCTACCAATGTTTTGTGTGTAAAGACTGCCACCAATAATAATAATAATAATAATAATAATAATAATAATAATAATAGTGTAGGCCCTGCAACAGTGTAGTAGCTATTACATAGTTACATTTCTGTCATGCTGACGATTATTTAGTTTACTCGTTACGAAGTAAGTAAGGAAGCAATTTCAGTTTCATTGCAAGAACTAGATACAATTCAGAGTAAGCGTTTACATGAGATGTCTAAGCACATATGATGTGTATGTCTCTCAATTTTACTGTCACAGATGCCTGTTTTTATTTTTATTTATTTATTTATTTATTTTGAGTCATCAGTCATCTGACTATTTTGATACAGCCCGCCACGAACTCCTCTCCTGTGCCAACCTCTTCATCTCAGAGTAGCACTTGCAACCTGCGTCCTCAATTATATGCTGGATGTATTTCAGTCTCTGTTTTTCTCTGCAGCTTTTACGCTCTACAGTTTTTACCCTCTACTGCTTTACCCTTTACAGTTTTTACCCTCTACGGCCCTCTAGATCCATGAAAGTCATTGCGTGAGGTCTTAACAGATGTCCTACAATCCTGTCCATTCTTCTAGTCAATGTTTTCCACATATGCCTTTTCTCGCCGATTCTCCAGAAAACATCATCATCACTTACCTAATCAGTCCACTTAATTTTCAGCATTCTCAAATGATCCGATTCTCTTCTGTTCTGGTTTTTCCACAGACCATGTTTCACTACAATACAATACTGTGCATCAAACATACATTCTCAGAAACTTCTTTCTCGCATTATGGATTATGTTTGTTACTAATAGACTTCTGCCAGCCACAAATGCCCTTTTCGCCAGTGCTAGTATGTTTTTATGTGCTCGCCGCTCCTCCTATCATGGGTTGTTGTGCTACTTCGTTATCACCAATCCTCGCTGTTCTCATTCTGATACTTGTCATCACTTTCGCCTTTCTTCGATTTACTCTCAATCTATATTCAATACTCATTAGACTGTTCATTCCATTCAGCAGACCTTGTAATTCTTCTTCACTTCCCTGAGGATAGCAACGCCATCAGCGAATCTTAGCATTGATGTCCTTTCACCTCCCATTTCACTCATGAAACTTTCTTTTGTTTCCTTCACGCTTCATCGATGTGCAGGTTGAACAGTAGGAGTGAAACACTACATCCCTGTCTTACACCCTTTTTAATTCGAGAACTTCCACTCTTATTGTTCCCTCTTGGCTCGTGTACATATTGTTTATTACCCGCCTTTCCCTATAGCGTTCCCCTGTTTTTCTCCGAATTTCGAACACCTTGCACCATTTGACATTTTTCAACGCATTTTCCAGGTCGACAAATTCTATGAATGTGTTTTGATTTTTCTTTAGTCTTACTGTCATTATCAATCGCAACGTCAGAATTGCCTCTCTTGTGCCCTTACCGGTCCTAAAGTCAAACTGTTCGTCATCTAACACACCCTCAGTTCCCTTTCCTTTTCTTCTGAGTATTATTCTTGTCAGCAACTTGGATGCGTGAGCTGTTTAACTAACTGTGCCGTAATTCTCGCAAATGTCGGCTCTTTGCGATCATCGGAATTGTGTGGCTGCTGTTTTCCCGAAAGTCAGATGGTATATCGCCAGTCTCATACATTCTACGCAATAACGTGAATAGTCGTTTTGTTTCCACTTCTCTCAATGATGTTAGAAATTCTGATGGTATGTTATCTACGCCTTCCGCCTTATTCGACCTTAAGTTTCTGAAAGTTCTTTGAAATTCTGATTCTAATTTTGGATCCTCTATCTCTCCCCTACAGACTAATCTTTCTTCTTCTATTACGTCATCAGACAAGTCTTCCCCCTCATACAGGCCTTCAGTGTAATCTTTCCACCTCTCCGCTCTGTCCTCTGCATTTAGCAGTGGAGTTCTCATTACACTTCTTATTGTTACCACCAATGCTTTTAGTTTCAACGAAGTTTGTTTTGACTTTCCTATATGCTGAGTCAGTCCTTCCGACAATCATTTCTTTTTCGATGTCTTCAGATTTTTCATGCAGCCACTTTGCCTTAGCTTGCCTGCACTTCCTATTTATTTCATGACTAAATAACTTTTATTTCTTTATTACTGAACTTCCCCGAACATTTTTGTAATTTCTTCTTTCATTGATCAACTGTAGGATTTCTTGTGTAACCAGTGGTTTCTTCGCAGTTACCTTCTTTGTACCTATGTTTTCTTTCCAGTCCTGTAATTGTCCTTTTTAGAGATGTCTATTCCTCTTCAACTGAACTGCCTACTGAGCTATTCCCTATCGCAGTATCTATAGCCTCAGAGAATTTCAAGTGTGTCTCTTCATTTCTTAATGCTTCCGAGTGCCACTTCTTTGTACATTGATTCTTCTTTCCTTTTCTCTTAAACCTCAGCCTGCTCTTCATCATTACTACATTGTGGTCTGAGTCTATATCTGCGCCTGGGTACGCCTTACAATCCAGTATCTGATTTGGGAATCTCTGCGTGACCATGCTATAATCAAACTGAAGTCTTGCCCTGTTTCTCTGCCTTTTCCAAGTATACCTCCTGCTCTTGTGATTCTTGAACAGAGTCTTCGCTATTACCAGCTGAAATTCATTGCACAGCTCAATTAGTCTTTCTCCTCTCTCATTTCTAGTACAAACCCCTACATTCTCCCAAAATATTTTCTTCTGCTCCTTCCCTTACAACCACATTCCAAATCCCCATGACTATTAGATTTTCATCTCCCTTTGCGTACTGTGTTACCGTTTCGTTATCCTGATATACTTTCTCTACCCCTTCATCGTCGACTTGCGACGTCGGAATGTGTACCTGAACTACTGTTGTTGCTGTCTGTTCTGATGGCCGGCCGGAGTGGCCGAGCGGTTCTAGGCGCTATAGTCCGGAACCACGCGACCGCTACGGTCGCAGATTCGAATCCTGCCTCAGGCATGGATGTGTGTGATGTCCTTAGGTTAGTTAGGTTTAAGTAGTCCTAAGTTCTAGGGGACTGATGACCTCAGCAGTTAAGTCCCGTAGTGCTCGGATCCATTTGAACCATTTTGTTCCGATGAGAACATCCTTGTCACTAAACTTCTCACAGTAACTCATTTCCTATTTATAACGGATCGTACTCCCGTTACATCATTTTCTGCTGCTGTGGATATTACAATGTACTCTTCTGACCAGAATTCCTTGTCTTCAAAAAATGGTTCAAATGGCTCTGAGGACTATGGGACTTAACATCTGAGGTCATCAGTCCCCTACAACTTAGAACTATTCGTACTTAAACCTAACTAACCTAAGGACGACACACACATCCATGCCCGAAGCAGGATTCGAACCTGCGACCGCAGCAGTTCCTTGTCTTCTTTCCATTTCATTTCACTAACCTTCACTGCATCTAGAGTCAACCTTAGCATTTGCCTTTTCAGTATTTTATAGCGTCCTTACAACGTTCAACCTCTGATGCCTAGTACAAAGTGCGAAGAATATCTGTAGTGCGTGGAGTAATGAGGAAGTTGATGTTCATACAATCGCTACACAAGCTGCAACCTCATTCACATTGTGTCACTCGTTAATACCGGTATCTGAAAAATATGCAGTTGTTAGTAACGTAGGTAATCAGTATTCTAGTCTAACGAAAGAGTAATAACATCAATGATCTTAACCCGCGGTCGCTCGCGTATATTGTTGTCACGCGATAACTCCAGTGTTAGATTTTTTCTAACAATGAGATCTTGCACCTTTTTATCTCTTTATGCCATACACAGACATGTTCATACAATAAATCATTTCATTATTATTACCAAAGCATTATAAATTAGTATAAACATGGTATGGAAATTTAATTTGCTGAACTAAAAAATATTTCAACATGCAAAGGTTTCACAAACTTTTTTGATTGCAATTACAACAACGTTGTGAACAGCAGTTCATTATATTTATAGCAAGTGATGAATTAACGTTAACCACACTCCTTTTTACTCGTCAGATTCAGATATGACTTCTTGTGTTATACACTCTTGGCAAATAAGAAAAATGGTTTAAATGGCTCTTAGCACTATGGGACTTAACATCTGAAGTCATCAGTCCCCTAGAACTTAGAACTACTTCAACATAACTAGCCTAAGCACACCACACACATCCATGCGCGAGGCAGGATTCGAACCTGCGACCATAGCGGTCACGCGGTTACGGACTGAAGCGCCTAGAACCGCTCGGCTACCCCGGCCGGCGGCAAATAAGAATACTTGATGCTGTATATTCTTTACATATAGGGCTGGAACAATGGTGGCAGCGTTGCTGTGTGAATCTGTTTTTCCTTTTAGGGCAGTAGTGACATCTTGTTCTCTCTCTTGATTCATTTTCTTCTTTTGCTGTCGGCAGCTTGCAAATGTGTACAGCACCTTTTATTTTCTCCTTCAAGCGAAGTGATATCCTCGGAATTGACATGCGTTTGATCATGTGGGCTTTTGTAAGCATCATACTCAATTCTGTGGTGAATCTTCTCCGTGGAATTACGCCATTTGTGTTTACTTTATATATCATTTGAGCACTTATTGCTCCGATGTTGAACAAGCTGAAAAACAGTGTAAGAGGCCAACGGTTGCTTGTTCTTGAAACAGAATATTCTGATTTCAAACGGTCGACAACATCCACACCTCCATTTTAGAGATTGTAAAATGTAATGACTTCAGATTTGTTCGCTTCGCCAGTGTCAGCGTCTATAGCATTGTTGCTGTGCTTAGTGGATAACATTAGAACATTCTTCTTCTCTTTCTTTTTTGGGACGTATGAGCAAATCAAGCAGTTGTTCTTTGGTTTTTTTCCAAATGCGAATATGCTGCTGTTTAGTTGCTTACACTTTACGTCCAGAAGTTCCGGTGGAATTTCTTTTCTATTCTTCCGTAGAGTACCTACGACTGTACGTTTGGCGTACATTTTGTTCGCCAGTGGTACAGATCTAAAATAATTGTCCATCGTCACGTTTCTGCCTGTTTTGTCAATCGGTCGAATCAATCGTAACACCACATTCTCTGCATCACTGAGTACTTGATATAGCCGAGTAAGCTGTTTGCCTTTATATACTTCCATATTTAGCGTATAAAACGTTCTGGCATCACAGAACGCATATACCTTGATACTATATTTTGCAGGCTGCCTAAATTTGCAACGTCCACGGAATGGTTCTAACGTGTCGTCTATAGTTGCAAAGCACTGGCACAGTAGCTCTTCTTGCAAACATCCACAAATTCGTCAAATATTTCTCCAATAGGTGCCAGATTATCTGTTTCCTTTCTCTGAGCTCTCGTAGATTTGTCGTCAAAACGTATATAGCTTGGAGAAGAGTGTGGAACCTTCGTTTGATCATCGATGCAATACAGAAATCTGGTGCAGTTCCATCAGTGGCCCATAGCTCATCAGTATTGAGATGCTGTGACTTTTTCACTCCTTCAAGATATAATACACCAAAGAAAGCAGATAACTCTTCAAAATCTGTCCCTGGGCAGTCTCGAGCACTCTGTGAATAAGGTGCTGCCATCCTGTCAACTTCTTGGTGTGTGTATTCCACAATGCGACCAATTACACTATCTGGAAAAAAATAATTTCCAGCATTCCAAAATTGTTTTCGAATTTTTTGCAACACCCTTCACACCTGGAAGCTGAGTTACAATATTCTAACGGACAGTTTTTGTTGGAGGAGCATGTTGCTTCGACCATTGTTATTCCATCCTTACCAAGAAAGGTTTTCACGATCTGTGTATTGAGAAACAGCTGTAGCAGAAGTATCAGATTCGCTGTCTGACTGATCTGTTGCGGAATTGATCTCTTCATGCTCAGAGGGTGCTTCAGTATCTGATGACAGACCCTCTATGTAAATACCCTCGTCTAATGGTTCATCTAGCCACATCAATACCTGTTCCTCTGACATGACTTCTTCCCTGAAAAGTTTTATATATTTTCATATCCGACAGAGAATGTCATGTACTCTGTATAAACAATTGCTTCATTCAATTCCCAATAAGAATACTTATTTTTCTTATAAAAGAAGTAACATATGCTGAATACTTTCAGGAGAAAACGAAGAAACACAGCCACATTTTACAAGTACAAGAAACAGACTAAAAGTTAAGCAAGGCGGTATTCCACGAAAGGAGAAGTATTGTTACGTAAAGACTCCCGTGTTAGAAAAAATCTAACACGGCGCACGGCACAAATACCAAGCTATTGTTGAAATTCGAGTGTCGAGTCACAGCAGAGATTAATGGAAGCACGGGATATGGAAGAAAGTGTTTCTAGATCGTCAGTTCATTAGCTTTGAAATACGCTGGAATATTTAACTAAAATCGTTAGATTTTTCTAACAACGCGAGTCATCGTGGGTTATAGTTTACTTTCATAACTGAAACACAGTCGAACGCTTTTGTTTCTTCCTGTAAGGAAATTTCATCTTACTGCTCAGTAAGTAATTACCCTCGGGTTGGAAACCACTGATCCATATAGTAATTAAAGCGATCTTTTCATTTTAAGCACCCTGCGAGGTGCTGGGGATAGCAGTGTATTTAACACTAAATTCTTCTAGAATCTTCATATGTAATGATGCTCTAAGCCCCCTCTTTTCTAACTCCGACTTTTGTTGTTGCGCATGGATTAAGAAGAAACACGAACTGACTGAAATTGACCCTGCAAGTGGAGTAGAAAAGAGTTTGGACCTGCAATAATTTAATTTGGCAAAGGATAGTTTCATTAACGTAGTGAGAAATGAAAGGGTTGCTTTATCGATCCACAGAATGAAAGTTCTGTCCAAAATAACAATTGGATTTATTATGACTAAACTTAAAAGAATAAACAAAACACATGAAACATTTACAATACGTCAAACTGGATACTCAAATAAATGCTGTGAAGGTGAAGTAGTCCATAAACTAGCTTGTGACGTTTATGACCAAGTGGTATATGGAGCCAATTCCTTGCAACTCAAATCTTAAGAGAAACACCCAGCCAACTCAACATTAATCGCTGCTACGGTAGTGAGAACTCAGGCAATGAACATCCAAGACAGAACCACGTAAGAAAAGACAGGAACAGGTGCGCTCTGATTATCACAGAGCAAATTCTCTAATCTGCCAGTGCTGTGGACATACATTACCACGCTGTCTTCTTAACTGCAAGGACACGATCTGGCGTACCGGAAGCGATGGCTGGTTGCTTCGACGTCCCGTAGTGGTGATGATAATGTCGCGAGTATAGCCCGAAACAAATTATCCTTGTCTGGTTGTTCCAGACGAAGGACTTCCTATCAATACAAATGTGCCTCTGAGGGAGACGAAGAAGGCTCGCCACACAATCACTGACGATACAGTCCGATACAGTCAACTTTAGCCAGAACAGCTCAAGACGGACAACATAGGCCGCTCGTACACAGAACGCTCAATTGCCAACTGTACTCGGGGAGTTACGCTGAAGTCGAAACTTCAGCAACTTCGTCAAACAGTTACAATTAAACGAAAGTATATTAGACAGCCAACGGAAGGCAGGCTGTCCAGAGCAGCGAGAGCTCAGTCTTGTAACCTACCCCGACCGAAAGGCGAGAGCCGACTCTCTCAAGAGCACCTGTACAAGCGGAACACAGAACATTCCCGCCCCCACGAGAGTGGCCGTGGTTAAACGTTCCAATCAGCAACTCGAAAACCGGCGGAAAATTCCACTTTATTGCCGAAGCACTACCACTCCACCAATGGAGATTCTTGGCGCCAATTTCTGCGCCGATTTTGCTACGTCACGGAGCTATGCCCTGAGCAAGCCAATCACAGTTACGACTTTGCAGAAAACGCGGGAATTTGCCCGCCAAGACTGCCTGGGAACACAAGTCATTCCTACGCCTCTTTGGTAGCCTGTCAGAAAGTGTTTTCACTAAGTTTCTGCGAGGTAACGGAATCTCTAGCCGCCCGCATCCCGTGGTCGTGCGGTAGCGTTCTCGCTTCCCACGCCCGGGTTCCCGGGTTCGATTCCCGGTGGGGTCAGGGATTTTCTCTGCCTCGTGATGGCTGGGTGTTGTGTGCTGTCCTTAGGTTAGTAGGTTTAAGTAGTTCTAAGTTCTAGGGGACTGATGACCATAGATGTTAAGTCCCATAGTGCTCAGAGCCATTTTGGAATCTCTAGCCCAGCCGCTACAAAAATGTTCAAATGTGTGTGAAATCTTATGGGACTTAACCGCTATGGCCATCAGTCCCTAAGCTTTTTTTTTTTTTTGGTCATCAGTCTACTGACTGGTTTGATGCGGCCCGCGACGAATTCCTTTCCTGTGCTAACCTCTTCATCTCAGAGTAGCACTTGCAACCTACGTCCTCAATTATTTGCTTGACGTATTCCAATCTCTGTCTTCCTCTACAGTTTTTGCCCTCTACAGCTCCCTCTAGTACCATTGAAGTCATTCCCTCATGTCTTAGCAGATGTCCTATCATCCTGTCCCTTCTCCTTATCAGTGTTTTCCACATATTCCTTTCCTCTCCGATGCTGCGTAGAGCCTCCTCATTCCTTACCTTATCAGTCCACCTAATTTTCAACATTCGTCTACAGCACCACATCTCAAATGCTTCAATTCTATTCTGTCTCGGTTTTCCTACAATCCATGTTTCACTACCATAGAATGCTGTACTCCAGACGTACATCCTCAGAAATCTCTTCCTCAAAATAAGGCCGGTATTTGATATTAGTAGACTTCTCTTGGCCAGAAATGCCTTTTTTGCCATAGCGAGTCTGCTTTTTATGTCCTACTTGCTCCGTCCATCATTGGTTATTTTACTGCCTAGGTAGCAGAATTCCTTAACTTCATTGACTTCATGAACATCAATCCTGATGTTAAGTTTCTCGCTGTTCTCATTTCAACTACTTCTCATTACCTTCGTCTTTCTCTGATTTACTCTCAAACCATACTGTGTACTTATTAGACTGTTCGTTCCGTTCGGCAGATCATTTAATTCTTCTTCACTTTCACTCAGGATAGCAATGTCATCAGCGAATCGTATCATTGATATCCTTTTACCTTGTATTTTAATTCCACTCCTGGACCTTTCTTTTATTTCCATCATTGCTTCCTCGATGTACAGATTGAAGAGTAGGGGCGAAAGGCTACAGCCTTGCCTTACACCCTTCTTAATACGAGCACTTCGTTCTTGATCGTCCACTCTTATTATTCCATCTTGGTTGTTGTACATATTGTATATGACCTGTCTCTCCCTATAGCTTACCCCTACTTTTTTCAGAATCTCGAACAGCTTGGCCGGCCGAAGTGGCCGCGCGGTTCTGGCGCTGCAGTCTGGAACCGCGAGACCGCTACGCTCGCAGGTTCGAATCCTGCCTCGGGCATGGATGTGTGTGATGTCCTTAGGTTAGTTAGGTTTAACTAGTTCTAAGTTCTAGGGGACTAATGACCTCAGCAGTTGAGTCCCATAGTGCTCAGAGCCATTTGAACCATTTTTTCGAACAGCTTGCACCATTTTATATTGTCGAACGCTTTTTCCAGGTCGACAAATCCTATGAAAGTGTCTTGATTTTTCTTTAGCCTTGCTTCAATTATTAGCCGTAACGTCAGAATTGCCTCTCTCGTCCCTTTACTTTTCCTAAAGCCAAACTGATCGTCACCTAGCGCATTCTCAATTATCTTTTCCATTCTTCTGTATATTATTCTTGTAAGCAGCTTCGATGCATGAGCTGTTAGGCTGATTGTGTGATAATTCTCGCACTTGTCAGCTCTTGCCGTCTTCGGAATTGTGTGGATGATGCTTTTCCGAAAGTCAGACGGTATATCGCCAGACTCATATATTCTACACATCAACGTGAATAGTCGTTTTGTTGCCACTTCCCCCAATGATTTTAGAAATTCTGAAGGAATGTTATCTATCCCTTCTGCCTTATTTGACCCTAAGTCCACCAAAGCTCTTTTAAATTCCGATTCTAATACTGGATCCCCTATCTCTTCTAAATCGACTCCTGTTTCTTCTTCTATCACATCAGACAAATCTTCACCCTCATAGAGGCTTTCAATGTATTCTTTCCACCTATCTGCTCTCTCCTCTGCAATTAACAGTGGAATTCCCGTTGCACTCTTAATGTTACCACCGTTGCTTTGAATGTCACCAAAGGTTGTTTTGACTTTCCTGTATGCTGAGTCTGTCCTTCTGACAATCATATCTTTTTCGATGTGTTCACATTTTTCCTGCAGCCATTTCGTCTTAGCTTCCCTGCACTTCCTATTTATTTCATTCCTCAGCGACTTGTATTTCTGTATTCCTGATTTTCCCGAAACATGTTTGTACATCCTCCTTTCATCAATCAACTGAAGTATTTCTTCTGTTACCCATGGTTTCTTCGCAGCTACGTTCTTTGTACCTATGTTTCCCTTCCCAATTTCTGTGATGGCCCTTTTTAGAGATGTCCATTCCTCTTCAACTGTACTGCCTACTGCGCTATTCCTTATTGCTGTATCTATATCGTTAGAGAACTTCAAACGTATCTCGTCATTCCTTAGTACTTTCGTATCCCACTTCTTTGCGTATTGATTCTTCCTGACTAATGTCTCGAGCTTCAGCCTACTCTTCATCACTACTATATTGTGATCTGAGTCTATATCTGCTCCTGGGTACGCCTTACAATCCAGTATCTGATTTCGGAATCTCTGTCTGACCATGATGTAATCTAATTGAAATCTTCCCGTATCTCCCGGCCTTTTCCAAGTATACCCCCTCCTCTTGTGATTCTTGAACAAGGTATTCGCTATTACTATCTGAAACTTGTTACAGAACTCAATTAGTCTTTCTCCTCTTTCATTCCTTGTCCCAAGCCCATATTCTCCTGTAACTTTTTCTTCTACTGCTTCCCCTACAACTGCATTCCAGTCGCCCATGGCTATTAGATTTTCGTCCCCCTTTACATACTGCATTACCCTTTCAATATCCTCATACACTTTCTCTATCTGTTCATCTTCCCTAAGCTTACACACCACTTAACCTAGATTATACTAAGGGCAAACACACGCACCCATGCCCGAGGGAGGACTCGAACCTCCACCGGGACCAGCTGCACAGCCCATGACTGCAGTGACAAGACCGCTTGGCTAATCCTGCGCGGCACAGCCGCTCCATCAGACCCCTGTGGGCATGTCACTCCCGCTCTTATGACAATGTCGGCGTCTGGAAAGCATCCACTCGACTCCCTCACACCCGTCGGCTTAACCCTTTCAAGTTCAGCAGAACTCGCCTGTCACCGGACCACCCAGGTGACGAGAGATGCTGCGTGGGAAGTCCACGTGTGAAGGAATAGCGACTATTCACCGCATGCAATTAGAGAGGAAAACCGAATTACTCAGAGTAAGATAGAAATATGAGAGGGGGCTCATGCCACCTCTCAACCCCTGCGGTATTTTACAATACTGCCCATATTTGGAAAGGTAGCCGAAATGGGGGTGTCAGTGTTCTTAACCGTGTGTCACACAATATTGCCAAAGGTGTGCTTCTTGTACCATGGTGTAGTGGTTAACATCGCTTGATGGTGTGTGTGAGTCACCATTCTGAACACAATTACCAAACCTTGTTCGTTAGTGTTTATCATTTCTGGAGCCAATGGCTTTGCAACAGTGCTAACACTGAGTCCCGCCAAATCACCATTACACACTGTTGGGCTTGGCTTGCACTTAGATGGATGGCCAGTCGGGTCTGCCGAGCATCGTTGACAAGTGGTATGTACTTCAGGCCTTGTGAGGCGAATTGAGGAGCTTCTTGACTGAGAGGTAGTGGCTCTGAATACGAAAACTGACCATGGCCATATGAGCGTTGTGCTGACCACATGCCTCTCCATTTACGGATCTAGTGACGCCTATTGGCTGAGGATGACCTGAGGATGACAGGGCGGTCGGTGGGTACTGTTGGGCCTTTCAAGACTTGTTCGTATGGAGTTCAGAGAGTTTATCATTTCTGGAGGGTCGTGGGAAGTTGTTATGTTCGAATATTCTGGAATTGTCAGTGCTTGTATTGAAAGGGTACAGTACCGCCCGACATTGAAAATAGGTACAACATTCTTCGTTATTCTTGTCAGTACAACATATTTTTTCTAATAATAACTCAATTTCAATTAACACAGCGAAGTCGGATACCAGTGTGGGAAAGAATGACAATTTATTTATTTAATTGATCACATGTGCACTTCCACAAAATAAATCCTTACATCCAGTTTGGTGAAATCTGTGAAATGAATTAATGTATGGTCGTCTGCTAACCGCAGATAGTGAATGTGAATGTATGATCATCTTTCAGACGAGCCTTTGGTCACCTTTGGTAGAACCAAAGAGATGAAATTTACCGGAGCTTTGAGCGCCTGAAATGTGGCTGACCAATACGGTAGCAAGGTGCTCCCCCACTTCAGCAGAAGTGCGAGAGGACCTGAAGTGTTTCAGCACTCTGCCGCTGGATCTAGTGTTGGTGAGACCTGTCTTAGGTGTGCTCCGTAAAGACAAAAGAGTGGAGACATGGTATGCATGTGTAATACTTAAGAGTAGTTTGGAATAATAATTTCTCTATTTCAGGAACTTTTGTGGGGAGAATTAAATGTCCGGTAGGTAATATTAAGGGGATCGTAGTAATCTTCCGAAGTGACCAACGGTTACAATGAAACCACGTGTAGCAATAAGTTGAAATACTTCCGAGTGCTTAAGTTAAGCTGAATTACTAGCGTGTGTACTATAAGTTGGAAATATTTAAGAAATGGCGTGTGCAGGACTTGAAATTAGAGACGAGTACTTCCACGTGGTGAGTACTGTGTGAGTCTCAATCTGAGTATGAGACAAAGGGTAAAGAGAAGTACTCGTCCATGGTATCAGTTGAGGACTCGCGTGTGTGATGAATATGTTCTTAATATTACTTTGCGTGTTATGTTTCCGTGTGACGCTTGATAATACTCTGAGAGAGAAGCAAGGTGAGTCAGCCGTCTATCCAGCAACGCCACTTGGCTTGCATTGCACAGGAAGACGTGCATATATCCTCCAGAGTTCATAGTAGGAAAGAAGAATTACGAAGTGGGGCAGTGTCGTGTGAAACTGGGACAAATACTAATTGAAGTGGGAAAGCTGAAAGTGATGTGATTATAACGTTGTGACTATTCTTTGTATTGTATGTTGCCAGTGTGATGTATTTAATGAAATTTAAGTATGTGTAGTTGGCATGGGAGAGTAATAAGATAGTTTCAGAGGCAGTGGGTTACGCATGTTTCTTTTTGTACCACTCGGTCTGGAGGAAATTTTTGTAATGATGGGTGTGAAAGTCGAAGTGTGAGATATAGCAAAAGATGCACCATCCTATCCAGAAAGTGCACTGTAGCGTTAAGTAATTACGAGACCACAGGATAGAGAATGACCAATGTAAAGCCATGCCCACTGGGCGGAATTTCTCATGTGTTATTGTTGTAGGTCATAGAATTTGTGTGTTTAGGTTATAGAATTTATCGGAATAAATAAGATAGTGAAAAGAAAAAGATTGGTGGCCTTTTCCTTCGAATACTATGTTGTCATGATACCCAGAAATTATAATGTGTGCGCCATTCATATTCAGTGCGATGGCCACTTGTTGATCAAAGCCGTTAAATAAGAAAGAAAATGTGGTATTGCCAGTGCGTAGTGAACAGTCAGAGTTGTGTAAATTACTAATAGTCAGTTGGGCGTTTCCGTACCCGTTGCGTAATATCCAAACAGGAGAATAACTTTTAACTTAATAGTGAGTACATGTTCATGTTACTTGATAAATAAAAAATGAATCCACTCGCTTGGCAGACCACTCATCTTGCAGGCCTGACTGCTTGATGCCACAGTATGACCAAGGCATGTGGGTGCCTTTCAGTATAAATAGCAGTGCTATCCGTCCGTCAGTTGAGTTCTGTCTCAGCTATACGTGTCAGTAATGAATATGATTTCAGTGCTAGGTGTTGTGCTTCATCGATGATCCTGCTTTTGGAATCCTGCTTGTGTCGTTATTTGATGGAGACGCTGGGTACTTCAGATGATCTACTTCACAGTGGCTCCAATTAGGCAACGTAAAAGTCTTTGCCTACATAGACAGGAACAGGAATACACGCCGTACATCAAAGGTTACGTCCGTATATGAATTCCAAACCAGCAGCAAGTCAGCTGCATACGACACAACGATCAGTGTTGTCCGCATACACTGGTCAGTACTCGACGAAATGGCTGAAAGGTACTGAACGACTCGCAAAATATAACATGTCGTTACTTGGACGGCACAGCCCTGCAGTGGTTCGAGGACGACAAAGAAAGCTCAACAGCTGGGAGAAATTCCAAGCCCAAGTGAAGAAAACCAACGGCATGTTCACACTGCGGAAGAATTGTTCAAGAACAGGGCCCAACGTCATGGTGAAATGACATGCCTTTACACACAGAATTTTTGGGACCTGTGCAGCATTGTGAATCCGAATGTGAGGTGTGGTGCAGGGGTTCTGCTGGAGATTGTGCAGTTACCGGGTTATTTTATAAAAGTATTTATCAGTTCAACTGTCCTGCGGTGGGACACTCCAACAAGAACTCTTTAATATCCAAAGCAAAACATATTTTATTCCGGTTCTGAATGTTTGAGGCACAAATTTGTAACTAGGGGTTTATCACTACGCCGAAAACAAGCTGAAAGTTGAGTTGTCAAAAGTTCCTCCTCTGGAAATTTGGAAACTAAACCAAATAGTCTCTTCCAATTACTGCAATTAATCAGTTCTCAGATAGCTAGTTTGAATACGAACCAGTGTTTAGCGGGAGGGCTATTAGTAAACACATCCAATAAAAAATTGAGTCTATTGAAAAAAATATTGCCTTCCGCAGCATAAAAGGAGAAGCCTGAATTAACTGGCGAAAAGTGAAGTTCGCTCTGAAAGTGCATATGTAAACTTAGAGTTCGCTACGACAGGCTGAGACAAGTCCGCCGATCAGTTCGGCCGAAATCGAACACGGGAGAGGTGCCGCACTTCTGGTACAATGGGCCGCTGACGATGCGTCCGGTGGTGACCGGCGGGCGTCAGGGAACTGACTGCGACGAAGCTGCCTGCAGAGCGGCCAGCGCGGTCAAAAGTACGCTGGCAGCGGATTCTTACAGGATTCCTATTGACGGCGCGATGTATTTGCGGAAGCGTGATGTAGTGTGGCATTCTCCGCCAATGAAGCCGGTAGTGTGCATCCTCTCTACTTGAACTCTGCGTCGGAGGGCCCATCCGACGCCATCTGTTGAACTTCACCGAACGCTCGACTGCAGCCACTGGCCTGCTGTAGGAGTCAAGTGGTAGGCCACCTGCCATGCTATTTTCGCCATTGACAACAGAAGTAATTTCATACAAACTAGAGACGGGTCGCTCGCGAAGTAACGGGTCCAAAATAATGGTTCACAAATATGAACCGAACGAGCGAGGAACGAATTCTAAGGAACGGTCTTTCACAATTCACTTCGGTCTCGGTTTTCTACTTATAGATCCCGGGAACGGGAACCGGTTGGTCTAGTTCCCGCAACGGCACGTCGGCCGATCTCGCTCGAGTCTCAGTCCCGTTCCCATCTGTCTCGGTCTTGGTTGCGGCATTCTACTTATAGTTCCCGGGAACGGGAAACGGTCGGACTCGTTCCCGCAACGGCACGGCGGCCGGTCTCGCTCGAGCCTCGGTCCCGTTTCCGTCTTTCTCGGTATTGGTCACGGCTTTCTACTTATAGTTGCCGGGAATGGGAAACGGTCGGTCTCGTTCGCGCAACGGCACGGCGGCCGGTCTCGCTCGAGCCTCGGTCCCGTTTCCGTCTTTCTCGGTCTCGGTCACGGCTTTCTACTTATAGTTGCCGGGAATGGGAAACGGTCGGTCTCGTTCGCGCAACGGCACGGCGGCCGGTCTCGCTCGAGCCTCGGTCCCGTTTCCGTCTTTCTCGGTCTCGGTCGTGGCTTTCTACTTATAGTTCCCAGGAACGGGAAACGGTCAATCTCTTTCGTGCAACACCACGGCGGCCGGTCTCGCTCGAGCCTCAGTCCCGTTCCCATCTGGCTCAGTCTCGGTCGCAGCTTTCTACATACAGTTCCCGGGAACGGGTAACGGTCGGTCTCGTTCCCGCAACGGCAAAGCGGCTGGTCTCGCTCGAGCCTCAGTCCCGTTTCCGTCTGTCTCTGTCTTGGTCGCGGCTTTCTACTTTTAGTTCCCGGGAGTGGGAAACGGTCGGTCTCGTTCCCGAAACGGCACGGCGGCCGGTCTCACTCGAGCCTCGGTCCCGTTTCCGTCTGTCTCGGTCTCGGTCGTGGCTTTCTACTTATAGTTCCCGGGAATGGGAAACGGTCGGTCTCGTTCCCGCAACGACGCGGCGGCTGGTGTCGCTCGACGCTCGGTCCCGTTCCCATCTGTCTCGATCTCGGTCGTGGCTTTCTACTTTTAGTTCCCGGGAACGGGAAACGGTCGGTCTCGTTCCCGCAACGGCACGTCGACCGGTCCCACTCGAGCCTCGGTCCCATATCCGTCTGTCTCAGTCTTGGTTGTGGCTTTCTACTTATAGTTCCCGGGAATGGGAAACGGTCGGTCTCGTTCCCGCAACGACGCGGCGGCTGGTGTCGCTCGACGCTCGGTCCCGTTCCCATCTGTCTCGATCTCGGTCGTGGCTTTCTACTTTTAGTTCCCGGGAACGGGAAACGGTCGGTCTCGTTCCCGCAACGGCACGTCGACCGGTCCCACTCGAGCCTCGGTCCCATATCCGTCTGTCTCAGTCTTGGTTGTGGCTTTCTACTTATAGTTCCCGGGAATGGGAAACGGTCGGTCTCGTTCCCGAAACGGCACGACGGCCGGTCTCGCTCGACGCTCGGTCCCGTTCCCATCTGTCTCGATCTCGGTCGTGGCTTTCTACTTATAGTTCCCGGGAATGGGAAACGGTCGGTCTCGTTCCCGCAACGACGCGGCGGCTGGTGTCGCTCGACGCTCGGTCCCGTTCCCATCTGTCTCGATCTCGGTCGTGGCTTTCTACTTTTAGTTCCCGGGAACGGGAAACGGTCGGTCTCGTTCCCGCAACGGCACGTCGACCGGTCCCACTCGAGCCTCGGTCCCATATCCGTCTGTCTCAGTCTTGGTTGTGGCTTTCTACTTATAGTTCCCGGGAATGGGAAACGGTCGGTCTCGTTCCCGAAACGGCACGACGGCCGGTCTCGCTCGACGCTCGGTCCCGTTCCCATCTGTCTCGATCTCGGTCGTGGCTTTCTACTTATAGTTCCCGGGAATGGGAAACGGTCGGTCTCGTTCCCGCAACGACGCGGCGGCTGGTGTCGCTCGACGCTCGGTCCCGTTCCCATCTGTCTCGATCTCGGTCGTGGCTTTCTACTTTTAGTTCCCGGGAACGGGAAACGGTCGGTCTCGTTCCCGCAACGGCACGTCGACCGGTCCCACTCGAGCCTCGGTCCCATATCCGTCTGTCTCAGTCTTGGTTGTGGCTTTCTACTTATAGTTCCCGGGAATGGGAAACGGTCGGTCTCGTTCCCGAAACGGCACGACGGCCGGTCTCGCTCGACGCTCGGTCCCGTTCCCATCTGTCTCGATCTCGGTCGTGGCTTTCTACTTATAGTTCCCGGGAATGGGAAACGGTCGGTCTCGTTCCCGCAACGACGCGGCGGCTGGTGTCGCTCGACGCTCGGTCCCGTTCCCATCTGTCTCGATCTCGGTCGTGGCTTTCTACTTTTAGTTCCCGGGAACGGGAAACGGTCGTCTCGTTCCCGCAACGGCACGTCGACCGGTCCCACTCGAGCCTCGGTCCCATATCCGTCTGTCTCAGTCTTGGTTGTGGCTTTCTACTTATAGTTCCCGGGAATGGGAAACGGTCGGTCTCGTTCCCGCAACGACGCGGCGGCTGGTGTCGCTCGACGCTCGGTCCCGTTCCCATCTGTCTCGATCTCGGTCGTGGCTTTCTACTTATAGTTCCCGGGAATGGGAAACGGTCGGTCTCGTTCCCGCAACGACGCGGCGGCTGGTGTCGCTCGACGCTCGGTCCTGTTCCCATCTGTCTCGATCTCGGTCGTGGCTTTCTACTTTTAGTTCCCGGGAACGGGAAACGGTCGGTCTCGTTCCCGCAACGGCACGTCGACCGGTCCCACTCGAGCCTCGGTCCCATATCCGTCTGTCTCAGTCTTGGTTGTGGCTTTCTACTTATAGTTCCCGGGAATGGGAAACGGTCGGTCTCGTTCCCGAAACGGCACGACGGCCGGTCTCGCTCGACGCTCGGTCCCGTTCCCATCTGTCTCGATCTCGGTCGTGGCTTTCTACTTTTAGTTCCCGGGAACGGGAAACGGTCGGTCTCGTTCCCGCAACGGCACGTCGACCGGTCCCACTCGAGCCTCGGTCCCATATCCGTCTGTCTCAGTCTTGGTTGTGGCTTTCTACTTATAGTTCCCGGGAATGGGAAACGGTCGGTCTCGTTCCCGAAACGGCACGACGGCCGGTCTCGCTCGACGCTCGGTCCCGTTCCCATCTGTCTCGATCTCGGTCGTGGCTTTCTACTTTTAGTTCCCGGGAACGGGAAACGGTCGGTCTCGTTCCCGCAACGGCACGTCGACCGGTCCCACTCGAGCCTCGGTCCCATATCCATCTGTCTCAGTCTTGGTTGTGGCTTTCTACTTATAGTTCCCGGGAATGGGAAACGGTCGGTCTCGTTCCCGCAACGACGCGGCGGCTGGTGTCGCTCGACGCTCGGTCCCGTTCCCATCTGTCTCGATCTCGGTCGTGGCTTTCTACTTTTAGTTCCTGGGAACGGGAAACGGTCGGTCTCGTTCCCGCAACGGCACGTCGACCGGTCCCACTCGAGCCTCGGTCCCATATCCGTCTGTCTCAGTCTTGGTTGTGGCTTTCTACTTATAGTTCCCGGGAATGGGAAACGGTCGGTCTCGTTCCCGAAACGGCACGACGGCCGGTCTCGCTCGACGCTCGGTCCCGTTCCCATCTGTCTCGATCTCGGTCGTGGCTTTCTACTTTTAGTTCCCGGGAACGGGAAACGGTCGGTCTCGTTCCCGCAACGGCACGTCGACCGGTCCCACTCGAGCCTCGGTCCCATATCCGTCTGTCTCAGTCTTGGTTGTGGCTTTCTACTTATAGTTCCCGGGAATGGGAAACGGTCGGTCTCGTTCCCGAAACGGCACGACGGCCGGTCTCGCTCGACGCTCGGTCCCGTTCCCATCTGTCTCGATCTCGGTCGTGGCTTTCTACTTTTAGTTCCCGGGAACGGGAAACGGTCGGTCTCGTTCCCGCAACGGCACGTCGACCGGTCCCACTCGAGCCTCGGTCCCATATCCGTCTGTCTCAGTCTTGGTTGTGGCTTTCTACTTATAGTTCCCGGGAATGGGAAACGGTCGGTCTCGTTCCCGAAACGGCACGACGGCCGGTCTCGCTCGACGCTCGGTCCCGTTCCCATCTGTCTCGATCTCGGTCGTGGCTTTCTACTTTTAGTTCCCGGGAACGGGAAACGGTCGGTCTCGTTCCCGCAACGGCACGTCGACCGGTCCCACTCGAGCCTCGGTCCCATATACGTCTGTCTCAGTCTTGGTTGTGGCTTTCTACTTATAGTTCCCGGGAATGGGAAACGGTCGGTCTCGTTCCCGAAACGGCACGACGGCCGGTCTCGCTCGACGCTCGGTCCCGTTCCCATCTGTCTCGATCTCGGTCGTGGCTTTCTACTTTTAGTTCCCGGGAACGGGAAACGGTCGGTCTCGTTCCCGCAACGGCACGTCGACCGGTCCCACTCGAGCCTCGGTCCCATATCCGTCTGTCTCAGTCTTGGTTGTGGCTTTCTACTTATAGTTCCCGGGAATGGGAAACGGTCGGTCTCGTTCCCGAAACGACGCGGCGGCTGGTGTCGCTCGACGCTCGGTCCCGTTCCCATCTGTCTCGATCTCGGTCGTGGCTTTCTACTTATAGTTCCCGGGAATGGGAAACGGTCGGTCTCGTTCCCGCAACGACGCGGCGGCTGGTGTCGCTCGACGCTCGGTCCCGTTCCCATCTGTCTCGATCTCGGTCGTGGCTTTCTACTTTTAGTTCCCGGGAACGGGAAACGGTCGGTCTCGTTCCCGCAACGGCACGTCGACCGGTCCCACTCGAGCCTCGGTCCCATATCCGTCTGTCTCAGTCTTGGTTGTGGCTTTCTACTTATAGTTCCCGGGAATGGGAAACGGTCGGTCTCGTTCCCGAAACGGCACGACGGCCGGTCTCGCTCGACGCTCGGTCCCGTTCCCATCTGTCTCGATCTCGGTCGTGGCTTTCTACTTTTAGTTCCCGGGAACGGGAAACGGTCGGTCTCGTTCCCGCAACGGCACGTCGACCGGTCCCACTCGAGCCTCGGTCCCATATCCGTCTGTCTCAGTCTTGGTTGTGGCTTTCTACTTATAGTTCCCGGGAATGGGAAACGGTCGGTCTCGTTCCCGAAACGGCACGACGGCCGGTCTCGCTCGACGCTCGGTCCCGTTCCCATCTGTCTCGATCTCGGTCGTGGCTTTCTACTTTTAGTTCCCGGGAACGGGAAACGGTCGGTCTCGTTCCCGCAACGGCACGTCGACCGGTCCCACTCGAGCCTCGGTCCCATATCCGTCTGTCTCAGTCTTGGTTGTGGCTTTCTACTTATAGTTCCCGGGAATGGGAAACGGTCGGTCTCGTTCCCGAAACGACGCGGCGGCTGGTGTCGCTCGACGCTCGGTCCCGTTCCCATCTGTCTCGATCTCGGTCGTGGCTTTCTACTTATAGTTCCCGGGAATGGGAAACGGTCGGTCTCGTTCCCGCAACGACGCGGCGGCTGGTGTCGCTCGACGCTCGGTCCCGTTCCCATCTGTCTCGATCTCGGTCGTGGCTTTCTACTTTTAGTTCCCGGGAACGGGAAACGGTCGGTCTCGTTCCCGCAACGGCACGTCGACCGGTCCCACTCGAGCCTCGGTCCCATATCCGTCTGTCTCAGTCTTGGTTGTGGCTTTCTACTTATAGTTCCCGGGAATGGGAAACGGTCGGTCTCGTTCCCGAAACGGCACGACGGCCGGTCTCGCTCGACGCTCGGTCCCGTTCCCATCTGTCTCGATCTCGGTCGTGGCTTTCTACTTATAGTTCCCGGGAACGGGAAACGGTCGGTCTCGTTCCCGCAACGGCACGTCGACCGGTCCCACTCGAGCCTCGGTCCCATATCCGTCTGTCTCAGCCTTGGTTGTGGCTTTCTACTTATAGTTCCCGGGAATGGGAAACGGTCGGTCTCGTTCCCGAAACGGCACGACGGCCGGTCTCGCTCGACGCTCGGTCCCATTCCCATCTGTCTCGATCTCGGTCGTGGCTTTCTACTTTTAGTTCCCGGGAACGGGAAACGGTCGGTCTCGTTCCCGCAACGGCACGTCGACCGGTCCCACTCGAGCCTCGGTCCCATATCCGTCTGTCTCAGTCTTGGTTGTGGCTTTCTACTTATAGTTCCCGGGAATGGGAAACGGTCGGTCTCGTTCCCGAAACGGCACGACGGCCGGTCTCGCTCGACGCTCGGTCCCGTTCCCATCTGTCTCGATCTCGGTCGTGGCTTTCTACTTTTAGTTCCCGGGAACGGGAAACGGTCGGTCTCGTTCCCGCAACGGCACGTCGACCGGTCCCACTCGAGCCTCGGTCCCATATCCGTCTGTCTCAGTCTTGGTTGTGGCTTTCTACTTATAGTTCCCGGGAATGGGAAACGGTCGGTCTCGTTCCCGAAACGGCACGACGGCCGGTCTCGCTCGACGCTCGGTCCCGTTCCCATCTGTCTCGATCTCGGTCGTGGCTTTCTACTTTTAGTTCCCGGGAACGGGAAACGGTCGGTCTCGTTCCCGCAACGGCACGTCGACCGGTCCCACTCGAGCCTCGGTCCCATATCCGTCTGTCTGAGTCTTGGTTGTGGCTTTCTACTTATAGTTCCCGGGAATGGGAAACGGTCGGTCTCGTTCCCGAAACGACGCGGCGGCTGGTGTCGCTCGACGCTCGGTCCCGTTCCCATCTGTCTCGATCTCGGTCGTGGCTTTCTACTTATAGTTCCCGGGAATGGGAAACGGTCGGTCTCGTTCCCGCAACGACGCGGCGGCTGGTGTCGCTCGACGCTCGGTCCCGTTCCCATCTGTCTCGATCTCGGTCGTGGCTTTCTACTTTTAGTTCCCGGGAACGGGAAACGGTCGGTCTCGTTCCCGCAACGGCACGTCGACCGGTCCCACTCGAGCCTCGGTCCCATATCCGTCTGTCTCAGTCTTGGTTGTGGCTTTCTACTTATAGTTCCCGGGAATGGGAAACGGTCGGTCTCGTTCCCGAAACGGCACGACGGCCGGTCTCGCTCGACGCTCGGTCCCGTTCCCATCTGTCTCGATCTCGGTCGTGGCTTTCTACTTATAGTTCCCGGGAACGGGAAACGGTCGGTCTCGTTCCCGCAACGGCACGTCGACCGGTCCCACTCGAGCCTCGGTCCCATATCCGTCTGTCTCAGTCTTGGTTGTGGCTTTCTACTTATAGTTCCCGGGAATGGGAAACGGTCGGTCTCGTTCCCGAAACGGCACGACGGCCGGTCTCGCTCGACGCTCGGTCCCGTTCCCATCTGTCTCGATCTCGGTCGTGGCTTTCTACTTTTAGTTCCCGGGAACGGAAAACGGTCGGTCTCGTTCCCGCAACGGCACGTCGACCGGTCCCACTCGAGCCTCGGTCCCATATCCGTCTGTCTCAGTCTTGGTTGTGGCTTTCTACTTATAGTTCCCGGGAATGGGAAACGGTCGGTCTCGTTCCCGAAACGGCACGACGGCCGGTCTCGCTCGACGCTCGGTCCCGTTCCCATCTGTCTCGATCTCGGTCGTGGCTTTCTACTTTTAGTTCCCGGGAACGGGAAACGGTCGGTCTCGTTCCCGCAACGGCACGTCGACCGGTCCCACTCGAGCCTCGGTCCCATATCCGTCTGTCTCAGTCTTGGTTGTGGCTTTCTACTTATAGTTCCCGGGAATGGGAAACGGTCGGTCTCGTTCCCGCAACGACGCGGCGGCTGGTGTCGCTCGACGCTCGGTCCCGTTCCCATCTGTCTCGATCTCGGTCGTGGCTTTCTACTTTTAGTTCCCGGGAACGGGAAACGGTCGGTCTCGTTCCCGCAACGGCACGTCGACCGGTCCCACTCGAGCCTCGGTCCCATATCCGTCTGTCTCAGTCTTGGTTGTGGCTTTCTACTTATAGTTCCCGGGAATGGGAAACGGTCGGTCTCGTTCCCGAAACGGCACGACGGCCGGTCTCGCTCGACGCTCGGTCCCGTTCCCATCTGTCTCGATCTCGGTCGTGGCTTTCTACTTTTAGTTCCCGGGAACGGGAAACGGTCGTTCTCGTTCCCGCAACGGCACGTCGACCGGTCCCACTCGAGCCTCGGTCCCATATCCGTCTGTCTCAGTCTTGGTTGTGGCTTTCTACTTATAGTTCCCGGGAATGGGAAACGGTCGGTCTCGTTCCCGAAACGGCACGACGGCCGGTCTCGCTCGACGCTCGGTCCCGTTCCCATCTGTCTCGATCTCGGTCGTGGCTTTCTACTTTTAGTTCCCGGGAACGGGAAACGGTCGGTCTCGTTCCCGCAACGGCACGTCGACCGGTCCCACTCGAGCCTCGGTCCCATATCCGTCTGTCTCAGTCTTGGTTGTGGCTTTCTACTTATAGTTCCCGGGAATGGGAAACGGTCGGTCTCGTTCCCGAAACGGCACGACGGCCGGTCTCGCTCGACGCTCGGTCCCGTTCCCATCTGTCTCGATCTCGGTCGTGGCTTTCTACTTTTAGTTCCCGGGAACGGGAAACGGTCGGTCTCGTTCCCGCAACGGCACGTCGACCGGTCCCACTCGAGCCTCGGTCCCATATCCGTCTGTCTCAGTCTTGGTTGTGGCTTTCTACTTATAGTTCCCGGGAATGGGAAACGGTCGGTCTCGTTCCCGAAACGGCACGACGGCCGGTGTCGCTCGACGCTCGGTCCCGTTCCCATCTGTCTCGATCTCGGTCGTGGCTTTCTACTTTTAGTTCCCGGGAACGGGAAACGGTCGGTCTCGTTCCCGCAACGGCACGTCGACCGGTCCCACTCGAGCCTCGGTCCCATATCCGTCTGTCTCAGTCTTGGTTGTGGCTTTCTACTTATAGTTCCCGGGAATGGGAAACGGTCGGTCTCGTTCCCGAAACGGCACGACGGCCGGTCTCGCTCGACGCTCGGTCCCGTTCCCATCTGTCTCGATCTCGGTCGTGGCTTTCTACTTTTAGTTCCCGGGAACGGGAAACGGTCGGTCTCGTTCCCGCAACGGCACGTCGACCGGTCCCACTCGAGCCTCGGCCCCATATCCGTCTGTCTCAGTCTTGGTTGTGGCTTTCTACTTATAGTTCCCGGGAATGGGAAACGGTCGGTCTCGTTCCCGCAACGACGCGGCGGCTGGTGTCGCTCGACGCTCGGTCCCGTTCCCATCTGTCTCGATCTCGGTCGTGGCTTTCTACTTATAGTTCCCGGGAATGGGAAACGGTCGGTCTCGTTCCCGCAACGACGCGGCGGCTGGTGTCGCTCGACGCTCGGTCCCGTTCCCATCTGTCTCGATCTCGGTCGTGGCTTTCTACTTTTAGTTCCCGGGAACGGGAAACGGTCGGTCTCGTTCCCGCAACGGCACGTCGACCGGTCCCACTCGAGCCTCGGTCCCATATCCGTCTGTCTCAGTCTTGGTTGTGGCTTTCTACTTATAGTTCCCGGGAATGGGAAACGGTCGGTCTCGTTCCCGAAACGACGCGGCGGCTGGTGTCGCTCGACGCTCGGTCCCGTTCCCATCTGTCTCGATCTCGGTCGTGGCTTTCTACTTTTAGTTCCCGGGAACGGGAAACGGTCGGTCTCGTTCCCGCAACGGCACGTCGACCGGTCCCACTCGAGCCTCGGTCCCATATCCGTCTGTCTCAGTCTTGGTTGTGGCTTTCTACTTATAGTTCCCGGGAATGGGAAACGGTCGGTCTCGTTCCCGCAACGACGCGGCGGCTGGTGTCGCTCGACGCTCGGTCCCGTTCCCATCTGTCTCGATCTCGGTCGTGGCTTTCTACTTATAGTTCCCGGGAATGGGAAACGGTCGGTCTCGTTCCCGCAACGACGCGGCGGCTGGTGTCGCTCGACGCTCGGTCCCGTTCCCATCTGTCTCGATCTCGGTCGTGGCTTTCTACTTTTAGTTCCCGGGAACGGGAAACGGTCGGTCTCGTTCCCGCAACGGCACGTCGACCGGTCCCACTCGAGCCTCGGTCCCATATCCGTCTGTCTCAGTCTTGGTTGTGGCTTTCTACTTATAGTTCCCGGGAATGGGAAACGGTCGGTCTCGTTCCCGAAACGGCACGACGGCCGGTCTCGCTCGACGCTCGGTCCCGTTCCCATCTGTCTCGATCTCGGTCGTGGCTTTCTACTTATAGTTCCCGGGAATGGGAAACGGTCGGTCTCGTTCCCGCAACGACGCGGCGGCTGGTGTCGCTCGACGCTCGGTCCCGTTCCCATCTGTCTCGATCTCGGTCGTGGCTTTCTACTTTTAGTTCCCGGGAACGAGAAACGGTCGGTCTCGTTCCCGCAACGGCACGTCGACCGGTCCCACTCGAGCCTCGGTCCCATATCCGTCTGTCTCAGTCTTGGTTGTGGCTTTCTACTTATAGTTCCCGGGAATGGGAAACGGTCGGTCTCGTTCCCGCAACGACGCGGCGGCTGGTGTCGCTCGACGCTCGGTCCCGTTCCCATCTGTCTCGATCTCGGTCGTGGCTTTCTACTTATAGTTCCCGGGAATGGGAAACGGTCGGTCTCGTTCCCGCAACGGCACGTCGACCGGTCCCACTCGAGCCTCGGTCCCATATCCGTCTGTCTCAGTCTTGGTTGTGGCTTTCTACTTATAGTTCCCGGGAATGGGAAACGGTCGGTCTCGTTCCCGCAACGACGCGGCGGCTGGTGTCGCTCGACGCTCGGTCCCGTTCCCATCTGTCTCGATCTCGGTCGTGGCTTTCTACTTTTAGTTCCCGGGAACGGGAAACGGTCGGTCTCGTTCCCGCAACGGCACGTCGACCGGTCCCACTCGAGCCTCGGTCCCATATCCGTCTGTCTCAGTCTTGGTTGTGGCTTTCTACTTATAGTTCCCGGGAATGGGAAACGGTCGGTCTCGTTCCCGAAACGGCACGACGGCCGGTCTCGCTCGACGCTCGGTCCCGTTCCCATCTGTCTCGATCTCGGTCGTGGCTTTCTACTTATAGTTCCCGGGAATGGGAAACGGTCGGTCTCGTTCCCGCAACGACGCGGCGGCTGGTGTCGCTCGACGCTCGGTCCCGTTCCCATCTGTCTCGATCTCGGTCGTGGCTTTCTACTTTTGGTTCCCGGGAACGGGAAACGGTCGGTCTCGTTCCCGCAACGGCACGTCGACCGGTCCCACTCGAGCCTCGGTCCCATATCCGTCTGTCTCAGTCTTGGTTGTGGCTTTCTACTTATAGTTCCCGGGAATGGGAAACGGTCGGTCTCGTTCCCGAAACGGCACGACGGCCGGTCTCGCTCGACGCTCGGTCCCGTTCCCATCTGTCTCGATCTCGGTCGTGGCTTTCTACTTATAGTTCCCGGGAATGGGAAACGGTCGGTCTCGTTCCCGCAACGACGCGGCGGCTGGTGTCGCTCGACGCTCGGTCCCGTTCCCATCTGTCTCGATCTCGGTCGTGGCTTTCTACTTTTAGTTCCCGGGAACGGGAAACGGTCGGTCTCGTTCCCGCAACGGCACGTCGACCGGTCCCACTCGAGCCTCGGTCCCATATCCGTCTGTCTCAGTCTTGGTTGTGGCTTTCTACTTATAGTTCCCGGGAATGGGAAACGGTCGGTCTCGTTCCCGAAACGGCACGACGGCCGGTCTCGCTCGACGCTCGGTCCCGTTCCCATCTGTCTCGATCTCGGTCGTGGCTTTCTACTTATAGTTCCCGGGAATGGGAAACGGTCAGTCTCGTTCCCGCAACGACGCGGCGGCTGGTGTCGCTCGACGCTCGGTCCCGTTCCCATCTGTCTCGATCTCGGTCGTGGCTTTCTACTTTTAGTTCCCGGGAACGGGAAACGGTCGGTCTCGTTCCCGCAACGGCACGTCGACCGGTCCCACTCGAGCCTCGGTCCCATATCCGTCTGTCTCAGTCTTGGTTGTGGCTTTCTACTTATAGTTCCCGGGAATGGGAAACGGTCGGTCTCGTTCCCGCAACGACGCGGCGGCTGGTGTCGCTCGACGCTCGGTCCCGTTCCCATCTGTCTCGATCTCGGTCGTGGCTTTCTACTTTTAGTTCCCGGGAACGGGAAACGGTCGGTCTCGTTCCCGCAACGGCACGTCGACCGGTCCCACTCGAGCCTCGGTCCCATATCCGTCTGTCTCAGTCTTGGTTGTGGCTTTCTACTTATAGTTCCCGGGAATGGGAAACGGTCGGTCTCGTTCCCGAAACGGCACGACGGCCGGTCTCGCTCGACGCTCGGTCCCGTTCCCATCTGTCTCGATCTCGGTCGTGGCTTTCTACTTATAGTTCCCGGGAATGGGAAACGGTCGGTCTCGTTCCCGCAACGACGCGGCGGCTGGTGTCGCTCGACGCTCGGTCCCGTTCCCATCTGTCTCGATCTCGGTCGTGGCTTTCTACTTTTAGTTCCCGGGAACGGGAAACGGTCGGTCTCGTTCCCGCAACGGCACGTCGACCGGTCCCACTCGAGCCTCGGTCCCATATCCGTCTGTCTCAGTCTTGGTTGTGGCTTTCTACTTATAGTTCCCGGGAATGGGAAACGGTCGGTCTCGTTCCCGAAACGGCACGACGGCCGGTCTCGCTCGACGCTCGGTCCCGTTCCCATCTGTCTCGATCTCGGTCGTGGCTTTCTACTTATAGTTCCCGGGAATGGGAAACGGTCGGTCTCGTTCCCGCAACGACGCGGCGGCTGGTGTCGCTCGACGCTCGGTCCCGTTCCCATCTGTCTCGATCTCGGTCGTGGCTTTCTACTTTTAGTTCCCGGGAACGGGAAACGGTCGGTCTCGTTCCCGCAACGGCACGTCGACCGGTCCCACTCGAGCCTCGGTCCCATATCCGTCTGTCTCAGTCTTGGTTGTGGCTTTCTACTTATAGTTCCCGGGAATGGGAAACGGTCGGTCTCGTTCCCGAAACGGCACGACGGCCGGTCTCGCTCGACGCTCGGTCCCGTTCCCATCTGTCTCGATCTCGGTCGTGGCTTTCTACTTATAGTTCCCGGGAATGGGAAACGGTCGGTCTCGTTCCCGCAACGACACGGCGGCTGGTGTCGCTCGAGCCTCGGTCCCGTTCCCGTCTGTCTCAGTCTCGGTCTCTCTCTGCCGGACTCGTCCTTCTTCGCGAGGCTACTCGCGCTGTTCCACTATCGACTGCTCGTAGTTAGTTCAGTATCGCGTTGTTCGTTTCGTTCGCTGTGCTCGCCCATTCTAGATCAGTTTCAAACCTTTTTTGAACTCTGAACTTCTGGTTCTTTTCGTATTCTATTCAGCTTCCATGACCGGTAATTAAAACGTATAATTACGTAAAGTTCATAAAAATTACGTGGTATGTAACACATACATTTTTAGGTAACAAAACGGCATATAAACTTGCTTCACAATTTCGATAAATAGCAGAATAAATACTTGTAAAAAGGGAAGTTTTTTTTTTTGCCACACATGCGAAGGAAGTCGGCACGGCACACACGAGTGGCCATTTTCCGTCTTTTTGTGATCCAAGGCAAAAGAGCATGTTCATTGTAATGGAGAGCAGACCGACTCACAACCGAATGAAGCCCGTGCTCCATAATCGAGAGTCTGGTGTCACATTTTGTAACTTTTATAATATTATTTCAGTGGTACAGGGCGTCTCACGAAAAATCGGCCGCGAGTACTAGCCTGCTCATTGTCGCCCACTAAATGTCATCTTTTGTTTCGAAGTTGTTGTTTGCATTAGCTTTTTTGTTATTTCTTCACTGCCTAATTATTGCATGTTTATCTACTCTGCTAGTAGCGGTCAACAAATCGTCGAAACTAGCGAGCAGTCTGAATTCGGGGGCGGTTTTTCGTGCGCCACCTTATGTTATTTCACTGCGATCAGCCACATAATGCTACAGTAGGCTAAAAAGAGAGGTTTTGCAGAATCACGAAACTTACAAGTGTGTGAGAATTCTGTTATGAATAAAAACTCTGTACTCCAGCGGGGAGGCAAGTGCTCCCTCTTGGCGCCTTCCATCTTCAGTCACCTATGCTACTAATTTTTCATAAGAACCATATAACAAGCACAAATCAACGGTGAACGAGAAAAATGAACGGTTCCCAAAAAAGAGAGATCACCAGTGAACTAGTTCCCAAGGATGAACGAGTTTGCCCATCTCTATTACAAACACAGTAATATCAACAGAATTTTGAACACTTAATAGTTAATCAAAGTACTCTGCCTAGAGTAACGCTTATGTAAAATTGGTCATAACACAGTAAAAAAATGAAAAAACCCTTCTTAACCAATATATTACTAATACAACTCGACTGTGTTTTAGCCCTTACGACACACGGTAGGCACCAATCAAAAACAACAGAAAAGTAAGCACATTATAGACACACTCCGAAAGTATGTTACAATCAGGAAATATTATAAACACAGTACAATAAATGAATAAAATCGCAACAGAATTTACCTCTAGTCCCAAGGACCTGCATTTGTGACTGCTACTGCTGTGTACAGGGTGTTACAAAAAGGTACGGCCAAACTTTCAGAAAACATTCTTCACACACAAATAAAAAAAAGATGTTATGTGGACATGTGTCCGGAAACGCTTAATTTCCATGTTAGAGCTCATTTTAGTTTCGTCAGTATGTACTGTACTTCCTCGATTCACCGCCAGTTGGCCCAATTGAAGGAAGGTAATGTTGACTTCGGTGCTTGTGTTGACATGCGACTCATTGCTCTACAGTACTAGCATCAAGCACATCAGTACGTAGCATCAACAGGTTAGTGTTCATCACGAACGTGGTTTTGCAGTCAGTGCAATGTTTACAAATGCGGAGTTGGCAGATGCCCATTTGATGTATGGATTAGCACGGGGCAATAGCCGTGGCGCGGTACGTTTGTATCGAGACAGATTTCCAGAACGAAGGTGTCCCGGCAGGAAGACGTTTGAACCAATTGATCGGCGTCTTAGGGAGCACGGATCATTCCAGCTTATGACTCGCGACTGGGCAAGGCGTAGAATGACGAGAACACCTGCAGTGGACGAGGCAGTTCTTAGTGCAGTTGACGATAACCCTAATGTCAGCGTCAAAGAAGTTGCTGCTGTACAAGGTAACGTTGACCACGTCACTGCATGGAGAGTGCTACGGGAGAACCAGTTGTTTCCGTACCATGTACAGTGTGTGCAGGCACTATCAGCAACTTATTGGCCTCCACGGGTACACTTCTGCGAATGGTTCATCCAACAATGTGTCAATCCTCATTTCAGTGCAAATGTTCTCTTTACGGATGAGGCTCCATTCCAACGTGATCAAACTGTAAATTTTCACAATCAACATGTGTGGGCGGACGAGAATCCGCACGCAATTGTGCAATCACGTTATCAACACAGATTTTCTGTGAACGTTTGGGCAGGTACTGCTGGTGATGTCTTGATTGGGCCCCATGTTCTTCCACCTACGCTCAATGGAGCACGTTATCATGATTTCATACGGGATACTCTACCTGTGCTGCTAGAACATGTGCCTTTACAAGTACGACACAACATGTGGTACATGCACGATGGAGCTCCTGCACATTACAGTCGAAGTGTTAGTACGCTTCTCAACAACAGATTCGGTGACCGATGGATTGGTAGAGGCGGTCCAATTCCATAGCCTCCACGCTCTCCTGACCTCAACCCTCTTGACTTTCATTTATGGGGGCATTTGAAAGCTCTTGTCTAAACAACCCCGGTACCAAATGTAGAGACTCTTCGTGCTCGTATTGTGGACGGCTGTGATACAATACGCCATTCTCCAGGGCTGCATCAGCGCATCAGGGATTCCATGCGACGGAGTATCCTTGCTAACGGAGGACATTTTGAACATTTCCTGTAAAAAAGCGTTTGAAGTCACGCTGGTACGTTCTGTTGCTGTGTGTTTCCATTCTATGATTAATGTGATTTGAAGAGAAGTAATAAAATGAGCTCTAACATGGAAAGTAAGCGTTTCCGGACACATGTCAACATAACATATTTTCTTTATTTGTGTGTGAGGAATGTTTCCTGAAAGTTTGGCCGTACCTTTTTGTAACACCCTACCTACCAAAGATGTGTGGTCTACCTATAACTATAGCAACGTAAAATTCAAAGAACTTATAGGTATCAACCACAGCTGTACATGCCCTCAGCGTGAAGTTAGTTCGCAATACAACATGCACACTCTTGCACCCCTACGGCCACGCCGCGTAAAATCGGAGGCTGTAAGGAACAATTTGTATTCACAATAAATACACCGGCCACTGGCTGTTTCCACTGTACACAATACCCACCATCAGTATGTGAACTCGTCAGCTGCCTACCGAGCACTGTGCGCCCACGAAATCGCACTCTTGGTGCTCCATACATTAGCAATAACACAAAGACCATTCTTTGTTGTACGTGGTTGTAGTTGCCGACTCCTCTATCCCCCAGGTAGGCGACTGTCCACGACAGCTTGGCCAGGCCCCGTGTTGACCGTTAACTGTCCAGGCTGCCCGGCTCCTTGGCACACCACGTTGCAACTGAACTTCCATCTCCGTTGCTGGCCACCAACCAACTACTCCCGGCTGCGCCCATTCTAGAGGACGGCCCCAGAGCCGCTGCCGTTGAAACCGCCGCATAGAGCGACCCATCTCGTAGAGTGCGCCAACCGAAATTCGCCAAACTGTCGGCCTCGGTGGTCAGAAGTGCTGCTTTGTACACCATAGACAGAAGTTGCAAAATCTCACATTTTATGAAAGGTGTTGAAGAAGACACGCTCTTCTGGTAAAGGATGTCACATCAACAGAATAATTTTTCGGGTGGTACCAACACATCGAGGAATGCAACTCAGAAAGAATAATAAGAAAGAGATATGACCGATTCCCAAGTATAGTTCTCATATCAGTAGTGGAAGAGCATCATGATGTCACCTCACTCGGACGCCGGATATTAAGAGAAGAGTTACTGCAGATTACAACAGCCAGATACACTATGTGATCAAAAGTATCCGAACACCCCCAAAAACATTTTTTTTGTATATTAAGTGCACTGTGCTGCCACCTACTGTCAGGTACTCCGTATCAGCGACCTCAGTAGTCATTAGATATCGTGAGAGAGCAGAATGGAGCGCTCCACAGAACTCACGGACTTCGAACGTGGTCACGTGATTGGGTGTCACTTGTGTCATACGTCTGTACGTGACATTTCCGCACTCCTAAACATCCCTAGGTCCACTGCTTCCTATGTGAAGGTGAAGTGAAAACGTGAAGGGACACGTACAGCACAAAAGCGTACAGGTTGACCTCGTGTGTTGACTGACAGAGACCGCCGACAGTTGAAGAGGGTCGTAATGTGTAATAGGCAGACATCTATCCAGACCATCACACAGGAATTCCAAACTGTATCATGATCCACTGCAAGTACTATGACAGTTAGGAGGGAGGTGAGAAAACTTGGATTTCATAGTCGAGCTGCTGCTCATAAGCCAGACATCATGGCAGTAAATGCCAAACGACACCTTGCTTGGCGTAAGGAGCGTATACATTGGACTATTGAACAGTGGAAAAACGTTGTATGGAGTGACCAATCACGGTACACAATGTGGCGATCCGATGGCAGGGTGTGGGTATGGCGAACGCCCGCTGAACGTCGTCTGCTAGCGTGTATAGTGCCAAAAGGCGGTGGTGTTATGGTGTGGTCGTGTTTTTCATGGAGGGAGCTTGCACCCCTTGTTGTTTTGCGTGACACTATCACACACAGCACCTTGTTGCTTCCCACTGTTCAAGAGCAATTCGGGGATGGCGATTGCATCTTTCAACACGATCGAACACCTGTTATCATGCACGGCCTGTGGCGGAGTTCAAAAATGGCTCTGACCACTATGGGACTCAACTGCTGAGGTCATTAGTCCCCTAGAACTTAGAACTAGTTAAACGTAACTAACCTAAGGACATCACAAACATCCATGCCCGAGGCAGGATTCGAACCTGCGACCGTAGCGGTCTTGCGGTTCCAGACTGCAGCGCCTTTAACCGCACGGCCACTTCGGCCGGCTGTGGCGGAGTGTTTGCTCGACAATAACATCCCTGTAATGTACTGGCCTGAAGAGAGTCCTGACCGAAACCTATAGAACACCTTTGGGATGTTTTGGAACACCGACTTCGTACCAGGCCTCACCGACCGACATCGATAACTCTCATCAGTGCAGCACTCCGTAAAGAATGTGCTGCCATTCCCCAAGAAACGTTCCAGCACCTGATTGAACGTATGCCTGGAAGAGTAGAAGCCGTCATCAAGACTAAGGGTGGGCTAAAACCATATTGAATTCCAGCACTATTGATGGAGGGCGCCATGAAATTGGAAGTCATTTTCAGCTAGGTGTCCGGATACTTTTGATCACTTAGTGTATGTTTGACCAAGTACGCAAGTGACACCGGCCGAGACTGTCGATGCCATACGTCACGAAGTAATAGAAATGCACAAAACCGCTTCCCAAAGACGCAGAAGTGTTTCAGCGGACAAAGGAAGAGGTTGCTCAAAGTGCTTATTTTGATCAATCAAAGCTGATATAGTGGAGATACTCAAAATATTGCGAAATAACTCTACCGATCTACTGAAAACAAAAATAGTGTGCAAAACTGAAACTGCCAAATGAATAGGCAGCTTCCCAATGCGACGAGTAATTCACATCAAAGTGATTCTACTTGACACGAGAAAATCGTTTTCCAGCGCGAATTCGTCGACGGCATGTCCCTTCTATGCAGAACAAATATTTCGAATTGTCTCCACAGCCGTCTTCCTTCATTTAAGTCCACAGCGAATGAGATATCTGTCGCAAATATTAGACTTTCCCTTTTGACATTGTAAGTAGGGTGTTTAGGTTTTTATGTTGGTAACGCCGCGTAGCGCTCTGTATGAAAATCACTGACTGTGCTGTGTGCAATCTGTGGCTGGTTTGCATTGTTGGAATATGCACTATTGTAGTGTTGGGCAGTTGGATGTGAACAGCGCGTAGCGTTGTGCAGTTGGAGGTGAGCCGCCAGCAGTGGTGGATGTGGGGAGAGAGATGGCAGAGTTTTGAGAGGGGACGATCTGGACGTGCGTCCGTCAGAAAAAGGAAATTTGTAAGACTGGATGTCATGAACTGATACACATATTATGACTTTTGAACTCTATTAAGGTAAATACATTGTTTGTTCTGTATCAAAATATTTCATTTGCTAATTATGCCTATCAGTAGTTAGTGCCTTCAGTAGTTAGAATATTTTATTTAGCTGGTAGTATTGGCGCTCGCTGGATTGCAGTAGTTTGAGTAACAAAGATTTTTTTGAGGTAAGTGACTCATGAAAGGTATAGGTTATTGTTAGTCAGGGCCATTCTTTTGTAAGGATTTTTGAAAGTCAGATTGCGTTGCTCTAAAAATATTGTGTGTCAGTTCAGTGTTGATCAGAATAAGTAAAGCGAGTAATGTCTGAGTACGTTCAGTTTTGCTCAGCTGTTTGAAAAGCAAATAATGTAAGAGGTTTATCAGCACAGTCATTCATTAATTTTTCTGAGGGGCTGTTTCAATTTCACACACAATTAGTATAAATTTGGTATAACAGTGTGTGGTAATTTCATGACGGATAGGATTACGCTACGACCGTAACTTCTTTGGGTGAAAATTGAAACGATTGATTGTGGCTAACTTCCTCTTGCATATGTTTCAAAGTTCTTCGTGTGTTATTTTATGAATGCAGTGTAGTATGCAGTCTCCCAATCATGGCTCCATATTTGATGTGTTCCATAAGATTACAAACTCACATTTTCATAATCCTAAATAAGGCACCAGTTTAGTTATGAAACAAGTTTAATATGCTGAAATTTTAATGGAACAATGATCAATGTTAGAATAAATGTCCAAATATATACTTATTTATTTCTTTTTATTTAAATTCTCTTTATATATATATATATATATATATATATATATATATATATATATCACGGGTTGTTGTAAGATGAATATTAAAAGATTATAATTAATGTTAGCCTGGTTGGCAATTTGGTAAACTAGACTGGATACCTGGTGAAACAGTTGCTCAGTGATACAAGGATAACTTCCCCCCAGACAGCTCACCTTGAATATCAGCACCTCTTTAAGAACAACTTAATGCATCAACATTAGAAGAGGTTGAAGTGGATGGACTTGTAAGAGGTTGGAAGGATGTGATAGAGAAAGGGAGGAGCAGATGGACAGAGAGGGGAGAGGAGCAAATGGACCGAGAGAAGGCCAGGAGGAGAGGAACGGATGGGGGTGGGAGGAGGACTTTTACATAAAGGAGGAGATGTACTAAGAGAAGACTGAAGTACACACCCTGCCAACGCTGAGTAGTGAGCTATTGATAAATGATTTTATGCTTGCTAATATAAGTGCAGAAACATGAGCTGTGGATCACGGGTGCCAGCTGCGAAGAGTCGCGATTACCCGGCGTCAGGCGGCCGGTGTCCTGCGTCTAGCGTCCGCCACATCCAGTGGAAATTCTCGCGCAGAAAATGTTCTGATCTGAACAGACAGATACGAGTTCGTTCATAGTAATACATTTGGAAGTTTCGCTGTTGTTGACATGTTAGAAAGCTAAATAAAATATCACTAGCTGTTATCAGACTGACAATTTTAGCGATTAATAAAAAAAAAGAAAGAATGGAGTCCGCTCAAGCTTTCAACTTACAGTTTACACTGCTTGATGGTTATCACTAGAGGACGAGTAGATGCTGCATCAGAAAAAAAAGGTTGGCAACGAGATTTCCTTGACACTTCAGCGTTCTAAACTACTGGCCATTAAAATTGCTACACCAAAAAGAAATGCAGATGATAAACAGGTATTCATTGGACAAATATATTATACTCGAACTGACATGTGATTACATTTTCACGCAGTTTGGGTGCATAGATCCTGAGAAATCACTACCCAGAACAACCGTAATAACGGCCTTGATACGCCTGGGCATTGAGTCAGACTGAGCTTGGATGGCGTGTACAGGAGTATGTAACCTCCCCCTCACTTATCGACCTTAATGACAGTGAAAAATTAAACCGCCTGTACCTAATGGAAATTTGGGAAAAGCAATCGTCACCGAAGTTAAACTGTCGGTAAGGAGAGAGGAAAGGGTTACATCTAAATGAAAGGAAAAATGCAAACGAAATTGGTGGAAATTAATTTTGAGAAAAGGGTAAAATTAATAAAGAAAGTAAATGTGCGGTCGTTACGCTAACAATTAATTGGCGTTAATTAGATATTCGAGATTTGGGGAAAATTACGGTCGCCAGTCCTATGGACAACTACTATAATAACTGAAAAAGAAAGGTTATTGCACATATAATTAGCACTAAAGGCGTGGCAACTGAAGGTTGACACGTGTTGTGTGAAAACTTAAAGTTTGTCAGAAGTAATAAATTTCGCTACACTCTGACTTAATTTAGCAAAAGAATTAATAAAACTGGAAAATTGAAAGTTAATTTAGTGACTGAAATTAATAGTGAGATTTGTTTCTGAAGCACTATGAAATTCAGTAAAATAAGGTTAGTCTTGGGCTACCTCAACAATCATTTCAAAAGCTACTTGAATCTACGCAATTTACAAATAAGAGATTTAACTTTGAACTTGAATTAAATGATTCTGAACAATTAACAATAGTAAAATTTAGTACGTACCAAGCTGAGCTGCAGTCACAGGTAAGCTAAAATATGGTAACAAAACTCGCACTCTTAATTTGTGCTTGTTTAATCTAAATATTGTAGCCAGATATGAATACTTCAACTGAACTTTGAAATTAAAGCAGTGAAATTGAATGATATTAGTTTAATGCTGGCGCATGAATTTCAACGACACTCGGGTTCATTCCAGAAAAGGAAGGGACCCTACTTGGTAATGCAATTGGGACAATGAGCAACAACGGTTCATGCTAAATTGCTGTAATTATAGTTACGAAAATGGAACAGTTTGAAAAGCTGAGGTCTGCCATACAGTTCTAAAACTTTACATGCTTTCAGTCTTCCTTGTTGGTTGACTGAAGGTTTGAAGCCGTCGATCGAGGAGGTGGCGACAGTCACTCATTGTCGGCCGTCGCTGTTGCAGAAGCTGGATGTTGGTGCGCCTCCTTCTCGACACGGTCACCAGGCGAAACGGGCTCTTGATGTGCGCCAGCTAATGCTTCCCGTCCGCGACACCGTGTCAGAAACAATCATAGCAAGTCGAGCGCAGTTACATGCTGCCAAACCCCGAAAGCGCGGCAACTCGCGGGAGCGTCACACAACACACCTGCTCCACCGTCCTACCCCAGCCAGACTCTCTCTGCTCTGCTCGCGCTCCACGCGGCAGAGTTAACACTACCAAAGATCCCAAACCCTTCGGTTCTCCACACGACCTATCGATGTATTCGTTCGATAGCATAATTTTCCTTAGGTAAGACCCAGCGAAAAATACAAATAATATTTACAAAACAAACCGATTATACATCGACATAAATGCATAAATACATATATACAAATAGTAAAACAATTACAATATATAAAGACACAGAAATGTCATATCATCAGGTAACAAATAAAGGAAAAAATTTATAGTACAATAGATGGAAATAGGAGGATATGCATTTCCGGCGTTACAAACAGCTGCTCACGCAGCTTCAACACGATACCACAGTTCATCAAGAGTAGTAACTGGCGTATTGTGACGGGCCAGTTTCTCGGCCACCATTGACCAGACGTTTTCAGTAGGTGAGAGATCTGGAGAATGTGCCGGCCAGGGCAGCAGTCGAACCTTTTCTGTATCCAGAAAGGCCCGTACAGGGCCTGCAACACGCGGTCGTGCATTATCCTGCTGAAATGTAGGGTTTCGTAGTGATCGAATGAAGGGTAGGGTGTATGACAAATCGGTTGGAAACTTTCCTCATGTCAGCACGTTGTAGGTGTCGCCACCGGCGCCAACCTTGTGTGAATGCTCTGAAAAGCTAATCACTTGCATATCATAGCATCTTCTTCCTGTCGGTTAAATTTCGCGTCTGTATCACGTCATCTTCGTGGTGTAGCAATTTTAATGGCCAGTAGTGTACTTTGTAACCAGTTCTTACAGATGGTTGCATTTACAAGCAGTATTCTGCCCTTTTATGTGGAAGATCCAGAATTAGGCTTTGCAGCTGACGGCCTAAACAGGTATGTGTAACATTTCATCGCCTTTAATTTCGTACATTCATACACAGTCGGATACCAGGAGGTGGAATCAACTGTGGTGGAAATTTTTTGATCACGTATGGTGTTTTTAGGTAACAGAGGTGAACGCAGAAAATTTCCGTCAGACCACACGAGGGTGGAAGTCCAAAAATCTTGAGAGCGTCTAGCGTAAAAAGTTGGCTATGTTTGATAACTGGAAGATTCGGCAATCACGATACCTCTGGCCCCCAAATTTGTCTCCTTAAGAACATCGACTTTCAAGTCCGAAGAACCAAGAACTGCAAGCGCAGGCGCAGACTACCCAGAAGACTCTTTCCACAGAATCAGCGTACGGAGTTCCGAGTGACCGAGGCTGTCCAGCCCAGAGCAATGCTCGCGCTGCTTTTTTTGTGCGAACGTGTAAAGGAAAGAGCGGGCCCCGGAGAATTAATATGTTTTGGGGCGATGCGTGGCTTTTATTATGTCCTGCTTGCTTTGTGGTTTAATGTTCCGTTATATCGAGTCTGAAAAATAATTGGGCAATATGTCGAATGAGGAGAGGAGGTTTGTTATTTTTGCGTGCTTGCCTCGCGATCGATCACAGCGGCGCACATTGAGTTGAAACTGATATTCGAAGCTCCGCTTGTTTCACGTACATACGTCTCTCTCTCTCTCTTTCTCTCTCTCTCTGTTTCCTTCCTGTATTTTTTGTGTGCTGCGCTCCCGATACTGGGATACGCAGAATTTAGCTTTTTCCTCGCTGCCTCGGAATCATTTACTTTCGTCCATCTGACAGATGCCGAGCTTTTGTTGCGGTCTCGTGGCGAAAATTGATTTGAAAGGCCTGGCGTAAAATGAATACTCAATGCATTCCGTTCCTAATGATCTTACGTAATAAGGTACATAATCCGATATTGCTCTCTCTCTCTCTCTCTTTTTATTTTTATATTTTTTTGTCTGTCAGCGGGGACGTTCTGTACACCGGATCCGATATTCATGCCGAATCAATTAATACGGTCTGTCTCTAATTATAGAAGACCGTGCTTGAGTATTAATTACTGATTACTCCGGCACGAAATACGCAATACGCTTTAATGAGATTGCTAATACGCTTGGCTTACAAGCAGTAATTACTAAACGTTTGTAAACGTATGCCTGCGCCTATTTTCTTTGCTGTTCTCTGATTATTCGAATGCACTTGCAATTCCATGCACGTCCTACTAATATACCTTAGCACAGATAAATTCAGAAAACAGAAATACTAAATAAGGGGACGGTAGGCATATATAATTACATGTTCGTTTTCGCATGACCTTGTCTTCGAACTTTCGTTAGTTCCGACTGCTGTTTGCGAATGGGACCATAAGATGGATGAAATTTAAAACAGACTGTGGTTCATGGCGTAGGTGGTTTGTTACATTTAGTCAATTAAGCGCTGGGGTCCTGGTTTCGACGTTGAGCACGTATTCACTGAAAAGTCATATAGTGAAAAACCACCTAAGTGGTATACGATGATATTTCTGAAATATGTGAGCAGGACTTCAGCAGGTTTTGATAGACATCTTAGTTTCTCTCTCTCAAGGGTGATCTGAATCCTGGTGCCTTATCATCATCAGTTATCTGCTATATTAGCAGGTCCTTTGCCTCTCCATTTTCTGCGATCCATTGCTTCCTTCTTAAGGCTGCTGTATGTGGACGGTACAATGCGCGGCGAAGGAAGTAGTGACATAAACTGCTTTCATTCTGACTCCCACATCCGTCAGAAAACGAACCAAGTTTTTTCGCTCCTTCGACGTTTAGGTGAACCATCAATGCTATTTGGATTGATCCTTTGGCATATTCGTGTTCCAACAAAATTTCCGAAAACATCGTGTCGGTCGTCCTAGCATACTGTAAAGTTGTAAAGGTATATTTTTTGACAATCGTAACTGGAAGTTATTTCACCCTCGTTATTACCTTTCAGCTTTGTCCAGAACACATCGGTTCTCGTTTTGTGGACTTTGAGCTGTGTTTGCTGGCTCTCTTTTCCGGTGCTTTGTTTTCTCGCTTCATCACGATTCTCCAGCGATGAGCATGTCGAGTAGGTATCAACACAGGGGATACTAGAACCAATATTTAAATCTTGGCAAAGAAAATGCTCCTCTAGTAACTGTTTTTGACAACATCTAGAGGTTCCTCTCCTCCACATCTTCGTTACTCTCGCTTCGCTACTTAAACATACTCTTTGGGTGTTGATTCCTCGCAAGTAGTGACGTTCGAAGGGGATGAACTTCTTACTTCTTAATGTGATTTCTCACATAGTCTTTTCTCGCTTCGTAAAACTTGGTTTGTAGTCACCTCCTCTCGTCTCAGTGGGAACTGCGTCTTGGGCTAAAATTTTGTGCCACTACCCAGTAACCACATACTTCTTAATTTATAAAACTGACAAAAAAGCCGCTTTGCAAACAGCAGTATTTTCGATCTTCTCACCCCTATTTCGGATAAAGAAAAATGGATGGTGATGGTTCGTTTCCTTCTATCATCCTTGCTGGATCTTCTTTTAGGGTCGTAATAGAGACATGTTGAGCTACGTAGTTGCTATGCCACTATCGGTTTTTTTCTGGTAAAAAGTTTGGTGAATTTCCTGCGTGTTGCATGATAAGTTCGCTACATCTTAATTTTGCGAAACAATGATTCCAATCAGGCATCTCTTGGAAGGCCTAGGGTTTTTATCCGAAACAAGGTTCCATGATTAAGCACGTAGAAGCATTAAATAGTGACGATGGAGCTGGAGGGGAAACCACATCATTGGTCTTGATAAGAAGGCAGAAGTCTGAACACGCAAATAAAATAAAAGGGATGGTAAGCACGACGAGCTGAGTTAAGAAGTCAAGTAACGTCTATAAAAAGGAGTGTTTAAACCACGTGATTGCCAGAAAATCACGTTTCTTACTCCTACCAGTACCCTCTCCCTCAGTGGTTGCCTAAAATCCTTCCCAAGAGACAATTCCTGCGAAAATGAAATGGAGCAATCTGGCAACAGTGTAAGTCTAGTGCAAAGCACAACTACGCTCGATCATGAGCGCTCCTCGCTGTTCCTTGCGAGACCTACTGCATTTAATATGAACTTTCTTTAGATTTTCTGTACATTACACTCTTACTTTGCTGCCAGAGAATTACCAATTTGTTTTGCGGGAATTCTCCATTAAATTGGTCGGACTGCGCCTCTATGTAGTGGAGAGAACAGATCGTAATTTGTTAAAGTTATGTCATAACAGTTAGTATCAATGTTGTTTTAATTGAATAACATTGCTTTAATAATACTTACCTTTTTGTTTTGGAAGCATTTCTTTTCCACTGATCAGGACACTTCTTCCTTTTCCAGGAAGGACCGTCTCGTTCTGGTCATTTGCAACTATTACGACGGTTACGACGTCTTGCAGGATTTCTACTCTTTTAAATAGTCCCAATTCGTTTGCACCTTCTTTTGCTCTTAAACCCTCCAGATCATCACTCATTTTCTTCAAAACACTCACGCAAATACGTCAATGAACACCCTACAGATCAGCTGAACTGTACTTACCGGCGAATATTTCGACACCGCATCGGCAGCGAGAGCTTCATTGTTGCGTACGCGCTCGCTACAATGCTGCCAACCTATGAATAAGAAAGATTTCCATTCTAATCGCAAAAAACTGAAAGATAGCTTTGAACGTCTAGATTGGTAAGCCTGATGTCAGCTGGCGTGCTTTGCGTGCGGACACGGCAGGGCGACCGCCATGCGTGTCGAACTTGGCGGGTTTTACAAACGATGGGCATTTAGCGGGCTTTGCACCCGAACACAACGTGCAGTTAGCAACTTTTGCAACCGAATATGATTTTCTATAGCCATTTTCAACGATTTAGAGCGGGTTTTGCACATTGATACCCATTCCATCGTGCAGGCGCTGAAGAATTTGTATGGCAGTGCGCCCAACTTAAAATCGACAAAAAATGCATTTAGAGGATTTTGCATCTCGCCTACTTAATTCAGGAGAGATCCGGCGATGTTGCTGGCCAAGGCAGGGTTTGGCAAGCATGAAGATAAGCAGTAGAAACTCTCGCCGTGTGGGGGCGCGGTATTATCTTGAGGAAATGTAAGCCAGGGATGGCTTGCTACGGAGGGCTAAAGAACAGAGCGTAAAATATCGTCCACGTACCGCTGTATTGTAAAGGTGGCGCATATGACAACCAAGGTGTCCTATTATGGTCTGCGCCGATCATCGGGGTTCAATTCGAAGCGGGGCTTTTCATTGAAGATAATTCTACTCCAGTGAATGGGATTCCAGACCGAAGATGTATCTGGAGATACAGGCAAGCGCCCGCCATACGGCCCGACAACCAGGAGCGATGGTCTGAGGCGTCATTTCTTTTTGTAGCAGGACCCCTTTTGTTGTCACCCGCGGCAGCCTTTTCCCTCCCATTTGGTTGTCCTTCATGGAAAGCCATCCTGGGCTCATATTTCAGCCCCTAGATGGCGAGAGCTTCTTCTGCTTGTATCCATGCTTGCCAGACTCCACTTTAGCCAGGAAGGTCGCCAGACGTCACTCCAATTGAAAACATTTGGAGCATTCTGGGATGGTCCTCCAAGCATCTCTGAACGTCGGCGATTTAACGCGACAATTGGAAAGAATTTGGCACGATGACCCTGAGGAGGACATCCAACAACTCTGTCAATCAATGCCAAGCCGAATAACTACTTGCGTAAGGGCCAGAGATGTACAATCGCATTATCGACTTGCCCAATTTCTGAAGTTATTTCTCGTGAATAATATAATCCACTTTTTCTGAAATTGTAATCCTTTGTTTTTCTACACATATGCATCATGTGTACTGATTTCGGTCCCATTTGGACCCATTTCGTGTTGCTGCATTTTTTTAGTGTAATAACAATGGTACTAAATTGGTGTAACAAAAGTGTTACACCCATCCATCTCAGAATCATGCTATACCGATAGTTAATGTTTTTAATGTGACCATCAATGTATAAGTTGTTTCTAAACTATTTATAATCAAAATACAATGAGAAATGGCCAGTGTGAAAGTCCGCAGCTCGTGGTCGTGCGGTAGCGTTCTCGCTTCCCGCGCCCGGGTTCCCGGGTGGTTCGATTCCCGGCGGTCAGCGATTTTCTCTGCCTCGTGATGACTGGGTGTTGTGTGATGTCCTTAGGTTAGTTAGGTTTAAGTAGTTCTAAGTTCTAGGGGACTGATGACCATAGATGTTAAGTCCCATGGTGCTCAGAGCCATTTGAACCATTTGACTAGTGTGAATTAAATTGTAAATGCATTTCATTCGCTGACTTTGCTTTCATAGTTAATGAAATCCATTAAGTAGGCGTAACGGAAAGTTAACTGAGACCGACTCTGGATACAGTGTTCATGGTCCCATCACTAATCGCCTTTTATTAAATTTCGTTGCGCAACTGAATGAGCACTGGCTACTGATGGGAGATCCGTCCACATAGCTGCACCGACCAGATCAGTCGGATGAAAAATCTACACGATTGTGTATTTTGTTTTCCTACCTGTCGGACACGTTATGTTACTTGGGCAAAAGATCACAGATTTTTTGTTGATACATATCTCAGTCCTTTCTGAGCCACTGACAGCTCTAAAAGTGGCTAGTATTTGTACTTCTGGTGTTGTAGGTATAAACATTACCACTCATCTCCATTTCTGCTGAACTAATTCTGACGAAATTCATTAGCGAATATATGAGCTATCTGAACAAAAGTGTCTGTCCCGATAGCTGAGTGTCAGCGCGGCGGTCTGTCACGCTAAGGGGCCCGGGTTCGATTCTCGGCTGGGTCGGAGATTTTTCTCCTCTCAGGGACTGGGTGTTGTGTTGTCCTCATTATCATTTCATCATCATCGGTGGAAGGCAATGGGAAACCACCACTGGAATCACTTCCCTAGACGCTCATGCGGTGGACCTCTCTGACGAGGCTTCCCCCGTGACAAGACCAGCCGTAAGGCAGTACACAAAGTAAGTAAGTACAAATACATGCAACACAGAACCGAACATCGGATGTCATCGCAAACGGAGTATCCGCCATTGCAAAAGCATGCGGAGAGTATTGTGTTGTAACTAAAGAACTTGGAGTAGTGATTCGATGTGACCTGAGTAACAAATCCATAACACACATTTTAACCTTTCTGAAGCTGCCCATGTCGACTGTTGGTGATGTGACTGTGAGATGGGAACGTGAATTACAACCACTGCTCACCTTAGTCCAGGCAGACTCTGTTTACTGATGGACAGGGATCGTCGATGATTATAAAGGCTGGTTAGCAAAATAGCATGAAATCAGCGGAAAGAATCACTCGCGAATTCCATAGTGCTACCAATAGCCCGGCTAGCACTTTGCCTGTACATAATGACTTAAAAAATTGGGTGCAATGGTCGAACAGCTCCTCATAAACTACGCATTTCAGTAGTCAATGCTAAGAGACATTTGAGATTGTGTAAGGAGCTACGCCACTGCTTCGTGGAAGACCGGAAACAAGTGTTTTGGAGTGATGACTCACGCTGTATCCTGAGGCAGTCCAATGGAAGGGTTTGGGTCTGGCGAATATGTGAAGAACTTGACCTCCATCGTGTGCAGCGCCGACGACGAAGTATACAGCAGACGGTGTTATGGTATGGAGGTATTTTGCGTTAAATGCAAAAGTATATGAACACATATTACAGCGTTGTGGATGTCGTCCTGTAGAGGAACAGTTCGGAGGATATAATTATATCAGCATCAGAATACAGCCTGTCTCAAAGCTGCATCTGGGCTACCATTATTTCGCAGACACCTTATTCAAAGTGTCTGAAGCAGAGTTTAGTCCATTGTAAAGGTGAAAGATGGATACGTATCATATTAATGCCCACTAACATATGCTGGATACTTTACATATTTTCATGTCAGAAACATACATAGGTGCACAGTTAACATGTCATATAGACTTTGACAAAATTTTGCGACTTCCAGTCCATTTGTTGTCGCTTGATGGTGGTCTTCTTCAAAACAGGAGGCTGAACATGGTCGACACTGAAGCATGTCCTGGATTGTCTGGGCTTCTCCACAAACACTTACTATTGTTTTTTGTAATGTAGCCCCATCTTGCCAGATTAAACCTAGATCTTCCAACTGTTGGTCTCAGCCTATTCAAAGATTCATAGGTCATCCATTCCTCATTATGTCCTGGAAACAGAGTTTTAGAAATTCTTTTCCATCCAGAGGGGAGGGAAGTCTCATCCCTCCAAAGTTGCACCCTGCCATTTTCGGCAGTGGTTGTAAGTACCTTTGATTCTGCATACACACTACCACATCTGGTAGTGTGTATTGTAAAGGTGCAGTTAAAATTCCTAACTTCTTGAACAGTTCTCCCCTATAATTGAGCGATCACCGTTTATGACTGCCATATAGGGGACCTACGATTTTTTCTTTTGATTGGGAAGGACTTTTGCCTGGTGGGAGGACTGGTACACAGAGTACTCTGTCTTTTGATGGCAACTGAGGAGATACTTCATTGAGAAGTAGCGCCTAGAAGCTCTTGAAAGTTGATGAAACTGCTGGGAGAGCAGCATGCTGTCCACGTGTCCCTCTGTATTCCATCCGCTGACATTGCATGGCACAGGGTGATAGGGAGGACGGTCGACGTTCCTTGGTCTTCATAGACTGGAAGAGGAGTTGTTAAATTCTGTAAAAGGGTATCCACATGGTGGCAGCGAGTGAACACACATATTCTCATTGCTCACTTACGTGCAAAATGCTTTGTTTGTAAGTGACGAGTTACTTCAGAAAATTGTGTCATACCAATGACGGATGAATCGCATAAAGTGCGCGGAACTGTATCGTGTCATTCGTATACTATCTGACAAGCAGCTAGAATGTTATTATACTAGAAGAGAACGCTTATCCACTGCAATAAAATATGTAGTAAGTAGTCATGTAGTTGACAGGATCTCTCATGAATAACAATGGGCACAATTGCAACGTATGTTGGAGAATTATCTGAGAATTATTGTTGTTGTTGTTGTGGTCTTCAGTCCTGAGACTGGTTTGATGCAGCTCTCCATGCTACTCTATCCTGTGCAAGCTTCTTCATCTCCCAGTACCTACTGCAACCTACATCCTTCTGAATCTGCTTAGTGTATTCATCTCTTGGTCTCCCCCTATGATTTTTACCCTCCACGCTGCCCTCCAATACTAAATTGGTGATCCCTTGATGCCTCAGAACATGTCCTACCAACCGATCCCTTCTTCTGGTCAAGTTGTGCCACAAACTTCTCTTCTCCCCAATCCTATTCAATACTTCCTCATTAGTTATGTGATCTACCCATCTAATCTTCAGCATTCTTCTGTAGCACCACATTTCAAAAGCTTCTATTCTCTTCTTGTCCAAACTATTTACCGTCCATGTTTCACTTCCATACATGGCTACACTCCATACAAATACTTTCAGAAATAACTTTCTGACGCTTAAATCTATACTCGATGTTAACAAATTTCTCTTCTTCAGAAACGCTTTCCTTGCCATTGCCAGTCTACATTTTATATCCTCTCTACTTTGTCCATCATCAGTTATTTTGCTCCCCAAATAGCAAAACTCCTTTACTACTTTAAGTGTCTCATTTCCTAATCTAATACCCTCAGCATCACCCGACTTAACTCGACTACATTCCATTATCCTCGTTTTGCTTTTGTTGATGTTCATCTTATATCCTCCCTTCAAGACACCATCCATTCCGTTCAACTGATCTTCCAAGTCCTTTGCTGTCTCTGACAGAATTACAATGTCATCGGCGAACCTCAAAGTTTTTATTTCTTCTCCATGGATTTTAATACCTACTCCGAATTTTTCTTTTGTTTCCTTTACTGCTTGCTCAATATAGAGATTGAATAACATCGGGGAGAGGCTACAACCCTGTCTTACTCCCTTCCCAACCACTGCTTCCCTTTCATGTCCCTCAACTCTTATAACTGCCATCTGGTTTCTGTACAAGTTGTAAATAGCCTTTCGCTCCCTGTATTTTACCCCTGCCACCTTTAGAATTTGAAAGAGAGTATTCCAGTCAACATTGTTAAAAGCTTTCTCTAAGTCTACAAATGCTAGAAACGTAGGTTTGCCTTTCCTTAATCTTTCTTCTAAGATAAGTCGTAAGGTCAGTATTGCCTCACGTGTTCCAGTATTTCTACGGAATCCAAACTGATCTTCCCCGAGGTCGGCTTCTACTAGTTTTTCCATTCGTCTGTAAAGAATTCGTGTTAGTACTTTGCAGCTGTGGCTTATTAAACTGATTGTTCGGTAATTTTCACATCTGTCAACACCTGTTTTCTTTGGGATTGGAATTATTATATTCTTCTTGAAGTCTGAGGGTATTTCGCCTGTTTCATACATCTTGCTCACCAGATGGTAGAGTTTTGTCAGGACTGGCTCTCCCAAGGCCGTCAGTAGTTCCAATGGAATGTTGTCTACTCCGGGAGCCTTGTTTCGACTCAGGTCCTTCAGTGCCCTGTCAAACTCTTCACGCAGTATCGTATCTCCCATTTCATCTTCATCTACATCCTCTTCCATTTCAATAATATTGTCCTCAAGTGCTCGCCCTTGTATAGACTCTCTATATACTCCTTCCACCTTTCTGCTTTCCCTTCTTTGCTTAGAACTGGGTTTCCATCTGAGCTCTTGATGTTCATACATGTGGTTCTCTTATCTCCGAAGGTCTCTTTAATTTTCCTGTAGGCAGTATCTATCTTACCCCTAGTGAGATAAGCCTCTACATCCTTACATTGGTCCTCTAGCCATCCCTGCTTAGCCATTTTGCACTTCCTGTCGATTTCATTTTTGAGACGTTTGTATTCCTTTTTGCCTGCTTCATTTACTGCATTTTTATATTTTCTCCTTTCATCAATTAAATTCAATATTTCTTCTGTTACCCAAGGATTCCTACTAACCCTCTTCTTTTTACCTACTTGATCGTCTGCTGCCTTCACTACTTCATCCCTCAGAGCTACCCATTCTTCTTCTACTGTATTTCTTTCCCCCATTCCTTTCAACTGTTCCCTTATGCTCTCCCTGAAACTCTGTACAACCTCTGGTTCTTTCAGTTTATCCAGGTCCCATCTCCTTAAATTCCCACCTTTTTACAGTTTCTTCAGTTTTAATCTACAGGTCATAACCAATAGATTGTGGTCAGAGTCCACATCTGCCCCTGGAAATGTCTTACAATTTAAAACCTGGTTCCTAAATCTCTGTCTTACCATTATATAATCTATCTGATACCTTTTAGTATCTCCAGGGTTCTTCCATGTATACAACCTTCTATCATGATTCTTAAACCAAGTGTTAGCTATGATTAAGTTGTGCTCTGTGCAAAATTCTATCAGGCGGCTTCCTCTTTCATTTCTTAGCCCCAATCCATATTCACCTACTATGTTTCCTTCTCTCCCTTTTCCTACACTCGAATTCCAGTCACCCATGACTATTAAATTTTCGTCTCCCTTCACTATCTGAATAATTTCTTTTATTTCATCATACATTTCTTCAATTTCTTCGTCATCTGCAGAGCTAGTTGGCATATAAACTTGTACTACTGTAGTAGGTGTGGGCTTCGTATCTATCTCGGCCACAATAATGCGTTCACTATGCTGTTTGTAGTAGCTTACCCGCATTCCTATTTTCCTATTCATTATTAAACCTACTCCTGCATTACCCCTATTTGACTTTGTGTTTATAACCCTGTAGTACCTGACCAAAAGTCTTGTTTCTCCTGCCACCGAACTTCACTAATTCCCACAATATCTAACTTTAACCTATCCATTTCCCTTTTTACATTTTCTAACCTACCTGCCCGATTAAGGGATCTGACATTCCACGCTCCGATCCGTAGAACGCCAGTTTTCTTTCTCCTGATAACGACATCCTCTTGAGTAGTCCCCGCCCGGAGATCCGAATGGGGGACTATTTTACCTCCGGAATATTTTACCCAAGAGGACGCCATCATCATTTAATCATACAGTAAAGCTGCAAGCCCTCGGGAAAAATTACGGCCGTAGTTTCCCCTTGCTTTCAGCCGTTCGCAGTACCAGCACAGCAAGGCCGTTTTGGTCATTGTTACAAGGCCAAATCAGTCAGTCATCCAGACTGTTGTCCTTGCAACTACTGAAAAGGCTGCTGCCCCTCTTCAGGAACCACACGTTTGTCTGGCCTCTCAACAGGTACCCCTCCGTTGTGGTTGTACCTACAGTACGGCTATCTGTATCGCTGAGGCACGCAAGCCTCCCCACCAACGGCAAGGTCCATGGTTCATGGGGGGAGGCTGAGAATTATTATGGCTCTGAAAATGGAAAACACAACCTATTATTAAGAGAAGAAAATTCCAAACAATCTCTGTGAGGAAAAGACTTCATATCCCTGCGATCATACTAGACATTTCTCCAAACAGAGACATTCTCACAAGAATGCTGCCACACCACGCTAGCGGAATTTAAAATTATGTAGACGCGATGGCAGAAAGATCCGGGAGGATGACTCAGACGGAGAATTTTAAGTTTATTTCAGGCAAGATTAAAAGAAGTGTGTTGACTCTTGATTCTTACGTGCTTCGTTATTTAAGAGGGGCGTGACCTGTTATAATATTTTAAATTACTTTTTTTGGGAAAGTAGCATGGTTTTCTGTAAGCGCACTGATCTCTCAAAAAGGGGACGAGAAATTACTAATATCTTTTCGTAAGGCTCTCGCTCACTATGTGTGCAATGTCGCACGACTCCGTAGCAAACATTCTTACCAGGTACAGAAATTTAGGAAACCTATCCTTGTAAGTTGTGAAATGGGTATCGTCATGGCCTCGCTATGACTGTACAGTGGCGATTCACACATTGGAATCCGGACCTGCCCCGTAAGGGGCCTCCTTGCCAATGGCGCCAAACGCTCATTTCCATTTCGATTATTCTTTATAAGAGTACAATCTTTTCGCTTGTGGAAATCTGTCTTAACGTGAGACTTGAATGCTTCGCTTAATGATCTTTTGGGGAATTATCAAGGAAGTCGGATCATTTGGAGGAATAGCACAGTTGGAGATCGTATATGAATAAATGGAGGTAATCATAGCCTGATTACCTTGAAGTAATCAAACTTTGATCACTTCACAGATACTCCTTGCACAATATGGGTATAATATTTATATGGCTGGACCCTTGATGTACACTGGAGCCGTTCATCACTTTCTTATAAATGAATATCAGCATGGGTAATTCACAAGCAGATTAGGATGCTGATTCCAGGAACTCTAAAGAAGGAACAACTCTATTTCTCAAATTTACCTAATCATTCTTGCCAAAGAAATTACAAGAGGCCTCTTTTCACTACCCCAGGATTGGGAAACCTCATGACCCGAAACTGGGAAGCTATAGGTGTATGGTACTAAAGTTCAGAGTCTTCCAGAAAAAAAATTAATTTGGTAGATTCTAATTATTGAAAATACTTCTACACATATGGAAGTTCTAGTCAGAGCGACTGGAATTACTCTCTAACAGGAAACCATTGTTTCCGCTGCACAAGGTGGTCAGCCACAAGAGGCCAGTTCATAATGCGGGGAAATGGTTACGAGACCATGACAAAATTAATAAACAGCATATCAGTAAATTATTACTGTGAGTTATTACCCAGCTGAGTAGTTAAGGAAGCACCACTTAAATGACACGAATCGGATTATATTACAAAGGTATTATTGAAATTACTCCACTTAACCTAACACTTCGTGAATTGATGCATAGTAAGTATTATGCTCGGAGGAAATCACTAAAGCTAACAAACAGAAGTGCTGATGGCACATGTCTCGGTCTGGCCGAGAAACAAAGAAAGATTACAAGTCTGTGCATTTCACTACAGTTAATCAAATAATGCTGTGGCGACTCTGGCGCCAGTAGAATCCTTACAGACAGAGCTCCTGACTTTGAACTCGGTCACTGACCATTTTTTAAGGATTATTCATGACATCATCAACGACTTTGAACTCCTGACATCATCAATCAATCAGTCAGTCAATCAATAAGTGGAAATTAGATTTACGATCTATCCCCCTCCCCCTTCTCCCTCTACCTCCCTCTATCTCGAGCCACTCACAAATTGCTGTACTTATCTCCACTCCATCATAGAGTGGAAAAACCTGAGATGACAGGAATAGCTCACTTCTCTTAATGGGAAATTCGAAGTCCCTCTGTCCCATATCTCTATCCAGTCATAGTGCAGTACTGAAACACGAAGTTGATGGAAAGAGAGCCCCACGCCCAGCACTCTTTCCATCTAATCACATATTTGTATTTAGATAATGTGTAAAAAATAGTGTCAAGTCACAGTTCTTATTTTCATTTACAGGGTGTCCTACATAAACTTTTCTCCGCCAATATCTTTGGAATCACGATAGATACTGACAAACGGCTTTCACGGTGCGAATGTACGGCAACGGCTCACGGAAGTAACTACTATGAGACATTCTATACCGCTACACAATTTTTTGTTTTTTAAATAGGCATGCCATATTATTCTATATGCAGTCAATAACATGAGAAATTACAATAATAATGGCATTGGGTGCATCGCGATGCGTCAGTTACATCCCGAGAAATTGGAACGCGAGGTTGACATGTAGAATGAACGAAACGCGCCGCTATTGCACTTACCGCAATGCAAGCGTTACCCGCACGTTGCTCGTAATCGCGTGGTGATTGACGTACTACGATGCGACAGACGCTGAACTTACAGATTGCTAAGTTAGTAAGTGGCCTGGTAATATACAGATGTCCAGTCCCCACAATGAAAACAAGGACACGTTTTACTCATACTTGCTTCATTGAACTTTTCAAGAGTGCTACAATGGACATAACGGTAGCGAAATGCTATACACAAAATGTACGCAGGTGTGCAATGACGTGTCTCATAGCCGAAACACTACAACGTGTGTTCAAAGGGATCGCCATTTTCTTCGCAACACCACAGTGCGCGCTGCATGACGGATTCACTTACGACTGTCAGTGTTTGTGGTGTTATTGCGGCGATAATAGGGGCTTTCATGTTGGCCATTGTTGTTGGGACCTGCTGGTACACCACATCTTTCACACGTGCACAAAGAAGAAAGTCCACGGGAGTGAGGGCGCGAACCCTGCTGGAATCCGTCCAATGCATTGATGTGGGGATTGTTGGTTTAGCACCTGTCGTGCCACCACGGCATTATGCGCAGAGCATTCATCATGTTGATAATCGTACCACATTATTTGACACAAATGAAGGGCCAGGTCTTCCATCAGTCCAAGTAATGTTAATTTCAGAAACCGCTCGTACTGTCGCCATTAAGAGTGCTATCAATGAAATACAGCCAGTGATGTGGTGTATGATAATACCACACCATACATTCACTCTTTAATGTTCAACCCAGCGAAACAGTGTGGCTTTCTGGTGACCATTAGTGCGTATTGTGTAAGCTGATGTTCCCATGGTTTGCAAACATGGCCTCGTCAGTAAACAGTCCTGGCCTTGCTGTATAACCCACTGACAGTATTCCAGGCGATGTGAACGTCACTTCCATGGAGGCCTTGATGCAGCACCTGGTATATGTGGTACCTATGCATGTGCAGCAAATACATCACGCTTGTTCCAGGGATTCGCATCTGTTTCTACATTTCTAAAATTCATATATGAGGGATTATCGTAGCTGCGGACAGGACAGCTACCTCTGCTGCTTCACGTGTTGCGCGTCTGCTGCGGATCCGTGTTCGTGGAGATAACAGCCCTGTCGTCCGAAGCCTTCTAATAATATTCATGAAGGTAGGGCGGGTCGGTTGACGTATGTTAGGGTACTGCTGGACATACACCTGTGCCACACGTGCGCTATTTTGGTGACTTTCCCCGTACGGTAATATCATATCACCCATTTCCTCATTCGTGAACAGCATGTCGAATGCCTAGAACGGATGGAAAGGTAAACTTGTAACACCATAATTAATATTGTAAATATTTTTTTACTGGTTAATGTATTTTTCACTATGTAATGTCTTTGACCTATTGTAATAAAGTGGACAGTTGTGTAAAATGTCTTCTCTTTACTATTTAAATTCTTTGTATTGACTGGAGGAAAATGTTATATAATTATGTGGCTTTTGTGTTGACATGTTAATGTATTTAAATATTAAGATTTTTTAAAAGATGTTTGTTTACAACTATGTATAAGCTGGTTCATACCCACGGACTTGCATTGTATAAAATGAAATGCAATAGTACTTCCCATTTGCAACGAAATGAGTTGGCGCGTTCCAAAATGTGATTGGCGCGGGCTAAAAGGTGGAATAGGAGTCAGTCGGCAGGTAGCTAGCGGAGAGTCTGGTCTGAGCAGCAGTAGAGTATCAGGGCAAGTGCCGAGAGTAGCATCCAGTACCTGCATTAATATAGAAAGGCCTCGGATGGGTGTACGGCTATGAAATGCTGCTCTATTAATGAAAATGGCTTTAATGTTGGAAGTATCGTCGCCAAGAAGAAGATAATAGAGCAAATTACATCCAGAGGAAAGACCAGGTAGCCACCATGTACTTGCCACCAATATTGCGCCATGACTTCCGCAAATCTAAGAGATCAGATTTATGTCAAAGTATGAACCAGTACATTTAAGTTTTGTTTGATTTGCGATAATAAGGCAAATTCTGTGAAACTTGTGTCCGATCCTTGATTTGGTTCCTCTCATGATACCTCTTAGGATCCACTCCAAATAAATACTGACGTCCGAGAATCTTATGTGTTAAAAACGGATGAAAATGAATATTTGTTTATTTCCATAGTTCTGAATGCAAAAAGATATGTAGAGATACTGTGTTTTCAATTGAAGTCAAGGGAGGAAGTTTGCATTTATGAAAACCTCCATAATGTTTGATTTGTTTTTAATTCAAAGTATTTCTGCTTCAAAGGTTAACTGCATTTAATTCTGTAAGTGAAAATTACTGGTTGTGCTAATGACAATAGGAAGCACATTATTTAGACGTTAGTCAGAGTAAAATTCATTTAAAGTCATACTTGAGAACCTGTATGAAAAATCACTGGCATTAACTGTTTTAAAAGTCCTGCAAGGTGAGTGAAATTAGTGAAAGAATAATACCAAAATTTGCATCTTACAAGTTGTCTCAGAAAAGTGTGTTTAGTTTGCTTTATGATATTGGACAGTTTAAGGGTCCTCAATTTTGAGTTGCTTAAAATGAATAAACCCGCTTGAATAATGAATATATTAATTGCAGTTGAAGTTAATTTTGAATTTTGTGTACTCTGTATGATAAAAATTGGAAAGCCAGTTCGAGAACCCCCACCAACAATTTCGTTTACTGAAGATAAAGTTACTGTAATTGTCTTTATTCATAGAAACAGAAACAATATTACTTCTTAATGAGTGTAAAAATCCCATGCAAGTGACTTTTAATTATGTTTGTACTATTTGCAAAGTAACTTTTAAAATAGGTCTAAGTCCATGTCCATTTCTGGCTTGATTTTGACTTTCATAACTTTTGGTGATCACATAATTCGTTTATATAAAGTAATTACTAGTGAGAAGAAATAAGCTGTTAACTGTTTCTATGATAACTTGCATATACTATTTATAACTGCTAGCATCACTGTACCACTTGTCTGATTATAGTAGAGTTCATTGCATTTCTTTGGGTAAGAAGTAATAGTAGCTTTCCTTTATCATAACTCTATACAGATTATATAAAAGTAATGTTCCACATTACTATGCCTAATTAGGCTGACGACCGTTTTTATTTCCTTCAAGCAAACCTGGTTACTTGAAACATTTTCCAAATTTCAATCTTTAGCTCTCTGGTTTCTTCTGTAGCATTGAATTTAGGTTCGATAAGCCAAACCCATTAGGTAACTCACGGTCAATTTTACTTAAATCCTCCCAGAGGGTAACATTTACTGCAACGTAATACCATATATGGTAATATGCGTTGTGCCAGTATAACAAACGGAGCAGTATAGTGTTGTATTTGGCTTTTCCCGTTACAGTACTACCTATTGAGCAGTATGTTTTATAAACTAATATCGTGACTACAACGATGACACCAATTACAGAGTATAGAACACCGGCGCCATGTAACTGTACGTACTTCCACACAGAACAACCTGCTTCGTAATAAGCCGTTCCCACACACAGAGCGGATTGCGGCTGGTCCTGTACACAACTGCAAAGACGAAGGGGTGACTCGGGCGGTGTAGTGGGGCGGCCTACAGCGGCCGGTACTTTCCATAGCATGTAAGTAGATGTATACAACACAACGAGAGACACCGTTATGTACACATCAATGTATTTGGCGGGGATCCCGATTATTAGTTTCGGTCCTCGTGAAAGCAACGAGAGTAAGAGTACGTACGCCAGTCACATCGTGATTACAGGCAACCTGTGGGTCACGCTTGCATCGCGGGAAGTGCAATAGCGGCGCGTTTCGTTCATATCACACGTCAACTTCGCGTTTCAATTTCTTGGGACGTAATTGACGTATTACGATGCAAGCAACACCATTATTATTGTGATTTTTCATATTCTTGATTACATATGGAATGATATAGGGTGTCCATCCAAGACAAAAAACAAAAGTTCTTGTTGGAACCAATATTTGCAAACGGTTTAGAATGTTTCATAGTAGTCACTTTCGTTAGCCGCTGACTTACATTCATACTAGTGAAAGGCGTTTGTCAATATTCGTTATGGTTCCAGAACTAAAACGATGAAAAGTTTAGGTGGAACCCTGTAAATACCTCTGACATAATATTAAAATGACTACAAGGTCAAAGATAAGCATTGTATACGTAAAATGGTGCGTACATACATTACATAGTATTCCACCTCCCTCTCTTCTCCTCCATTCAGAGCCTAGTGTTAAAATACAAGAACTAATCGTAATGTAGCTCCACCTGAGATGTGTGCTCAGAAGTCTCCGATCGACCAGAAATATTTACAAAAAAATACATCACACACCTGTCTCTCCTCTGCTCCAATCATGGCCTAATATTACAGCCACAACGTAGCTTCATCTGGTCTGTTCTCAGAAGTATGCGAAATATTTATCCAAAAATCATCTGGATTGCCCAAAATACCGAAAATGAGACACTGCGTTTTTCTTACTAATTTCCATAGAATCGGTTATGAACTAGCTCATCAGTCCCCTATACGAGGAGGATACCAAAAAGAAACCGAACTAATTTTTTGGTCGGCAGACCTTTGGTAGCACCATGTTTTGTCATTAGGACCGCATAGCGCGCACATTTCTACATCCACATCTACATCCATACTCCGCAAGCCACCTGACGGTGTTTGGCGGAGGGTACTTTGAGTACCTCTATCGGTTCTCCTTTCTGTTCCAGTCTCGTATTGTTCGTGGAAAGAAAGATTGTCGGTATGCCTCTGTGTGGGCTCCAATCTCTCTGATTTTATCCTCATGGTCTCTTCGCGAGTTGTACGTAGGAGGGAGCTATATACTGCTTGGCTCCTCGGTGAAGGTATGTTCTCGAAACTTCAACAAAAGCCCGTACCGAGCTACTGAGCGTCTCTCCTGCAAAGTCTTCCACTGGAGTTTATTTATCATCTCCGTAACGCTTTCGCGACTACTAAATGATCCCGTAACGAAGCGCGCCGCTCTCCGTTGGATCTTCTCTATCTCTTCTATCAACCCTATCTGGCACGGATCCCACACTACTGAGCAATATTCAAGCAGTGGGCGAAGAAGTGTACTGTAACCTACTTCCTTTGTTTCCGCATTGCATTTCCTCAGGATTGTTCCAATGAATCTCAGTCTGGAATCTGCTTTACCGACGATCATTTTCATATGATCATTCCATTTTAAATCACTCCTAATGAGTACTCCCAGATAATTTATGGAATTAACTGCTTACAGTTGCCGACCTGCTATATTGTAGCTAAATGATAAAGGATCTTTCTTTCTGTGTATTCGCAGCACATTACACTTGTCTACATTGAGGTTCAGTTGCCATTCCCTGCACCATGCGTCAATTCGCTGCAGATCATCCTGCATTTCAGTACAATATTCCATTGTTAGAACCTCTCGATATACCACGGCATCATCCGCAAAAAGCCTCAGTGAACTTCCGATGTTATCCACAAGGTCATGTATGTATATTGTGAATAGAAACGGTCCTACGACACTCCCCTGCGGCACACCTGAAATCAGTCTTACTTCGGAAGACTTCTCTCCATTGCGAATGACATGCTGCGTTCTGTTATCTAGGAACTCTTAAATCCAATCACACAATTGGTCTGATAGTCCATATGCTCTTACTTTGTTCATTAAACGACTGTGGGGAACTGTATCAAACGCCTTGCGGAAGTCAAGAAACACGGCATCTACCTGTGAACCCGTGTCTATGGCCCTCTGAGTCTCGTGGACGAATAGCTCGAACTGGGTTTCACACGATCGTCTTTTTTGAACCCATGCTGATTCCTACAGAGTAGATTTCTAGTCTCCAGAAAAGTCATTATACTCGAACATAATACGTGTTCCAAAATTCTACAACTGATCGACGTTAGAGATATAGGTCTATAGTTCTGCACATCTGTTCGACGTCCCTTCTTGAAAACGGGGATGACCTGTGCCCTTTTCCAATCTTTTGGAACGCTACGCTCTTCTAAAGGCCTACAGTACACCGCTGCAAGAAGGGGGGCAAGTTCCTTCGAGTACTCTGTGTAAAATCGAACTGGTATCCCATCCGGAATCAGTTTGTCGAGGACTGCTGCTGAAGAGGATCAGCTTTGTGTGAGTTTCGTTTTCATAATGGCTGATTTTTGTGACCAACGTGCGGCGGAAAAATTCTGCTTTTAGCTCAGAAAAACGGAACAGAATCTCTCAAAATGTTAAAAACGGCGTATCGGGAAAACTCAAGTGTCTGGGTTATTTCCCCATTCCAATAATGGTGGAATGTCAGTTGACGACAAACCCCCTTCTGGTCGTCCTTCCACGGCCCAAACACATTAAAATTTTGAAAACATGGGTGCAATCAACGAAGATCAGCGACGGACCATTGAAGAAATTGTGGAGGAACAGGGGTGACGTGGAGGTCAGTGCAGCGAATTGAGACAGATTTGGGAATGGAAAGGGTGACTGCCAAATTCGTACCATGACTCCTGACTGCTGAACAAAAACATGGCCGCGTGTAAGCATGCTGTCCTTTGAAAGAGACATTCCTAAATGATCCAAACTTTTTTTCCTAATTATCACTGGTGACGGAACTTGGTACTGTGCCTACAATCCCGAATCAGAGCAATAATTAAGCCAGAGGGAAACTTCAAGTTAGCCTAGCCCCATGGAAGCTCATCGGGTGAAATCAGACATCAAAACAATGCTGATTTAATTGTTCGATGTGAGGAGTCGTCCATTCAGAGTTTTTCTGCAGACGGTTATCAGGCTTGCTGCTTGGAAGTTTCGAAAAGACTGTGCAACAGTGTGCGGAAGAGACCTGAATTGTAGCACTCAGCTGACTGGTTTTTCCGTCATGACAATTCCCCTGCTCACACAGCCCTATCTGTGTAACAATTTTTTACCAAAAATGGTGTAACCCCTGCTCCGCACCCGCGCGGTCTGAGGCGCCTTCCCACGGTCCGCGCGGCTGCCCCAGTCGGAGGTTGGAAACCTCCCTCTGGCATGGGTGTGCGTGTTGTCCTTAGCATAAGTTAGTTTACGTTAGGTTAAGTAGTGTGTAAGCGTAGGGACCGATGACCTCAGTAGTTTTGCCCCATAGGAACTTACTACAAATTTCCAATTTCCCTGTTCCTGTTCCCCAACGCTCTCCCCCCCCCCCCCCCCCTGCCCCCTATACTTACCAAACCTGCCACTTGCTACTTTTTTTGTTTCCTAGAATGGAAGGAAACTCTTTTGCTGATGTTGCTGAGGTGGAGAAGAAAACAGCAGAGGTGCTGTCAAACATCACAAAAGAGGTATTTAAACAATGTTTTAAAAATTGGAATAAGAGATTTCACAAATGTATTAATGCAAGTGGAGAGTACTTTGACTGGATAGAAGCTTTGTGCTTAAAATGTTAAAAAAGAAATTCTAAAACTGTCCGTTTATTTGGGCGCCCCCTCATATATTATTCACTATGCAATATTAGAAGGAGTATGAAACATGTCCTCCATAAATAATTAAAAACCAACATCTGCATAGAAAATATAAGTAAAAAATTAGGAATACAAAGTTGTTGAACATTAGTTTTACCTAAAGTACTATTCTCTAAACTGTGAAAACTTGAAATAAAATCAACTGCTGTTTCACATCCAAGTTGTTCTCACTGTCACCAACACGCATCGAAACTAGTAGAAACGTTCAAACTTCGATCTATAGACCACACTTGGTTTAAGACACAACAGTACTTTCAGTTATTATTTTACGCGTTTGTGGCGTCACAATATTCTAAAATGTCTAAAAATACAACAGAAACACAAGAAGTTCGAAGTTTACCTCTATTAGCACAGTGTTATTTTTTCATAAAGCTATTTTCCATCTATAAAACATGAGTGTGGCTCTAATTTATGTGTCAGAGGGGAGGAGAGAGTGGAGATAATGTCACTAGAGAAATATAATCGATAATAATTGTTGCAAATGATTGGGACTTACTTAAGGTTAAGTACGAGAAAAACGTTGTAAGGATCAAAATAATTATTAGTTTGTACCTCATGTATTATGCTTACCAAAAGTGCCACAGTATTCTAGAATGCATCAGAAAATGTAATGTTTACATTGGAACACTATCTAAATACATAAAGGTTATTCAGTTTGATAATCTGTGCACTGTCATTACCTAACTTTCTTTTTACGTCAGCAGTTTAGTAATGGAGGAGAAGGATTGTGCAACACAAGAAAAAATGCAATCGATGACAAATCAAATGTTGCAAACAAACTGCTGCTACATAAAAAAAAAAAAAAAAAACGTAATAAACTACACCAGCATCTAATAAAGATACCACCACATACACGAACACACACGCATACACACAACACGATTTTTTTAAGAAAAGGAAGGAATAAGCTATTTTTTATGATATACCACTTGAATTGCAGAACGATGTAGACTTTTCATGATGACAGATGACCAAAGATGATAACAGTGAGGCATGTGACATTTCCAAAGACAATATCAGAGTCGATATCTCAAAAATAAATAAGATTATTTATCATTTTTGTGAGATTTCTCACATTTTGCAAGCACAATGAAAATTCAAATTAAGTATTTCTTTAACTAAATTGTCTGTATTACGTATCAACATCCACACAGCTAGCATGTTCATCGTAATATGCAGCATCTCTACGATAGTTGGAGAAGTACTAAAGCTGTACTATGTGTAAGATTTAATAGACTTCGCCAACTTCAAATTAAATATTTCTGCACATCAATAGTCCGTATTGCTTATTAAACTGCATGCACCTTGTTTTTGGCACCACTGATAAAAAACTTTTAAGTTAGGTAGAACGATTAAGAATTACGTAAGTGTGTTGTACGTAAGTTTTCTAATATATATATATATATATATATATATATATATATATATATATATATATATATATAGACGAACTAGCTGGGGTACCCGGCTTCACTCGGGGAGCCGGCCGCTGGTGGCCGAGCGTTTCTAGGCGCTACAGTCTGGAACCGCGCGACCGATACGGTCGCAGGTTCGAATCCTGCCTCGGGCATGGATGTGTGTGTTGTCCTTAGGTTAGTTAGGTTTAAGTAGTTCTAAGTTCTAGGGGACTTATGACCTCAGAAGTTGAGTCCCATAGTGCTCAGAACCATTTGAACCATTTTTTCACTCGGGGAGTTGATATAAGATTATGTGGTAGGTGGAATAAAAGAATAAACTTTGCAGTATAACAGGTAAAATTTTTTTATTGAAAACATATTCTATTTACAATGCTTGTTTATAAACAACATTTTTCATTTTTTTATCCGGGGTAAATATGTGCAAATTTTTCGAATTTCCTACTCGATAGCAAGCTACGTATAGTCGACCGTGAGCGAAGCAGGAGTCTTTGAAGTTGATGCTGCAGTATTTTAAACTTTGTCCTTGCGCTTTGTTAATTGTAAAATTGTAGATTAATGTGATTGGAAACTGCAGTCTTTTAAATTGGAATGCCGGTTGAGTAGAGATCGGTGATATTATGTGGATAAATATTGTAAATCCTCTGTACTTTCCAATCATAAGGTCGGCTTCGATGACGTTATTCGACAGTTGTTTGACGATCATCATTGTGCCATTACTTAGTTTTGAGTTGCGTCGAGATTTGTGAGTGGTATGATCGGTAATGGCTTTCATGGTACTTGTAAAGAGTTTAGAAATTCTGTAGGGACGGTCACACTTTCTTCAACGTTTACCGTCCCGTCGATCGATTTGTATATTCTCTTCACCGGCATTTTTCTTTTGAATATTAAAATTGATATCGTGGGCAATATTTTTTTTAGTTGCGAAAATTGCCGCTTCAAATGGACAGTCCAGATTGGTGTAGTTGTGAAAAATGTGGATGAGTTCGTTTTCAGCAGTGCCTATGTTGCGAAAATCACTATTGAGTTTAATAAGGCCGGTCGTCTGGTTAGTAGAATACGTGCCTTCGCCTCTTTGTAAAAGTTGTTGACCAAAATGTGCTTTATTTCGTATTTCGATAGTTCAGCTCTCATATTTTTTGTTAGTCGTAGTATTTATATGTGCGTCCAGAGATGTGGTTTTTTAAAGCATGCACTGATCTCGTCTACTGGTGTTGACGTGGGGATAATTGGAAGTGTTTGTCGAAAATCTCCTGAGAGAATGAGTACAGCTCGTCCCATCACTTCAGAATTTCCTCGCAACTATTGGAATGCTCTTTCCATGGATGCAAGTGATTTTTTATGTGCATTCATCCTAGAAGATAATCGTAGCTTGCTTTAGAAGTTCACCCCGTCCAGATGCTCTTGAGATTTTACGTACCGGGAATCGTTGTTCGGTTATATTCAGCGGCTTTTTAGTGTGGAATAGGTAGCTCGTCCCCTTTCCGTAAGTATGGCTGCAATCCCGGCTGATGCCAATGCACGTGAGATGTGTTTTTTAACACGTATTTCCACCAACAATAGATTTATTAGAAATGCTTTGCCGGTACGCCCGATAATTCCTCCATTGTTGTTGTCGTCCGGTCCATGATAACGTTGTAAATTTCCCTTTGATTGTAACTGCAGAGTGTTCTGTTGTGAGGAATGTATTGAAGTGGTTCGTTGATGCTGTAGCTCTTTTACTTCGTAATTTCGAAGTTTAGCACACTAATAGCATGTTTTCGTTGTGCTTGCATGCAGAGTTATACTAAGGTCTAGTTGCTAATTGCTAAACATTTATCTTCTAGTCTAATGAGTGTTTCCTTGAAGATGTCTACGTTGAATTCGATGGTCAGTGCAGAATGAGCTTGTCGGATTTGCTACAGTATGTCATCACTCATGTTATCTTTGAAGGAGTCCCATAGTTGTTTGGGATTCGATGGGTTACATGTTGTTAGCATTATGGCGAATAAGTCTCTCATTTGTTCAGCTGACGCTGTGAGCGAGGCTTCTTGGTGTGTTAATTCCCAGCGGTTGCCTTTTTCTAGTAATCCTAATCTCTGTACGTCAGGCGTAGGTAACCGTCAATGGCCGTGAGATCTGTGAAACTTGTTGGCCCCCTATTTTGTGGAGTAACATCCGGAGATAGTGTGTCCCTTCTCAAGGCGCAGGTCTCCCACTACAGACAATGTATACGTAAAGGAATTGTGCACACGGAAACGGAAGGAAAGGGTCGACACTAACACAGGGACTGTAGTGGCGTGCCCTGATAAACATTAATAATTACTTAGTAGTGATGGGAACTACCAGCTACTGTAATGAAACAAGGGTTACTTACTGCGTTCATTTATTGTTATGTCTTCAAAGATTGCTCAGAACAAGCAAGAGTCAGATACTCATCACGGGAGAACGAGTGCATGTAAACGTGTGAGCGTGTGATAACTGTGGAGCTTCAGAGGGCAAGGATTGGAGAACTTCTCATAAAATAAGCTGAACAAACAAAGAATCGTGTTAATTATCTGACAATCATGGTGTAAGTGTCGCAGATGCTGCGTACGAAATTCCTACGAGATGACAGGCGGGCTGGTTCAGTCTGATCAGTCAGTCACTGTGCGGAAACCTTCAGGCCATGATTTTACTCTTTGGGATTCTATTTCTCTTTACTCATTGAACTTCTTATGTAATTATTACCAACGCTTCAATTCCGAGATTAGAGGTCAGTTAACTCGATTCCTTGTTAGTTAGATCAATTTTATGAGAAGTTTTCCAGCCCTTTCCCTCTGAAGAAACACAATTATCACACGTCCACATGTGTATACGCACTCATTCTCCCGTGACGAGAATCTGACACTTGTCTGTTCTGAGAAGTCGTTTAGATCATAACAATAAATGTACGTAATTTGTAACCCTTGTTTCATTACAGAAGATGATAGTTTCTGTTGTGGCGTGCGTTCATACAGCGTGGTCGCCGCACGTAAGACCTGGTCACCGCCTTCTCGAGCTCCGTGTGCCAACGCTCCAGTGGCAGCAGCGCGGCGTACTTCAAAGTGTTCACAGTGGGGGCGCTACAAGAGATGCAGCAGTCATACCGCCAATCAGGATGCCACCCCACGTGATTAAGTCGCATCGTCACGGTACGGAGAGGGGGGAGTCGTCTGGTGGTCCTCCTGGAGTACGGAACAGGTCTCCTCTTAGTCGCGACGCTGTTACTATAATAGTGTTTACGGGAAAAGAACTTTGGCTACGTACCTGGACACAAGCGATTAGATTGAGTTATGTGTCACCTTGTTTTCAGAATAAATCTTCTACGTTGTAATTAATTCCTACTTTTCCATTTGGTAGCTTGTACCTGGGACACAACAGATTCCCCATCACTACTTAGTAATTATTAACGTTTGAACAGGGTATACAACTACAGGTAACGTGTTAGGGCCGCCCCTTCCTTTCCGTTTCCATGCACACAATTCCTTTACATACGCCTGGAACGTAGTGGGAGACTTGCACAGACAGGTGATAGACAGCGCATGTCAGTGCCAAAACAGATCTACCCCAGTGACGTCTTGCAACGTCAATAAAATTATTGTTTCCCATGCAACCAACACAGTATTTTCTTTCGAAATACTACTCACGGTTTCTGTAGCAGATACACAAGGAGTAGAAAGAACTGTGGCTAAATATGTATCAAATTCCTATTACTCTTGTTGATTTTAGTACTCCTGAGTTGTTGGCCAGTTGTTTGAGAGTATATCTATTAATTTCGTCTGAGTCTGTTACTTCATTACTAAATCAACTGTTTTGAACAGCGCTCTCTCTTCTTCTCTATTTCAGTGCAGCTCTTCTACTCATACAAAGAATATACTCCCTCATCTACCTACCTCTTATTCTGTTCTTAATACAGGTTTCAACTCTGCATGTCTTAGGTTGACTTCTTCATTTTCCTAAATTGTATTTCATCTTTCTTAATTTCTTTACGTTTCTCTGTTACACATTTTGATTGTAGTTTTTCCCTTATAATTATTCCTTCAGAGAAACTTATGGCCATAACTTTCCATATTTTTGCGTTCTATCCTTACGTTTCTTCTCACACTGACTTATCTAAAATTGTATTTTATCTTTCTTAATTTCTTTACGTTTCTCTGTTACACATTTTGATTGTAATTTTTCCCTTACAATTATTCCTCCAGAGAAACTTATGGCAACAACTTTCCATATTTTTGCGTTCCATCCTTACGTTTCTTCTCACACTGACTTTCCTAAAACACGATGACCTGTCCTGGTTCAATTGTCCACTTTTGTATTGTAATAACATCTCTTGTACTGAGCCCGCCTCTCGTGGTCGTGCGGTAGCGTTCTCGCTTCCCACGCCCGGGTTCCCGGGTTCGATTCCCGGCGGGGTCAGGGATTTTCTCTGCCTCGTGATGGCTGGGTGTTGTGTGCTGTCCTTAGGTTAGTTAGGTTTAAGTAGTTTTAAGTTCTAGGTGACTTATGACCACAGCAGTTGAGTCCCATAGTGCTCAGAGCCATTTGAACCATTCTCTTGTACTGAGTTTATACTTCACCTCATTCCGTCTTAAGTTTTCAAATAGAGGCGATCACCTGCAAACGTCAAAATGGACACTGTAATTAATGTACAGATAAATTCCCACAGGTCACTTATTATTTGGTTCAAATGGCTCTGAGCACTATGGGACTTGACATCTGAGGTCATTAGTCCCCTACAACTTAGAACTACCTAAACCTAACTAACCTAAGGACACCACACACATCCATGCCCGAGGCAGCACTTATTATTTGACTTATTCGACTGGTTTCAGTCATCAGAAGGAGTATCCTTCAATATTTAAAGCACTGCTAAGCACCACAATCAACATGATGTGGCATGATCTGGATCTGCCTATCTGAGAATTTTGTTATATGTGGATATTGGGGCTATATGTAGAAGTGTGTTGGTGGGGCCCAGTGATAGACGGATGATCGAGAAAGACACTTTATTGCCTTTCGGTTACAGAGTTCTCCACTGTCAGTGTGTGCTAGACACGCTCCACTCCAGGGTGGTTGGCTGGCTGCGGTCAGCGTCTGGCTGCTCTCCACCCAGTGGGATGGAACATGCCTCGGCACCCTGCAGTACTGATGTCGGGTAGGCAGCAAGCCGGTGGTCCGTCAATAAGCCAAAGCCCTGACATCAGTGGTGCGCTTCTTCTACGCTTCTTCTTCTTCTTCTTCTTGCTGTGTCTGCCTTTAGCAGTTGAACGCCCTTGCCCAGGCGACTCAGGAACATCTTTCGTGGTGACGGGGGAAGCCTGCCGTGCATGGCAGGAAGCTGGAGTTGGTAGGCACAGACAGCAAGTCTGCTGCACTGTGGCACCTACTCGCACACAGTGGATTGAGTGTGTTAGGTTACTGTCCTGACCCAGTCAGGGCTGCCTGTGAAATTTTCAATATGTCTTTTCAGCTACAAGAAAGTAGCAAAGACAGATCCAAAATACCTTCATTAATCATAAATCAGCTACGGACAATATGACCACACAAATGAAGAATTACAGAGTAAGAGTATTTAGTCTGAACTACAATGCTGAGATTTGAATATTCTGAACTCTCAACTACATCTTTAGTATCAAAGATGCCATTGTGAGAGCACTATGCTAGAAACCCTATATTTAGGAATGAAATGAGAGGAGCTGATCACAGGTTGAAGTCTGAATTAATCAGTGGTGCGTTGAAACGTCCCTTTAGAAAAATTTATGAATTACTGTGCTGATAAACGTCTTACGCTATTTGATTTTCAAACAGCTGAGCAAAACTGAACGTACTCAGACATTTCGCTCTTTACCTATTCTGTTCAACACACAATATTTTTAGCGCAACGCAATCTGACTTTCAATGATCCCAACAAAAGAATGGCCCTGACTAACATTAACCTATACCTTTCACAAATCACTTACCTCACAAAAATCTTCGTTACTCGAACTACTGCAATACAGCGAGCGCCAATACTGCCAGCTAAATAAAAGATTCAAACTACTGAAGGCACTAACTACTGATAGGCATAGTTAGCAAATGAAAGATTTTGATAGAGAACAAACAATGTATTTACCTTAATAGTGTTCAAAAGTCATAATATATATAGCAGCTCATGACATCCAGTCTTACAAATTTACTCTCTCTGATGGACACACGTCCAGATCATCCGCTCTCAAAACTCCGCCATCTCACTCCCCGCATCCACCACTGCTGGCGGCTCACCTCCAACTGCGCAACGCTACGCGCTGTTAACAGCCAATTGCCCAACACTACAATAGCAAATTCCAACAATGCAAACCAGCCACAGACTGCACACAGCACAGTCAGTGATTTTCAAATAGAGCGCTACATGCCACTACCAACATAAAAACCTAAACAGCCTACTTACAGCGTATCTAACTGAACAATTAGTAGCATACTGTACGTGGTGTGTAGAGACATGGTTTTGAATCCCAGTTCGGTGTACAGTTTTAACTATTCACATGTAATCAACACAGCATAAAGCATGAAAAATTTATGTTTCAAGACAACTCCTAGGCAGCAGTTAAGCCAGAATATTTGCCTCATCCTTTCTCTTTGAGCTGACAGCTGACAAAAATTGAAAATATTTGTATTGAAAACTATGTTTAACATAATGTTTGATGTGTTCTTGAATAGAAATTTTTACGTATTTTGAATTTTTAAATCGGAATGTATTTAACTTGGGAATCTGTATTTCTATTTTTTTGACCTGAAACGTTTTAAACACATGTGATGTAGAAGTGTTCTTTTAAAGGAATATATGGCACAATTTTCAAACTTTTAGAAACCAGGAAACAGATGTTTTATCTTTTATTTACACTGACTACTCAACACATTAAGTTTTGTGGGATTCTGGTGGCCTGTTTTCAGGATGACATAGCTGTCTGAAAAAGTTATCACAAAACAGTTAACTCGAAAATAGAAAAAAAATTCGTTTCAAGTTGCAAATGACGACTAATGGCACAACATACACTGCTCCATGTATACTAATTGTGCACTTCATGCTTTGTATGTCTCAAGATGGTTCCTATGAGTGCTTTAATTTTTTTGTGGGAAAATAACTTTATATCACTCTGATACGCCTGTTAAAAAACAATATTTGCTGAACGGGTCCTTTTCTTAGCAAACTAGTTTCCACTGCCAACATTAAGAAAAAATAATGTTAACTCTGCTGTAGCCTCGTCGGTTAAGTTGACTGGAAATATTCTCATGCACTTGTCTTCGGAGTAGGAAAGGAAGAAGAAAATTATGATTTCTACAGCTAAAATGGTTCAGATGGCTCTGAGCACTATGGGACTTAACTTGTAAGAGGTCCATGATTAAGGAATTAGTTGCTAGCGCACTCGAGCAGATCTAATTTCGATGGATTACTCACGCGCTGCCTGCGATATGTAAGCTATAAGAGAATCTCAGACCAGAGAGCAGTGTTGTCAGCAGTAGGAACTGTGTGTCAGTAGGAGTAATAGTAGTAGCGAGCAGTCTGGTGTATCGAGTTGGCTGGGCCAGTCGTGTGGAGCGATGGCGGTGCCTGAGCGTTGTAGTATAAGGTAAAAGCAGCCTCGCGCATGTGTACTATTGTAATATCAAGTCCCATGTAAATGTTTTTCAAAAAATCTCTTAATAATAATCTTTCTTATAAAAATTAACTTTTGACAATCATTCATCTCAATTTAAAGAATTTACTAATTTCTCTAATCCATGGTCATCCTGATTATCGTACAGAAAAATCAGTTGTGTTCTTTTATACATGTCAAATATATCGGCCAGCATCGCACTGGGCGGTGCCAGAAAAATTTCTTATAGGAGCAGATATATATCCGTTATCCGGCGACTTGATTGAGGTAAGAATTTTCAATTTATTCAGTATGATCTTCCAGGGCCATCACGCAACACTGCTGACGTCCAAAATTTACCAATGTAAATTCACAGTCAATTATTGAAAGTTTATAAGTGAGTTACATTTTTTATTGAGAGATTAGTCACATTTTATTATTGATAGGTTACGCAATTTTTCTGTTGGTAGGTTACGCTAAAATGTGAATGTTATATAATTATTTTTTAATATTGGGAGGTTACAAACTGCAGTGGTCATCAGTCCCCTAGAACTTAGAACTACTTAAACCTAACTAACCGAAGGACATCACACACATCCATGCCCGAGGCAGGATTCGAACCTGAGACCGTAGCGGTCGCGCTGTTCGAGACTGTAGCGCTCAGAACCGCTCGACCACTCCGGCCGGTTCTACAGCTAAAGTATTTCGTCTGTCTTTTATTTTGCAGCTTGTCTCATAAGGATGCATGACACCCACTCAAGTTATTACCGTTTCATAGAGCAATGATGAATGTCTTTTAGAAGGCGAGAGTCAATATAAACAAAAGGGGGAGAAAATTACCGCTGAATGGGAAGAGACGGAGGGTGGCGACCACGCATTAGAGTGCGCAGGAGTGCATCAAAGGGACAGCGAGGCATAGAAGAGGCGAAGAGTGACGAAACGAAGCGAAAGGAAGAGAAGGTGCCCGAGGGCGACGCCGGCTGATAAACAGATGGCAAAGGCGGCGCGGGAGGGCTTATGTTAACGGGATCCGCTCACGTCATTATTTGACCGAGAAAATCGTTTTTCCGCTAACTCGCTATTACCTTGCAGGCGCCGGCCGATGGATCCCTTTTCCTAAAGCCAATTTCCGACAAAGCGCCGGGCTCCAAGTGATCGTGTTACTGAAGCCGTGCCTCTTTGATACTGGGTACGGCTCCCGGCGGTGATGACGTTACACCGCAGCGGGTAATGCCTGCACTCTTAGCCGCCCCTCGCCCCCTAGCCCCTTCCCATGTCACTCGGCCCTTGTGTTCCAGGCCGTCGCCTCCACCCACCACCGCCCGCGTTCCCTGCGGGAGCGGCGCGGGGAGGAAGGGGGGAGGGCGGGGAGGGTTGCGTGCTCCGTTTCAAAGGATGGATTTGTAGGGTTTTCTCCTGCAGTTGTCATCCTGAGAAGATAACGGTGGTCATCCGATGCGTCGTCTGTCGTGAGAGTCTTGCCCGAGACACACAAGCAAAAGGATGAGTTACGTATAGTTTCATGATAACACAGTCCAGCGCTCATAAACATGGAAAAGACACGGAGAAGACAACATTCCATTAGAACTACTGACAGCTTTGGGAGAGCCAGGCCTGACAAAACTCTACCATCTGGTGAGCAAGATGTATGAGACAGGCGAAATACCCTCAGACTTCCAATCCCAAAGAAAGCAGGTGTTGACAGATGTGAAAATTACCGAACTATCAGTTTAATAAGTCACAGCTGGAAAATACTAACGCGAATTCTCTACAGACGAATGGAAAAACTGATAGGAGCCAACCTCGGGGAAGATCAATTTGCATTCCGTAGAAATGTTGGAACACGTGAGGGAATACTGACCCTACGCCTTATCTTAGAAGAAAGATTAAGGAAAGACAAACCTACGTTTCTAGCATTTGTAGACTTAGAGAAAGCTTTTGACAATGTTGATTGGAATACTCTCTTTCAAATTCTGAAGGTGGCAGGGGTAAAATACAGGGAGCGAAAGGCTATTTACAATTTGTACAGATAGCAGATGGCAGTTATAAGAGTCGAGGGGTATGAAAGGGAAACAGTGGTTGGGAAGGGAGTGAGACAGGGTTGTAACCTATCCCCGAAGTTATTCAATCTGAATATTGAGCAAGCAGTAAAGGAAACAAAAGAAAAGTTCGGAGTAGGTATTAAAATCCACGGAGAAGAAATAAAAACTTTGAGGTTCGCCGATGACATTGTAATTCTGTCAGAGACAGCAAAGGACTTGGAAGAGCAGTTGAACGGAATGGACAGTGTCTTGAATAGAGGGTATAAGATGAACATCAACAAAAGCAAAACGAGGATAATGGAATGTAGTCGAATTAAGTCGGGTGGTGCTGAGGGAATTAGATTAGGAAATGAGACACTTAAAGTAGTAAAGAAGTTTTGCTATTTGGGGAGCAAAATAACTGATGATGGTCGAAGTAGAGAGGATATAAAATGTAGACTGGCAATGGGAAGGAAAGCGTTTCTGAAGATGAAAAATTTGTTAACATCGAGTATAGATTTAAATGTCAGGTAGTCGTTTCTCGAAAGTATGTGTATGGAGTGTAGCCATGTATGGAAGTGAAATGTGGACGATAAATAGTTCGGACAAGAAGAGAATAGAAGCTTTCGAGATGTGGCGCTACAGAAGAATGATGAAGATTAGATGGGTAGATCACATAACTAATGAAAATGTATTGAATAGAATTGGGGAGAAGAGGAGCTTGTGGCACAACTTGACTAGAAGGGATCGGTTGGCAGGACATGTTCTGAGACATCGAGGGATCACCAATTTAGTATTGGAGGGCAGCGTGGAGGGTAAAAATCTTAGAGGAAGACCAAGAGATGAATACACTAAGCAGATTCAGAGGGATGTAGGCTGCAGTAGGTACTGGGAGATGAAGAAGCTTGCACGGGATAGAGTAGCATGGAGAGCTGCATCAAACCAGTCTCAGGACTGAAGACCACAACAACAACAAGGCAAATTGTAAACCAAATCAATAAATTGAGCCTGCACGTGGGAAATAATAGTGTGTTTATACTGTACATAACACAGTTAGTGCCTTATGTTGTGGACGCTCAGTGAAAGTGGGTAATGTGTTATTAAAGGAATTCAGAATTACCAAAGGGCTCTTACATGGTTTCCGTAAGCTCATTACCGTTTGATATTTATTTGAAGGAAGTATGACAGACGTGATGAACTATACTCCCTCTTGTTTGTTGGCGACCAGGTTATAACAGCCGAAGCTGCTTACAACTGTGACTGTATGATGAGGGACCTGTTTGAAACATATGACAGCTGGAGTTCATCGGTAGGACACTTAGAAAACGGGTCTGCAAAAACGATTGATTACAGAGCGTTCGTGCGACCTGTTATAAAATATTGTACAAAAGTGTGTGACCCATGAAATACAGGACTGACACAGGATATTAGATGTATTCAAAGGAGAGCCGCACGAAAGATTTGTTTCACCCACGAGAGAGCGTCACTGAGATACTAAACGACTGAGCTTCCCACAACCACCGAGACCAAGCAGCCTAAACCTCCTCGTCATCCTCTCACCACTCTGCCATGATTAAAGGTGTCAACCATGGTGGAGGATGTTTCATGCGAGCTCGTCTGCCACCGTGACCTACGAGTTCAGAAACCTCCAAAGTCTGTATCATCATTGTATCCCCATTCACAATCGACCACCTTCTTCACAATGTAGGCCTTATCTATAAACGAAGACACATCTGTGAATGCTCCACATCCAGTCCTGTTCTACAATTGCCAGAGATGCCTCAAACATAATTGTAAGTAGGCTGTTTAGGTTTTTATGTTGATAACGCCACGTAACGCTCTATATGAAAATCACTGTGTGAAGTCTGTGGCTGGTTTTCATTGTTGTAATATTTGCTATTGTAGTGTTGGGCAGTTGGATGTGAACAGCACGTAGAGTTGTGCAGTTGGAGGTGAGCCGCCAGCAGTGGTGGATGTGGGGAGAGAGATGGCAGGATTTTAAGAGCGGACGATCTGGACGTGTTTCCGCCAGAAAGAGTAAATTTGTAATACTGGATATCATGAACTGATATATACATTATGACTTTTGAACATTATTAAGGTAAATATATTGTTTGTTCTTTTTGAAAATCGTTCTTTTGCTGACTATGCCTATCAGTAGTTAGTGCCTTCAGTAGTTAAAATCTTTTATTCAGCTGGCAGTAGTGGCGCTCGCTGTATTGCAGTAGTTCGACACATTTCTGTTGGTCATAGTATATGCACAATATGTGAAAAAAAGTGACTGTTAGTGTTTGCACGTGTGTTAATAATTCAGCGAGGGACTGGTTAACAACATTGCTGGTTCTAAGGACAATTCCAAAAACTTTGTGAGTGCACAAGTGGTGGTTTATGGACTTGCTATATTATCCGCAAGACTCTTCGATGGTGATAGTACACCGGCACAGTCGCAACGGATAGCTGCTAGCAATCTCTACAAGCACTGCAGTTGGTCTGCACCTTGGATGGCCCATCAATACCATTATCTCTACAAGGACTGCAGTGGGCCTACATCTTTGCTGGCCCAACAGTACCATACACTCTAGAAGGACTACAGTGGGTCTGCACCTTTGATGGCCCATGAATACCCTTATTTCTACAAGGACTGCAGTGGGTCTGCTCTGTGATGACCTACTTAAACATATTCTTCAAAACTTCGACTGACTCAGCGGTGGGTTTGCTCTGTTGTGGCCCATTACCTGTCTGCATGTCAAGAGTCAGCATTGTCTTTCCTTTGGAAGGACAACACTGCTTCTTCAAGACTGCATGGAAATCCACTACTTCCGTGCGCATTTCCTTTTACTGCTCAGACTTTGAGAAAAAAAAGAAAACTGTAATTACTATTGCGATGAATGATCAGGACTGTCTTTATAGACTGTGAGAAGATCTTTTCTTTTGACCAACAGTGTATCAATAAGTGTGTGAATTTTATACCTTTGTTATTGTAATTATGAAAAATTTTATCAAATCATTATTGGCCACTGCCCAAAACAATTTGTAAAATTTTTTGTGGGGAGCGTGGGGGCAATGTAAGTAGGCTGTTTAGGTTTTTATGTTGGTAACGCCACGTAGCGCTCTATATGAAAATCACTGACTGTGCTGTGTGAAGTCTGTGCCTGGTTTGCATTGTTGGAATATTTGCTATTGTAGTGTTGGGCAGTTGGATGTGAACAGCGCGTAGCGTTGTGCTGTTGGAGGTGAGCCGCCAGCAGAGGTGGATGTGGGGAGAGAGATGGCAGAATTTTAAGAGCGGATGATCTGGACGTGTGTCCGCCAGAAAGAGTAAATTTGTAATACTGGATAACATGAACTGGTATATATATATATATATATATATATATATATATAAATAATGCCTTTTGAACATTATTAAGGTAAATACATTGTTTGTTCTCTATCAAAATCTTTCTTTTGCTGACTATGCCTATCAGTAGTTAGTGCCTTCAGTAGTTAGAATCTTTCATTTAGCTGGCAATAGTGGCGCTCGATGTATTGCAGTAGTTCGAGTAATGAAGATTTTTGTGAGGTAAGTGATACAGGGCCATTCTTTTGTAGGGATTTTTGAAAGTCAGATTGCGCTGCGCTAAAAACAAAATTGTGTGTCAGTTTAGTGTTAATCAGAATAAGTAAAGAGAGTAATGTCTGAGTACGTTCAGTTTTGCTCAGCTGTTTGAAAATCAAATAACGTAATAGGTTTATCAGCACAGTAATTCATAAATTTTTCGAAGGGTATGTTTCATAATGGCCACTTCACTGCCGACTGTAAAAACCCTCCAACCAGCCCCCCCCCCACCCTCCCCCTCCATTGTGAATCCCACTGTTTTCTCAAGCAGTGTCCTCATTTCTTTCACCCTCCCTTATGTTACAATTGTAACCACCCGATCCGACTTATTGTTCAAAGTGCAAAGCCCAGACTTCTCCTTCGAAACCTGAACTGACATTTCCAATCACACTTATTGGCAACCCCTTAGATCCCAAGAACTCACCTCCTACAGCTGAAAAAGCATCCATGTTATGACCACAGTCTTCCAACTCTTTCCAGGGACAACACACATTACAACAAATTTCCCTTGTTGCCCACTCTGTCTTCCTCTTCAACACACAAGCTAACAGGTCGACGTTCTTACCACCCATCTCGACACCTTAGTTTAAATCCACATCAGCCACCCATCCACATCAAACCTTCTCTCCACAAATCATGGCCCGACAGCATATAATGTTCTATTCCACAATATCTGTTCCTTATCAGCCAAGAAACCCTCTTCATGCACACCCTATCCCAATATCACATCAATACTTTCGTCGTCAGTAAAATCTTCCTCCAAATAAATCATACTTTCTACACTTCACCATACATTCTCCACTGAACAGATAATATGCTCCCAACAGCCAAAGGCAGAGTTGCTGTTGGCCACCACAAGAACGTCTCTGTTTGGTCCCAACCACTCTAAAATACTCCTATGGAACACTTAATTCTCACTCTCTTCCGCAAAATCGTGATTTTTACCTCTGCCACTATCTGTAACTGACCATATCATCCTATACCAAACCTTTTCCTCACAAAGACAAACCGTATCTTCTCAACCTGTATTATTGCCACTGACCTTGCAGTTCATAGCTACTCTGAAGCTGATCTCCAGCTATGGCGCAGATTTACTGACTCCCTCCATGGTGATACAGTCTCTCTCCCACTGCTTCCCATCTTGGAAGCAATTCCACTCCCGACGTTATTCTTGGCTGTCCTAACCTCCTCGGGCACATTACTGCAGCAGTCGTCGGCCCTATAGGAAGTGACCATCTCCCTGTCATACTCTCCATCCCTTGCGCAATTGATAGGCAACTCCTTCTACTCTATAGATGAATATCTTAACAGGGACTGTTAGACCAGCTCAAGCAAAAATGTCTGTTAGATTTCAGTTTTGACAGCACTTGGTCACAACAGTCAAGATTAGGTATTCTGTGTGTTATAAATTTATTAATAATGCATAACAACGTTTCCTTCTGACAACGTGTTAGTTGTGTAAATGTTAGCAGTTCCAGTTTACTGTGATGTATTCACCTATTTTGACAATCTCCTGACAAATGTTTTATGTTATACTTTCTGACATTTTTCACACCCACGAGAATCATCTCATTTTTTGGATCTATGGAACGAAAACTGAATCTAATCTAATCTAAATCCCCCCACCCATGCACCCAATCTTCCTGCCGTGCCCAAACATGTCAAGGACCACTCACCTAACAGCTGGGATGCCTACAGAGAATCAATTGCTACCCGACTCGGAAGATATCACTTATTCTTCCGACACCCCAGTAACATTAATCATGCTGCTGCCTTCCTCCAACAGACCTTCCGAAGCCCATCTTACAAACCGCCGACAGCTACAACGACACATAAGAAATACAGTAAACTCGAAAAAAAGGCAAGGTTGCCTCCAAACTTGCACAACGTCAATGTCACGCTGCCCATAAACTCTTTCTCGTATTGGAAGGCATTTACCGTCTTACTGGCTGCTCCCTCCTATCCCCTCCTGCACAGTAATTACCCCTGCCCAACAAGCTTCACCTTTCCTTATCATCCTCATTTTTAGTCCACGAGCGCACCAATATTTTCCTCCCATCCCACGCTCTTAGCTTCAATTATCTTGACTGTATCCCACACACAGAACTCAAAACTCTGATAACAACACAAGACATTCAACATGAACCCCATAACAAATGCATAACCTAGAGACACCTGAAAGAATGCCCCCTCTCCTTCTCGGAATTCCTAGCCATCCTTTACAATATAGTCCTTCACGTGGGCGTCTATTCTGAGTTATGGAAAACCTCTCGAATCCTCCTCTTCTACAAACCTAACAAATCTGCCAGTGACACCGTCCCATCAGCCTCATCTCAAATTTTTGAGTCCATCCTGTCCCAACGTGTATATAAATAACTGCAACATTCCTGTCCATCAGAGTGGTTTCTGTACCAATTTCTCCTCAGACGACCAACTCCTGTATCTTACTCATCTCCTATCCCATCAAATTAATTATCCCAAATCCGTCATTTTTTTCTCTCTTGACCTCGAAATAGCATGTGACCATGAATGGCATTCCGGCCCTCTGTTTAATCTCCAGACCTAGGCACGTCCATCATATCGCATCCTTTCTCTCCCTGCATCTGTCTTATGTAACCGTCATCAACAGCAGCACCTGTATCTTCCATCCAACTGCAGGTGTGCCACAAGGATCTGTTCCCTCTCCTCTCTTGTATGTTCTCTATACCATCAATATGCCAACGCCACCCTCTCCTCTTTATCTCCTCCAGTATGCCGATGACACCCCACTTCTCTTCCCCTTTCCTATCGTAGCCTCCAGAAACGCTACAATGCCTCCAGTAATAAGTCAATCAATTTACTTTCTGGTGCAACGAGTAACTTCTCAGAATCAACTCCACCAAAATATAGGCAATAATTTAGGCAAGCCACCCACTGCCACCGCTCCCACAACTTTACCTTAGCATCTGCGACCATCCTGTCCACTTATCCTGCACACTAAAATATCTTGGACGAACACTTGATCGCCGCCTAACACGGAAGCCCCATCAACTTCCTACCTCTTTCTATCACGTCCTATAGCTCCTCAGACGCCACGCATTCATAGTAGCCTTCCAGACTCACTTACTTGAGTCCTCTAACAATTTATAAAAATCTCCACCCTTTACAAAATTCCTCACTCTACTCTTTCGTTTTGAACAACTCCAAATATTCCACGTTACCCGCAAATTCGACAATTACCACCCGCTATTTTTTCCCTGGTCTCTGATCCTGGTATTTTGCCACATCTCTACCAACGCATTCCCCCAACACTAAACCTCCACATTCTCCATATCCTCTCCCTACGAAACTTTAATCACTTCATTTTACGCAACCATGAAATCTGCACTGGTGTTATATAACCGCCCTACTAAATCTAGGAGAATCCAATCCTCCTCCCCGTGTCAGGGCTGCATTCCTCACCACATCCTCCACTCACATCCTAAAGCCTAATTCGGGACTGCATCGCTCTTCAGTCTCCCAAATCACTCCTCCAAATGTTCGCCCATATAAGGTAAAGTTGTGTGAGACGATTCGGAGTAGCGTTATTCCTGGCATGCACGAGTATATACTTCAAATATAGGTAAGATTTGCAGAAACATCATATCTGCCATCATAGTGGTGCGACAGACTCTCCCAGCCAATGCTAAAAGAACAGAACCTACTTTTTCGTGTTTATTTTCCCACGACAGCGAGAACGTGCTGACGGAAAGAACACACCCTATCATTGGTGGATTATCTGTGGCGTCAGCCCTTTTTTTGAGCAAAGGCGGATGCAAAGAAATCAGACTGTGACAGCAGATTTTATGGAGCCAATGAGGGAAAAAAAGGGACCTTAAACATTTATGCAACTCGCCGATGTTGGCAGCAAAGGGAGGGAATGGATAGATAATTTGTGGATGCACAGAAAGCTGACAGAAAATTGGCGGAGGCGTGAAAAGATGTTAACCGGTGGACATGAGTGCGGGTTGTAGAAGATTAAGATTCGGACGGGGGACACAGAGTAGAACAGACAACAATAAAATTCAGATTGGGGACACGGAGAAGAGCTGACTATTAAGAATCAGACAGGGGATGCACAAGAGAGCGGACAGTGAGTTTCGGATGGTGTACGAGGACGAGAGCAGGCTTGCAACATCTTTATGGGCGGTGGAGGACATTACACGATCAGCAGTGATTGAGCACTACATCGAGAACTATTGTTTGACGTCAACCGGCACAGCTCACGGTAAGAATGCGTTGTTGCAGCTGCATTCCAGCGACAGACAGGCTTAGGGATTCGTTTCTCGGGATGGAAGCGGCGGCCTCTAGAATGGTCGTTCCTCTCAAGCAGAAGAGTTATCTTCATTCGCTGTCAATTCATTGCTGTCCAAGCACTGCTTCCTACTATGCAACCTAATGATGGTGATTGACAAGGTGAAATGTCTTATAGTAATTGAGATTAGACTGTGAGTCATAAATGTTCAATTATTACAAATTTCAACGTTGTTTATGAAATAAATTCTGGATATTGTAATTTATGACTTTACTTTCACAACTAGTAAATGTAATGCTATAATAAAGAGTAAAAGAAGCTTCAAAGAGGCCCCTCTCTGGATAAAGTGATTAGGCCCCCTTACAACAGATCACGCTATTCAAAATCCGTTGGGTAACTTCACTAATTAGCACTGGACTCTGAGGAGAGATCTGTTACTGGAATCAGACCAGTCAGATGAGACAGTAGAAGCACAGCTACGGTGAACGTTACTTACAAAAGGTGTCTTGCAGTTTCACTGTGGAAGCTACTCTAAAACTGAAGTGGGATGATTCTTCTTTCCGAAGCGTACAAGTGAACGTGTGGATGATTGCGGCGACAGCTGTGCAACATAATCATCGCTGTGTGTCATTGTGTGCCTTTATTGGTGGTTATGCTAATAAAAGCAAGGGTAAAATGGGGACTAGTGCTAGCTTATAATCTATTCTTTCGAGTAGAACACACCTTGCCAGGGGATGTAACATTCCTCTTTGATGCACAAACGTACACTCCTGGAAATTGAAATAAGAACACCGTGAATTCATTGTCCCAGGAAGGGGAAACTTTATTGACACATTCCTGGGGTCAGATACATCACATGATCACACTGACAGAACCACAGGCACATAGACACAGGCAACAGAGCATGCACAATGTCGGCACTAGTACAGTGTATATCCACCTTTCGCAGCAATGCAGGCTGCTATTCTCCCATGGAGACGATCATAGAGATGCTGGATGTAGTCCTGTGGAACGGCTTGCCATGCCATTTCCACCTGGCGCCTCAGTTGGACCAGCGTTCGTGCTGGACGTGCAGACCGCGTGAGACGACGCTTCATCCAGTCACAAACATGCTCAATGGGGGACAGATCCGGAGATCTTGCTGGCCAGGGTAGTTGACTTACACCTTCTAGAGCACGTTGGGTGGCACGGGATACATGCGGACGTGCATTGTCCTGTTGGAACAGCAAGTTCCCTTGCCGGTCTAGGAATGGTAGAACGATGGGTTCGATGACGGTTTGGATGTACCGTGCACTATTCAGTGTCCCCTCGACGATCACCAGTGGTGTACGGCCAGTGTAGGAGATCGCTCCCCACACCATGATGCCGGATGTTGGCCCTCGGTCGTATGCAGTCCTGATTGTGGCGCTCACCTGCACGGCGCCAAACACGCATACGACCATCATTGGCACCAAGGCAGAAGCGACTCTCATCGCTGAAGACGACACGTCTCCATTCGTCCCTCCATTCACGCCTGTCGCGACACCACTGGAGGCGGGCTGCACGATGTTGGGGCGTGAGCGGAAGACGGCCTAACGGTGTGCGGGACCGTAGCCCAGCTTCATGGAGACGGTTGCGAATGGTCCTCGCCGATACCCCAGGAGCAACAGTGTCCCTAATTTGCTGGGAAGTGGCGGTGCGGTCCCCTACGGCACTGCGTAGGATCCTACGGTCTTGGCGTGCATCCGTGCGTCGCTGCGGTCCGGTCCCAGATCGACGGGCACGTGCACCTTCCGCCGACCACTGGCGACAACATCGATGTACTGTGGAGACCTCACGCCCCACGTGTTGAGCAATTCGGCGGTACGTCCACCCGGCCTCCCGCATGCCCACTATACGCCCTCGCTCAAAGTCCGTCAACTGCACATACGGTTCACGTCCACGCTGTCGCGGCATGCTACCAGTGTTAAAGACTGCGATGGAGCTCCGTATGCCACGGCAAACTGGCTGACACTGACGGCGGCGGTGCACAAATGCTGCGCAGCTAGCGCCATTCGACGGCCAACACCGCGGTTCCTGGTGTGTCCGCTGTGCCGTGCGTGTGATCATTGCTTGTACAGCCCTCTCGCAGTGTCCGGAGCAAGTATGGTGGGTCTGACACACAGGTGTCAATGTGTTCTTTTTTCCATTTCCAGGAGTGTATTACTCTTTTGTACAACTGACATGTACCTTTATCATATATAGATGTGTACATCCCATTTCTATGTGAAGAGTTGCGGCTTGTGTAATGTAAATTATTTCTATTTTGCTGTAACTATAATTTTAAAAACGCACACTGGCGAGTAAAGATGATAAATCACTTTGGTAATTTATACTCAATTAATTAATAACTTTCAACCTCGAGTATATCAATCTGCTCTACTGAAAGGTGTTTTCTTTCCATTGGACTGTTTCATCACACACATCGCTAGTCTGACTTCTTTACGGTTTATCTGACGATTAGTTGTGGCTGCGCCTTCACATATTCAAACTGTATTTCCTGTTTATTGAGGACTGCATCTTGGAAAGTGTGCCAGATGGTCTTTAATAGCGTATAAACATAGTGACTTTGTAGATTAAAAAGTAATTTTCAACTTTGTCTCCTTCATATTCATTAATCATGATGAGATATAGAGTGATGAGAGTATAGATTTAAGTGTCAGGAAGTCATTTCTGAAAGTATTTGTATGGAGTGTAGCCATGTATGGAAGTGATACATGGACGATAAATAGTTTGGACAAGAAGAGAATAGAAGCTTTCGAAATGTGGTGCTACAGAAGAATGCTGAAGATTAGATGGGTAGATCACATAACTAATGAGGAAGTATTGAATAGGATTGGGGAGAATAGAAGTTTGTGGCACAACTTGACCAGAAGAAGGGATCGGTTGGTAGGACATGTTCTGAGGCATCAAGGGATCACCAATTTAGTATTGGAGGGCAGCGTGGAGGGTTAAAATCGTAGATGGAGACCAAGAGATGAATACACTAAGCAGATTCAGAAGGATGTAGGTTGCAGTAGGTACTGGGAGATGAAGAAGCTTGCACAGGATAGAGTAGCATGGAGAGCTGCATCAAACCAGTCTCAGGACTGAAGACCACAACAACAACAACGAAATTTCGGGAATAGATTTCTCTGGGTAACATATGTAAGTGATTAACATTGCAAAAACACAAATTAACGTAAGGGCATGATATAAGCTTACAAATGTGGAATACTGGTGAAAGCTTTGCTAAACCCTCAGGACAGGACAGGTAGTTGGAATTGTGGAAACGGACCAAAATGAGCGGCTGTCAGTTACACTCGAACACATATAACTTTGTTTATTTGACCAAACATTACAGTACTACTTATTTGACCAAATATTACAGTACAAATTCTTGAACTTAGTTAACGGCTGAATAAGCCACACTATCTTATGCCTTAAGGACAGAACCACTTTAATTAAAAAAAAAAAACGGCTAAAAGCCATTAACTCAAAATTCAGACACCAAAAAGAATATTTAGAAGGCAGTAGTCCTCACGTTAAGTAAGTTCTATAATTTGGCTGAAGCCCCAAAAATCTAACTCTTGTTGAAATGCAACAACCTTAATTTAAAGGCGGCTGAAGGCCGATGAACTAAGACTCAAGGTAAAATTAAATTAAAAAAAAAAAACACAAGGCAAAAGGCCTTATCTTCTATTAGGCTGAAGGCCCCAAACAGTCTGATGCTCAAAAGACAAAGATCCTTAATTCAAAAACGGCTGAAGGCCCCATGACTTAAAACTCAAGGTAAAATAAATGTAAACATCAAAGCCTTATCTTAAATTAGGCTGAAGGCCCCAAACAATCTTACAATTGACAAGCAAGGAACTTTAATTTTGTAGCGGCTGAAAGCCCATGACTTAAAACACCACTAAAAACAATTCAACTTTAATTCAAAACCATCGGCTATGAGCCATACAAATACACACAACAGAAAATAGGAACGGCAGTGCAGCTAACGGCGCTCAGAAGTTTCGGGTGTCGGCCAGCACTAACGTTCACTTACGTGAGACAGGCAGTCGGCCCAACCATTCTCGATCCGACGACAACCCAACCACCAGACAGTCAACGGACCCACGGGCAAGGTAACTTGCTCTACACTCGATCAACACGCAACCGGGAATTCAGTCCAAACGTAAAGGGCATGGACACCCACAACCAACCATACAACAGGCTGTCGAACTACACATCGTGCTGGACAGCGACAACACGGTGAGTAAAGGTCACTGCCTAAATTTACGTCAACGGCCAGGGCAGGTAACCGGAACGTTAACGGCCACAAAGCAGAAAATTCCGCTGATGCACTTCACTTGCAAATAACCAAACACAGTTAGACTCCACCGGACGGTGGTTAAGCCTTCGCTAACTCGAACACACACGTTCCTGCTCACTGGAATGCCCCAAGAGCCAACAACGAGAACCAAACGGCGCAATGTGAACAGTCTTGACTTGCTGGTAAATTAAATGCAAACTCAACTTTCGTGTCCAGGGTCGGTGAGCCACAGACCTCGTAGCAATGGCTACAGCCCCACACACTCTGACACTGCGTAGAGACCGCCAGTGGGCCCGGCCAAACTACGACCCGTGGAGATTTCCTCGCTGCTCCACGCCAACCGACCGACTCCTCACACACAAGCACGGAGACAGCACTAAAATACCTGAGCAGTCGACATCATAAGCTACACACAATTTCACAAACACTAGGACGAAGAGCGCAACCGATGATAAAAGCAGTGACCGAGCAATCAAGTGGCCGAACCACGAGTTGAGACACACACCGCCAACCCGTAAGCGACCGGTGAGCAGATACACGTCGTCCGGTAAGACGACCAACCGACGATCAACCGAGACCGTCCTGTATTCAGGTCATGTGTGTCGGCGACGGTCGGGCGAGCCATGGCCTCACTACTGCTCCAACCTGACCCGCTTCCGCACCATCCCAGCTCTATGACTGCCAGGTCCGAACTGCCTTGCAGGGGCGTTCCAACTCGCTGCATGACAGACCTCAACTGGGAAGTAATAGCAGTCAGCAAAGATAATATGGCAGGGCTATATCGATAAGCGCTGCTGCTGCCGCTCACGGGTAGGCAAAGAAGCAACTCAGTGACAACAGAAATTGAATAACGAGGTGGCAGTATGGTAAAAAAAAAAGGATGTAAAATAAGAGAAGAAGAAAGAACACAACATGTCATTCTTAACGGTTCAAAATCTGCAGATGTAGAGGTAATTTCGGGAGTACCGCAGGGAAGCGTGATAGGACCTTCATTGTTTACAATATACATAAATGACTTAGTTGACAACATCGGTAGCTCCGTGAGGCTATTTGCAGATGACACGGTTGTCTACAAGAAAGTAGCAACATCAGAAGACTCGTACGTACTCCAGGAGGACCTGCAGAGGATTAATGCATGGTGCGACAGCTGGCAGCTTTCCCTAAACGTAGATAAATGTAATATAATGCGCATACATAGGGGCAGAAATCCATTCCAGTACGATTATGCCATAGGTGGTAAATCATTGGAAGCGGTAACGACCGTAAAATACTTAGGAGTTACTATCCGGAGCGATCTGAAGTGGAATGATCACATAAAACAAATAGTGGGAAAAGCAGGCGCCAGGTTGAGATTCATAGGAAGAATTCTAAGAAAATGTGACTCATCGACGAAAGAAGTAGCTTACAAAACGCTTGTTCGTCCGATTCTTGAGTATTGCTCATCAGTATGGGACCCTTACCAGGTTGGATTAATAGAAGAGATAGACATGATCCAGCGAAAAGCAGCGCGATTCGTCATGGGGACATTTAGTCAGCGCGAGAGCGTTACGGAGATGCTGAACAAGCTCCAGTGGCGGACACTTCAAGAAAGGCGTTACGCAATACGGAGAGGTTTATTATCGAAATTACGAGAGAGCACATTCCGGGAAGAGATGGGCAACATATTACTACCGCCCACATATATCTCGCGTAATGATCACAACGAAAAGATCCGAGAAATTAGAGCAAATACGGAGACTTACAAGCAGTCGTTCTTCCCACGCACAATTCGTGAATGGAACAGGGAAGGGGGGATCAGATAGTGGTACAATAAGTACCCTCCGCCACACACCGTAAGGTGGCTCGCGGAGTATAGATGTAGATGTAGATATGGCGCGAACACGAGCCGCGCACGGCTCAACTGGTATACTAATAACAAATATAACGACCAGGATGTTGAGTGCATACATGCATTGTTTTTACAAGTGGCAGACATCAGTTCGTGGGATGGGGTTCCACGTCTGTTGCAATTGGTCTGTCAACACAGGGACGATTAATGCTCTTTGTGGATGACGCTGGTGTTGTCGTCCGATGTTGTCCGATAGGTGCTCGACCGGAGACAGATCTGGTGATCGAGCAGGCCAAGGCAATGTGTCAACACTCTGTAGAGCGTGTCGGGTTACAGCAGCGATACGTGGGAGCGTTGTCGTGTTGGATAACATCGCCAGAAATGCTGTTCATGAATGCCAGTAAAACAGGTCGAATCAGCAAAGTCACATACAAATTTGCAGTCAGCGTGCGTGGGATAACCAACTGAGTGCTCCTGCTGTCGTACGAAACCGCACACCAGCCCAAAGCTGCAGGCTTACGCCAGTGTGTCCAGCACGCGAACAAGTTGGTTGGAGCCCCTCAACTGGTCTCCTTCTAACCAACACATGGCTATCATTGCAACGTAGGCAGAACCAGACTTCATGACGAAGCACAACAGACCTCCTCCCTGCTCTCCAATGAGCTCTCGTTTGGCACCACTGAAGTCGCAAATGGCTGTGGTTTGGGGTTAGTGGAATGCACGCGACAGGGAGTCTGGTACGTAGCGATCCTTGAAGTAAACGATTTTTAATGTTCGTTGTGGCACTGTGAGGCAAACTGTTGCACATATTGGCTGTTAGAGAAGCAGTGTGATGCTTGAGAGCCATGCTTCGAACACGATGGTCTTCCTTCTCGGTTGTGCCATGTGGCCATCCTGAGTCCAGTCATCTTGCGACTGTACATACTCGTGACCACCGCTGCCAGCAGTCGTGAACAGTGTTTACATTCCTGCCAACTCTTTCTGCAGTTCTGCAGAAAGAACATCCAGCCTCTCGTAGCCCTATTACACTACCCCGTTCAAATTCAATGAGGTGTTGATATGGCATCTTTGTCACCTTAAATGCCTTCTGGACTAACATCAATTCACTTCGTCCAATCTACATTCAAGACTGTTTCAGCGTGTATTTAAAGCAAATCTGAAATACATCGTCATAGTTGTACCAGTAGAGGCACTCTTTTGCGACTGGAGCGAAATTTTAATTGACATCACCTTTCCGATTAAGAAACGCACCTACCGAGTTTCGTTTATGTCACCCAGCTCCTTCTTGGTGTTGCGATTTTTTTTTATCACTGTAACTGTTCTTCTCATCAGGGTGACCCTTAACTTATCGGAAAAAGTAAAATTTCTATTTTGAACGCAATCTCTGTCCCAGGGCAGAATTTTTGTTCTTTTCTTGATAAACGTTGAGTAATGCTTGGTGCTCGCTGCATCTTACCTTACGTAAATGTTGAGCTAGCTTCTTGGCTGCCTCGAAGTAAAAATCGGCCTTCGAAGCTTCTGCCAAAGTATAAATGACACTAGGTTAAACTACTTTTACCGGTCTTTTCCTCTCGTCTTCTGGACAGCTGAGTTCACACACACACACACACACACACACACACACACACACACACACCTTCACTATCCATCGCTGAGTTTACAATTCGATAGCGCCATTTCTTTCTGTGAGTGCAACAACTATGAGACGAGCAGCCCTTACACGATTTGGCCGGCCCTTGGCGAGTCCCGTAACGTTCTCATTAAGAGAGGCGGCGAGTACGCGTGATGATCTCATTTTGTTGTCATTTTAGAGGGCTGCGTGTACGTCGGCTCTTTGTGGACCTTGCCTCTGTAATTAGCCCTGCTCACTTTGTGCTATCCGTCTCTTACGTGTGCTTTAGGTGGTAATCACACTCTGTATGTTTCCTTTCTTTTTGGCCCTTTCTCTTGGACCCTAGCAAGTATTCAAACAGAGACCGTCATTACTCTGGACACAATAATTTGCTTGTCAGTGTTTAGAAAGTGTAAACACTGGTACGTGTTGCCTAATGAATTATTAATCAGATTCCTGTAGGAACCTTAGTCAAGGTTAATTACAGCGCAATTCAGTATTAGACATGCCCAAAGTCATTAATGAACAGACATAGTGAAGGACTTTCAAAATGCAGCTCTTCTGCTTTTAGTCACAGCCCTATTAGAAATAGCTGTATGAGAAGGACAAATGACTCACACGCTGACCTTGTGTTTTGACACAAACCTCTATCCAGCCATTTTGATTTATACCTACATACTCGCATTTTTCATGGTTTCCGCTAATTATGAAGTCCTTACTGCGAGTGCAGCTCGCGGGAGATAGGTACTGTTTCAAGTGTTTGGTACTTTTTTTACTACACTTCAAGCTCAGAAAAGACCTTCATTGAAATTTTGCTACTTGGTAAACGAACACAGAAAATCTTTTCTTTAGAGTATAGATACGTCAATGAGGTGAAATTGACAGCTGGGTTGAAGTTCACCGAAAAGTTTTAAAATACATTGTCTGTTAAACTATCTACACCTGGCCACGCGCTGCTGTGTCTCAGTCTGATTGAATGGAAAAGAAAGAGAAGAGAAAGCAAACGTTTCCACTATGTATGGGAACTGGATATACATCCTAATCTCCTTCTCCCCCTGCCATCCTCTCCTGCCCCTTTCTTTATTCATCTTCTCCTCCCCCTCTTTTTGTCAATATCCTCCTCCTTCCACCTCTCTATGTCCATCACCTCCTCCCCCCCTCTTTGTTATCAGTCTTCTTCACTCTCTCTCTCTCCATGTCCACCTGAGTCTTCTCTGTTCCCCTCCTCCTTTCGACTTTCTACACTCCTGGAAATTGAAATAAGAACACCGTGAATTCATTGTCCCAGGAAGGGGAAACTTTATTGACACATTCCTGGGGTCAGATACATCACATGATCACACTGACAGAACCACAGGCACATAGACACAGGCAACAGAGCATGCACAATGTCGGCACTAGTACAGTGTATATCCACCTTTCGCAGCAATGCAGGCTGCTATTCTCCCATGGAGACGATCATAGAGATGCTGGATGTAGTCGTGTGGAACGGCTTGCCATACCATTTCCACCTGGCGCCTCAGTTGGACCAGCGTTCGTGCTGGACGTGCAGACCGCGTGAGACGACGCTTCATCCAGTCCCAAACATGCTCAATGGGGGACAGATCCGGAGATCTTGCTGGCCAGGGTAGTTGACTTACACCTTCTAGAGCACGTTGGGTGGCACGGGATACATGCGGACGTGCATTGTCCTGTTGGAACAGCAAGTTCCCTTGCCGGTCTAGGAATGGTAGAACGATGGGTTCGATGACGGTTTGGATGTACCGTGCACTATTCAGTGTCCCCTCGACGATCACCAGTGGTGTACGGCCAGTGTAGGAGATCGCTCCCCACACCATGATGCCGGGTGTTGGCCCTGTGTGCCTCGGTCGTATGCAGTCCTGATTGTGGCGCTCACCTGCACGGCGCCAAACACGCATACGACCATCATTGGCACCAAGGCAGAAGCGACTCTCATCGCTGAAGACGACACGTCTCCATTCGTCCCTCCATTCACGCCTGTCGCGACACCACTGGAGGCGGGCTGCACGATGTTGGGGCGTGAGCGGAAGACGGCCTAACGGTGTGCGGGACCGTAGCCCAGCTTCATGGAGACGGTTGCGAATGGTCCTCGCCGATACCCCAGGAGCAACAGTGTCCCTAATTTGCTGGGAAGTGGCGGTGCGGTCCCCTACGGCACTGCGTACGATCCTACGGTCTTGGCGTGCGTCCGTGCGTCGCAGCGGTCCGGTCCCAGGTCGACGGGCACGTGCACCTTCCGCCGACCACTGGCGACAACATCGATGTACTGTGGAGACCTCACGCCCCACGTGTTGAGCAATTCGGCGGTACGTCCACCCGGCCTCCCGCATGCCCACTATACGCCCTCGCTCAAAGTCCGTCAACTGCACATACGGTTCACGTCCACGCTGTCGCGGCATGCTACCAGTGTTAAAGACTGCGATGGAGCTCCGTATGCCACGGCAAACTGGCTGACACTGACGGCGGCGGTGCACAAATGCTGCGCAGCTAGCGCCATTCGACGGCCAACACCGCGGTTCAATGCTTGTACAGCCCTCTCGCAGTGTCCGGAGCAAGTATGGTGGGTCTGACACACCGGCGTCAATGTGTTCTTTTTTCCATTTCCAGGAGTGTATGTCTATTCGTCCCACCTCTCTGCCCATCTTCTCTCACACACCCGCTCCCTACCACACCGTAACCGATGCAGCGTACTGTAAGCAGCAGAATGGTCAGGTATTCATCTCGAAAACAACCCGAGATGGTGTTTGTGTAGGTCAAGCAGATGTAAACCGTTGAGAGGCAGCACAGCTACAACAAATCAACTGCCCCCACAGACACTAACCACATCACACAACATTCCAAGACGCTAAATGTGTTTCTATGATCATGGGACGTTTCAAACAGACAAATGTGCAGGGAGGCGGCGGATGTGCGCACATCAGATGTGGACTGGTTTCTACAGGATACTAAGACGAACCCTAGTACAAGGTCCAGCCTAGTGGACCGCCAACATAGTGTAAGCCAAAGTACCCTTATGTGGATCCTACATGATTACCGCTACTGTTGCTACAACCTGCAACAAATGGCTCTAAACACTACGGGACTTAACATCTGAGGTCATCAGTCCCCTAGACTTAGAACTACTTAAACCTAACTAACCTAAGGACATCACACACATCCACGCCCGAGGCATGATTTGAACCTGCGACCGTAGCAGCAGCGCGGTTCCGGGCTGAAGCGCCTAGAACCGCTCGGACACAGCGGCCGGCTCCACCTACAACAACTGCAGTGATTATCAGCAACGAATATCCCTCTACGAGAAGGATTTTCTCGGTGGTTTTTGCACCAGTCCATCACAATTGTGGCATTTCTCTCATCAGTTCTCTTTACTGACGAAGCAACCTTTACCAGAACTGCCACCGTCAATCTGCATAATTGTCATCTGTGGGCTACAGACAATCCTCAGGCAACGGTTGACGAGTCTATTCAGCATCAGTTCAGTATCAGTGTGCTGGCAGGGACTCTTGGCAATCACATTCCTCGACTGGTTATTATTCCACAACGCCTCGATGGAGGCACGTACCTGGATTTCATGCGAAATACTCTGCCTGGGCTGCTCGCGATCGTGCTTTTTCTAATACGACAGATTATGAGGTTTCTGCGTGACGGAACACCACCCCACCTCCTCACTACAGCTCGCTGACACCTCAGTAACATCTTCCTCGGGCGCTAGACAGGAGACGGACGCTCTGTAGCATGGCATGCTAGATCACCGAAATTAAACACCTCGTTTTTTACCTCTGGAGGTATCTAAAAAGCGCAGTGTATGCTGAACCTGTTCCGATGCGCGTGCACTTCAACAGCGTGTTCACGATGCCTGTGACACTATTCGGAGAGAGGCCGGAACGTGCAAAAGAGTGCAGCAATCCATGATTCGATTCGTGAACGCGTGCGTTGTATCCTGTCGAGGTAACTTTCAACATCTCCAAAAAAGAAGACGAAGTAAATATTCCAGAATTAGAATCGAGAACAGCTGACAACATGAGTAACGTAGAAGTAAATATCCTCGGAGTAGTGAAGCAACTTAAATCACTTAATAAAAGCAAGTCTTCTGGTCCAGACTGTATACCAATTAGGTTCCCTTCGGAGTACGCTCATGCACTAGCTCCATAATTAACAATCGTATACAACCGTTCGCTCGACGAAGGAACCGTGCCCAAAGACTGGAAAGTTGCACAGGTCACACCAATATTCAAGAAGGGTAGTAGGAGCAATCCAGTTAATTACAGGTCCATACCATTAAAGTCGATATGCAGCAGGATTTTGGAACATATATTGTGTTCAAACATTATGAATTACTTCGAAGAAAATTGGCTATTGACACATAGTCAACATGCGTTTAGAAAACATCGTTCCTGTGAAATACAACTAGCTCTTTGTTCACATGAAGTGTTGAGTGCTATTGACAAGGGATTTCAGATCGATCCCATATTTCTGGATTTCCGGAAGGCTTTTGACACTGTACCACACAAGTGGTTTTGTAGAGAAATCGCATGCTCGTCTCAGTTATGTGACTGGATTTGTGATTTCCTGTCAGAGAGGTCACAGTTCGTAGTAATTGACGGAAAGTCATCGAGTAAAACAGAAGTGATTTCTGGCGTTCCCCAAGGTAGTGTTATAGGCCTTTTGCTGTTCCTTATCTATATAAACGATTTGGAAGACAATCTGAGCAGCCGTCTTCGGTTGTTTGCAGATGACGCTGTCATCTGATAATTAATAAAGTCATCAGAAGATCAAAACAAATTGCAAAACGATTTAGAAAAGATATGTGGATGGTGCGAAAAGTGGCAGTTGACCCTAAATAACGAAAAGTGTGAGGTCATCCACATGAGTGCAAAAAGAATTCGTTAAACTTCAGCTACACGATAAATCAGTCTAATCTAAAAGCCGTAAATTCAATTAAATACCTAGGTATTGTTGCCGGCCGCGGTGGTCTAGCGGTTCTGGCGCTGCAGTCCGGAACCGCGGGACTGCTACGGTCGCAGGTTCGAATCCTGCCTCGGGCATGGGTGTGTGTGATGTCCTTAGGTTAGTTAGGTTTAAGTAGTTCTAAGTTCTAGGGGACTTATGACCTAAGATGTTGAGTCCCATAGTGCTCAGAGCCATTTGAACCTAGGTATTGCAAATGTAACAGATCTACTAAGGAGACTGCCTACAGTACACTTGTCCGTCCGCTTTTAGAATAATGCTGCGCGGTGTGGGATCCTTACCAGATAGGACAGACGGAGTACATCGAAAAAGTTAAAAGAAGAGCAGCACGTTTTGTATTATCGGGAAATATGGGAGAGAGTGTCACAGAAATTAAACAGGATTTGGGCTGGACATCGTTGAAACAAAGGCTTTTCTCGTTGCGGCGGAATCTTCTCATGAAATTCCAATCACCAACTCTCTACTCCGAATGCGAAAATATTTTGTTGACACCGACCTACAGAGGGAGAAGCGATCACCACGATAAAATAAGGGAACTCAGAGCTAGTACGGAAAGATATATGTGTTCGTTCCTTCCACGCTCCTTACGAGATTGGAATAATAGAGAATTGTGAAGGTTTTTCGATGAGCCCTCCGCCAGGCACTCAAATGTGATTTGCAGAGTATCCATGTAGATGTAGATGTAGATGTAGATGACGTATGCACTGCAGCTCTGTACTACGTTCCAGGACGATTTATTGTCGTTGTACACACAGCGTCCATTTCCGGACACGTGTTCACAGGACTTTTTTCCTGTATTCCCAGTCAAGACTTCGTCCCTATAATTTTCAGGTTTTATGAATGTTCACTCTGCATATTTAGATATTATATTTATATATAAAAATAAAGCCTTCATACGTTTGTGTTCACAAAAACTCGAAAAATTGTCGGTAGTTTGCTTTGAAATTTTGATACAATGTTGCATGTGAAAACGCACGTGTACACATAAAGAGGAAATCTTACTACCGAAAATCTCGATACGTTCTGAGAGATTTACATCAGATTTTAAAGGACGCGCTAATGAACATTCGGAAGAACATAGGCTATAGGGAGAGGTGGGCTACGGAGTGGTGCAGAAACTGTCGTTGTAGGAAAGCTGGACAGGAGGAGAAATGACTAACGGACAAATCAACACAGCAAACAGAACATTTACTTAATCTGTATTTCTTCAACCGCATGAAAACTCAGTGCAAATAAGACAACACGGTATAGAGTCCAGCTAGGATGTGGCTCCCTAAAGGAAGCACGAACGATGGTGTCACAGCGAAGAGGCTAAAAATCCGAGTGGGTTGTCTCTTTTGGTTACAAAATCATATTTTTTATCATAATCTCTGAGCATTGTGATGACCTTTCTCCGCCTTATTGGGAAGGCCTGTATGCCCGCACAGTACCCCTCTAACAGGTCGACATCAGAGCCAACGTCTTGCTGCATAAATAAACTCCACATCATGCACGTACCGCTTCCCGCAGTGTGCTTCCTTCATTGGACATCCGACAACCAGCTCCCAGTTAGTGTCAGCATGTTTCAACATAGCAGGAGTCATAATTGTGTGCGGCCTCATTGCTATGATGACAGAAGTCTCACCCAACGACTCTCCGTGCTTTTGTACACTGTCAGGTTTCTGTAGACATTCTGGAAGCGCCTATGAGTAACTGCAATGCTCTGATTTTCCGCCGTAAGATACTCTGCTTGGAACGCACCTCCTTTATAGACGTCATTTTGAAGGCTACTTATAGCACTGCGACCTACCGGAAATTCGTGAAACTATAGGGGTTGAAACGGGAATATCCCACGATGCCCCACAACAAAATCGCAATTTTTCAGGTGAAACTGGTCGAGAAAAAAGTACGTTGCATTATTTATTGGACGCCCGCCATACACCAAAGGGAAACATTATTACAAAAATCTCGACAACTACTTGACTGAATTACTCCAAATTTTTACACATTACTCAAATAAACGTTCGGGAAAAAATCGTCACGCCAAAAACAGTTGATGTATAGTATGAAATTTCGCGCTTACATTTGTCTAGCTAACATCGCTAAGTGATTAACATAGCAAGATCGCAGGTTAATGTAAGCGAGAGATAAACCATTGAAAATGTGAAAGGATGATATATTAGTAACCAGTGTAACCGCTAAATGCAAGCATGCAAACGTGTATGCATTGTGCTGTACAGGTGCCAGATGTCAGTTTATGTGATGGAGTTCCATGTCTATTGCACTGGGTCGTTCAATGCAAGGACGGTTAACGCTGGTTCTGAATGACGCTAAAGTAGTCGTCCAATGATGTCCCATATGTGATTAATGGGGGGACAGATCTGGTGATCGAGCAGGACAAGGCAACACGTCACCACTCTATAGAGCTTGCTGGGTTACAACAGCGATATGCGGTCCAGCGGTATCACGTTGGAAAACATCCCCTGGAATGTTGTTCATGAATGGCAGCACAACAGTTCCAGTTACCAGACCGATGTACAGATTTGCTCTTAGGATACGTGGGATAACCATGATAGTGGTCCTGATGTCTTACGAAACCGCGCTCGAGACCATAACTCGAGGTGTGTCTAGCATGCAGACAGGTTGGCTGCAGGCCGTTAACTGGCCTCTTTGTAACCAACACACGGCCATCACTGGCACCGATGCAGAACCAAGTTTCATTAGGAAACACAACAGACCTCCACCCCGCTCTCCAATGACCTCTCGCTAGACACCAGTGAAGTCGCTAATGGCGATGGTTTGGGGTCAACAGAATGCATGCTGCAGGATGTCTGCCTAGGAGCTGTCCTTGAAATAAACGATGCGTAACAGTTTGTGTCACTGGGGTGCCAGTTGCTGCTCAAATTGCTGCTGCAGATGCAGTACCATGCGGCAGAGCCATACGTCGAACACGATACTCTTGCCTCTTGGTCGTGCGCATGGATGTCCGGAGACTGGTCTTCTTGCAACTGTACATTCTCGTTACCACTAGCAGTCGTATACAGTGGCTACATTTCGGACAAATCTTTCCGTAGTATGGCAGAAAGAACATGCAGCTTCTCGTAGCCCTATTGCGCTACCTCGTTGAAATTCAGTGAGATGCTGATAATGGTGTCTTTGTCACATGGAAGATATTCTTGACTAACATCAACTCGCCACGTCAGTCTTAAAGGCAACTAACGCCTACGAACGTTACAGTATTACCGTATTTAAAGCTTACCTGATTTCATCCTCACAGTGGGGCTAATAGCGTCACTCTTACGCGACTGGCGGAAATTGGCAATAGACACTACCTTTCAGGTGTGCAAACATGCCTACCAACTTTCGTTTATGTCGCACAACTCCGTCTTGACACTGAGATTTTTTTTCTCTTTCAGACGTATTTCATAGTTAAGATGCAAGGGCGCCAGAACTGTTTGCGCGCAGTCATAACAGAGCAGCGCATATAACTGCGTCACTCCATCTAGAGCGTCAGGCCACTGTGGTTACATATCTAGTGATCAAGTAAAGCCACACAATAACAATGTAAGTATATCTTTCTTTAGCTTAATTGTGTATTGTAAATTGCTTTGGTGATACCGTATTGACTAAGCATTGTTAGTTACGTATTCAAACAGTGTTTGTTTATTTGTAGAGACAACTAGAAGCATGCCAAAACAGGGAGAACACTCAGTCGATGTGAAACAAGGTGCTGCGTATACATTGATGAAGGTAAAGCTGTAGCCTAGCGCTCCAAGACACTAAGGTACATCACAAGTAATAAGTGTATGGAGTCGACGGAAAGAAACAGGAAGGATACGTAGGCAATAAGCTAAGGTCAGGTCGCTCTCGGAAAACAACAAGGAGGGAGGATAGAATGATTTGTAAGCAGTTGGCTGCCGATCCAAGAAAATCAGCAAATTGTGAGTGATCTGGAACAGCATCATGAACTGAACCTTCATGTCTCTATTCTGAATCGTCACCTAGTAGCAGATGATTTAAATGATGGATGACGACCTCGTAAACCACTCAGAAATCAAAAAAAAACACGAAGGTAGAGAAACATGAGACTTGGAAAGGTACAGACTGAGCTAAGGTCTTATGGAATGATGAAAGTAAATTCAATGTATTTTGTTCTGATGACATGCAGGATATACGTCAACAGGAGCACCAAAGGGACAGCAAAAAGTACCCGGTACTGACCATTAATCACGATGGTGGCATCGCCATGGGATTGGGATGTTTCTATAGACTTGGGGTCGGTCCTTTAGTCCAAATAGAAGGCAAAAAGAATCGTTTCCTGCACAGTTACATTTTACAGAAGAATATGGCTCCACATGCGAGAAAGAATAACTGCCCACTATTTAAAAATTACTTCTCAGACAAAAAAATCACACTTTTTAGGTGGCCAAGCCAGAGCTCAAATCGAAATTCAGCTGAACTCCACAGCAATAGGGAGATTGGGTCATCAGGACACATTTGGTATAAAATTGATGTGCAAATAAATAAAACTGATCAATTAATCACCCCCCCCCCCAAATCCAGACCATGCCCGCCCTTGCCCCTGCCCCTGCCTCCGACCAGCCCACCCCTGACCATGCCCACCCTCAGATGACGTATTTTTTATCAGCCTGCACTTGGTCTCCAACCCTCTCCCCCCTCATCACCCTCCCCCTGCCCCACCCTATCCTATTGGAGGGAATTTCAAATTTTGGCCAGAATTTCGAATTTTGGTGGGAATTTCTTCGTGTCAGAGCTGTGCTGATATCCTACCGGATCCCCCACCCAGTAATTGACGATAAATTAAAATTGGCTGTGCCCTTTCTGGAATCGAATCCTGGTCCCTGCGGATGGAAAGACCAAGTGCTGAGAGGCACCCACATGCCTTGCTCATACTGTGGCATCAAGCAGTCAGGCCTGCAAGATGAGTGGTCTGCCAAGCGAGTGGATTCATTCTCATTTATCGAGTAACATGAACTCTACTACTCACAATTAAGTTACAAGTTATTCTCCTGTTTGAATATTACGCAACGGAAAAGGAAACGCACGTCTGACTATTAGTAATTTACACAACTCTGACTGTTCACTACGCGCTGGCAATACCACATTTTCTTTCTTATTTAACGGCTTTGATCATCACGTGGCCATCGCACTGAATATGAATGGCGCACACATTATAAATTCTGGATATCGTGACCACATACTATTCGAAGGAAAAGGCCACCAATCTTTTTCTTTTCACTATCTTTTTTATTCCGATAAATTCTATAACCTAAACACACCAGTACATTTTCTACAACAATTGCATATGAGAAACTCCGCCCATTGGGCGTGGCTTTACATTGGTGATTCTCTATCTTATGGTCTCGTAATTATCTAACGCTACAGTGCACTTTCTGGATAGGATGGTGGATCTTTTGCTATATCTCACACTTCGACTCTCACAACCATCATCACGAAACTTTCCTCCAGACCGAGCGGTACAAAAAGGAACATGCATAACCCATTGCCTCTGAACCTATCTTTCTACTCTCCCATGCAAACCACACATACTTAAATTACATGAAATACACCACACTGGCAACATGGAATACGACACAAGGAATAGTCACAACGTTATAATGACATCACTTTCAGCTTTCCCACTTCAATTAGTATTTATCCCAATTTCACACGACACTGCCCCACTTCTTAACTTTTCTTTCCTACTATGAACTCTGGAGGATATATGCACGTCCTCCTGTGCAATGCAACCCAAGTGGCGTTGCTGGATAGACGGCTGACTCACCTTGCTTCACTCTCAGAGTATTATAGTTTGAATCAACCGTCACACGGAAACATAACACACAAAGTAATATTAAGAACATATTCATCACACAGGCGAGTCCTCAACTGATACCATGGACGAGTAATTCTCATTATCCTTTGTCTCATACACAGATTGTGACTCACACAGTACTCACCATGTGGAAGTACTCGTCTCTAATTTCAAGTCCTGCACACGCCATTTTTTAAATATTTCCAACTTATAGTACACACGCCAGTAATTCAGCTTAACTTTAACACTCGGAAGTATTTCAACTTATTGCTACACGTGGTTTCATTGTGACCGTTGGTCACTTCCGAAGATTACTACGATTCCCTTAATATTACCTGCCTGACATTTAATTCTCCCCACAAAAGTTCCTGAAATAGAGTAATTATTATTCCAAACTACACTTGGAGCACACCTAAGACAGGTCTTACCAACACTAGATCCAGGGGCAGAGTGCTGAAACATTTCCGTTCTTCAGGTCATATCGCACCTCTGCCGAAGTGGGGGAGCACCTTGCTACCGTATTGGTCAGCCACATTTCAGGCGCTCAAAGCTCAGGTAAATTTCATCTCTTTGGTTCCACCAAAGGTGACCAAAGGACCATCTCAAAGATGATCATATATTGAACATTCACTATCTGCGGTTAGCAGACGACCATACATTCATTCATTTCGCAGATCTCACCATATTGGATGTAGGGATTTATTTTGTGGGAGTGCACATGTTATCAATTAAATAAATAAATTATCCTTCTTTACTACACTGGTATTCGGCTTCGGTGTATTAATTGAAACTGAGTTATTATTACCAAAAATATGTTGTTATGAGAAATATAACGAAGAATGTTGTACCTATTTTCAATGTCGGGCGGTACTGTACCCTTTCAGTGCACCCTCCACCTACTACAGTTACACCACGAGAGGCGTTTGGAACTATCAGGAAATTAAAAATGGCAGTGCGCTTTCCGGAACTTGTACCCTGATTCTACTGGTAGGAAAGTCCAAGTGCATCCCCCACCATGTGGAAACTGTCCAGCTGCAGGAGAAGAAGGTTATGTTAGTGTACTTTATTTATTTTGGTCGGCAAACTGACAAAAAGATCGATCCTAATTACGTAATTAATCATAAAATTCAGGCACTACACAAGAATAGCATAAAATCACAGTACAACACAAAATCTGACCTTGCCATATAACTGGTGTTATCCTGCTGGGAAAAAAATTTTGCAGTACCACTCGAAACTCGTGACAAATGCACTCAAACTCTACCTTACGCCTACAAGCTGGCAGGAAAAATGCAGTAGTGTAAGGTACTAACTTTCTTCTTGGAGAGAGAAGTTTGGAAAGTGTATTACCTGTAAGCATAAAGTAGTATCTATCATTGTTTGACGCCAGAGTTCGCTACAGACGCCTATTCAGAAACCAGCCTACAGCCCAGCTAACCAAAGCCAATACAACACACCATAACTGATAGAGAAAAATGTGTCAGAGTTCTAATGCCACGTCGAAATTAGCGTGGAAAAAACCAGCACTTATAATGAACAGGTCATAATGCAGCACATGTGCTGGAGAAAATCGTTGTCCTAAAAGACTGCTAAGGAAGGCGGAAATTGAACGTGCGTTCTCCTCGATGCACAGTCACGAACTGCTGAAAATCGAGACCCTCTCCCTTACCTCCCGCCCTCCCTCCCTCCTTCCATCCACCTACAGAGGACACAGGCTTTTTCAAATAGTCAGCTACTTCGCCGAACCCCTTGTGCCAGTTTTGGCCACTGTCCGCCCTTTGCTGCTTTTCTGCCATCCCTCTGTGGCCTCACCAGGCCCTCATCCAACCTCCACAGTACGAAGCATGCCTTGAGGCGACGGTCTAGACAACATAAAAGGGAAATTTAGTAGCACAACCCCGCCCATTCTTTTACGGAACGTTTCATCAGCTTAGAGGGTTTGTATACACTTAGAACATGTCAGCTCACACGTAAGAATACAGTTTGGGACTGGGATGACATCGTCCAGACCGAATATGATGATCTGAAAATTGCAGTGCTTGACGCACCCATATTATCACATTATCACATCCTGGTTTATCTCTCGATTTTTGCTTCTCGGCAGATAGTTCATAATCCGGTCTCCCTGTACAATTGTTTAAAAAGTTGTAGTAAATGGAATTCTTACACAGATAAGCATAGTTTTTGCCAGCCGAGACTTAACCAAAGCCGAACGTAACTATTCTGTCTCTGAGATTGCATTATTAGCCATAGTTTGGGCAGCTGATCAGTTTCGTTACTTTCTACAAGGCAAAAACACTAAGGTCCACACCGATCATCGGGCACTACTGTTTCTTACGACAGCTAATCTAAATCACGATCGTTTAAGACTTTGGGCTTTGTTCCTTCAGGAATTCAGTTTCACTGGGATATACATTCCGTGTTCAGATGCACTTTCACGAGCACCTGTTGGTTTAGTCCAGAGTAATGAGGAAGATTGCAAAGCAAATAATTTCAGTTTGTTATATACGCAGAAGTAGCCTTTGAAAACTTTTTCCTCTTCATTATGCGTTATTGCTCATGAACAAGAGAAAAATCCAATATGGAAAGACGTAAAGGAGAAATGGCAAAACAGATCAAATACTGCGATAAACCACTTTCACCTTGCACGTAAGAACATTTTATTCAGACGTAGGTGTCCTGAGAGTCCTATTTGGGTATTATGCATCCCAGACGAACTCGTCAACAAACTCATTTGGTACGCACACTTTGGTACTACGAAATCTTTTCAGAAATTATGGGGTAGATGTCACTTCAACAATACGGAAAACCGAATTGGTATTGTCTTGGGGAAATGCACAACCTCCTACCGTTACGCACAGAACACCACCATTTCCGATCGTTCCTGTGAAACTAAAAGAATTAGCTGCCATTGACATTTTCGGTCCAGTTACAAGATTACAAGATCCAAGCATAGTCATTCATCTGTCTTTGTAGCTGTTGAGCTCACCTCTAAATTTGTCTCACTCACGCCTTTACGGAAAGCTACAGCAACATCTGTTTCTATAGCATTCGTAAAGAATTTACTGAAAGAAGTAGAGCATGTTGACAAAGTAATTTCTAATAATGGGCCACAATTATGATGTAATACAAGGCTAAAAGCTTCGAGACGTAGAAAAATTAAACCAGTATTTATATCACGCTTTTTATGTCATCTTGTAACCCTTCGGAACGCATTATGAAAGAATTAGGTAAACTTTGCAGATTGTGTTGCTATCGTCAACACAGAAATTGGGATTTACACCTATCGGATTTTCAAAATCTCATTAATGAACTACCGAATGATTCTACAACTTTGCCTACAGTCCATGTATTAAAGAATAAACCACCACCAGATCGTATAAAACAGTTAGAAGCCTTCCCTACACAACGACGTTTAAGACACCGTGAAATAATTAATTTACCATTAAAACGTTAAGAAACCCGCAGAGAAAAGGAAGAAGCTACGTAATCCACGAGTGAACATCAATTGTTTAGAGGTAAGCCAGAAAGTGTTGCTCAGATCGCATCGCGTATCTCATAAAGGAAAGTCTCTAATTAGCAAGTTTTTCTTGGTGTACGAAGGTCCTTTTCGCATATGGCGAATTGCACATCCAACTACTGTGGAACTTGAAATTATACGCACACATAAGTCAAGAGGTCTTCATTATGTATCGAACATCGAAGTGTAAAAAAGAATAGTACCCTAGAGGGTACTTTGGTAAACATGTGGTGGCGAGCATCGGTGTCCCAGCTGTTGCAGTGCATTTTCTTAATTTATCTTTCAGCACTGTTTGGTAGCCTTCAACTAATCTGTAGATCTCTTACTGTCACTTTACTTAATAGGAAATTTTAATGAATAGTGATGGTCTATGATTTTTGTTGTGTGAAGTAAAGTACTTCGAATTTGCTAACCATATTCTGACAAGGTGATAATACAATGGAAATAGACCTTTTTTTGTTTGTTTTTTTTGCATCTATGGTTGCACTATGAGAACATGGAATGGTAAGCCACCTGTGAACAATTTGTATTCAGCTGCTATTATTCTGAGTTTACTGGTGAAGTATTTGATTGATATGTAATATTATTATCTTATTTCATGAGTTTGGAACTTTTCTTTTGAGATCCTGGTATAGCAGTGTAGGTTCTAACATAATAATCTTTTTCCATTCAGAAAGATGGCTTGCTCGTATAATTAAGTTTCTTGTGTCTTATGGTAACTTGACATGTACATTTTTGTTGTACTCTTACCAGACAGAATACTTCGTAATTCTTTTGGAAAGTTCGTGAGATGATTTTTTCTGTAGGTACATATTTTGTGAAGTAGGTAATGAATTCTAGAGGTGTAGATAACTGCTGACTTTATTTTGAATAAGAAACTGTGAATGAGTGGTTCTGAACTCAGAAAAGTATTATTGATGGGCAGTAGTTTAACCAGGAACATTTCTGACTGATGCGTCGTCTGCTATTTAGGAAGTATCTTTAATGATAATTTCAGAGTCCTGTGCATACCCATGAAGAATCTAGGGAATACTGTGCGATATAGATATGGAATGTGATGAGGAATATTGCTTAAGATTTGATGTGAGGTTTATGATGTTGATATGGTTTATTATGGTGCAACTATGCTGTATTATGGTGCAATAATGGGATTTATGTGAAGTGGATTATGATTCGTAGAATATTATGCTGAATGTTAATGAAATATGTTATTCTGAAGAAGATACCCAAGGCATTAATGAGAAAGCATTTTTTACAGCTATTTATGGAACAAGACAAGGTAAGGAATGTACACTCTTCAACCGAAGCAACCCACAACTGGACTACATACATGGAGGTTCTGTTTGTGCACACTTTGTTCGAAGGTAGAGTCACAGTTATATTTTCAAAAAAGATTGATTTTGTCATAAATGGATTTCTGAGGGGCCATACTATTGAATTTTTGTTGCTACTAACGAGATGTATTATGACATGTAAGAGCTACTGATTAGGGAAAGAACATGAATTACAGTTTGAAACGTCAAGCATAAATGCTATATACACTGAAAACTCCAGAAATCACGAAAATTTTAGCTGTATGAAACACCAGCCTTGCAGATGACACATTTTCTTTCCACCTATTTGGAGATAGGAGTACATATGTGGATATATCTGTCGGGTAATGAGCAGGAATTGCTTTACAAAAAAAAATTTCTCTAGTGCTGCAGTGTGATGTACGTGTGAAATGAATTTTCTAGCTTTGCGACGTTTTGGAGTGAAATTGTCTCTGAAAAATTTGTATCCCTACTTACTGCTGTTTATAATTATTGCACATTATTTTTTGTATGTGACATGGTCATCTTGAATTTTTCTCTATTGCAGAAGTAATAAAAAGCACAGAACTGTATGCATTTGTATGAACTAAACAATATTTTCAGTATGTAGCGAGCGAATTACATTCTAACAATGGGAATGTTGCAGTGGTATGATACGGAGAACTAGACATTCAAGAAGCACCCAGTCATGTTAAGGACATTAATCTATGACTTGTATATAAAATTGTGATGCATTTTGACAACGTTTATCTTCTCAGCTTGCAGTATTTTTACTTCTTGATCCAAGTTGACCTGCTACATTTTTTAATGCATGTTGCAAATAATTGCGTAAAATAAGTTACTTAAATACCTTAGTGCCTTTTTATTTACACAATTTCATTTCAGAGTTTCTCTTATGATTCTGCTGCAGTAGTGATGCAGAGCCGATTCCATCATGTTAGGTTAATGATTGTAAGATGAGGACTTTTTTTCTTGTCATTAACAAATACTGAAGCTCAAGATAAGTTATTTGGTTCATTTTTAGTTAATAAACGGTTTCTTTCACCTACCGTTGAACAGTTTGAGGATAAATCTTTTTTATGTTGCATCTTAGAGTAATTTAGATCATTATTAGTTGCTTTATAAGATGTATCTTTTGAATGGTGTATTTATTTTGCTGCTGTGATTAACTGCATGTGACCATACCATTCTGACTCCCAATGCAGAAAAGTTGACATTTGACATCCGACAATACTGAGCCTATGATGCTACTTGCTATTTTCTATTCGATGATCAACACATAAACATTACTACGATTTTGAAAAATTGAAATAACCATGTTGTAATAATAAGGAAGTACTTGTGGTAACCACTGACCAAATGCTCCATGACTGTATGTGTAATAAGTTATGAGAACTAAATTTTTTGCTGGTCGGAGTGGCCGTGCGGTTCTAGGCGCTACAGTCTGGTGCCGAGTGACCGCTACGGTCGCAGGTTCGAATCCTGCCTCAGGCATGGATGTGTGTGATGTCCTTAGGTTAGTTAGGTTCAATTAGTTCTAAGTTCTAGGCGACTGATGACCTCAGAAGTTAAGTCGCATAGTGCTCAGAGCCATTTGAACCATTTTTTGAACTAAATTGTTTATGCAGTAATAAGAAATGACAATCTTTACTAACTTATGTTGACTGGAGCTCAAGTCCCTGATAATGTATAAGAATTAATTGCATGCATATTAACATATATTTTTCTTAAATATCCACCATAGAAATTGAGTTATATGAACATCGTATTTTGATTGTTTATCTGTAATTTTACTGTGTGTGCGAATGCATCATCAGGCAATGCAAATTTTCTGTTTGTATGATGATTTAAATCACATGTAACTATTATGTATATATCACTTTTGGGATCTACGATTAATTCTAAGGTTTTTTAAATATGTCACGCTTAATGTCTCTGGACAAATCTGTGTATCAAAATGGTTCAAATGGCACTGAGCACTGTGGGACGTTACATCTGAGGTCATCAGTCCCCTAGAACTTAGAACTACTTAAACCTAACTAATCTAAGGACATCACACACATCTACATACTGTAGCAGTCGCGCGGTCCCAGACTGAAGCGCCTTGAACCGCTCAGCCACATTGGCCGGCACTCTGAGTATTATTCAGTGAAATTAAATGTCACACATTTTGCATGTTCTGGGTCAAAATACGTACGTCATGGTACGCTGTGTACTGTATCATTAGAAAATGAAATTGCATAGAACAAGTTCGTCACCATGTGGCTGGCCTGTACTTCAAGAAACTGGCCCACTTATGTAATTATCTGAGATCATACATATTTTGAATCATTTGCTGAGTACTGAACTTATGTTCCTATCCACATAATGTGGATATTATATTCAAGTGTATATAAGTTACTTTTATTCATTTATTCACTATAATTCGTTTCTGTTATTGTGTCATATATGAGACTTTCTGTCAATTATGAGAACCTGTTTTCTCAAAGGGATCCAACTTCAGTGCTTTTATGATCTTCAGGAATTCTTTGATAGTCAACAAGGTATACTTGTGCCTTATACTATATTACTGGTTCTGTACAGTATCTTTATCTGAACATGAAAAGGAGTGACACTAAAATATTTTAGTGTGTTTTTTTAGTGGATGTAATGTATGTAAGAAATTCTTGTGTCTGCGTACACCTCAAATGAATATATTAACATTCCACTGTGGATGTCAGTAGACATAGCATGAGTTGTCCCTGAGATCGCTGCACCTAAAACATGTGTTTCTTTACCTGGATTTCTATTGCTAGATGATTCTTACTCTCTTGAAGAACTGCAAATAACAATTTGTTATGTTGTCAAATAAACTGCCACCAATGTCAAGCACATGTGAGTGCTTACCTGCACAATGTACTTGTACATTAATTTTCTCTCTTCTTGCTCTATTTGCAACTCAATGTAATATTTGTATCCAGCCAACTGAAAGACATTTCTTACGCTCTTGAAGAACTACAAATGACATTCTGTTACCCCGTCAAAAGAAGTACTATCAATGTCAGGTGGATATGAGTGCTTATATGCACAAGATGACACTTGTACATTATTTTTCTTGACTACATTGTACAGCTTATCAATTATGTACATAGCCGGCCGAAGTGGCCGCGCGGTTCTGGCGCTGCAGTCTGGAACCGCGAGACCGCTACGGTCGCAGGTTCGAATCCTACCTCGGGCATGGATGTGTGTGATGTCCTTAGGTTAGTTAGGTTTAAGTAGTTCTAAGTTCTAGGGGACTGATAACCACAGCAGTTGAGTCCCATAGTGCTCAGAGCCATTTGAACTTTTGAATTATGTACATAACTTATATAATCTTATGCTTTTGTTTATGTCTTTTGTAAGACATCTGACGATATTTTTCTCTGTTTGGTTGCACAAGAATTTTGCGTTTGCTCCTTGCCAACATGTTAAGCACCCCACAAAATTCTTAAAAGTGAGGGTGGAGTTTATGGAAGGTGGACGTTAATATTTCTTTGGAAAGTTGGCCACAAGTTCTGTTGTGGTGTGCGTAAACAAACTCGGAGTCTGAGATATTATTATCGCGAGTAGTAGCTAGCGAACAGTTGTTGAGAGGCGTTGGAAGACGTCAGACGCAGCGTGCGGTGGAGAGAGGTCGCAGCTTGTCGTGACCATACTAGTAGTGCCGGAGAAGACTTTTTTATTAGCTCAGGATTTTTGGTAATTTACCTTCCTGCTGCACGTCGTTGTTACTTGCTTGTTCACTTGAGGGATTTTGTCAGGTTTGTGTTTGCATACATTGAGCGTAATATTCGTATCTTTGGTGTGGCCAGGGACGTGATTATTGACTACAGACAATGTGGAATAGTTTAAGTGTTGCTAATCATATTGTTGAAGAAATGCAAAGGTTTGTGTAAAGTCTACCTGTATTTAAATAATCAATTTTGTGAATGTAGTAAATTAAAAGTTTATGGTTTCTTTCACTTTAACACCGGTTAAGGCTTGTTGACCAAACCCCTTCTGATCAATCAATTTCTGTAGAAACATATGGCAGTAGTGGTATCAGTAGTTGTGACCACGCATTGCACTCTGCATGGATCGCAGTATTCTTTTTAATTATTTTAGCATGTTGTTGGTCATGCAGTTGCAGCTGCAAGACGAGGTATAATGTCTGTTGCTTATAGGAACATTGCAGTATAGTTTTTCGGAGAAGTTAAAAAATATTTTAAAACTCGCAGTCAGATAATAGAGAACTGCTACATTTGTCCTGTACCCATTCCTGCTGAGCAATTTTGCATCTCCCACCAATCTCTTTTCTTAGACGTTTGTATTCCCTTACGCTTACTTCATTTACTCCACCTCGTTCTATCAATTAAATACAATGTCTCCTGTGTTATGCAAGGATTTCTAGTACGCCTTGGCTTTTTAACTATTTGATTCTCTGCTGGCTTCCACTTCTCAAAGGCTCCAATTTGTCTTCTACTGTATTCCATTCTACTATTCTAGTCAACCGTTGCCGAATGCTCCCTTTGGTACTACCAAGGAGCTCTGGTTTTTTCAACTCATCCAGGTCCCATTTACTTAATTTCCTACATTTTCGTAATTTCCTACCCTTTCGTAATTTTCTCACTTTTAATCTACAGTTCATAACCGATAAATTCTGATCGATTCTGCATCTTCCCCTGGAAATGTCTTACAATTTAAAATCTGGTTCAGAAATCTCCGTCTTACCATTATATAATCAATCAGAAACATTCCAGTGTCTCTGCGTATGTTGTTGTTGTTGTGGTCTTCAGTCCTGAGACTGGTTTGATGCAGCTCTCCATGCTACTCTATCCTGTGCAAGCTTCTTCATCTCCCAGTGCTTACTGCAACCTACATCCTTCTGAATCTGCTTAGTGTATTCATCTCTTGGTCTCCCTCTGCGAGTTTTACCCTCCACGCTGCCCTCCAATGCTTAATTTGTGATCCCTTGATGCCTCAGAACATGTCCTACCAACCGGTCCCTTCTTCTTGTCAAGTCTCTGGGTATACAATTTTCTTTCATGGTTCTTAAACAAAGTGTTGGCAACGATTAAATTATGCTCTGCTCAAAATACTATCAGGTAGCTTCCTCTTCCATTCCTTTCCTTCAGTCCATATTCACTATTTTTTCTTCTCTTTTTTTCCTTCTATTGAATTCCAAATCCCCATCACAAAAAAATTTTCATCTTCTCTAAAAAATGGTTCAAATGGCTCTGAGCACTGTGGGACTCAACTGCTGTGGTCATAAGTCCCCTAGAACTTAGAACTACTTAAACCTAACTAACCTAAGGACATCACACACATCCATGCCCGAGGCAGGATTCGAACCTGCGACCGTAGCGCTCGTGCGGTTCCAGACTGTAGCGCCTTTAACCGCTCGGCCACTCCGGCCGGCCATCTTCTCTAACTACCTGAATAATTTATTTTATCTCTTCATACATTTCTTCAGTCTCTTCAACATCTGCGTAGCTAGTTAACAAATTAACTTGTGCTACTGCGTTAAGTGTGGGTTTCGTGACTATCTTAGCTACGATAATGCGATCACTATACTGTTCATAGTAGCTTACCTCCATTCCGCTTTTCTTATGCATTATTAAACCCACACCTCTATTATCCCTAATTGATTTCGTAGTTATAACTCTGTATTCATCTAACCGGAAGTCCTGTTCCTACTGCCACCGAACTTCACTAATTCCCATGTTATCTAGCTTCAACCTAATCGTTTCCATTTTTAAACTTTCTAGTCTATCTGCGCGGTTAAGGTATCTAACATTCCATGCTCCGATCCGTAGACCGCTAATTTGTTTCTCCCCTTGACGACATACTCCTGAGTAGTATTTGCCTAGAGATCCGAATGGTGGACTATTTTACACAGGGAATATGGTCTACGAGTAGCGTCTTTGATTAGTCATCAAATCGTCTTTGGTCCCAGGCTCGTATCATCAGAATTGGCGATCCAAGACTTCCAGCATAAGACGTCACTCTCTTCAAGCCAACAACCTTCTCATAGAGATCGGAGGAGCGGACAAAGGTCCAGGGCACTTCCTTCCCCTTGGGAAGGCGGAAGAATCAGCAATGATCAACTGCATCAAGATACAGAAGGCAATGGAAATCGTTGCGTTAAAGAGACATAATATGCTTCCACTCGGATCTCGGGAAGAGGACTGCCAAGGGGTAGGAGACCATGAGAAAAACACTGAATACTTAACAAAAGGGTAACGTTCTACGAGTCGGTGGGATGAATTTCAGAAGTTTGAAGTGGTAGGGAAGCTAGAAAATCTGAAAAGACAAATGCTAAGGCTCAACCTACGTCAAGTAATTCAAGTAGAAGAAATACGAGGATTTCTGGCCAGACGAGTGTCAGATAGCAACGGCAGCACAAAATGGTACGACGGGTGTAGGATTCGTTATGAATAGGAAGGTAGGACAGAGAGTGAGTTACTGTGAAGAATTCAGTGATATGGTTGTTCTCATCAGAATCCACAGCAAATCATCAATGACAACGATAGTTCAGATGTATATGCCGAAGCCGGCCTCTGTGGCCGAGCGGTTCTGGGCGCTTCAGTCCGGAACCGCGCGATTGCTATGGTCGCAGATTCGAATTCTGCCTCGGGCATGGATGTATGTGATGTCCTTAGGTTAGATAGGTTTAAGTAATTCTAAGTTCTAGAGGACTGACGACCTCAGATGTTAAGTCCTATAGTGCTCAAAGCCATTTGAACCATTTGTATATGCCGACGTTGCTGTCAGAGAATAAGAGACAGAGAAAGTATATGAGGATATTGAACGAGTAATTTATTACATAAGGAGAGATGAAAATCTATTAGTCGTGGGGGACTGGAATGCGTTTATAGGGGAAGGAATAAAAGGAACGGTTATGGGAGAATATGAGCTTGATAGAAGGAATGAGAGAGGAGAAAGTCTAACTGAGTTGTGCAATAAATTTCAGCTGATAATAGACAATACTCCGTTTGAGAATCACAAGAGGAGGAGATGCACTTGAAAAAGACCAGGAGATACGGGAAGATTTTACTTGGATTACATCATGGTCAGGAAGAGATTTCTAAACCAGATATTGGATTGTAAAGCGTACCCAGGATCAAATCTAGGCTCAGATTACAATTTGGTATATTGAAGTACAAGAGGTTGGTTAGGAAGAAGAAATGAAGAGGGATCCTTGAAATTCTCTGAGGCTACAGATACTACGAAAAGCAGGTCAGTTGACGAGGAATGGACATCTCTAAAAAGGGCAATCGCGGAACTTAGAACGAAAAACATAGGTACAAAGAAGGGAAGTACGAAGAAATCGTGGGTAAAAGAAGTACTTCAGTTGACTGATGAGAGAAGCAAGTATAAAAATGTTCAAAAAATTGAGAAAATCAGAAATACAAGTCGCTTAGGAAGTGCAGGAAAGCTAAGGTAAAATGGCTACATGCAAAATGTGAAGAAATCGAAAAAGAAAAGACTGTCGTAATGACTGACACTGAAGACAGAAAAGCTGAAACAATCTTCCGTGAAATTAAAAGCAAGGGTGGTAACATTAAGAGTGTAACAGGACTTCCACTCAAATGCAGAGAGGAGAGTAGACGGGCGGAAAGAGTAAATTGAAGGTCTCTACGAGAGCGAGATTTGTCCGATGGCGTGATAGAAGAAGGAAAAAGGAAACGATAGAGAGATAGATGATCCAGTCTTACAATTTAAAAGAGCTTTCGAAGACTTAAGATCAGATAACGCAGAAGTGATAGATAGTATTCCATGAGAATTTCTAAGGTCCTTGGGGGAAGTGGCAACAAATGAATATTCACGTCGTTGTGGCGATATACCATCTGCCTTTCAGGAAAGCATGATCCAAACAATTCCGAAAACTGGAAGAGCCGACAAGTGCGAGAATCATCGCACAATCAGCGTAACAGTTCATGCATCCAAGTTGCTAACAAAAACAATATACAGTAGAATGGAAAAGAAAATTGTGGATGTGTTACATGACGATTAGTTCAGTTTTAGGAAAGGTAAAGGCACCAGAGAAGCAATTCTGACATTTCGGATGATAATGGAAGCAACGCTAAGGAAATATCAAGACACGTTCACAGGATTTGTCGACCTGCAAAAAGCGTTCGACACTGTAAAATGGGGCAAGATATTCGAAATTTTAAAACAATAGGGGTAAGATGTAGGGTAAGGCGGACAATATACAACAAGTACAGAAGCTAGGAGGAAATAATAAGAGGGGAAGACCAAGAACGAAATGCTCGGATTAAAGAGGGTGTAAGACAGTGATGTAGTCTTTCCCCACTATCATACAATCTATATAGCGAAGAAGCAATGACGGAAATAAAGGAAAGGGTTAAGAGTGGAATTAAAATTAAAGGTGAAAGGATATCAGTGATAACATTTAGTTACGACATTGTGATCTTCAGTGAAAGTGAAGAAAAATTATAGGATCTATTGAATGAAATGAACCGTCTAATGAGTACAGAATGTAGTCTGAGAGTAAATGGAAGAAAGACGAAGGTAATTTGAAGAAGCAGAAATGAAAACAAGGAGAAATTTAACATCAGGATTGATGGTCACGAAGCAGATGCAGTTAAGGAATCCTGCTACCTAGGCAGCAAAATAACCCATGACGGACGGAGCAAGCAGACTAGCACTTGCAAAAAGGGCATTCTGGTCAAGAGATATAGCCTAGTATCAAACATAGTCCGTAATTTGGGTAGGAAATTTCTGAGAATGGACGTTTGCAGTACATCGTTACCTGGTAATGAAACATGGATTACGGGAAAACCGAGACAGAAAAGAATCAAAGCGGTTGCGATGTGATGCTACAAAACATAGGTACAAAGAAGGGAAGTACGAAGAAGTCGTCGGTAAAAGAAGTACTTCAGTTGATTGATGAGAGAAGCAAGTATAAAAATGTTCCAAAAATTGAGAAAAGCAGAAATGCTATAAATACAATAAATCGACTGTTAAGGTAAGGTAAGCCGGCCGCTGTGGCAGAGCGGCTCTAGGCTCTTCAGTCCGGAACCACGCTGCCGCTACGGTCGCAGGTTCGAATCCTGCCTCGGGCATGGATGTGTGTGATGTACTTAGGTTAGTTAAGTTTAGGTAGATCTAAGCCTAAGGGACTAATGATCTCACATGTTGAGTCCCATAGTGCTTAGAACCATCTGAACCGTTTTTTAAGGTAAGGTAATGAATGAGGAGCTTCACCGCAGAATCGACAAGGAAAGGAATAAATAGAAAACACAGACAAGATGAAGGGAAAGGACGGTAGGACATCTGTTGAGACATCGTGGAATAAATTTCCGTGGTAGTAGAGGGAGCTGCAGAGGGTAACGTCTGTAGAGGAAGACAGAGACTGGAGTACATCCAGCGAGTAATTGAAGACATACGTAGGTTACAAGTGCTGCCCTGAGGTGAAGAAGTTGACACAGGTAAGGTATTCGTGGCGGGCTGCATCAAACCAGTCAGAAGGTTGATGGAAAAAAAAAGTTACTCACAGGGATGCCACAATCATTTAACCATACAGTAGAGCCGCCTGCCCTCCGGAAAAATTACAGCTGTAGTTTTCCCTTACTCTCAACCGTTAATTAAAACATAGATAAAGATACACCTTTAACTCTCTTAATACATTGTGTAGACAACGTCCAGTTTCACTTTCGTAATCCTATGTCCAAACGGAAACGTTTGATATATGTTACATCGCAATAACACTCTCTTTGATTTTTGTTTTGGCATATTTCCAGAGATTTTTGTTTTTGAATATTTTTAGTCCTTGTAGACCCTCTTTCAGGCCGATACAAGCAATTTGTTATCAACACCATTTGCATGGGAACAGCCGTATATGCATTTAGATGAACTGAAAATCTGTGTTACTGGCCATCAGCATAGCTTACAACTACATGAGACGTAATTTGTTAAGTAAGACACATCGTAATTCTGAGGTTCAGCTTTTTTCACCCCATGGGAAAACGTCACAAGCCACCAGAATAAAGGAGGCAGTCTCAGTTGAAGATTCTCACTTGTGGGGAGTCTTAGAATATCGACAGGTGTAGCAGACACTTTGATAGCTATAGATGTGCATAATTTTCTGGTGGCGCTGTGTTGTGTTTGCGTCTTGTGGAGGTGGCCACACTGATGCAGCTGATAGTTCAGTGATTCTCACTTGTTCCGTTGTTTACCCCAGAGAGTCGAATAAACAACATAACAGAAAGTTTTTGTTCGTTACTTGTTAAGATAAAAAGTACGTCAAACAAAACTTGGACAACCAATGGCACATGATAAAAATGTCCACAGGTATGGTGGACCCGGGCTTCTACATTATTAGTGAGTGATATTCATATCGAATCTCCAGCCGGAACATAACGTCTTTTTGACACAACATTTCGGCTGTCCGCCTGGCCCCCACCGCACTAACTCGCCGGAACCGAAGTGACACCGCACATGCGGCTCCTTTATACACCGCCTGCAGGTCAACCGCGCGTGTGCGAACGTAACTGCTCGGTAGCGCAAAACACAACAGCGCACCGGTAGTCAAAACTCGCCGCACCGATATATCGATATCAAACACTGTTGACACTTTTTGATGACCAAAGCAAAGACCGTTGTTTTCTAATGTCAAACAAAACAGGGTTCCAACTATTACTTAAAGGATACCCCTTACCTCTGTCTATTTCTGTTTTGATGTGTTTTTACCAGAGTTCCTCTTGAAGATTCTATGTAGTTAACCAGTGAAAAATTGGACGAAGAAACAGCTAAGCTGAGCCGACACGTGTGACGCAGATGTATTTTTTTTTATTTAATGACAAGTACTTTGAACAAACTGACGGAGTGGCTATGGGGAGGCCATTATTCGTGTAACCTCCCCCTTTCTAATCGGACTACTGGATTGTGATATAACTGACCGTGATCGCATATGCGTAATGAAATTTTACAGTGAGTAAGGCCATCGCTACCGAAGGAAAATAACGCCGGTTGGTTGGAAGAAGGTGTCCAATAGATTCTACTGAAGGAAGAATCTATTTTAAACTTAGGCTAAATACTAATGACAATTTCGAAATGAGCGGAGTATAGTGCAACCGCTCACCGACCGCACCACGTAATATTTACTACAAAATCACTGATAACACAAAGAAAACATTGATTAGCGAAAAAGAAGGATAATTAAATGGTCGACAGCCCGCTAGGGCAATGAATTTCCAGAATCTTGAGAAAGGTAATGGCAAAGAAATTTAAGCAAATCACTGGCGTGGCAACAGAAGGTTGTCACGATTTTCGACAGCACAACAGTTCACGAGAAAGTAAATGAATCAGAAAGCACTGAGTTTGCAGTTACTTATTCTGAAATACTAAATTTTGAAAGTAACAAATGGAAGTACTGGTTAAATGAAAAACTGGCTTAAGTTAAACACTGTCATGTAAAAAATTACTTTCAGTAACCTCAGTGCAACGTAACGAAAAATTTAGAAAAAGGCAAGTTACCAGTATTGAAGGACTGAACTGAATTTACTTTAAGCAAATGAGCAATTGGTTTTACTTTTAAATAACAACACAAAATACATACCAAGTTAGCAGAAGTCACTCGATAAGCTAAATACAAAATTAATGAAATTGCGCACTCATATTTTGTGCTGTATCTTTAGTTATTAGTTTTCCCAGTGAAATTTTACTTTACTTTAAATAGCCTCTGTTACACATTACAAAAATGAACAGTTACTGTGGCAGAAAGTTTAAACTGAAACTTCAGTTCAGCGAACATATTAACTCGCAGTAAATAGTTAACTACTTTTCATATTCTTGCGACACTCGGTGACTGCGTGAAAAGGGAAGGGCCTCTGCTTGGTAATAATATCTGACGACAATGACAGCACAGGTGAGCCACAAATTTTAACTATTGCAAATTATTATTCAAGCTATTCATACTTCGTGGAAGAAATGTTGCTGGGAATTGCATTTATAATTTTTCGCTTAACAGTCTTACGATGTTGCAGCAGTGTGGACGACAATGCTAAACTGCCGTTGTTGTTTCTGCTGCTGTTCGATGAGAACCCAGAGTCGTCTCCAGAGCCACGGGTAATTATGGGACAGGCAGTAGTTGGAACTGCAGCTTTCTCCGCCTGTACATTCCTGCCATGCACTCAACACTCGCGGATTAACAAATCAGGCGCGTCTACACTGACGCGAGCATAGCTGCACAAAGCTGCTGTGGGAGCGCCCAACAAACACTTCCGCACTCTTTCATGACTCAAGCTGCTCTGCCTACTCTCTGCGCGCAACGCCACAGAGACTCCCATACGCAAAGATAGACAACGGCACAGCTTCTACCTTTGTCGTTACATGTAAATAAAGTTCCCTTGGCTATTACTCAGTAATTTACAATATTTTCATTATAATTACAAACAATTATATACAGTCAAAAATAAATACACTAGTACATCGATTATGTATTAAACATGGTTTCTGTAATACAGCTTACAGCTTCAGAATCAAAAGCACAGTGCAAGTTATCAACGGATATTAAACGGAGAAAATTTTGGTTTTCCAGAAGGTATTTTATCTGCTTTTTCGGCATTACAGTCACCGGTTTCGTTTACGAAAGATTTTGAGGACACGGCACTGAAAATGACTTTCTTAAAACCAGCTTGTTTTTGGAGATACGTCGACGATACATTTATGGCATGGCCACGAGTGAGAGCTGCTCTGGATAGTTTCCTAGCTCAATTTGATTGTCTGCGTCCCAATATTAAGTTCGCGATAGAAGTTGAAAAGGAGGGAAAACTTCCGTTTTTAGATGTCTTATCTACAGTAGGGATGATGGGACGTTGAGACCCAATGTTTATCGAAAGCCCACGCATACGGTCCGATATCTTCATGCATCAAGTTGTCAGCCACCGTACCAACGCAAAGGGCCTCTACGTACATTGGTAAAAAGATCTAATGCCATTTCAGATGCAAATAGATAGACCCAAGAACGGGATTATTTAAATGCAATGTTCAAGCAGAGCAGTTATACCGGCAATCAGATCTGTCGTGCCCTTCAGATTGGACTTTCGCAGGAACCAATAGACGATACAATCAAATCGCTGGCGTTCCTACCTTTCGCGGAAAACACATATTCAAAAATAGGAAGAATTTTGAAGAGATCTGATGTTAAAAATGGATTCCGCCTGCCATCTACGATCAGGGCGCTGTTTGGTTCGGTGAAGCGTGATCTGGGTTTCAGGAAGCCGGGTGTCTACAAAACTCTCTGCCTTTGCAGGAAAGCCTATATTGGATAAACGATTCGTACGGTCCAGGATCGATGCGAGGAGCACCATCGACATACGCGTTTCTTTCAGCCAGAATACTCTGCGGTTGTGGAACATTGGCTAACTGAAGGACATAAAATGTTGTATGATAAGACACAAGTGGTTGCCCCTGCATAGAGTTACTGGGACTATGTAGTGGAAGAAGTTACTGAAATCCGGCTATCTGACAATATTATAAACAGAGGTGAGGGGTATCCTTTAAGTAAGAGTTGGAACTTTGTTTTGTTTGACATTAAAAAACTACGGTCCTTGTTTTGGTCATTAAAGGTGTCAACAATGTCTGATATCGATTTATCGCTTCCGCGAATTCGCGAGTTTACGCCTCCGTGCGCTGTCTTGCTTTACGCTATAGGGCAGTTACGTTTGCGCACGCGCGATGGACCTGTCGGTAGTGTATAGAGGAGCCGCCACTGCGGTTTTGTTTCAGTTCTGGCAAGTTAGTGCGAGGATTTACTCACCTGAGGATGGCGCCCAGGTGAACCTCCCAAATATTGTGTCAAGATGACGTTTTGTTCCGACTGGAGACCCGATATGAATATCATCATTTACTACGCTGGAAAAGTTTACGGAGCCACATTATTAGTGATTGCTCGTATTAATGACATATCACACAAACAGTGATTGATCTGAAGTTGTATGAAGTCGTTTGTGTATGCAACTACAGTAGAAATTGTATGGTAGGGTACTATATCCCCTAGTCTGCGAAATTCCACAACAAACAGGAATTTTTAAGAGTGCAGCAAAATTGCACTCGCCATTGTAATACCTGCACAGAGACTGGAAATAATCACTTTCAATATTTTTATGACTTCACTCCCTTAAATGCTATAATCCCCATTTGCGGATTTGTCTTTGTAAGTGAAATTTTGTTTTTGTAATTACGTTGGCAGCAGTGGTTCCTATTTTGCATTGTTTTGTAGACCTATGTCAAGCTTGTGCATTGATTGTTAGTCAGTTGATTGTTAGTCAGTTGTTGTTAAAAGAGTGTACTGCATAGTATTATTTGCATGAAGAAGAAAGGTTTTTCGGTGTTACAAAAGTTGAACATTTTCAAAAAATATAAGCTACATTATTACGTAAGTAATTTCGAGCACCTTTAAATGGCGTGTCCTGTAATGCTTTTAGAAGATATTTATCGGTTGTTTATTTTCAAGCCTTATTTTATTTTCTAATGAGGACTTTCTGAATTTCAATACCCATTTGGGGCTCTTGGTAGGTTCCGCCTAAAACAACATTTTGTTTTTCTTTTATCCCAGGGCACAATGAGTCGCTATAAAGCACTTTCTATAGAAGAAATTGACGACATTGTAAAAGACCCCAATTTCATGGCTTCTTCTTATGATGAGGGTGAAGTGAATCAGGCCATTGACACTGGTGAGCTCCCTACAGATCAAGTAGACGAGATGTCTGACTGTGATGGTATTAACGAAAACATATTGGAAGATATTCTTCCAGCCGATGTGTCAGGTACCTTGGGAGTACATGCCAATAAACCGAGCAACAGTCACGGTTTTGATCCAAAATTTCTTAAGTGTACTGCTCTTCAAAAAATGGTTCAAATGGCTCTAAGCGCTATGGGACTTAACATCTGAGGTCATCAGTCCCCTAGACTTACAACTACTTAAACCTAACTAACCTAAGGACTTCACACACATCCATGCCCAAGGCAGGATTCGAACCTGCGACCGTAGCAGCAGCGCGGTTCCGGACAAAAGCGGCCAGAACCACTCGTATTGGAATGAAGGTGATGATTTTCATATGAAGTGTGTACGACAGTGCATGAGCCGCATGAGCTATCTGGTAATCAAGCGCCAGCTTCACTTCAATGATAAACCACATCTGAACGAAGTCCCAGCTGGCGAAAGGGATAGCCGTTTCAGAATTCTTCCTCTGTTGGTCTTGCTGAATAATAATTTTATGATAATTCAAGTTTTTTTCTAATCTGCAGAGCGCTGATGAGGAAATATTTCGATATTATGGATACCGATATGAAAAACAACCCATTCGCGAGAAACCAGTGAGATTCAGACTCAGAAAGTCGGTCATGTACCGTTCCCGTTCGCAATGCCTCACGAATGAAAATATTCCATCACTCCAATTCATAAGGATGGTGACGAGGCCATATCGTGCTCAACTACCCAACGCTTCTAATGCAGAAATGCCAGAACGTCCATCACACCACTTCACGTGTTCGAACCGAACTCGGGATTTCTCGAATTGGTAACGCGACAGAACGCACGACATTGGGAATTGAAAGAAAATATGGCATTTTCAATAGAAATGCTAGGAAGCACTGCCTTGTGTGCTATGGGGACTCCATACTGAATGCTTTGTTGTCTGACACAAAAAAAAAATGAAAGTAAATGTAAAAAGAGAGGGACATGTGATGGGATCCCCATTTGGGATCGACTAAAATGTAGCGATTATTTCGAGTTTCCTTTTTTAATTTACATTCCTTTTCCCAGTCTCTATGTCAATAAGGCAACTGAGATATAAATGCAGAATGAAGAAAAAAATATTGGGAGTTAATGGGTTAAGATGCAGATGTGAGACGTAAGTTCATTACGTCCATCATATTCATTCCCGAACTTTATTTCTTTATACCAAACACTCGGTTTTGATCTTCTGCCGTTTGTGTAGTTTTGGCCTTCAACGTTTCGGACACCGTGTATTCCCCGAATGGCTACATTTTGCTTCACGCAAGTGATAAATCAATCCACTTTTGCAATAAAATCTCTCACATGTGTACAGATCTGTCGTATCAGATCGACGCTGCGAATGCTGCAAAACGACAAAAAGCAATTGAAAAGTGCAGGCAAACAATGAAAACTTGATAAGCCATGTTTTTGATACAGAAATCGTGTAATGCACGGATTAAAAAGTGAAACGCTTTTGCTTTATTGGAGCGGTACGCTTGTGCCCGTATTAAAACTCCGGGGAGCACGCCACAGAGACGGAAATGAACCGCAGCAATCGGCTGTCTGTCGGAGGCGCTTTTTATGTGTGTGACGGACCAGGCTGAATGCCGTGGCCGATGTTGTTTATACGCTCAATATTCAAAATCTTGAAAAAATTTTATACTGCTACCAGTGGCCCCACAAAAGACGCACACACGTGGCCGAAAATTAAGGACTCAATGCCGGATGCTCTAAAATGTTACTCATACTGAGTTTATGACAACTCAGATATCAGCTCCCACTCACAAAAAAGTCGTTTATAAATTCAGTTCTAAATATTTGTTCCCTTAATAACGTAGCTGTGTTTTGTACGTTTCCTGTCAGTTAGCAAAGAAGGCTCAAATGAATACAGATGAGACTCTGGGAACCATTAGGGTCTGAAGAACACCGTCATGACTTTGGGACTACAGCATCTACGCATGCTCCTGACCTGTTTATCTTATGGTGAACCTGTTTTATATAATCTGTAGGACCACACTGTATGCATGAACATTCAGGAAAAGCAGTCTCGCCAGTTATCAGACATTCATTCCAATATGGGCCTAAAGCACAAAGTACAGTTTTGTTGCTCTGTGCTGATCTGTTGTTACCTAGGTCTGGAGACATAATTTAGTGCCTACATCAGCTAAGCAGTAGTTGTACGCTATAATCAGAGGTACAGCCAATCGACAGTTTTATCTGAGCCTCAAGACACAGATTGTATTTAATAAAAATGATGATAACCAACACCATCAAGTATCGTAATAGATTATAATCGTATTTGTCATGCATTTAGTCTCTGTTCTTTATATTTTCATTCTAATTTCACATTAATTACAAACTTAACAAATGTCGATAGACACTATGTCACTAGTCTAGGTATGGAAACCTTATGAAGATGAAGTACACTGACGAAAAAACAAAAATCGCATCACGAAGAAGGAATAGTGCGATATAAACGAAAGTCGGTAGGCGTGTTTCTACGTCGGCAAGATGATGCCTACTAAAATTTCTCTCTTGTCGCGGAAGAGTGTCTCTTGTAGCGCTACTAATGACCATTCCACTCTCAAACAGAGCGAGGGAAAAGCGAACAGCGAAGTCTTTGCGTGCGATCTCTGATTTCTCTTATTTTATTACGACGATCATTCCTCCCTGTGTAGGTGAACCCCAAAAACATATTTTTGCATTCGGAGGAGAACGTTTGTGGTTGAAATTTCATAAGAAAATCCAACCGCAACGAAGAACGTCTTTGTTTTAATGTTTGACACTCCAGTTCGCGTATCCGACCCGTGGCACTCTCTCCCCTATTTTGTGATAATTCAAAACGACCTGACCCTCTTTGAACTTTTTCGATGCCTTCTGTTAATCCCATCTAAAACGGATGTCACACTGCAGAAGAGGACGGACAAGCGTGGTGAAGGCAGTCCCTTTAATACTCGTAGACTTATTGCTTTTTCTAAGTGTTTTGCCAATAAATCGCAGTCTTTGGTTCGCTTTCCCCACAACATTATCTACGCGATCGTTCCAGTGTACGCATAATTGTAATCCCTAAGTGTTTAGTTGACTTCACAGCCTTTAGATATGGGCGATTTGTCGTGTAACCGAAATTTTACGTATTCCTTTTTTGTACACTTGTGGATGACTACATACTTTTCATTATTTAGTGTCACCTGGCAATTATCTTCTACAATGAAACAACAAATTAGAGATAATGTAAATAACATTTTCTCTCAGTGTTTCACACTAGACCAAATTCGATCTTACAGAAGGTAGTTTACCATGCTAATTACAGCAGTCACATTCGTAGGAACCGCTCGAATGTGCGACCATTAGCCTGTATACACAGACTTGGATCACTGATTGTAGTGCCCGTTCGAACATTCCTTGAATGTCCGCAATGTCCAGTAGCAATGGCAGTGCTAGCGACGAGGTCTTCTTCTGTTCCATAACGGTTTCATACACCAGCTGCTTCATACACCCACAGGGTAAGAAATCCAGGCTGGCCGTTGTGGCTGAGAGGTTCTAGGCGCTTCAGTCTGGAACCGTGCGACCGCTACGGTCGCAGATTAGAATCCTGCCTCGGGCATGGATGTGTGTGATGTCCATAGGTTAGTTAGGTTTAAGTAGTTCTAAGTTCTAGGGGACTGGTGATGACCTCAGATGTTAAGTCCCATATTGCTCAGAGCCATTTGAACCAACCAGGCAACGCCACGTAGAAGACAAGTTGGGGATGGGCCAGGCCGCAGGACCACCTCGGCCGATGCGATTCCCAAAGGTGGCCCTCAAATGGTTCCTCACAACAATGCTGAAATAGGTTAGCGCCCCATCGTGCTGGAAGTACATACTTTGTCCATCAGTCAGAGGTACATCTATCAGCTCTGGAACATATGCTCCACGAAGATGCGATATCCCCGTCCGTTGACGTGGATTATCACCGACAATGCTGGCCCACACATTAACACGGAATCGCTGTTGATGAGCACATGGTCGAATACCTTGTGGATTCAAATGTGCCCGAAGAGGCGAATTGTGGACATTTCTGTCAGTACAAATTTCCAGCCACCGACACCGACACAACAGCTTGCATCAGCACCAATAACAAAACGTTCCCTAACATTACAAGGTGACTCCAGAGACCATATGCTCCCTGTCGAAATACATTTGTTTTGATGTTCCCTACCTCCTGCAATAATGTGAACGAACAGTTTCAGGATACCCGGTATACATTAGTTTGTTTTGAAGTGAATTGTCAGGTAACCTTCTGGTTATAGCTAGTGTCCATAAATTTAAACATTAGCCCGTAGTACGAGAGAAAAACTTTGTGTTCGAATAATTTCAGTTAAAGCTGAAAGCCACAATCTCTAAAAAGCCAACGATAGTTCTGTGCGTACTTTTGTTTTCTGTCAGGAGGGCAGTAGTGATACTAGTGACAAGTGGATGTTTCATTCTGTTTATTTCCTTGCACGAGTGACTTGCAGGTCGGAATGCCACTTGCACTAAAGGAATCGTGATTGAAATCATTTTCTGATGTTCAGTAGAACAAAATATTTGGTGAATCTCTGAGATCTATCCTAGAGAGATGAATATGGATCTGCCGTGTAGGAGATCTACCGTTTTCGACCTGTCGAGGAAAAGGCTTTGCTTTCAGTGAGATTTATTTTGTGTGTTATTGTGATCTTTATCCGAAGACTGGTGTGATTAAGCGCTTCATGTTAGTCCATGCTGTGCAAGACTCCCATCTCTCTATAATTACTGTACACACACAATTCTTTGCCTGGCGCTATTACTTTTACTCTCCACACGACCTCCATTAGGTACCTGACGATTGCTTGATGCTTCAGGACGAGTCCTATCAACCGATCGCTCCTTTTAGTCAATTTGTAGTGTGTTTCCCTTCTCCGTAATTCGATTCGGTTCCTCCTCATTAGTTATTCCATCTACCCATTCTCCTGTAACACTATATTTCAAAACCTTCTATTCCTTTGTTAACTGAACTATTTCTCGTCCATGTTGGATCGTATCTGTTAGCAGTGAGTAAGCCATCGTGGCAGGACGGCCTGAACGACTTGCATCTGTTACTGAGAGAGGGGAGGGGGGGATGGGGAGCTGTAAGAAAGAGAATTATTCCTGCAATGGAAAATTGACTGGAACGCTGTCTTTCATTTGAATAAAAGGTTTGCACGACGGAACTGTCAAAGAAACATGTCGTTCATGTATAAGTGTGGCTGACGACCCTGGTTAACCCATACTCAAAGAGTGACATAGGTTACTAACTACCAAAAAGGAAGCCAGAGGAATTTATCTAGTGCCCATTCATTTCACAAAGACTTTGTTATGTTTAGTTTTTCCCTAAGCCCGTAGACACATGTGGAAAACCAAAACGTAACAAACGTCTTCATTGAAAATTAACAAAACGCACACTAGCATTAAACTGTCTCAGTTATACTAATACAAATGTGATTGGCCCGCTAGGTGCTGCGAAACCTAGTACAAAAGAGATGTTACTTACAGAGATCACAACTGAATTGACTCGAAACGATCTGGCAGCAATAATTGCTTTACCCATCGAACAAGGACAGGTAGTGCTCAGGCTCGCGATGAAACTAATACGTGCATTTTGTAAGTTAACGAGCACAATATAAAGAAATGTAACGTATTGTGCACAAGCAGGCAGAAAAACTAATTATAGCGTTGTATGATTACACTATTGCGGAACAACCACTGGAAGCAGTCATATCCATAAAATTTAGGTGTATGTGTACAGAGCGATTTGAAGTCGAAAGAGCACATAAAACTACGAGGGTGAGTCAAATTAAAACCATAAATTTGTAATAACAAATCGAAATTTCGCGCCGTTATCCTGTAAGTTGGTAAGCGTGCTACAAACAGCGTGCAGAATGGCCTGTAGGTGGCAGCACAGTGCAGATGCACACATACCGTCGCAGTATCAGTATAAAGATGGCCGCCCCACTTGCGACTTCCACCAGGGAAGAACAGCGTTCTGTTATTCGGTTTTTGCGTAGTGAAGGTGTGAAACCTATTGAAATACATCGACGAATGAAGGTTCAGTACGGTGATGCATGTTTGACACAGCAGCAGGTCTACAAATGGAGTAGGAAGTTAGCAAATGTTGTGACTTCAGTAGAAGATGCTCCTCGTCCAGGTCAGGCACAACGAATTGTGACTTCACAGAACATTGCAGCAGTTGAAGACATAGTGAAGGACAACCGCTGAGTTACACTGAATTACATTGCAGCATGTCTACAGATTAGTCATGGGTCAGCACACCACATTGTACATGATGTGCTCCAGTTTCACGAAGTGTCTGCAAGATGGGTCCCACGGCAACTGACTCCTGAAATGAGAGAACGACGTGTCGATGTTTGTGAAGAACTTCTTCGGCGATTTGAACGAGAAGGTGATGGCTTCCTTGCAAGAACCGTTACTGGGGACGAAACCTAGGTTCACTTTCACCAACCGCAGACGAAGAGAGCGAGCAAGGAATGGCGCCAGTCCTCATCACGAAATCCAAAGAAGTTTCGAACAGAACCATCAGCAGGGAAGGTTATGCTGACTCTCTTTTGGGACGAAAAAGGCGTTATTTTCGAGCATTACATGCCTAGAGGGACCACTATCACCAGTGCATCATACACAGATCTCCTAAAAAATCATCTGCGGCCTGAAATCAAATCAAAGCGACGTGGATTGCTGTCAGCAGGTGTCCTTTTGCAACATGACAATCCAAGGCACCACACTGCCTGTACAACAGTTGCAACAATCACATACCTGGATTTTGAGTGTCTTCCTCATCCACCATACTCACCAGACCTTGCCCCAAGTGATTTCCGCATGTCTGAACCACTCAAAGACGCAATGGGAGGAAAGAAGTTCCGTTCCGATGATGAGGTACGCCACGCGGTGCATGAGTGGCTGCGCGGACTACCAACAGAATTTTTTCTAAAGGAATTTATGCACTTTGTAAGCACTGGAGGACTTGCATTGAGAGTAGGGGAGATCATGTTGAAGAGTGATACAGCTTTGTACCACTTCTGCGCAATAAATAATATTTAAAAAAATATTTAAGGTTTTCATTTGATTCACCCTCGTATTTGTAGGTAAGAGAAACGCCAGACAGATTCATTGGAAGAATCATTAGGAACTTAGTCCACCCGCAACAGAGGGAGGTTACAAAATCCTCGGTCGACCTGTACTTGAATACTGCCCGTCGGTTTGGGATCCTTAGCAGATAGTATTGATAGAGTAAATAAAGAAGATCCAAAGAAGAACAGCACGTTTCGGCACAAGTTCACTGAGTGCAAAAGCGTAACTATGACGCTCAACCAACTAAAGTGACAGTCGCTGCGAGAGAGCCATTCTGCATCACCGTGTTCCTTCGTAGATGAGTCAGCCAATACGTTCCATCGTACTACATATATCGGGAGAAAAGACCATGAAGGTGAATTACATAGATTCGAGCTCACAAGGAGACTTACCAGCAACCGTTCTTTCCACGAACCATTCGCGACTGGAATAGAAAAGAAGGAGGCGTGGTGTAGTGACAGTGGTACACAAGTACAGCACAATCCGCCACATACCGTAAAGTGGCCTCTGGACTGTAGATGCGGATGTAAAAATCAGTCCATTCCTTTACAAAATCAACTGACGAGAAAGAGTGCATCTCTTAATTTCAGTCGGTTTGCGTAGTTTTCCTATTTTTTTATGTCATTCCCTGAAACTACGATATCGTTCCCTAATTGGAGTAACATTTTTTGTTCAATGGTTTACTGCTGCGACGGAGCGGCGGAACATATTTCTTGCAGTCACATGCTAGCCCAGATCCTCAGTTAAGACTTTTTTGTTGGTAACAAAATTTTCTAGTGGATTTTTTTATTACACCCCTTAAAGCCTTGGTTCACCTGAGTCATATTTTAAAATCAAGCTTACATTTTTGCTGAACTTCAGCGTTCAGTATTGGAGGTTGTCAAATAACTTACATAAAATTTTTGACATTTTTACGCTTTCGCATGGCAATTGGGAAAAACGGAGCTTTTATACGATCACCTTGTTGTCCGCCTATTTGTCTGTCTGTCTGTCCGACTGTTTAAGACCCCTTTCCTCACGAACGGATAGAGGCGCCAAATTGAAATTTATGTGAAGTACTAACGTCTAGCCGGCCGCAGTGGCCGAGCGGTTCTAGGCGCTTCAGTCCGGAACCGTGCGACTGCTACGGTTGCAGGTTCGAATCCTGCCTCGGACATGGATGTGTGTGATGTCCTTAGGTTAGGTAGAACTTGTAGTTCTAAGTTGTAGGGAACTGATGACCTCAGATGTTAAGTACGATAGTGCTCAGAGCCATTTGAACATTTGAACTAACGTCTACATTCCCTTCGCCGTGTAAATGGTTTACATTTCCAAGCCAATGCAGTCAAATGATACGGTCATGTATGCCACATATTTTGATATTCGTAGATTGATTCATAAAAATGAAATATCTTCATACGTGTCGGTCCTGGTGATTATGCAGTAAAGCGCACGCCTGGAAGCCGAGATATCGCTGGATCGAATCTCGGTTAGATCTCTGTTTTTTAAGTCTTCGTTTTGATCTATCCATCACTTCTCAACGGCCGGCTGGAGTGGCCGTGCGGTTCTAGGTGCTACAGTCTGGAACCGAGCGTCCGCTGCGGTCGCAGGTTCGAATCCTGCCTCGGGCATGGATGTGCGTGATGTCCTTAGGTTAGTTAGGTTTAATTAGTTCGAACTTCTAGGCGACTGATGACCTCAGAAGTTAAGTCGCATAGTGCTCAGAGCCATTTGAACCATTCGAACTTCTCAACGATATGAGGAGACGCCAGAAACAACACGTGTTTCGGATTCCACGTTGAATTGTAGGTCTCCCTTCGCCTATTGTATAACTGGGGTAGGTTAGAGATACGGAAGTCGCCGATTTGTCGTCCAATAGGAGCCTTGCCCCAGACCACTGAGTCGCATGAAATAATTATTATGTATGTACATGATTAAGTTTGTATGGAACCCTCAAAGTGCAAGTCCTACTCGGGAACGCCGCAACTTCCATCATGGCAACCTCCTACAAGCAGACAAATCTTTCACCTGGGAAATGTTGTGAATCCGAGGAAGATGTTATGTTACAGGAGCCATAGTTGAATACAGTGCGAACCATCTGGAATCATCGCCGAGTATATATACTAGTAAAATTGATCTGAGGCATAGTGAGTCTCAACTGTATTCTGATAAGGATAGAAGCTGGAGTAAAGAGTTAAATTGTGTGCAATGACCGGGAATTGAACACACGTTTCCTGTTAACTTTTATTTTATTTATTTTTATCTTTCATTTCGTTCATCATTGTTCCTTCCTTGCATATGGTGGGGCGGTCGTCAAATGACACACGTTCAAGTTAATTGCCGATCCGTTCAATCAGTTTTTTTATTCTTTTATGACAGAGAGCAGCCATCCCTCTGACCAAATTAGGCAGATGTGTTATCCGCTACACCACCTTGGTACCGTGGCTGGCACTCTTGCGCGGACTACCCTAGTCCAATGCAGTCGCTAAGACAAACTTCAAGGCCGGCCGGTTTGGCCGTGCGGTTCTAGGCGCTACAGTCTGGAACCGGGTGACCGCTACGGTCGCAGGTTCGAATCCTGCTTCGGGCATGAATGTGTGATGTCCTTAGTTAGGTTTAATTAGTTCTAAATTCTAGGTGACTGATGCCTCAGAAGTTAAGTCGCATAGTGCTCAGAGCCATTTGAACCATTTGAACAAACTTCAACTTACACCTTGGACCCCGGCATTACTGACGATTTAAGAAGGAAACGTGGACTGAGGTGTTAAAAAATGGTTGAAATGGCTCTGAGCACTATGGGACACCTGAGGTCATCAGTCCCCTAGACTTAGAACTACTTAAACCTAACTAACCTAAGCACAGCATACACATCCATGCCCGAGACAGGATTCGAACCTGCGACCGCAGCAGCAGCGCAGTCCCGGACTGAAGCGCGTAGAAGCGCTCGGCCATAACGGCCGGCCGAATGAGGTGTGAGTTGAAGTTTCTGTTAGTGAGGGCGCTGGACTAGGATAGCTCGTGCAGGAGTGTCAGCCACGAAGGTGATGCAGGGGCGGCTAGAGCATCAGCCTGAAAGTCGGGAGCCCTATCTTCTAATCTCGTGTTTTCTACTGAAAAACTCGTGCTTGTACTCTTGTTAACTTTATTATTACAGAGATCGCCTAAACGTTTTTTTAAATTGGTCCTGTGCGCAACAGATAACTTACTTGGTCTTTCTGCTGCCACTGCTTGATCTGCTGCATTCCATCATTTAACAAAAACATTAAAAAACCTATTATTCATGCTGAGTTCAATGCATGTGCTGTATGGCAGCTCTTGCTGTTGCTGTGGCTGCTGCTGCTTACTACAACTTCATATAATTCAAGAGAGAGGGTTTGGTCAAATCTAAACCCGATAAATGATAACCCAAACAAGTAATTCCTTTTTTTAAAAACTATATTCTGAAAGCGATTATTTCTCATTCAACTAACAAAACGCTAGAAGCTCTTTGAACAATCGCTTCGTATGTAAATCTGCCTCCAGTTGCATTAAAGCAATATTACAAATTAATCAAACTCTTGGAACAGACTGAAATGCTTCTCAATTAAATACATAGTGAAACAAGTCCCTGACAATTACCAAAGGAATCAATGACAAAAACCAATACTTAATCTATTCGCCTAACAATGGTTTCCCTTAAGAATTCAACTCCTATCATTATCAAAATTACCGTCTGCTGCTACGCACATACACAAGCCCTTTTCTTAGCCAACCTTTAAATCCTAAGAGAGTATTGCCAACTCTCAAGCATAGTAAGCAGGAAACGCGGGTTTAAGTTTAAAAAAAAATGAAGGGATCAAAGATGAAGTTGAACTGCTGCTACATGACGTACACCCTGACCAAATTCAACGAACAATAGTGACCAAAATGATAAAAGAGAAAAAATGTCTCGGCCTTGGCTCAACTTCAGCTTCTGTCGTTATCGATGGCGTTAGAAAAATGGTTGGACAAACTGTATTGACCTGAGGGCAGTTTTATGCTAATAATCAGCGTACCACTGCTAGGGTCAGAGACTTTCGACTTGCCGTCGTAATTGGCTATGTCGAGTTTTACGCCAGGCGCTATCTACCAGTGGACGATCGACGGCCTCTGCAGGCAGCGCGATGGCCGGCGGCCACAAGATGGGTTTCGGCACGCGATGCGGCGCTCCGTTATAGCCGCTGCGCCAATTATAATTACGCTTTATGGAGGCACCAAGTGTTGCGGGCACGCGCCGGTAATGAACTTGTCTCGAACAATTAATATCGCCGGGGCACCCACGCCCCTGGCTGGGGTCGCGTCCGCGGGCCGCCGGGCCGGCTCTGAAATACGCGCTGCGTAATTACCGCCATATGCGCGGGCTCGGCGCGGGCTCCTAATGCCGGCAGACCCTGCCGCAATATGTCCGAGACCAGCCGGCGCGGCGGAGGCGGCCGTGCGGCAGGCCGGCGTTCGTCACGACCAGATAGAGGGGCGTGCCGCGCCAGATGCTAGCGATGCTGACGTGGGGCACGCTGGGGGAGGCCGCCCGCAGCGGATTAAGATAAAGACAACGTCGCGTACCAATAAACAAACAGCCAAGTGCGCTACCGTCACACGGTAGGACTGCAGCTGCTTGGAGCTCGATCTAACAAGGGAACCTCCCCATCGCACCCCCCTCAGATTTAATTATAAGTTGGCACAGTGGATAGGCCTTGAAAAACTGAACACAGATCAATCGAGAAAACAGGAAGAAGTTGTGTGGAAATATGAAAAAAATAAGCAAAATATACAAACTGAGTAGTCCATGGTCAACATAAGCTATACAAGGATAATGTTAGATCAGTAGTGCCGTGGTCTCGTGGTTAGCGTGAACAGCTGAGGAACGAGAGGCCCTTGGTCCAAGTCTTCCCTCGAGTGAAAATTTTACTTTATTTTCGCAAAGTTATGATCTGTCCGTTCGTTCGTTGACGTCTCTGTTCACTGTAATAAGTTTAGTGTCTGTGTTTTGCGACCGCACCGCGAAACCGTGCAATTAGTAGACGAAAGGACGTGCCTCTCCAATGGAAACCGAAATTGATCGCAAGGTCATAGGTCAACCGATTCCTCCACAGGAAAACACATCTGATATATTCTATACGACACTGGTGACGGCATGTGCGTCACATGACAGGAATATGTTGTCGACCCACCTAAATTGTACACTTGGCGAATGGGTAAAAAGATTCTTCTGCCTTGCCCGATTTAGGTTTTCAATGGGAACCGAAAACATTTGATCGCAAGGTCATAGGTCAACCGATTCCTCCACAGGGAAACACATCTGATATATTCTATACGACACTGGTGACGGAATGTGCGTCACATGACAGGAATATGTTGTCGACCCACCTAACTTGTACACTTGGCGAATGGGTAAAAAGATTCTTCTACCTTGCACGATTTAGGTTTTCTTGTCGATGTAATAATCACACCCAAAAAAGTGATCGCATCGGACGGACGGACGGACAGATAATAAACTTTTCACTCGTGGGAAGACTTGAACCAAGGACCTCTCGGTCCGCGGCTGCTCACGCTAACCACGAGACCACGGCGCTCCTGAGCTCAGATTACCCTTGTGTTGCTTATCTTCTCACGGACTACTCAATTTGTATATTTTGCTTATTTTTTTCATAGTTCCATACAACTTCTTCCTGTTTTCTCGATTGATCTGTGTTCAGTTTTTCAAGGCCTATCCACTGTGCCAACTTATAACTAAATCTGAGGGGAGTGCGATGGGGAGGTTCCCTTGTAAGTGTTGGGCGAATTCGTAGTTTTATAGGTCAGCAGTCAATGCCTTTTAGACGTACAACATACACTACTGGCCATTAAAATTGCTACACCACGAATATGACGTGCTAAAGTCGCGAAATTTAACCGACAGGAAGAAGATGTTGTAATATGCAAATGATTAGCTTTTCAGAGCATTCACACAAGGTTGGCGCCGGTGGCGACACCTACAACGTGCTGACATGAGGAAAGTTTCCAACCGATTTCTCATAGACAAACAGCAGTTGACCGGCGTTGTCTGGTGAAACGTTGTTGTGATGTCTCGTGTAAGGAGGAGAAATGCGTACCATCACGTTTCCCACTTTGATAAAGGTCGGATTGTAGCCTACTGCGATTGCGGTTTATCGTATCGCGACATTGCTGCTCGTGTTGGTCGAGATCCAATGACTGTTCGCAGATTATGGAATCAGTGGGTTCAGGAGGGTAATACGGAACGCCGTGATGGATCCCAACAGCTTCGTGTCATTAGCAGTCAAAATGACAGGCATCTTATCCGCATGACTGTAACGGATCGTGCACCCACGTCTCGATCCATGAGTCAACAGACGGAGACGTTTTCAAGACAACAACCATCTGCACGAACAGTTCAACGACGTTTGCAGCAGCATGGACTATCAGCTCGGAGACCGTGGCTGTGGTTACCCTTGACACTGCATCACAGACAGGAGCGTCTGCGATGGTGTACTCAACGACGAACCTGGGTGCACGAATGGGCATTTTTTCGGATGAATCCAGGTTCTGTTTACAGCATCATGATGGTCGCATGCGTGTTTGGCGACATGGCGGTGAACGCGCATTGTAAGCGCGTATTCGTAATCGGCATACTGGTGTATCACCCGGCGTGGCGGTAGGGGGTGACATTGGTTACACGTCTCGGTCACGTCTTGTTCGCATTGACCCGTGGCTCTACCCTTCATTCGATCCCTGCGAAACCCTACATTTCAGCAGGATAATGCACGGCCATTCTGGATACAGAAAATGTTCGACTGCTGTCCTGGCCAGCACATTCTCCAGATCTCTCACCAGTTGGAAACGTCTGGTCAATGGTGGCCGAGCAACTGGCTCGTCACAATACTCCAGTCAGTTCTCTTGATGGACTGTGGTATCGTGTTGAAGCTGCATGGGTAGCTGTACCTGTATACGCCCCCCTCTGTTTGACTCAATGCCCAGGCGAATCAAGGCCGTTATTACGGCCAGAGGTCGTTGTTATGGGTACTGATTTCTCAGGATCTATCCACCCAAATTGTATGAAAATGTAATCACATGTCAGTTCTAGTATAATGTACACTCCTGGAAATGGAAAAAAGAACACATTGACACCGGTGTGTCAGACCCACCATACTTGCTCCGGACACTGCGAGAGGGCTGTACAAGCAATGATCACACGCACGGCACAGCGGACACACCAGGAACCGCGGTGTTGGCCGTCGAATGGCGCTAGCTGCGCAGCATTTGTGCACCGCCGCCGTCAATGTCAGCCAGTTTGCCGTGGCATACGGAGATCCATCGCAGTCTTTAACACTGGTAGCATGCCGCGACAGCGTGGACGTGAACCGTATGTGCAGTTGACGGACTTTGAGCGAGGGCGTATAGTGGGCATGCGGGAGGCCGGGTGGACGTACCGCCGAATTGCTCAACACGTGGGGCGTGAGGTCTCCACAGTACATCGATGTTGTCGCCAGTGGTCGGCGGAAGGTGCACGTGCCCGTCGACCTGGGACCGGACCGCAGCGACGCACGGATGCACGCCAAGACCGTAGGATCCTACGCAGTGCCGTAGGGGACCGCACCGCCACTTCCCAGCAAATTAGGGACACTGTTGCTCCTGGGGTGTCGGCGAGGACCATTCGCAACCGTCTCCATGAAGCTGGGCTACGGTCCCGCACACCGTTAGGCCGTCTTCCGCTCACGCCCCAACATCGTGCAGCCCGCCTCCAGTGGTGTCGCGACAGGCGTGAATGGAGGGACGAATGGAGACGTGTCGTCTTCAGCGATGAGAGTCGCTTCTGCCTTGGTGCCAATGATGGTCGTATGCGTGTTTGGCGCCGTGCAGGTGAGCGCCACAATCAGGACTGCATACGACCGAGGCACACAGGGCCAACACCCGGCATCATGGTGTGGGGAGCGATCTCCTACACTGGCCGTACACCACTGGTGATCGTCGAGGGGACACTGAATAGTGCACGGTACATCCAAACCGTCATCGAACCCATCGTTCTACCATTCCTAGACCGGCAAGGGAACTTGCTGTTCCAACAGGACAATGCACGTCCGCATGTATCCCGTGCCACCCAACGTGCTCTAGAAGGTGTAAGTCAACTACCCTGGCCAGCAAGATCTCCGGATCTGTCCCCCATTGAGCATGTTTGGGACTGGATGAAGCGTCGTCTCACGCGGTCTGCACGTCCAGCACGAACGCTGGTCCAAGTGAGGCGCCAGGTGGAAATGGCATGGCAAGCCGTTCCACAGGACTACATCCAGCATCTCTACGATCGTCTCCATGGGAGAATAGCAGCCTGCAGTGCTGCGAAAGGTGGATATACACTGTACTAGTGCCGACATTGTGCATGCTCTGTTGCCTGTGTCTATGTGCCTGTGGTTCTGTCAGTGTGATCATGTGATGTATCTGACCCCAGGAATGTGTCAATAAAGTTTCCCCTTCCTGGGACAATGAATTCACGGTGTTCTAATTTCAATTTCCAGGAGTGTGTTTGTACAATGTATACCCGTTTATCATCTGCATTTCTTTTTGGTGTAGCAGTTTTAATGGCCAGTAGTGTATATTGAGGGAAAAAATTCCTAACACCAGAAAATTATTAATGAAGAGTGATGAAATTTCGGGAATACGTCTAGGTAACATGTTTAAGTAATTAACACTGAAAAGACCACATGTTAACGCTAGCGCATGAAATGCTGGTACACTACTAGGCCGTTTAACGGCGAGAATGTTGAATGCAAGCATGCAAACGTGCATCCATTGTGTTGTACAGGTGCCGCATGTCAGTTTGTGGGATGAAGTTCCAAGCCTATTGCACCTGGTCGGTCAATACGGGGACGGTTAACGCTGCTTGTGGATGACGCTCGAGTTGTCGTAAGATGATGTTCCATACGTGCTCGTCTGGAGACAGATCTGGCGATCGAGGAGGCCGCGGAAACTTGTTAACATTCTATAGAGCATGTTAGGTCACAGCAGCGGTATGTGGGCAAGCGTTATTCCGTTGGAAAACACCCCCTGAATATATGTTCATGAATAGCAGCACAACAGTTCGAATTACCGGATTGACGTACAATTTTGTAGTCAGGATGTGTGGGATAACCACGAGAGTAATCCTGATGTCATAAGAAATTGCAAAAATCAAATGGTTCAAATGGCTCTGAGGACTATGGGACTTAACATCTGAGGTCATCAGTCCCCTAGAACTTAGACCGTAGTGGTCGCGCGGTTCCAGACTGAAGCGCGTAGAACCGCTCGGCCACACCGGCGTGCCAAGAAATCGCACTCCAGACTATAACTCCAGGTGTGTGTAGCATTCAGGCAGGTTGGTAGCAGGCCCCCTCAACTCGCCTCATTCTATCCAATACACGACCATCACTGGCACTGAGGTAGCACCAGCTTTCATCGGAAAACGCTACAAACCTCCACTCTGCCCTCCAATAAGCTCTCACTTGATACCGATAAAAAAGTAAACGATGGTTGTTTGGAGTCAGTAGATGGTCGCTACAGCACATCTGGCTCGGAGCGGTCGTTGAAATAACCGATTTGTGACTGTTGTGTCACTGTGGTGCCAACTACTGCTCAGATTGCGTGTTGCAGATGCAGTACGATGCCCCAAAGACATGCGCCCAACACGATGGTCTCTCTCGGTAGCCGGCCGAAGTGGCCGTGCGGTTAAAGGCACTGCAGTCTGGAACCGCAAGACCGCTACGGTCGCAGGTTCGAATCCTGCCTCGGGCATGGATGTTTGTGATGTCCTTAGGTTAGTTAGGTTTAACTAGTTCTAAGTTCTAGGGGACTAATGACCTCAGCAGTTGAGTCCCATAGTGCTCAGAGCCATATCTCTCGGTAGTGCCACGTGGCCGTCCGGAGCACGATCTTCTAGCGACCGTAGATTCTCGTGACCACCTCTGCCAGCAGTCACGTACGGCGGCGACATTCCTGTCATGTTTTTCCGCAGTATTGCAAAAGGAACATCCAGCTCCTCGTAGCCGTATTACAACCTCCATTAAAGTAAGTGATGTGCTGATAAGTGCTTCTTTGTCGCTTTGAAGGCCGGCCGGTGTGGCCGAGGGGTTCTAGGCGCTTCCGTCTGGAACCGCGAGACAGCTACGGTCGCAGGTTCGAATCCTGCCTCGGGCATGGATGTGTGTGATGTCCTTAGGTTAGTTAGGTTTAAGTAGTTCTAAGTTCTAGGGGACTGATGATCTCATATGCTAAGTCCCATAGTGCTCAGAGCCATTTGAACCATTTTCGCTTTGAAGGTATTATTGACCGACATCAATTCGACACGTCCAATCTCAAAGTTAACCAACGCTCACGACCGTTACGGCGTGTATTTAAACCAAAGATGCTATGTATCATTATAGTAGCGCTACTAGCGCCACTCTTACGCGACCGATGCGAGATTGGAACAGACATCGTATTTCAGATGTAGAACCACGCCTACCGACTTCCGTTTATTTCACACAACTCCTTCTTGGTGGTACGATTTTTTTCCACCAGTGTATTTCTTAATAGTATTTTTTTTGGCTCATCAGCCTTCTGAGTCGCTTCAAAGTTTCTTCCTGTGCTAATCTCTTCATCTCAGAGTAGCACTTGCGCCAGTGCTCTCAGTCGTTTAATTGATGTGCCCCTGTCTCTCCACACAGTATCTATCCTCTACAGCACCCAGTAGTACAATGAAAGCTATTCCTTGATATCTTAATGCTCAGACATGGGAAGGGGAGAGGGGCGTACCTTCTGCTCAGTTTTTAAAAATATTGTAATGTAGTCAGTTACTTTACGTTTTAAAATTTTGAAAAGAGCGTATTGATTATTTTAATGATTCGCTGTATAAGATTCCATAAATATTTTAAAACTTTCAGTTAAACGTTATCCAAAATTTAAGTCTCAGAAGTAGATGACACTTTCCCAATAGAATGTCATATTTAGTATTTTCAGATTCAGGATCTTTCTTAAACATCAGTAAGTCATTAAAAATTATGTTGTGAGAAACAGCCAACAATAATTAGCAAAATTTACTTTTTTTATATTATTCATTAGGGTGAATGTAAAGTACCCCAACGTTGATATTACACGCTATTGAAAGTTTGTTGATATTGTTAAGAGTGTGTTAAAAATTATTTTCAGATTCTCGGCCCTACTTACACCATCAGCACCTCTTTCAAAATGTGTTCTTAATATATGTCAATAACAATTAACGAATTTTGTTTTTTAATATTTTGGGGGTGTGCATGAAATAGCCCCGCCCCGCTTGGTAACGCGCGTTATGTAAAATGCGTTGGAATTGCTAGGGTTAATACTTGTTTTATCACCTTGTCCTTTCTTCTCGTCGAAGTTGTTCACTTGTTCCTCATCCCTTGAATGCTGCACAGAACTTCCTCGCTCCTTATAAGTCCACCAGATTTCAACATGACTCTAAAGCAGCACATCTCAAACATGTGCTTCGTAGTGTGTAAGTTCCATTCTAAGATTCTTAAGTAGTCACAACTTATGAGAAACATCACGTGAATATCTACATTTGTTTACTTAGACTTCCTGAATGCTGGAAATGATATATTTTTGTTTCTGTTGTTTTCTGTCATTTTTTATGACGGTGTACCGAGTATTCATTCAGAGATACGATTATATGGTCAACATGGACTGACAAATGTCAAATGTGTGTGAAATCTTATGGGACGTAACTGCTAAGGTCATCAGTCCCTAAGCTTACACACTACTTAACCTAAATTATCCTAAGGGCAAACACACACACCCATGCCCGAGGGAGGACTCGAACCTCCGCCGGGACCAGCCGCACAGTCCATGACTGCAGCGCCCCAGACCGCTCGGGTAATCCCGCGCGGCATGGACTGACAATTCATATCGTGACATAATATTTGCAATAAGCTCTACAAACTCGTATGTACTTCCTATGAAATACTTTCGTAAGTTTGAATAAGCTGCATTTAGTGACTTTATCTCCCCATGTACCATGGACCTTGCCGTCGGTGGGGCGGCTTGCGTGCCTCAGCGATAGAGTTAGTAGTGCCGTAATTTTTCGCGAGGGCATGCAGTTCTACTGTGTGGTTAAATGAAGATGGTGTCCTCTTGGATAAAATATTCCAGATTTAATATAGTCGTCACCACGAGAAAAAAAAACTGCCGTTCTACAAAAATGGTTCAAATGGCTCTGAGCACTATGCGACTTAACAGCGGAGTTCATCAGTCCCATAGAACTTGGAACTACTTAAACCTAACTAACCTAGGGACAGCACATACATCCGTGCCAGAGGCAGGATTAGAATCTGCGACCGCAGCCGTCGCGCGGTTCCAGACTGAAGCTCCTAGAACCGCTCTGTCACATCGGCCGGTGGCGTTCTACATATCTGAGTGGACGATGCCCTTAATCGGACAGGTAGGTGAGAAAATTTAAAAAAAGAAGTGGATACATCGAAGTTTGATATAGAGGGTATTAATGATGTGAACTTCGGTGCCAGCAGGAATAGGACTTTCGCTCAGGTGAATAGAGGGTTACAAATAGAAAACCAAATACGGGTAATGCAAGAGTAGCTTTAATAATAAGAAAATAGGAATGCGGGTAAGCTACTATAAACAGCGCAGTGAACACATTTATCGTAACCAAGATAGACACGAAGCCCACATCTTACACAATAGTACAAGTTTATATGCCAACTAGCCCTGCAGAAGATATTTAGATACTTAAGGGAGACGAAAATTTAATTGTGATGGGAGACTGGAATTCGACAATGGGAAAAGGAAGAAAAGTAGGTGAATGTGGACTGGGGGAAAGGAATCAAAGAGGAGGCCGCTGGTAATAATCTACACAGAGCATAATTTAATCACCCTAACACTTGGTTTAAGAATCATGAAAAAAGTTGTACACGTGGAAGAGATCTGGAGACACCGGAAGGTTTTAGATTGATTATGTGATGGTAAGACAGAGATTTCAGAACCAGATTCTAAAATGTAAGACATTTCTAGGGGTACATGCGGACTCTGGCCACAATTTCATGGTTATGAACTATAGATTAAATCTAAAGAAAATGCAAAAAGGTAGAAAATTAGGGACATTGGATCTGGATAAGGTGAAAGAACCAGAAGTTGTTGCGAGTTTCAGAGGGAGCATTAGGCAACGATTGACTTGAACAGAGGAAATGATTACAACAGAAGACGAATGGGTAGCTTTGAGAGATGAAATCGTCAAAGTGGCTGAGAATAAAGAAGGTAAAAAGACAAGGCCTACTAGAAATCCTTGTATAACAAAGGATATATTGAATTTGATGAAAGGAGGAAATATAAAAATGCAGCAAATGAAGCAGGCGAAAGGGAATAGAAACGTTTAAAAATGAGACTCTAAAAATGTGCAAAAGGGCTAAACAGGAATGGTTAAAGGACAAATGTAATTTAGAAGCATGTACCACTAGCGGAAAGACCGACATTGCCTTCAGGAAAATTAAAAATATCTTTGGAGAAAAGAGAACTCTAAGGGAACACCAGTCCTAATAAAAGAAGTAAAGCTGAAAGAATCTGTACGTGGGAGATGAATTTGCAGGCAGTATTATTGAAATGGAAGAGGAAATGTGAGATATGATACTGTGAGAATAATTTGACAGAGCACTGCAAGACTTAAGTCGAAACACTGCCCTGGGAGTAGATTAAATTCCGTCACACATACTGATACCCTCGGGAGAGCCAACCATGACAAAACTCTTCCAACTCGTGTGCAAGATATATGAAGCAGGCAAAATACCCCCAGACTTCAAGAAGAATGTAATAATTCCAATTTCAAAGAAAGCTGTTGCTGACAGGTATGAATATTACCGAACTATCTGTTTAACAGGTCAAGGTTGCAAAATACTAACACGAATTCCTGGCAGAAGAACGGAAAAGCTGATAGAAGCCGCCTCTGGGAAGAACAGTTTGGATTCCTGAGAAATGTAGGCACACGCTAGGTAATGTCGACCCTACGGCTTATCTCAGAAGTTACGTTAAAGTTCAAATGGCTCTGAGCACTATGGGACTTAACTTCTGAGGTCATCAGTCCCCTAGAACTTAGAACTACTTAAACCTAACTAACCTAAGGACATCACACACATCTATGCCCGAGGCAGGATTCGAACCTGCAACCGTAGCGGTCGCGCGGATCCAGACTGTAGCGCCTAGAACCTCTCGGCCACTCCGGCCGGCCTTACGTTAAGGAAAGGCAAACCTATGTTTATTGCATTTTTAGACTTAGAGCAGACTTTTGATAACATTGACTGGAATACTCTATTTGAAATTCTGAAGGTATTAGGGGTATAATACAGGGAGTGAAAGCTCATTTACAAATTGTGCAGGAACCAGGTGGCAGTTATAACAGTCGAGGGGCGTGAAAGGGAAGCCATGGTTGAGTATGGAGTGAGACAGGGTTGTACTCCACCCCCGATGTTATTCATTCTGTACATTGAACAATCAGTAAAAAATGGAAATGTCGTGTGGCTAGGGCCTCCCGTCGGGTAGACCGTTCTCCTGTTGCAGGTCTTTCGATTTGACGCCACTTCGGCGACCTGCGCGTCGATGGGGATGAAATGATGATGATTAGGACAACACAACACCCAGTCCCAGAGCGGAGAAAATCTCCGACCCAGCCGGGAATCGAACCCGGGCCCTTAGGATTGACAGTCTGTCACGCTGACCACTTTTTTTTTTTTTTGCTCTACCATCTTTTTTTTGTTTTTTTTCTTTTTTTTCTTTTTTCTTTTTTTTAAATTTTTTTTATTTATTTATATGAAGGAAGGTAGGAGAAACAGAAACCTTTATTATTCACAAAATAAACATAGTACGTCCTGTCACATGATAACTGTTCTGGAAGGATCCTTGCTGCAGTCCTACCATGCAGCATGAAATAACAACAAAATCGAGGTGGGGCCACCTCCGGCACCCTAAAGAAAAGTATTTTGGATATGAAAACAAAATTTGAAATACATCCATTTGATAACTGTTCAAGCGCGAGTTTTTCGCAAGTCGCATACTCGCATACTGTTCTTAGTCGACCACTTTAACTTGGTCGGTTTCACAAGACAGCACCGCCGCTCATCTTTGCGCACCCGGCACACCCCAGGTATATGGCGGGTCCGCAAAAACCGTTACTAGGAAATTGGCATACCAATCCTTGTACTTTTGTAGCCGTAATAGTTTTGTGTGTCCATCTTGCAAGTATTGCCAGTAATCCAGGACGTTCAGTAAGTTCGTACGTGTGTCTCTATAGATGTAATGGACCGTCATACCTGTGATCCACGCCACCGCGTTCGTCTTATGACGCGGAAAATACGTTTCCTCTGGAAAAAATACTATGTCAGAAGAGACTGCTGTATAGATAGTGCGCCGCATGAACGCTATTATCTTTCTTGCGAGAGTCCAGACAGCCAATGCCTCGCCGCAGACCAGCCGATGGTCGTCCGTATCCAGCACGCCGCATTGCTGACACAAGGGCGAATCCGCCAAATGTATTGCGTACTTTTTATCATTTGTAGGGTATTTTCGGTTGACGACAAGGTACCATGTTGATCTGACTGATGTAGGTAGGTGGGGGTGGTGGACCGTGCGCCACACCACGTGCCAATTAACAGCTGGATGTTTGCGTTCCACCCTATTCCGGGCGATCTGTCGAAGGAGCAGATGGTACACGTCCTTCGATGTCGACTGTCGGGTCGTCGGTAAACGCTCTCGAACGTAACTGTGTTCCACGATGAACGTGCGCACATACGTTAAAGGGGGCGATATATGGCCGACACTGACTGGAGGAAGATGCGATGTTGGTACGAGTTCTTCGATGATCGTCCCCGTAAACGAGTGGTTCCTGTTGCGCCACCGTTTGAGCATAGTATTAATAAACATGGCACGCGCCTTCTCGTGCACGTTCACTAAACCAACGCCCCCTCTCGCGCTGGGAGGGTAAGCGTGTTGTACTGTACCTTAAAGAGTTGTCCCAGGCACACATAGTACCCAAAAGCCGCCTGAATCCTCATAGCCATCGTACGCGTCAAGGGGAGAAGGTGTGTCAGGTGTCACATCATGGGCGCGAGAAAAAGGTTGACGAGTAACACTCGCTGCAGCATATCCATCGACCGTAGGGCGTTTAGTCGTACTGCCGTGCGGACTCTGAGTAACAGTCTTCGGTAGTTGTCCGCAGCCGTTCCCGCTGTCTCTTTATGAAAGGTGATACCCAAACAGCGAAGGGTTTCCACCGCAGGTAAGGGTCCTTCCGTTCCTGGTTCTAGGCCACGCCCCACATGCATGAATTGTGATTTTCGGTAGTTGACCACACTTCCAGCTGCCATCCCATACGTCTGTAGCCAATCCAGTGCTGTTTGAGTCTCCCTCTCATTCCGTACGAGGAACACAATATCATCCGCATATGCTCTGCATTTGAATGATAAATGCCGTAGGGAGATCCCGGTAAGACGGCGGCGAAGGCCTGCGAGGCACGGTTCTAAGGCAATCGCATAAAGGAGGATCGACGAGGGGCAACCCTGTCTCACTGATCTTAAGATCTTAAAATACTCAGTTCTCCCTCCGTTGACCACCATCGCTGATCTGGCGCCGTGCAAGAGCCGCATCACAGCATTAGTCAGTAATGGCGAGACACCCATCCTGTTCATCACCGCCGCGAGGTACACATGATCCACGCGATCAAAAGCATGATCGAAATCTACAGCAACCATCGCCCCCCGGAGGCGGCATGCAGCCGCGAGGGCGACGACGTCACGATAGTCTCCCAAGGCTGTGTGGATATTACTGATGCCGCCAAGACAAGTCTGATCGGCATGTATTCGATGCTCCAGCGACTTTTTGATACGACTTCCCAGGATGCGCATGAAGATCTTGTAGTCACTATTAAGGAGGGTCAAGGGGCGATAATCACAAGGCCGTTTGCCACCACGGGGCTTCGGTATCGGTATCATGAGTCCTTCCGTGAACTGAATGTGAACCGGTACTTCTTGCCGCAGAAGCTCATTAAACATACATAGCCACATCGGTGTCATAATGGTCACGAAGGCACGGTAAAATTCCAACGGGAATCCATCTGGGCCTGGGGCCTTGTTGCAAGCACCTCGTGTAATCGCTTCTTCCAGCTCTTCACACGTAATTTCGGATAACCCGTCAGCTTCCCCGTTCACAGTCGTCGCGTCAGGGATCTGTTGCAGGACGTTCCCCAGCTCCCTCTGACCCTCCCCGTTGCTCGCATAGAATCTGCTAAAATGATCCGTGAACGCCTGTGCTATGCCCCTTTGTGTTGTATAACGACGTCCATCGCCGAGATCGATCTCATGTATTAAATTCCTGCGTCTTCTTCGTCTTTCCTTTATCACGTAATGCATCGAGGGAACCTCGTTGGGCAGGAAATCCTGCGACCTCGCGCGTATCATCGTACCTGCCATCCTCTGCGTCGCAAGTTGTACCAGCTTCGCCTTAACTCGGTGGACGGCCGTCTGGCGTTCTGGTGTAGGTGGTTGAGCTAACAGTTCCCGGAGAGCCGTAAAGTAAAACTCAGTGGTCGTGCGCTGCCATTGAGAAACCTCCTTCCCATAACCTATTAACGTCCTCCGTAAAGCTGGCTTCGCGCACTCGATCCACCACTGCAGGATAGAACCGAAAGAATTTCGTCGACGGAGGCAGCCATGCCACGCGTCCTCCACCATGCGTCGGCATTCTGCATCTCGCAGGTGGGAGACGTTCATCTTCCAATTACCCCTCCGTCTCCACACCTGCTGTCTATCAAGGTTAACTGTACAAATATATGCCTCGTGGTCTGTAAACGCTGTCGGCCATATTTCTGCGTCCACCGTCGACACTGCTAACGCCCTTGAAACGTAGATTCGATCCAAACGGCCCGCGGAGTGGCTAGTAAAAAATGTATATCCTGGTTGGTTGCGATACTTCAGGTCCCATGTATCGACTAATTCCATCCCGTTGACCAGCTCCCTAAGTTCTTGGCTAGTAGTATAGTTAGGTTGTTGGTCCTTTCTGGCAAGCACACAATTAAAATCTCCGCCGAGTATGCAACCATCGTATCGTCCCTGGAACAACGGTGCAACCTCATGGGCGTAAAAATCTGCTCTGTCCCTTCTCTTATCCGAACCTGACGGTGCGTATATGTTGATTAAACGTATTCCTCCTATGGTCACGGCCGTACCACGGGCAGAAGGCAAATACTCTACTTCTTCTGCACGTATCCCTTCCTTTAATAGTATAGCTGTACCAACGCCTCTCTCGTCACACGGGGAACAGTAAATGTCGTAACCGTAAAAGTCCGAGGGGGGAAGTACCCGAACTTCTTGTAATAGTGCGATGTCTAAATCCGCAGCCTTTATCATGTCACTGAGCATCTTGATTTTCACCGGCGTCCCAATACGATTGATGTTAACAGACCCTATCCGATAAGCTTGGTGCATGGCGGTCAACGTAGATAGAGTACCGTACGGTCGCTAATTTTGCCGTACATAGGCTGCTGTCGGACTAACGTCCCCCGCCGTCCCCTCATATAGTCTGCCATTATTCCGTGCACCCTGCCGGTCTTACACCGGGAGAGTGCGTGGGAGCAGTTCCTCCGGCATCATCTGTTCCCCAAGGGGGTGGCTCTTCTGACCAGTCCCCTAGTGTCCCATCGTTGTCGTGCGATGCAGGCGCCGTAGCCTCCTCAGTAGCCTGTTGCCGTCTATCGAGCTCCTTCGCTGTGTCTGGAGCATCGTCAGCAGTAGGTCGTGCCGCCGTCCCGCTGGCCACCGTTGCATCCACGCGAGGTAGTTCTTCTGTATCCATGGTCGTCTGTTCTGTACCCGTAAACTTCTCAGAATTATCTACTAGATCAGAGTGATCGTTCTCCACCGTGAGGCGGCGCTTCTTCCGGCGTTTTGGTGAGCGCTGTTTACGTTGCCGGGCCTCGGAATCAGAGGTCAGCATGGTCTCCAGTTGTTCGTGGGGGACGTCAGAATCGTGCGCCGTCGTATTTTCGACGTCTCCAAGTGCCTTACCACTCAGCTACCGGGGCGGACTAATCAGTAAAGGAAACCAGAGAATATTTATGAGAAGGAATTAAAATTCAGGGAGAAAAAATAAAAACTTTAAAGGTTGTCGATGGCATTGTAATTCTGTCAGAGACAGCAAAGGACTTAGAAGAGCAGGAAACCAAAGAAATATTAAGAGTAGGAAGTAAAATTCAGGGAGAAGAAATAAAAGTTTTAAGATTTTTTTCGATGACGTTGTAATTCTGTCATAGATGGCAAAGGATTTGGAAGATCAGCTGAACGGAATGGACCGAGCCTTGATAGGTGGATGTAAGATGAACATCAACAAAAAAGCTGAACAAGTATAATGGAATGTAGACGAATTAAATCAAGTGATGCTGGGGGAATTAGATTAGGAAACGAGACTCTTAAAATGAGTTTTGCTATTCGGGCTGTAAAATAACTGATGATGGCCGAAGTAGTTGGGATATAAAATGTAGATTGTCAATGGCAAGAAAAGCGTTTCTGAAGAAGATAAATATGTTAACTTCGAGTATATATTTAAGTGTTAGGAAGTCATTTCTGGAAGCGGTTGTATGGAATATAGCCATGTATGAAAGTGAAACATGCACGATAATCAGTTTAGAAAAGAAGAGAATAAACGCTTTTGAAATATGGTGCTACAGAGGAATGCCGAAGGTTAGATGGATAGATCACATAATTAATGAGGAGGTCCTGAACAGAACTGGGGAGAAAAGGAGTTTGTGGCACAGCCTGACAAGAAGAAGTGATTGGTTGATAGGATTAATTATGAGATATCAGGGCGATGACCAACTCAGTATTGGAGGGAAACATGGGCGGTAAAAACCGAACAGGGGTACCAAGAGATGAATATTATAAGCAGTTTCAGAAAGATGTAGGTTGGTATAATTATTTGGAGACGAAGAGGCTCGCAAAGGATAGAGTGAAACCATTTTTCGGACTGAAGACCGCAACAACACACATTTTTTAAAGTACTGTGTGAACCAGTCTTATTTTCAGACACGCCTATTAAGAATTAGGCTTTTAATGACAGTACACATTTATGTTTTCATCAGCCTATGAATTCTGAGAAAAACGGACACAAATTCTTAGGTAATCAAACATTGTAATCAAATATAAAATCCACTTGCAAACACTTTTGTGCACCAGACTTATTTTTTAGTGTTGTGAATTACATTTTACCCAATGGACAATATTAAACTACACGGTAATATGGTCTTACACGTTATATGGTTATAAATCTGCCCACAGACTGTCAAAACGAGACTCTCCCTACACGAAATTAAAAAAAAAAATTAGACTTTCGCATTATTTACCTTACTTACTTCGCGAACTTCAACATCATAACAACATAAATTGTGATACTGTAATATCACATATTTTAATCATTATCTGTGTTTAGATTAGAGGTTGGGTTAGATTAGATTAATACTTGTTCCATAGATCATGAATACCACACTTTGTACTGACGTGGAACGCCTCAGCTTAACAAAAGGTTTCTTTATGTGTCATAATTTAAATACTTTGTTTAGTTGTAAGATAACTCATCTATATTTAAAAAAGCATGTAATGACTAGAAGGAGCTGTCATTCAGAAATTCTTTTAATTTGTTTTTAAGTGTTGGTTGGCTATCTGTTAAACTTTTTATGCTACTTGGTAAGTGACCAAGGATTTTTGTGGCAGCATAATTCACCCCTTTCTGTGACAGACTTAGATTTAACCCAAAGTAGTGAAGATCAGCTTTCTCCTACTGTTGAAGCTATGGATATTAATGGATATTACTATTGTTTTGAATTGGGATGGCTTGTAAATAAGAAATTTCATAAGTGAATATCTATACTGCAAAGCTACTGTGAATATTTATCGTTCCTTAAATAAATATCTGAAAGATGGTCTTGGCTGGGCTCCAGCTATTATTGTGACTACACGCTTTTGTGCAATGAATACTTTTTCCTTAATGATGAGTTACCCAAAACATGATGCCATACGAAGGCTGTGAATGAAAATATGCGTAGTATGCTAATTAAAGACAAAATTTGCTATAACCCTATTGGCATAAGAAGCTGAACTCAAACATTTCAGAAGAGTATCAATATGTTTCTTCCAATTCAATCTTTCACCAATGCACACACCCAAAAATCTGGAAATTTCTGCCTTAGCCACAGACTTCCGTTCAAACTCTGTATTTATTAACGGTGTTGTGCCGTTTACTGTGCACAACTGTACATAATGTGTGTTGTGTTGGCAGAAGAGCCAACACCGTGTTACTAGTGGAGGCCGAAATGCACGGGTGTTAGCTTACGCAGGCTGGCGTGGGGAGGGAAGAACTATACTGACGTGAGGTCTGGAGCATGACAAGGTATTAGAATTCAGAAAGCGGAAGTAATTAGTTTGATACTTAACTTTAATCCATTAATGGTGAACGTCGCTCTTGACGGTACATGTTTCACAATATTATCTGTTCAGAATACATTAATAGAAATTCAATATGGCGCCTTGCTAGGTCGTAGCAAATGACGTAGCTGAAGGCTATCCTAAACTGTCGTCTCTGCAATTGAGAGCGTCTGTAGACAGTGAACCATCGCTAGCAAAGTCGGCTATACAACTGGGGCGAGTGCTAGGGAGTCTCTCTAGACTAGACCTGCCGTGTGGCGGCGCTCGGTCTGCAATCACTGATAGTGGCGACACGCGGGTCCGACGTATACTAACGGACTGCGGCCGATTTAAAGGCTACCACCTAGCAAGTGTGGTGTCTGGTGGTGACACCACAATGTGTTTTATCAAAATTTAATGAGAGACCATTTGCAGAGAACCACCTAATTATTTTCTAAAATATATTATTTATAATTTTCCCAGCTAATTCGGGTTTGTTGGGTGTGATTACTATACTTTTATCATCAGCAAAAAGAACAAGCTTAGCATCTTCGTGAATTTATGTTAAGAATAAGAAGGGACCCAAGACTGATCTTTGTGGGACCAAAACGCTACCAGGTAACATGCAGTCTCCCAGTGGGCAGTGTCTTAACGTTATTGTTCATTGGTGTTCTGCAAATGCACTTTGTTGCACAACATAAGTGAGCAATGCTCAGTTATACAGTTCACATCCAATGTCACGACCTCACAAACTATAGCATCATAACCCTATAACCTACAATACTGTAATATTCTTTATTTTAATTATGTTTTACGTAGTCCATTGCATAAAGCGTAATTTACAGTGTTAAAAACAAGTTTTTTTGCGTAACATAAATGAAGAGTGCTCAGCTTGACAGTTTCTCGACCATTATCACGACCTCACAACTTTCAGCATAATAACCATATAACGTGTAATACCGTAATATTGTGTAGTTTAATTGTTTTGTTTCGTTTAATATTGTCCATGGCATGAAGTGTAATTTTCAACCGTAGAAAAAGAGATTAGTGTTCAACATTGTACGCAAGTAAATTTTACTTTTGAGTATAATGTTTGGTTATCTAGGAACTAGTATCCCTGCTGACGCCAGTCAGTTGCTTCCTGAAGACGGCCCAATAAGCCGAAAACTAGTTAGGAATAAACGAAGATCAATAGCACAAAAACATATATATGAATATAGTAACTGTTCTCGAAAGAACAGAAACCATTAATGACCGTGCAGCTTCTCTAGAATAAATAATAATTAACTGAAACCCTCAGCTGCCGATAGGTGTTGGTGATATACTTCGATGGCGACATCTGAAAATGTGTGCCCCGACCGGGACTCGAACCCGGAATCTCCTGCTTACATGGCAGACGCTCTATCCATTTTTTTTATTATTATTTTTTTGTCGTTGTGTTTGGTCGTTGCGGACGTCGCAAGACATCCTGTTCAAGTTCGGTGGTTGATCCTTCAACTCAGTTTTTTATTACAGAGGCCAACCGACTCTCTGACCGAACACGCTGAGCTGCCGTGCCGGCGCCCATCCATCTGAGCCATCGAGGGCACAGATGAATAGCGCGACCGCACGGACTTATCCCTTGCAGGCTTCCCGTGAGACCCACATTCCCAACTGCCCACAATCTACATACGTAACGTACCTAATAGATACTTGCCCATCCACCCATTACTCGCGCACACTAAGGTGACGACTCCCGTAAGAGTTCGGTTAACCTGTGCGCATTTGCACAGACGAAGGTCAACGGCTGGGTAACCTTTAGTTATATATATGAATACAGTAACTGTTCTCGAAAGAACAGAAACCATTGATGACCGTGCAGCTTCTCTATAATAAATGATAATTAATTGAAGCAGGGATCTCGGGTTCGAGTCCCGGTCGGGGGACACATTTTCAGCTGTCGCCATCTGGGTATATCAACAACACCTGTCGGCAGCTGAGGGTTTCAATTAATTGTCATTTAGCACGAAAACAGTTTACTTGTTATTTAACCATAAATATGGTTGTACAAAGAAGTGACAGGAGAATCGATAAATAAGATAAATATCTTCTAACATTTAGTTCTTAATTTGAATTCAGACTTTGTGATGAGTTGTCGTGAAGTATACTAAAATAGAGCGACGATGCTCATTCTCCGTTCTCATGTAATTGTGTAGAGGATGTGTATGCGTCGTATTGGTAAATGGAGAGAAGTTTCATATTTAATTCAGAGCAATGTCGCAGCTTTGGGGGATCATAAAATGTACGCCACCATCTTTTGCTCTTCTTGGCAGTCAGGCACATACATGTGATTGAAATTTCTTTCAACTTCGTGCTTTGAACTAATTACCTCTGAAATGAGCAAAATCACACACACTTGGATCATCGACCTGTAAGAAAGTAGCGGGGCACACTATTCGTGGGATCCTAAAAAGCGACTTCATTATTTGAGATATTTCCTTGAAGTGCGTATTATGAGCAAGCACACGGCAAGTAACAAATTTTCCTTAATTTGGAAAGTGAATTAGAGTTGTGTTCATTAATGTTTTGTGTTGTGCTAAGGTGACCGTGATAACTGTAGCATACGCACGAAATCAACAAAAAAACTAAACGAAACTCCTCCCCAACAGGCCACGAAGGCTCAACGGTGCCGACCGGCCACTGTGTCATCCTCACCCTCAGACGTCACTGGATGCGGATATGGAGGGGCATATGGTCAGCACACCGCTCTCCCGGCCGTATGTCAGTTTCCGAGACCGGAGCCGCTGCTTCTCAATCAAGTGGCTCCTCAGTTTGCCTCACAAGGGCTGAGTGCACTCCGCTTGACAACAGCGCTCGGCAGACCGGATGGTCACCCATCCAAGTGCTAGCCCAGCCCGACAGCGCTTAACTTCGGTGATCTAACAGAAACCGGTGTTACCACTGAGGCAAGGCCGTTGGCACGAAATCAAGGAGTTCAGTGAAAATTCATACTGACTTCCACGATAGTAAGTGTTCCCTGATGTATAAACAAATCTTCATCAAGTATAATATACACTACTGGCCATTAAAATGGCTACACCAAGAAGAAATGCAGATGATAAACGGGTATTCATTGGACGAATGTATTATACTAGAACTGACATGTGATTACATTTTCACGCAATTTGGGTGCATAGACCCTGAGAAATCAGTACCCAGAACATCGACCTCTGGCCGTAATAAAGGCCTTGATATGCCTGGGCATTGAGTCAAAGAGAGCTTGGATGGCGTGTACAGGTACAGCTGCCCATGCAGCTTCAACACAATACCACAGTTCATCAAGAGTAGTGACTGGCGTATTGTGACGAGCCACTTGCTCGGCCAACATTGACCGGACGTTTTCAATTGGTGAGAGATCTGGAGAATGTGCTGGCTTGGGTAGCAGTCGAACATTTTCTGAATCCAGAAAGGCCCGTACAGGACCTGCAACATGCGGTCGTGCATTATTCTGCTGAAATGTAAGGTTCGCAGCGATCGAATAAAGGGTAGAGCCACGGGCCGTAACACATATGAAATGTAACGTCCACTGTTCAAAGTGCCGTCAATGCGAACAAGAGGTGACCGAGACGTATAACCAATGGCACCTCATACCATCACGCCGGGTGATACGCCACTATGGCGATGACGAATACACGCTTACAATGTGCATTCACCGCGATATCGCCAAACACGGATGCGACCATCATGATGGTGTAAACAGAACCTGGATTCATCCGAAAAAATGACGTTTTGCCATTCGTGCACCCAGGTTCGTCGTTGAGTACACCATCGCAGGAGCTCCTGTCTGTGATGCAGCGTCAAGGGTAATCGCAGCCATGGTCTCCGAGCTGATAGTCCGTGAACTGTTCGTGCAGATGGTTGTTGTCTTGCAAATGTCCCCATCTGCTGACTCAGGGATCGAGACGTGGCTGCACGATCCGTTACAACCATGCGGATAAGATGCCCGTCATCTCGACTGCTAGTGACACGAGGCCGTTGGGATCCAGCACGGCGTTCCGTATTACCCTCTGAACCCACCGATTCCATATTCTGCTAACAGTCATTGGATCTCGACCAACACGAACAGCAGTGTCGCGATACGATAAACCACAATCGCAATAGGCTACAATCCTAGCTTTATCAAAGTCGGAAACGTGATGATACGCATTTCTCCTCCTTACACGAGGCATCACAACAACGTTTCACCAGGCAACGCCGGTCAACTGGTCCTCATGTCAGCACGTTGTAGGTGTCGCTACCGATGCCAAACTTGTGTGAATGCTCTGAAAAGCTAATCACTTGCATATCACAGCATGTTCTTCCTGTCGGTTAAATTTCGCGCCTGTAACACGTCCTCTTCGTGGTCTAGCAATTTTAATAGCCAGTGGTGTACATGAGAGAAGGGTGAACATACTGTAAACTGCTTAATGGAATGAAGAATGAAACGTAATAGCAGCTGTTCCAACCTCTTCATCTTGATGTAACAAGAGACCAGGTCATACATTGTTGAGTCACATTAATGTGACCACCTGTCAGAAGCCTAAAAAACCATCTTTTGCTGCGTGTACCGCTGCGGGACGTGCAGGAAGAGAGTCAGTGAGGTTTTGGGGAGGTACCGAGAGGAATGTGGAGCCATGCCGAGTACAATGCCAGGGCCAGCAGCGCTCGGTTTATTGGTTGAGAATTCATGGAGAGAACAGCCGATCTAGGTGGTCCCACAGATTCTCCGTTGCGTTTAAACCCAGAGGGTGTCCAGGGCAGTACGGTCAACTCATCGCAATACTCTTCGAACAACGTACGTTTACCGCCACGTGTGTGACACGTAGCATTGTCCCACAAAACAAGCTTCATGCGCCGGCCGGTGTGGCCGTGCAGTTCTAGACGCTTCAGTCTGGAACCGCGTGACCGCTACGGTCGCAGGTTCGAATCCTGCCTCGGGCATGGATGTGTGTGATGTCCTTAGGTTAGTTAGGTTTAAGTAGTTCTAAGTTCTAGGGGACTGATGGCCACAGATGTTATGTTCAAAAATGGCTCTGAGCACTATGGAACTTAACTTCTGAGGTCATCAGTCCCCTAGAACTTAGAACTACTTAAACCTAACTAACATAAGGACATCACAGACATCCATGCCCGAGGCAGGATTCGAACCTGCGACCGTTGCGGTCGCGCGGTTCCAGACTGTAGCGCCTAGAACCGCTCGGCCACACCGACAGATGTTAAGTCCCATAGTGCTCAGAGCCATTTGAACCAAACCTCATGCAAGGGTGGACACTGGGCCCAAAGATAGATGCATAAGAGTGTTGATCTGTTGTGCCTTAAGGAACGACCAGATAACCCAGAAACACACGAAAACTTTCCTCTCATCACAACGCTCCCTCACCCCTTGATGCCTCAAAACATGTCCTACCAACCGATCCCTTCTTCTTGTCAAGTTGTGCCACAAACTCCTCTTCTCCCCAATCCTAATCAATACCTCCTCATTAGTTATATGATCTACCCATCTAATCTTCAGCATTCTTCGGTAGCACCACATTTCGAAAGCTTCTATCCTCTTCTTGTCCAAACTATTTATCGTCCATGTTTCACTTCCATACATGGCTACATTCCATACAAATACTTTCATAAACGACTTCCTGACACTTAAATCTATACTCGATGTTAACAAATTTCTCTTCTTCAGAAACGCTTTCCTTGCCATTGCCAGTCTACATTTTATTTCTTCTCTACTCCGACCATTATCAGTTATTTTGCTCCCCAAAAAGCAATACTCATTTACTACTTTAAGCCTCTCATTTCCTATTCTAATTCCCTCAGCATCCCCCGACTTAATTCGACTACATTCCATTATCCTCGCTTTGCTTTTGTTGATGTTCATCTTATATCCTCCTTTCAAGACACTGTCCATTCCGTTCAACTGCTCTTCCAAGTCCTTTGCTGTCTCTGACAGAATTACAATGTCATCAGCGAACCTCAAAGTTTTTATTTCTTCTCCATGGATTTTAATACCTACTCCGAATTTTTCTTTTGTTTCCTTTACTGCTTGCTCAATATACAGATTGAATAACATCGGGGAGAGACTACAACCCTGTCTCACTCCCTTTCCAATCACTGCTTCCCTTTCATGCCCCTCGACTCTTATAACTACCAACTTGTTTCTGTACAAATTGTAAATAGCCTTTCGCTCCCTGTATTTTACCCCTGCCACCTTTAGAATTTGAAAGAGAGTATTCCAGTCAACATTGTCAAAAGCTTTCTCTAAGCCTACAAATGCTGGAAACGTAGGTTTGCCTTTCCTTAATCTTTTTTCTAAGATAAGTCGTAAGGTCAGTATTGCCTCACGTGTTCCAATATTTCTACGGAATCCAAACTGATCTTCCCCGAGGTCGGCTTCTACCAGTTTTTTCATTCGTCTGTAAAGAATTCGTATCAGTATTTTGTAGCTGTGATTTATTAGACTGATAGTTAGCAATCGTTTTGTCCACAGCGAAACGGGCAGTGACTCTACATACGGTCGATCTATTTCGAGTCAGCTCATTTTCGTGAAGTTGACCTAATAGAATACGCTAGTCGGCATAAACCAAGCTTGCATCGTAGGAAATCTGAAGACAAGCATTCGACTACAAGAATGTGTTGCATAATATGACTGCGAGAAAGTAACTTGAAAGTGTCTATCCGTTGCCCTGCTTGTTTAAGCATTCGTAATGGCTGGAATACTGTCTGAATTCAACACTGTGAATCATTAAATTTTTAAACTGATGAACTGGCCCTCGGAAAATTCAGTGTTCCGATTTTTTGTTATTTACTTTTGGCTTACCTATTGCATAATGGAAACACCGTGACATTGTTCTTGTCTTGAAATCGCATCGCTTTTGCCGAGCTAAACTAACTACTGAGTTGCGCCCGGTGCAATGAGCTCTCTTTAAAAAAATTGACAAAACATTCTTGGTTCATAACAAATCTGAATAAGTAAAAATGATAACTCATATTTTGGCATGGACATTCGATGATAACAATGACTTGGGATAAATAAAATCAAATGTCATTAGATTTCTGATGAGAAAAGTCCTGCATTAAAAGAAATTCTCTCTTTCTTTGCTTCACAAGCATTAACAATCAGAAGAGCCCTTAACACTGAATGAGATCTTTCCAAAAATGCAATTCATAACAATGACAGTTATTCCTACCCTGAAATTCAAATTGAAAATTGTGTCCCTGGGTGTCTGAACAAAAAATGCGTAATGGCAAGCTGTCTCAATAAAGTATAAACTCTAAAATCAATTACCTTAAATTAAATCCTCTTCCATTACTCATGAAAATAATCATAATAAAATATTCTTCTCAGAATGCTTCAATCTCTTTCCTCATCTCAAATAATTAATCAGTAAATCAATATGTTCCACTATCTCAGAATATAACTGCAGCCGAACCACTCGGCCTACGTCGTATTACTTACTATTCATGACACGCCACTGCCGACTACTGTGTCTTCTCATCTCACCATTAACAGTGAGCATCATATCCGGCGCATCTTGCAGAGCAGATCGTCCAAAAGAAGCCTCTTACAATTTCAAACAGTACAAAGGCGCTTATGCGTTCATGACATCCAAATGCTAGAAAAATGCCCATGAAATTATCTACAGCCCTGTATCATGGTTAATAAGGCAAGTAAACCAATAAGGAAAAAAAAAACAAGTATATAAACTTTTCATACATCTTGGATTAACTATGACCTAAAATTTTAAGTTTCATTGTATAAAAGCAATTCCTACTTAGGTTGCTGTGAAGACGAGCATTCGGCGCACGAAATCGCATAAGGGAGATAGACTAACCCCTACAGCAGTTGGTGCTGTACGTAAAATCACGCTTTAGAAGACGGCGTAATATTCCATTATTGCATCTGCAAAAATGTTTGCTAATGTTTTCCCTTGCTTATAAGAAACTAATGATTAATTTGGTTTCCCGTGACTCTCCCCCGTCCCCCCCCCCCCCCCCCCCCTCGGAGGTTTGAATCCTCCCTCGGGCATGGGTGCGTGAATTGTCCTTAGGCTAAGTTAGTTTAAGTTAGATTAAGTAGTGTGTAAGCCTAGGGACCGATGACCTCTGAGCTCTGCAGTTTGGTCGCATAGGAAGTTACCAGAAATTTCCAATTAATTTGGTCCGCTGGGTATAGAAGCGGTCTGTCATTAAACCGACTCGTTAAAAAATGTTTACTTCAGTTGTTCCAAATTCAGGAAACAGAATTCCGTTTTCAAAAAATATCTCCAGAACATATTAAAAACCGTTTGTTGATGATTCCTGCTGTGCATCAACTGACACAATCTCAACGAGAGACGAGTCTGCCGGCCGAAGTGGCCGTGCGGTTAAAGGCGCTGCAGTCTGGAACCGCAAGACCGCTACGGTCGCAGGTTCGACTCCTGCCTCGGGCATGGATGTTTGTGATGTCCTTAGGTTAGTTAGGTTTAACTAGTTCTAAGTTCTAGGGGACTAATGACCTCAGCAGTTGAGTCCCATAGTGCTCAGAGCCATTTGAACCATTTTTTGAGAGACGAGTCTGTTGATACTCTCGATGTAAAATGTTCCACTTTATTGACGGAGCCACAACGTCAACTTTGTTTGCATCACTTTAGCAATATCAAAGAGAAGTCACCGACGGCGTTCTTTAAGTTATGTAAACAGATGAAAGTCGGATGGGGCCAAGTCGGAATGGTATGGAGGAAGATCGATGAAGTGAACCCAAGGCGTCGGACTGTTGCAGATGTCGCAGCGTTCGTATGTGGTCTGGGAATGTCATACTGAATGAGTGGATACTCGGTCTATGGCCGAACTAGTCGAATTCGTGCTTTCAGTTTTCTGCCATTAGCATACCGTTTACAGCACGCTGTTTCTTACGCACCGGCATAGTTACGTCACACGCTACAATTCGGAGCTCTCTAGCGGCAGATGGAAAACTACACCGGTAAATAGTTAATACAGTAACTCCACAGCAATAAGACAGTTGTCGCGCAACACTTCAAAATGAAACCGTGTCTGTGATGAGAAGTGCATTGTCGTAAGCTGAGTAAGATTCCCTGACTATATTTACAATTGCCCAGTGAAGAAAATAGATGAAAAGTTAATAAAATAACCACTCCATAAAGACGCTCATACGAACAAGAGCAACATAATCAAAAATCTACTCACCTATGCACTCGATGTATAGAAAATTAGATGCATAACACGAGTGGTAGAGGAGAGGGGAAAGGACGGCCTTCACTGCGGCTGCAGTGGCCTTAACCAGATCGTGGACGGGATTCTAAAAGAAGAGGACAGAATGTGCCAATGTTTGGGTTCGATGTTCACCTCGACTTGTTACTTAAGACTTGATCCTCCGCAGTTTCGTTTGAATGAGGACAGTTTTCGTAAGAACTCTTAACTACTAGTGTTATGGAAATTTTTAAAAGAAGTAAAAAAGACTAGACGAACTTTTTTCTTTCGTGGACCGGATTTTATGTACTGTCTTTTTTTGGTAATATTCGACGTTTTCTATTACAACTCTGCAATGTCAGTATTGCTAGTTTCGATTGTAACCAGTACGTGCACTTATTCTGCTGTATTGTGCTTTGTGTGCACAAGTGCTATTCTTTAAGCTACATGTTGCATTTTGTAGGTTTTAAGGACTTTTGGTATTATGCTTTATTTTCTGAAATGTCCACTAGTCATATAACTTGTTTTCAGTATGCAGGGGCATAAAGAAGGCATTAATTAGATGCCAAAACTGGTCGTGTAAACAAAATAACAACTTTTGAAAACACAGGGCTATTTCGTGATTTTTGCTTTGACAAGTCTCTGATCGGCTGCTGTCCCTCCCTTAGCACTTTATACCATCTCAAAAGTCACTTAGCATAGTTTACAGAAATGTGTGGCTTATGGGGGGAAGGGGTCAGCTCGACCCCATTATTTTTAACTTCCCAAACAAACACAATCATTTTGTTAGATCGATTTGGAATTCAAAGTGATTTCTTCCGCTGACTTATCTCTCTCTCTCTCTCTCTCTTATTTTTTTTTTTTTTTTTTTTTTTTTTTTTTTTTTTTTTTTTTTTTTTTTTCGAACGATCGCAATGGTCGATGGTTTTCCGTTTCCGCTTCCCAGCAACATCACCAACAGTCGACTTGGGCAGGTTTAGAAAGGTTGCAAGTCTCTGATAGATTTAGCAAACGGAGCCCCTCTCTCTCCTCCCTACTGATATTAGATTTGGGAGGCCTAGCTGAGTCCAAAAAGCGAATGGTAATAAGTCTCATTTCGTCAGTCTCGTCCTGTGCAAGTCTCCGGAGAGATGAAGATCTTGTCGTATTTCCAGCTGACAAAGGAAATGCCACCGCCGTTCTTAATACTACCGCTATCATAGCAAAATGACATCAATATTGGAGGACAGTATGTATAAATGTCTTAAACGGGACCGAACTTCGACGTACAGTGGAAAAACGACGGAGCTACTGAAGAATTTCGGTCTGCCAGATGATGTTACAAAAAATCTCAGACTCCGAGCTCCTAGACCTTCAAGTTTGTACAGACTACCGAACACCTATAAGGGTAATGTTCCCTTGAGACCTGGTGTCAGTGCTATTGCTTCTCCTACCTACAAGCTGGCAAATACCGAACGAAGCTGACGACTTCTGTAGTCGACCGTTGTGAACATCACATCAAAAACTCCCAGATGTTCATTGAGAAAATCAAACAGATTAGAGTTGGTACAAATGACGCTTTAGTCAGCCTGGATGTCTTATCGCTGTTCACGAAAGTTCCTGTGGAGGGTACTTTGAAAATGTTGGCGGATCTTTTTCCTCCTGTAACTATTAAGTTGTTCCGGCATGCGATGACGACCACCTATCTCTTGTGTGTCAGTAAATATTATGAAATGACGGACGGTATGGCGATGGGATCTCCGTTACCTCCATCATTGGCTAAATTTTTTATGGAGAATTTTGAGGAACGTGCATTAAATTCGGCTCCACTCCGTCCATCCTTATTTTATCGTTATGTTGGCGATACGTTTATGGTCTGGCCACACGACAATTAATAGAACACATGTATAGCATACATCCGAACATCCGGTTCACCGTCGAGATGGAGAAGGAAGGAACGCTGCCATTCCTAGACGTTATAGTACAACGACAGACAGACGGGTGTCTCGGCCACTCTGTGTACCGCAAACCGACGCATACCGATTTATACCTTAATGCACAGAGTTTCCATCATCCTGTTCGGAAGAGAGCCGTTTTCAACACATTGGTGTACAGAGCAGGAACTGTCTGTGACGAGGATCACTTGAAGTCCTAAACTAACCATCTGAAGTACGTGTTCCGAAAGGATGGCTATGGTGCGCGCGATATAAAGGCAGCGTTCCCCAAGAAAAGGAGACGTAAAAATGCTGCGCACTCACAGGATGAACCACCGATTGCGGTTGTTTATTTTTCTGAGACTATATCCAATGAAATATGAAGAGTCCTGGGTAGTCGGAGACCGAATTTTCCTCCTCCTAAGAAAATTAAGGATATGATACGCTCTCTTAAGGACAGTCTCGGCCTCAGGGTCCCTGGAATTTGTAATATCCCCTGTCAGCGTGGAAGCAGTTGTACAGGTCAGACCATTCGTACCGCTTCCGACCGCTGTGCAGAACATCAAAGACATATTAAAATTAGAGAAATAAAGAAATCGGCAATTGCGGAGCACAGCCTCACAAATAAACATAAAATACTGTTCGAGAAAACAAAAATTTTGTCCCATGCCTCCACGTACTGGGATTCTGTTATTAGGGAGGCTGTTGAAATAAGAATGAACGAGAAGAACTTAAATCGTGATAGCGGATATTATCTGAGCAGTGCCTGGAAACTAGCGCTAGATGCAGAGAAGCAGCAGAGACGTTCCTTGCGGTGTTTACATTCCAATGGAAGCGTTGTCGCCACCAGCGCAGACACTGATACTGCCTGCGACAGCAGTACGTAATCGCCGACCAGTCACAAGCCGACCAATCAGAAGCCGTCCACGATCTAGTTAAGGCCACTACAGCCGCAGTGAAGACCGTCCTTTCCCCTCTCCTCTATCTCCTGTACACTGCTGATGTGCCCAAACCTCCCCCATCTCTTCATCTCCTCCAATTTGCTGATGACATCGCCTTCCTTTACCCTACCTTTCAACGGTTCCAACGTATCCCCCAAACCCACCTTGACCAGTTCACCACTTGGTGAAACCAGTGGTTCCTTCGTATCAACCCCTCCAAGACCCAAACATTCATCATAGGCCGCACCACCCGCTCCTTCCGTCTCCATGATTTCTACCCAACCATTTGTGGTCATCCTATCCACCTCACTCCTACCCTCAAATACCTTGGCCTCACCCTCGACCGCCACCATACCTGGACTCCCCATTTCCTTACAGTCCAACACAAAGCCCACAAGAGACTGCCCCTCCTGAAACTCCTGTGCAGCCAGACATGGGAACTGCATCCTTCCACCATCCTTCACAACTACAAATCCTTGATCCTCCCCATCCTTTGTTATGCCAACATTGCTTGGATTTCCGCCCCTCTCAGGTTCTATAACGCCCTCCAAATCCTCGAGCTCCAAGCACTCTGCCTTGCCTTCTGTATCCGCCTCCCATCCCCCACATGCATCTGCTACAACCTCCCCCTTCCTCTCCACCCCCAGCCTGTTGCTGCACCTTTACTGTTGTGTCCCACCCTCTATCTCCACACCCTCGACCTCCTTTCCCAATGCAACTACCAGCACCTACCCCTCCTGGATTATGAGCTTCGACCTGATGTCTACCCCTCCTACCAACTCTAACCCCACCTTCCTCCTGCCTCCTCCTCAGGGGTCCCTCTCCTCCCCCTTCCTTTCCCTGAGTGGCTTACCTCTCCTACACCCCCTCCCTCTCCTGTACTCCCCTTCAGTGTTTCTGTACTTCCTCCTCCTTTGTGATCCCTCTCCATCTCCCTCCCTGCACATCTCCTGCCCCTTGGTGTGCCTCCTGCTCCCCCTTTCTTCCTCTTCCTCCCACCCCTCCAGCCAACCCACGGTAGCTTCCTCCCCTCTTTTTCCCTCTTCTCCAGCCTCCAGTCCCTCAGCAGGTCCCTACCAGCAGTTTTTTATTCTTCACGAGTGCTCTGTTGTTTCCAGTGGTTTTTTCAAGTGTAGTGCTCTGGGTGATTTTTATCGTGTGGCCGATTTTTGACTTGTGTTTGCCTCCAGTGTTTTGTTAAGTGCACTTCGATTTGCCAGCTGTGTTATTTTAACTTTACATTTCAACTGTCCCCCAGTGAATGTCCCCATATTAGTGTATATTTTAACTCCCCTCATCTCCATTTACTGTGTTTTGTATGTCCCCCTTTTCATCCCCCCTCTTTATGTGATCACCCTTCTGTATTTTTGTAAAGTCAATTGACTGAAGAGCAGTGGACTGTGCCGTTGCCAGCCCTCCCCTGCACATATGGAGCTGGGGAAAGAAATTATAATAAAAAAAAAGAGTGTAAGTAGGCTGTTTAGGTTTTCTTATTGGAAACGCCACGTAGCGCTCTGTATGAATATCACTGGCTGTGCTGTGTGCAGTCTGTGGCTAGTTTGCATTGTTGTCTGCCATTGTAGTGTTGGGCTGCTGGATGTTAACAGCGTGTAGCGTTGCGCAGTTGGAGGTGAGCCGCCAGCAGTGGTGGATGTGGTGAAGTGAGATGGCGAATTTTTGAGAGCGGATGATCTGGACGTGTGTCCATCAGAAACAGTACATCTGTAAGAATGGATGTCATGAACTGGTATATATATTATGACTTTTGAACACTATTAAGCTAGCAGTATTGGCGCTCACTGTATTGCAGTAGTTTGAGTAACGAAGATTTTTGTGAGTTAAGTGATTTGTGAAACGTATAGGTTAATTTAGTCAGGGCCATTCTCTTGTAGGGATTATTGAAAGTCAGATTTCGTTGCGCTAAAAAATATTGTGTGTCAGTTTAAGCACAGTCATGTATAATTTTTCTAAGGAAACGTTTCATATGTCGACCCTTAGCCGAGGATACCTCACTTGAATCTTCTGATTTTTTCTTGTAGTTTGTGTAATTAGTGTAGCTACGGTTTATTGCTAGCGCGTAATTATAGAGAGAATTTCCTTTGTAGTTGTAGTTTTTCATTGTTGTACAGTAAAACAGTTGTGGCATGCATGTAGATTTGCACCAAGTATTTCGCAGCTGCGCTTGCAATTAAGGAGATATTATTTTCAATGCTATGTTAATGTGTTTTCTTATTTTGCTCTTCAAATTGTGGTTTTCTGTGTTGTCGTGTGAAATATTGTGACAATAATGGCGTGTGAAAAACGTAATACTAGGCTCCAAATTAAACTGAGAAAGGACAGTGAAGACGAAAGCAGAGTGTTAGCGCCACCGCGTAATGAATTAACTAATGTTCAAACTAGTAATTTGGTAATTGTGCATAGGGAAATGGAGCGGGCTGCAAATAATGGTGTAGACAATGAAACAATTAGTGAACAGGGAAGCATTATCGATCGATCGGTCGGCAACAGTTCGCCTCAGAAATCCGAAATGGCGGAACACAATCTTGCAAATACTGTAGATTCAGGATTTGCATCTTCACCGTTTTCTCAAATAAGTCAAGACACGTTTTCTGCTCGTCAAAATGTGAATGTTGTCGGTGCAAATGCACTGCCGAAAAGCATAGAGGAACAGATTCCAGACACTAATACATTATTATTGCAATTAATGCAACAAATGAAACAAAATCAGAGACAAACACAGCAACAGTTAGACACAATGGAACAAAATCTTCAAAGGTTAGACACAATGGAACAAAATCTTCAAAAGTTAGACACAATGGAACAACACCAGAGACAAACACAGCAACAGTTAGACGCAATGGAACATAATCTTCAAAAGTTAGACACAATGGAACAACACCAGAGACAAACACAGCAACAATTAGACGCAATGGAACAAAATCTTCAAAAGTTAGACACCACGCATAAACAAACACGTGACGATTTAACTACTAAGTTACATAAAATCGAATCGAAATGTCAAAAAGTCTGTAATGACGTAAAAACACAAATTTGTGAGCATTTCCAACCTATTTTTTCGCGTCATGAAAGTGCATTACAGAATCACAAAGCAGCCATAAAGGAACTGCAAACTATTGTTCATGAAAATCACGACATCTTGCAAGCTAAAACTGACTCAGCTGCATCTACCGATTCGGTTATGCAACTTGCAAAAACTCAGGAAAACTTAAAGGACACAGTAGATACGGTTTCAACACAAATGGACACTCTGAAACTTGGTTCAGAAAAACACACTGAGGAAATAAGTTCACTATTGGAGAAAGTAGCCGAACTTTCGGATCAGTTCACTAACTTATCTGCAAAGGTGGATGATGATCTGAGTGACACAAGACCTGTAGCCATCACTGACACAGAAGAGTATGAACAAATTAAGAAATTCAAACAAAATCAGAATCAAATTAATACGCAACACAAAAGAGAAATCCGGGAAGTACAAGATCAGTTGGCACAAGTAATACAAGAATTACATATTTCAGAGGACACTCGCGCTGCAATACGGTAAGAGGGACATAGAAATACGGAACAGCCACAAAATGATAACACAGTGCATTTCGGAAATTATGAAAGAAATTTGCAAGGTGCACCGAATTTTTAAATGGAACCGCCGAAACGACGTAACAATGACCGACATGCGACTCGCCGACACGATGATTTTGACTATAAGCTGTTCATTACTACACGTAAATTCAAAACATGTAAGAATTCTGGCAACGACATTCATCCACAAGCGTGGCTTCATCAATTCTCTCATTGTTTTCCTCCCAACTGGTCATTAGAGCACAGGTTAGAATTTATGTGTGGCTATTTAGAGAATGAACCAGCTGTAAGAGTGCGATCGGTCATTCACGATTGCCACAGTGAAGGAGAATTTTATTATGCCTTCCTCTTAGCATATTGGTCTCAACCTACACAACACCGAGTAAAACATAGCATCATAATGATGAAACATTTCGAACAATCTGAATTTTCCAGTCTTGTGAAATATTTTGAAGACATGTTGCACAAGAATCAGTACCTGTCAAACCCATACAGCCCCTCAGAACTCATCCGCATTTGCTTAATCAGATTGCCTGAACATTTAAGACACATTATTTTGGCAGGACGTTGCAAAGAGGACATTGAAGCTTTTCAGGGACTGTTACAAGAATTGGAAATTGACACTGACAATCGCGGAACGCGAAAACAGGAGCACAACAATTACAGGTCACATCTGTCACAATATTGCAATGACAGAAATAATAAATGGACACGACAAGGCTATTCTTACAACGTAAATCGTGACCAAAACAGACACCACCCATATGACAACCGTTGGCAGAGTAGTAATAATTACAGGGAAAGATCACCTCTCCGCGGTAATGACTATCACAGAGACAATCAGAGAAACAGACAATATGGGAACCAAAATAATTATTATCAAGGGAGACAGAGTATCTTCAGACGCAACGGTCCAGTGCGCAGTTATGATTCAGTGGGAAATTCTCCACCACGTGACCGACAAGAAAGAAACTATGGAATCTACCGACATGAGGACAGACGATATGATCGTAATGACAGACCTGAATTGCATCAGAACTGGCGGGATTCAAACAGGGCAGGGCCCTCTCGACAAGGTGAATTTGTAGAAGTTACGTCTCCAAATCCCAATAACGACGCGCGCCAACAAAGAGACAATAGGCAATGACTCATACCGCTGCACAAAACGTGCTAATGAAACTGACGACGCAGCTGCCGTAGCTAGTAATTACGTAAAAATGGAAGACATTAGCGACATCTTACTCCAGGAACACGACGTAAAACATAACAACATTGCATATCCTGTGATTCACATTACAGTAAATGACGTAAAATTTACGGCAGTCCTTGACTCTGGCAGTCCCATTTCAGTAATTAGTGAAACAGTCTTTAGCAAATGCAACAAATCGAAGGATTGCCCCAGACTTCCGTTACGTAAGATTAAATTACAAGGTGCAATCGTTGGAAAAAGTGTAGATGTACGCCAACAAAACAACTTAGAATTCTTTTGTCAAAGCCACAGCCTGCAGTTAGCTCATACAACAATCCATTACATGTTGTTGAGAAGAAAAATGGATCGATCAGGCTTGTCTTAGATTCGAGACAAATCAATACTATCATCATTCCTGAAACAGACAGGCCGCAAACGTTGGAAGAACTTCTTCAAAATTTTAATGGTGTAAAGTGTTGTCTTCTATTGAACTCAGATCCAGCTTTTATCAGATCTAACTTCATCCAGAATGTAGAAAATACACAGCTTTTCTTTGTTTCGGCGTTTGTTATCAGTTTCGGAAACTTCCTTTTGGTTTGAACATTTCTTCGGAAGCGTTTATTCGCGGGCTAAATTCCATATTACCTGATTTCTTAAAACGTCACATCACCTTATATGCGGATGATATTCTACTAGCAGAAGCTTCATGGGAACAACATAATCGCATCCTCAACAGTTTGTTACGTATTTTTGCGGAATCTGGAATTACAGTTAACTTGGAAAAGTCTGAATTCGGTAGGTCAAAGGTGAGGTTTTTGGGACATATTACTTCTTCTGAAGGCATTCAGCCGGATCCTGAAAAGTTAGAAGCAATCAGAGCCATTCCAGTTACATACATAAAAAAACAAGTCCGCAGCTTTCTAGGTCTCGTAAATTTTTACCACCGTTTTCTGAATATGCAAATTCTAGTTTCGCCAAAACTTTGTTCTCTCACTGGAAAAAATACTATTTGGAACTGGGACGAACAAGCACAGTTGGAATTCAATTCTTTGAAAGAATCGCTACTTAACGCGCCAATACTAGCTCATCCAGATCTGTCACAAGATTTCTGCCTTAGCACGGATTCTTCTAAAGTCGGTCTTGGTGCCCGTTTATTTCAAGAAGCCATAGAAAATGACACTACTGTTCAGGAAACCATTACTTTTGCTAGCCAAGTGCCAACAAAATCTACCGAGCGAGGTGGCGCAGTGGTTAGCACACTGGACTCGCATTCGGGAGGACGACGGTTCAATCCCGTCTCCAGCCATCCTGATTTAGGTTTTCCGTGGTTTTCCTAAATCGTTTCAGGCAAATTCCGGGATGGTTCCTTTGAAAGGGCACGGCCGATTTCCTTCCCAATCCTTCCCTAACGCGAGCTTGCGCTCCGTCTCTAATGACCTCGTTGTCGACGGGACGTTAAACACTCACCACCACCACCACCAACAAAATCTGAAAAAAATTATTCCGTTACTGAATTAGAAGCTTTAGCTATCGTTTGGGCATATAACAAATTCCGTTTCTTTCTTTCTGGCAGGCACGTAAAAGTATACAGTGATCATCGTGCATTACAATTTCTTATGTCTTCAAAATTAAATTATGACAGGTTAAAACGTTGGGCATTGTTTCTGCAAGAATTCCACTTCACAATAGTCTACATTCCCGGCAAGGAGAACATTGTTCCGGACGCACTGTCACGCGCACCGTCTGGGCTTGAGAAAAGTAACACAGAAGGCAACCTCGAGAAAAATTTCAGTATTCTTTACATTCAGAAAGTCGCCTTTGAAAACTTTATCACCACATCTTTAAAGGGCATTGCTCATGAACAAGATAAAGATCCGATTTGGAAAGACATCAAAAGTAAATGGCATGAAACCACACACACTTAGATTCGGCATTATTATCTGGTTAGAAACAACATACTCTTCAAACGCTGCACTATTGATGACAAGCTATGGGTACTTTGTATTCCAGGCGATTTTGTTAATAAGCTCATTTCGTACATTCATTTCAGCTACGCACATTTTGATCCACGGAAATGTTATCACATTCTTCGAACGAGTTCTTATTTTAACGATATGGAAAAGAGAATTCGAAGAGTCTTGTCTATTTGTAAACTTTGTCAAAAGGCCAAACCATCTACTATCTCACATCGTGCTCCGTTGTTTCCTATCATTACTTTTAAATTAAAAGAATTTGCTGCTGTTGATCTCTTGCGACCCCCTGTCAGAACATCGATTGGATTTTCGTATGTTCTAGTCGCTGTTGAACTTACTTCAAAATTTGTTTCTTTCACTCCGTTACGTAAAGCCACTGGACGGTCTGTATCCAACGCCTTTGTTAAAAATTTCTTACGTGAAGTTGGACACGTTAATAAAGTCATTTCAGATAACGGACCACAATTCAGGTCTGCTATTCGGTCACGCGTGCTTCGGAACCATAAAATCAAACCTGTTTTTATTTCATTGTACTCACCACATTACCGAGCGAGGTGGCGCAGTGGTTAGCACACTGGACTCGCATTCGGAAGGACGACGGTTCAATCCCGCGTCCGGCCATCCTGATTTAGGTTTTCCGTGATTTCCCTCAATCGCTCCAGGCAAATGCCGGGATGGTTCCTTTGAAAGGGCACGGCCGACTTCCTTCCCCATCCTTCCCTAACCCTATGAGACCGATAACCTCGCTGTTTGGTCTCTTCCCCCAAACAACCAACCAACCAACTCACCACATTGTAACCCGTCTGAATGGATTATGAAAGAAATCAATAAGCTTTGCAGACTTTATTGTCACAGAAAGCATCAGATATTTACACTTGTTTCAAAACGTGCTGAATGAAATGCCGCATGACTCCACTGCTTTACCACCTATACTTGTACTGAAGAATGAAGAGCCACCGAACAGAATTAGAGAGCTTGTACCTTTTCCGAATACACGTAAACTTCAACACAAAGACTTAATTGATTTGGCTATTAAAAATATAAATTCTGCAGCAGACAAAAGGAGAAAACTACAAGGTAATGCAAATGCAAAGAAATTATATATTGGTCAGAAAGTTCTCATTGAAGCTCATTCATTGTCACGTAAGAAGAAACACTTGAGTCACAAATTCTTTCTGATTTACAACGGACCTTACAGAATCCGACGTATGCCACATGATAATTGTGTTGAAGTTGAAACTCTGCGTACTAGGAAGAGTAAAGGATTGCACCACATTTCGCATGTAAAACCGTTTATTGAGAGATAATCTGCTTTTTAACTTTGTCTTTGCCATACAACTTATCACTTCACGTTACTAGTATGCTTTGTCAGACTTAGAAACTGTTAACATGCAACAATGTTTGAAGTTAAATATCAAGTCAAGAACCAAGAGAACTTATTTAAACAGAAATTACGAATACATTGTTATAGTGAACAGAGGACACGGTGTTATTGTGTGTGTAGATTCTTGCTTGTTAACTGCACGATTATGTATCGTCTATAAGGCTTACATACTTAGAACATATACTGGTAATGAGATTTTAATGCAACATTTTGGTTTAGTTGAAAAGACATTCTTCATCTGAAGTACATTCTGTGAGATTAAAGATGACTTGGTATTTGGTTTCTTTAACAGCTACACGATTATATCACGACGCTACTAATGTGTGACACAATTTACATTGTTGCTTTTGCGGTGTATCTGTTTCATATCTGCACAGTTTTTATGTATTATTCTGGAAAGTAAAACATGTTTTTGTAGTAACTCTTGTGGTATAGCTACAATGAGACAGCCTTTTCCGTAGCACAACAATACGTTACAGTACAGTACTTTCTTCATCACGGCAATAAGCATAATAACTACGATATCTATACGCAAAGCATTTCACTTTTGTTTATGATGAAGTGAGTACATTGACTTCAGCAGAACTTTGCTTACAGAGGACGATAACTACGACACTTCCACAGAATTATCTTACAGCAAGACGGACATTTAGCGCTACAGGACACGCATTTGAGTGATTAATTTTGCACTTAAAACATTTATTTTTAAAGATTTTTGAATTACAAAGAAAGTTTTCCGTGATACATTTCATTCCATTGCTGTAATCTGTAACACCTGAGGGTATAATTACATTAATCCTCAGGGGGGTACACGCCTACTTTGTGTACCATGTGTTTGGCAAGCACAAGGAGCCCTAGCTAATATGGTATTTGCTTATACAACTTTACACATCGGTACCATATTCCTTTAACACAGAATTCCACAGCTATCTGATTATTTAACAGAGAAACAAACATTTTTTTTTACTACGTCAGTGACAGATGTTTACGCAATTACACAGTTGGATAACTTCACACTTATGAAATTGTATTTCGTCTGTATTTTGTGAACTGTTCATATTTTTTGGAACGATACTATGAGAGCTCTGAATGATGTATTTGGTATGGGATCATGATTTTAAAGTACGTTTGAGGTAGATGACACTATTGAAATGAGCAGAGAATTTTTTTAGGTTTTGAAATTATTGCAGAAAGTTACGACTTTTTTGAGATTTGACTAAGGTGTTATGATGTTATTTTTACGACGACGATGTGTATTATGCTGTTGAGGTATGTTTATGATCAATAAGCTGATGCTATATGAGGAATTTGATTATGCCACATATTTATAATGATGAAATATTGAAGAATGTCGACGAATATGTATATGTGTAATATGGTAAGGCATAATGAGTAGTGGTTAGAGACTCTAATTTGTGAAAAGGGATGTTGGAAACCAAGAATCGTACTTTAAGAGTTATGAAATGTATGTATATGCGTAAATGTATCACAACGCCGACTAAAATTTTTTGGACACAGTTGTGTTTATAGGATTTTGTTTCCACACATTTGTAACGCAAATTCTCGACCTGTGAAATTTTTTGTATGAGACTGTCACTGTAGTGCAAACTGGTGTCGTAAATATTTCGGTAAGAAAGCTAAGTGACCTTGGCGTAATGCGTTATGGGCGACCAGCTGTGCGAGTCGCCTGGAGAAAAAGCCATTAGGTGAAAAAAAAGACACCATTAACCTCGCTATTGACATTCCATTGTAGAAAGCATCATTACTTGGAAACATATCGTACTTTCTGCTACTTACTGAAATGCTTATGAATTGATGGGAAATATTCTTACATCTGCAAACCTGATTATGACAAGTGTCTTTCTACGAGAGTTGAGAGCTACTGAGCTACGAAATGCCACATAGCTATTGAATGATGTTTTTATGCTTTGGTTTGCGTAATTGCTTATTTCATTTGACATCAGTTTTCCAGCTGTGTTGCAGCATTAGTTTTATAAAATAAACTTAAATGCATTTGGTACTGTGAACACTTTCTGTCAACAGATCTATTAAATAATTATTTTGTGATCCACATTCTTCGAAAAAGGAGCTCTTGGAATGGAAATAACAGTAAGAAGGGACTAATAACAGTAACTGCATATATAATTTTCTTTTCAAGTACTTGATAATTTTTTGTAGAATTAGTTTTTGTGGTGCACCACATTAGTTACATAGACATTAAGATGTGATTATACATTTCTCTTATCTGCATTGTTGTCTTTAGTGTGCTATTTTTTCTGCTTGTGGGTTTGTCGTGTTTAGATATAAGTTATTACATTTACTGCTGCATGCTTTGCCAATTTCCATTTCTTTGTCATTGCTGTTTGTGTTAATTGTTTTGTGCTGCTGCATTGCCTCGTCCCTTAGTTTATGCATCTGAGCTCAGTAGATTTAAGTTAGCTTAAGAGGGGGTAGATTATATAAGAGAATGAGTTGCGATGAATTGGAAGAAATGCATTGAGAAGTTATACGAAAAAAGTGCAGAAAGCAGGTATAGATAGGACTTTTTGGAAATAATGAAGAACGAAGGGAGTTCTCCGAGAAGTAAAGAAAGTTTTGTTTGCAAAATACTGCAGTAAAACAAACCCTGTCCTTTCCTTGTGTTATCCCACTATGTGTTTGTGTACCCTTGGGTATTTGTGTTCTTCCTGTCTTTATGTGTTTATATGATGAGAGTTACGTTGTAGAATTTTTCTTATAATATGTTATTTACTTTGTAAAGAAGTTTAGACATTATTTATTCTTTTTTTTTTTTTTTTTTTTTTAATGCTCATGTGTGAAGTTGATGTTTCAAAAGTTATTCTGATCTTTTATGTATTTACTTATGTCATAATTCCTGTAACACTGATGTATATGTTTATTTCTATTCTTTTGTAAAGCCTCTATTACTACAAATGTTATCTGTATTGTTATGTTCTTTAATGATGTATTTTGTACCTTTGTTATTGTATTCTTATGTTATAAAATTGTAATTGACACCAGTTCATCAAATTAAGTAACTTGTAAGTTACATTTCACTGCACACGTTTCTGTTGGTCATAGTATGGGGTTATTACAAATGACTGAAGCGATTTCACAGCTCTACAATAACTTTATTATTTGAAATATTTTCACAATGCTTTGCACACACATACAAAAACTCAAAAAGTTTTTTTAGGCATTCACAAATGTTCGATATGTGCCCCTTTAGTGATTCGGCAGACATCAAGCCGATAATCAAGTTTCTCCCACACTCGACGCAGCATGTCCCCATCAATGAGTTGGAAAGCATCGTTGATGCGAGCTCGCAGTTCTGGCACGTTTCTTGGTAGAGGAGGTTTAAACACTGAGTCTTTCACATAACCCCACAGAAAGAAATCGCATGGGGTTATGTCGGGAGAGCGTGGAGGCTATGACATGAATTGCTGATCATGATCTCCACCACGACCGATCCATCGGTTTTCCAATCTCCTGTTTAAGAAATGCCGAACATCATGATGGAAGTGCGGTGGAGCACCATCCTGTTGAAAGATGAAGTCGGCGCTGTCGGTCTCCAGTTGTGGCATGAGCCAATTTTCCAGCATGTCCAGATACACGTGTCCTGTAACGTTTTTTTCGCAGAAGAAAAAGAAGCCGTAAACTTTAAACCGTGAGATTGCACAAAACACGTTAACTTTTGGTGAATTGCGAATTTGCTGCGCGAATGCGTGAGGATTCTCTACCGCCCAGATTCGCACATTGTGTCTGTCCACTTCACCATTAAGAAAAAATGTTTCTTCATCACTGAAAACAAGTTTCGCACTGAACGCATCCTCTTCCATGAGCTGTTGCAACCGCGCCGAAAATTCAAAGCGTTTGACTTTGTCATCGGGTGTCAGGGCTTGCAGCAATTGTAAACGGTAAGGCTTCTGCTTTAGCCTTTTCCGTAAGATTTTCCAAACCGTCGGCTGTGGTACGTTTAGCTCCCTGCTTGCTTTATTCGTCGACTTCCGCGGGCTACGCGTGAAACTTGCCCGCACGCGTTCAACCGTTTCTTCGCTCACTGCAGGCCGACCCGTTGATTTCCCCTTACAGAGGCATCCAGAAGCTTTAAACTGCGCATACCATCGCCGAATGGAGTTAGCAGTTGGTGGATCTTTGTTGAACTTCGTCCTGAAGTGTCGTTGCACTGTTATGACTGTCTGATGTGAGTGCATTTCAAGCACGACAACCGAGCGAGGTGGCGCAGTGGTTAGCACACTGGACTCGCATTCGGGAGGACGACGGTTCAATCCCGTCTCCGGCCAACCTGATTTAGGTTTTCCGTGATTTCCCTAAATCGCTTCAGGCAAATGCCGGGATGGTTCCTTTGAAAGGGCACGGCCGATTTCCTTCCCCATCCTTCCCTAACTCGAGCTTGCGCTCCGTCTCTAATGACCTCGTTGTCGACGGGACGTTAAACACTAATCTCCTCCTCCTCCAAGCACGACACACGCTTTCTCGGCTCCTGTCGCCGTTTTGTCTCACTGCGCTCTCGACCTCTCTGGCGGCAGAAACCTGAAGTGCGGCTTGAGCCGAACAAAACTTTATGAGTTTTTCTACGTATCTGTAGTGTGTCGTGACCATATGTCAATGAATGGAGCTACAGTGAATTTATGAAATCGCTTCAATCATTTGTAATAGCCCTGTATATGGACAATATGTGAGAAGTAGGGACTGATAGTGTTTGCACGAGTGTTCATAATTCAGCAAGCGACTGGATAACAGCATTGCTGGTTCTAAGGACATTTCAAACAAATTTTTTGTGAGTGCACAAGTGGTGGTTTATGGACTTGCTATATTCTCCGCAAGACTCTTCGATGGTGATTGTGCACCTGCACAGTCGCAACGGATGGCTGCTAGCCATCTCTACAGGGACTACAGTGGGTCTACACCTTTGATGACTCACCAATACCATTATTTCTACAAGGACTGCACTGGGTCTGCACCTCTGGTGGCCCACCAATGCCGTAATCTCTACCAGGACTACAGTTGGTCTGCTCTGTGATGACCGGCCTACCAATATTCTTCAAAGCGTCGACTGACTCTGCGGTGGGTTTGCTCTGTTGTGGCCCATTACCTGTCTGCATGTCAAGAGTCAGCACTGTCTTTCTGTTGGAAGGACAACACTACTTCTTCAAGACTGCATTGATATCCACTACTTCCGTGTGCATTTTCTTTTACTGCTCAGACTTTGAGAAAAAAAACTGCAATTTTACTGTGATGAATGATCAGGACTGTCTTTATGGACTGTGAGAAAATTTTAGTTTTTGACCAACATTGTATCAATAAGTGTGTGCATATGATTTCTTTGTTATTGCAATTGTGAAATTTTTTTTAGCAAATATGTATTGGCCAGTGCCCAAAACGATTTGTAAATTTTTTTGTGGGGAGTATGGGGGCTATGTAAGTAGGCTGTTTAGGTTTTCTTATTGGTAACGCCACGTAGCGCTCTGTATGAAAATCACTGGCTGTGCTGTGTGCAGTCTGTGGCTAGTTTGCATTGTTGTCTGCCATTGTAGTGCTTGGCTGCTGGATGTTAACAGCGTGTAGTGTTGCGCAGTTGGAGGTGAGCCGCCAGCAGTGGTGGATGTGGTGAAGTGAGATGGCGGATTTTTGGGAGCGGATGATCTGGACGTGTGTCCATCAGAAACAGTACATTTGTAAGAATGGATGTCATGAACTGCTATATATATATTATGACTTTTGAACTCTATTAAGATGGCAGTATTGGCGCTCGCTGTATTGCAGTAGTTTGAGTAACGAAGATTTTTGTGAGGTAAGTGATTTGTGAAACGTATAAGTTAATTTAGTCAGGGCCATTCTCTTGTAGGGATTATTGAAAGTCAGATTTCGTTGCGCTAAAAATTATTGTGTGTCAGTTTAAGCACAGTCATGTATAATTTTTCTAAGGGGACGTTTCAAGAGTAGTGAAGACAGTCAGTGGCCCCTGACGGTGGAGACTATAATCTAAAGCTCGAGACTTTGTCCCGAACGGACGCAGCAAGAAAACCGAGAATGTCAGTGAGTTAGTGGATTGAAGATGGCCACATGGAGCATCGACAAGTTATAAGGCCACGTAATGTGGCTATAGATCAGGATGATCTTCATCTTTTCAGCATAACCATAAAAAACAGCATTATACACTCGACACTAGAGCATTGTAAGCCAGTCTAAACTAGCGATTCGGCCGCAACTTCCGTCTATTGTACAGCCATCGCCGCAAATAGGGTTACATTAGACACTACTGTAGTGAGCACAACATCATAACCTGTATCGTTGAGTGGCATAAAGAACCAAAGCCAAATGTGAATGTTACGGACGAGCTTGTGTGCAATGTAAAATTGTACCATTTAAGCACAGTCTACATAATTGCCACATGGGAATGGATTCTATATCCGATATGGTACCCCTCGAAATAACTCCAAAAGTCGTGTTTCAGCAAATAGCACGAAATATACGAGTACGCCTTGATGAACGAGTGGTAGCACTGCTTTCCTCCTGGGCCCTAGACTGACAGGTTGCCCATAGGACAGGTCTCACAAGTGACTGAGTGGCAACATGTCCAACACGGTGTTCTAGAAAAAGCTCTTACTACATTCGCATGTAAAGCAATGTAAGGAAAAATCCGCAGGTACATCCAGGATATTTCTTGATTCCATGCCACGACCTTTTGCAGGCTCTGATTGTATCACTGTACTGAGTTTTCAAAGTTGTGGAACGTATACACTTCTTTAAATGCGAACAATATAGCGTGACTGAAACAACAAGTTCACTGTTACAAGTCTCTGTTTATTTATATCCAAACATTTACACCTACATCAAAAGGTCTATTTACATGAGTTAATATGGCAAGTCTATGTTGTGTTACGACTCTGGAGTAACCTATGGCATTGCTAGTGAATAATCAGAACTTCATTACAGACCATGGTTTTGGGGAAGTTCCTCAGTAAAAATTATACGTGAATGTAAATGTGAAAACAAAACAACTAAAACAGAAGATCTCCCAGTCACCGCAGGTTCCTTCCTCTGCCGCAATACATCAGATATAAATTGTCACCGTTTCTAAACAAATATGATGTCTGGAAACTACTAGGTGAAAAGAACACATAGCAAAACAGAAACATTACTTCGAAATACAAAGAACATTTAGAAAAACAACACTATTATTTCAGCGTAAATTTTAAAACATTGCGAAAATTTTTCGTTGAGTTGAGGAACACACGTTAGAAAAATATTTCAGAAGGTATCCTTTTCTTTATTGTATATGTAGCTTAAATTTCGTACTTGTTTATGTCATCAGGTAACAGTTACAAACCTTAGGTTCAATAGTTATGTTGCCAACAGTGGTAAATTTACACATAAATAACAATTCTGGCTGCATTTCAGAGATAGATGCTGAAACTTTTGCGAAAAAGAGATCCAAGTTTTTGATATGTTAGAGATGTAGGTTTGTTAAACTTCCTTCTGCAACGTGTTATAACTAAGGACATGCTGAAGTAATACGCAAATATCGAGTTAAAATATGCAAGTAGATATACTCTCCCTAACATACCCACATATATATAATATCCGGCTGACGTGGGGTACAAACTGTTGTTTTATTTGACTGGATTTGTTGAATTTTGTGAGTTAGGTAAATTATTGTTCATATGGGAAATTTCACAGTAGACAAGCAAATAGCTACATTAATTCATGAAAAATATGAAGGGAAGGATGGAAGCAGAGAGAGATAAAGAGAGAATTTGAGATTAAACGAGAACAAAGTTTTTTCATAGCAGGGTTTGTGACGATTATATTTGATACATATTCTGACTAAGAAAAGGTTGGAGTAACACAGTGACTGCCTTAAAAATATATAAATACAGTATACTACTTGTGCTATTAACTGATGTACAGATATTCTGAAGGTAACAGAGGGTACAAGCTTTTGGCATGTTGGTATATTCGTATATGAGGCCATTACGTTGCCAATTTGGGGAACTTGATGGTAATATAACTAATTATGTATGGTAAATGAGAACAACACAAGTAACAGCATCCTACATGTGTAACCTAAGGGCAAAAAACCATACATCTTTGGAACACTCGAAATACACAGACACCAAAGAAAACAAATGGAGACCATCTTAGATGACAACTTTTTATCTCCACCTTCCACTTTATTTTTACCGTAAATAATTAATTATATTACCACGACATTCCAAATGAATAATGAAATGACCTCATTTACAAATATACCATCATATCAACAGCTTGTACCCCTTGTCACCTTGCAATTAATAGCATAAGTAATATAGATCGATGTGCATATTTTTAAAGCATAGTCAGTGTATTATTCCAACACTTTCTTAGTTATAACATGTAACAAGTATAGTCGCAATACACCCTTGCTTTGAAAAACTTGGCCTTCCTATACTCCTTTCACCATCTGTATCTGAAACTCTTGTCCTAAGGGTGGGAAACTCCCTCTGAAAGCGGAAAAATCATAAATTAACAACGACGCGAGGATACAGATGTCAACGGAAATCACTCCATTAATGACACTAGGGTGTATCCACAGGACATTTGGCCTACAATTGAAAAAGTATCATGATGATTCCGGAATAGTCCCCCCAAGGAGGAGGCGACCATGAAAAAAAGATGGAATATTCAGCGAAATAATAAAGTTCTGAAAGGGGAAATGCAGATGCTCAATCCAGACATAGTAGTGGGCAGTGAAATGAAATGGAAAGAAAACAAGGATTTCTGGTCAGATGAGTATAGGGCAATATCAACAGCAGCAGAAAATGGTGAACGGGAGTATAATTCGTTATGAATAGGAAGATAGGGCAGAGAGTGTGTTACTGTGAACATTTCAATGATAGGGTTCTTCTTATCAGAATCGACAGCAAACCAACGTCGACAAAGACAGATCAAGTATACATGCCGACGTTGCAACCTGAAGATGAGGAGATAGAGGAGATATATGAGGATACTGAAAGGGTAATACAATTCGTAAAGAGAGATGAAAATTAAATTTTGTGGGGAACTGGAATGAAGTTGTAGGGGAAGGAGTAGATGAAAAGGTTACAGGAGAATATGGGCTTGAGACAAGGAATGAGAGAGAAGAAAGACGAATTGACTTCTGTAACAAATTTCAGCTAGTAGTAGCGCATACTCTGTCCAAGAATCACAAGAAAAGGAAGTATATATGGAAAAGGTCAGGTGATACGGGCTAATATTTCAATTAGATTACATCATGGTCAGACAGAGATTCAGAAATCAGATACCGGATTGTGAGGCGTACCCAGGAGAAGATGTAGACTCTGGTCACAATATAGCAGAGATGAAAAGTAGGCTGAAGTTTAAGACATTAGTCAGGAAGAATCAATTCGCAAAGAAGTGGGATACGGAAGTACTAAGGAATGACGAGATACGGTTAAAGTTCTCTAAGGCTATAAGGAATACCTCAGTAGGCGGTACAGCTGAAGAGGAATGGACATCTCTAAATAGGGCAATCACGGAAGTTGGAAAGAAACACATAGGTACAAAGAAGGTTACTGCGAAGAAACCATGGGTAACAGAAGAAATACTTGAGTTGATCGATGAAAGGAGGAAGTACAAAAATGTTCCAGGAAACTCAGGAATACAGATGTACAAGTCGCTGAGGAAATAAATAAATGGGAAGTGCAGGGAAGCTAAGACGAAATGGCTGCATGAAAAACATGAAGAAATAAAAAAAGAAATGATTGTCGGAAGGACTAACTCAGTATATAGGAAAGTCAAAAACCTTCGTTGAAATTAAAAGCAAGGGTGGTAACATTAAGAGTGCAACGGGAACTCCGCTGTTAAATGAAGAGGAAAGAACGGAGAGGTGGAAAGAATACATTGAAATCCTCTATGAGGGGAAAGATTTGTCTGACGTGATAGAAGATGTAGCAGGAGACGATTTAGAAGAGAGAAGGGACCCAGTATTAGAATCAGAATTTAAAAGAGCTTTGGTGGACTTAAGATCAAGTAAGGCAGAAGGGATGGATAACATTCCATCAGAATTTCTAAAATAATTTGGGAAGGTGACAACAAAACGACTATTCACGTTGGTGTGTAGAATGTATGACCTGGCGACATACCATCTGAATTTCGGAAAGATGTCATCTACACATTTCCGAAGACTGCAACAGCTGACAAGTCCATTCTCGTAGTGCATCCAAGTTTCTGACGAAAATAACATACAGAATAATGGAAACGAAAATTGAGGATGTGCTAGATGATGATTAGTTTGGCTTTAGAAAAGGTAAAGGCAATTCTGACGTTGGGGTTGATAATGAAAGCAAGACTAAAGAAAAATCAAGACACGTTCATAGATTTTGGCGACCTGCAAAATGTGTTCGACAATGTAAAATGGTGCAAGATGCTCGGAATTCTGAGAAAAATAGGGGTAAGCTATAGCGAGAGCCGGGTAATACACAATATGTACAAGAGCCAAGAGGGAATAATAAGAGTGGACGTCCAAGAATGAACTGTTCGGATTAAAAACGGTGTAAGTTAGGGATGTAGTCTTTCGCCCCTACTGTTCAATCTGTACATCGAAGAAGCAGAGATGAAAATAAAATAAAGTTTCAGGAGCGGAATCAAAATTCAAGGTGAAAGAATATCAATATTACAATTCGCTGATGACATTGCTATCCTGAGAGAAAGTGAAGAAGAGTTACATGATTTGCTGAATAGAATTAACAATCCAGTGGGTACAGAAGATGGACTAAGAGTAAATCGAAGGAAGACGAAAGTAATGAGAAGTAGCGGAAACGAGAAAAGCGAGAAATTTAACATAAGGATCGACGGTCACGAAGTATACACAGTCAAGGAATTCTGCTGCCTAGGCAGTAAAATAACAAATGACGGAAGGAGCAAGGGGGACATCGAAAGCAGACTAGCAATGGCAAAAAGAGCATTCCTGGCCAAGAGAAATCTACTAATATCAAATATCGACTTTAATTTGAGGAAGAAATTTCTGAGAATGTACGTCTGGAGTACAGCATTCTATGGTAACGAAACATGGACTGTGGGAAAACCAGAACAGAAGAGAATCGAAGAGTTTGAGATGTGTTGCTACAGACAAATACTGAAAATTAGGTGGACTTATAACGTAAGGAATGAAGAGGTTCTGCGCAGAAGCGGAGAGAAAAGGAATATTTGAAGAACACTGGTAAGGAGCAGGGATAGGATGATAGGACATTTGTTAAGACTTCATGGAACGACTTTCATGGTACAAGAGGGAACTGTAGAGGGCAAAAACTGTAGAGGAGGACAGAGATTGAAATACATCCAGCAAATAATTGAGGACGTAGGTTGCAAGAGATGGAGATGGAGGTTGGCACAGGAGAGGAATTTTTGGCGGGCCGCATCAAACCAGTCACAAGACTAATGACCCCTACCTCCCCAAAAAAAATCTGAATATCCCACGACCTCTCTCTTTCTCTCTCTCTCTCTCTCTCTCTCTCTGCCTTCAATCTCCACTTCGTATTTTCCATGAGTTACTTTAGTTTTTTGCATGTCTACTTGTTTTTAATATCAGCAATAACTTAACAAAACTCTATAGGTCCACCCAAATGAAACCAACAGTTTGCATCCCATGTCATCCTGGTATTTCGTATATTTGTTTACATTATTAATAGTATATCTGTCTACATGTCTTTAACTTGGTATCAGTGTATTATTTCAGCATTTTCTTCACTATACCACGTAACATATAATCCACTTAACGTTTGCAACATGTCACCTGATGACATAAACTGGTACGATATTGAAGCTATATGAACTTGACAGAAAAGGGTACCTCTCGAAATATTTACTCTAACATATTCAGTCATCAACTCAACGAAAGATCTCCACAATGCATTAAAACTTACGCTGAACTAATAGTGTTGTTTTGCTAAATATTCTTTATACTTCGAAATAGTGTTTCTGTTTTTGCTATACGTTTTTGCAGCACCTAGCATTTTTCAGACACCTCTTTGTTTACTGGCTGTGACAGTTTATGTTTGAAGTATTACGACAGAGAGAGGAGCCTATGGTCACTATCCATATTCTATTTTAGATGGTACATTTACGTTAATTTTTAGCCAAAAATCTCCTCAAAGCCTGTTCTGAAATAGTGTTTTGTTTGTCCTCTAGACCGTTCCACAGGTCACCCCAAAGTCGCGACACAGCACAAAGTCGTATTGACACATATAAGTCTACGTGATGATGGAGACTTAAACCTTATAAACATGTTTTACATGTAAATAAACAGTGACTGGTAACAGTAACCTTGTTTCTTTCTATATACACTTCTGCAAACGTAATAATTTGCTGTTTTTTAATAACATATTCGACTTTGACTGTAGGAAGCATATATTTTCTCAACAGCAATTTCATTCTCAAGGCAATTATTAGTAGTGATTTATTGCAGTTTGTTTTAGAAGATGGTAACATTGTGATAATGCTTAGATGACAGGCTAACATGTCGGAGGAGAATAGCTTTAAGACCGAAATTGTAACTGTCATTGTAAATACTTGCTTTAGTCAATGGAAAGTATAATGTCCTTTAAAATGTTCTACATGACTGTGAATCCCAGCCATGAAAAGATAAGCATTTGTCTGTTTCCGAGCAGCTAACTGTGATTTCAGTCATCCGTATAATTCTTGTTGTTTCATTTTACAAAATCGTTGCCTATTTTACCAACTTTATTTTGTCTTTTCAAATTTTATATTGGCTGTTTTCATATTAACTGATTCGAGACTGTCGGTGAAATATTTAAAATACCGTTATCAGTTTTCTTCATTGGCGTAGCTTATTCCACAGAAATAGGTTACTGAGCAGGTACATAGTACACACAAATGAGATGCTAGAGCGTAAAGAAAAATTTAAAAAATCTTAGTCTCTACACACTGTTTTCTCGGATACAATATTGAATGAATTTTTACTTCTGTCTTCACTTATTCATTGGGCAGTGCCTCTCACTGAAACAACATTTTATGTCTTTATCATTACCATTTTTTACCACGACGTACAATTTTATTTATTACACATACCGAATGGATTCATATACTTCTATGCTACGCTTAAATTATGTAGGTATTGAACATAAATGACAAATTAAATATTTGTCGGTGATGTTTTCAACTGGGGAATACATGTATCACCGACTGAACTTTCACAGTCGTCTATATTCGTTACTCCTGCAGTTTCCGCCACGCAGTCGCTTTCCGAAGATCGTTTCAACTTTTCTCGCGGCTGATTCATTACAGAAGCCTGAGGTTTCGCCTTTGATGTCTGTTGAAACTCTGCTGAAATTGCTACGTCTGTAAAGAAGTCGATCTTGTCTGCACCGCAGGCCCGGGAAGTTTCTCTCTAGAGCCATCAGCGTACAGCACGGAGTCTTAATTCCCGCTATTGAGACATCGTTTCTCATATTCTCTTTGGTGGAGATTAAAAAAGCTGACGCCTTTATGATCCAGGATTCTGAAGTTGCCTTCGGCAAACCCTGGGATTGATGCTTCGCAGACAAAAGCGCTCTCATCGACGGAGACATACGAGTGTGTCGAACCGGATCCGAGTGCGTCTCTGAATCAAAGAACAACAAAGAACAAGAAAGCCATCTCACTTTCACTAAGTGATGCAAAACTTACGACATGGATTCTTCTATCTAAAAAAATAATAGAAGTAGAAAATGAGATAACTATGTTCAAAATTTGAGAGTAAATAACTAAATGAAACATTAACTGTTTTCTAGTTTTACAAAGGGCTGTCAGATAAAAACGTGACCGATGCGAAACAGTAAATAAACTGTTAATTATTTCGAAAGTGATTGCCATAACTGTTAGTACCCGACTCATGCGATTATAGTTGGTGGTGACTTTAATTTACCCTCGATATGTTGGCGAAAATACGTGTTTAATTCCGGAGGTACAGATAAAACATCATCCGAAATTATGCTAAAAGCATTGTCTGAAAATTATTTCGAGCAGTTAGTTCATGAATCCACACGAGTGGTAAACGGTTGTGAAAACACACTTGACCTCTTAGCAATAAATAATCCTGAGATAATAACGAGCATCAAAACGGATACAGGTATTAGTGAACACAGGGTTGTCGTAGCAAGAGTGAATATTATAACCCCCAAATCCTCCAAAACGAGATGTTTCTATTTTCCCACCTCCGCATTACAAATGTTTTGAGTGAAATGCCCAGTCGATGCGCTGTTGTTTTCACGTCAATTCTACCAACATTGAGAGTTGTTTAGTTTTCGGGGTTTTGTAAAATTCCTGGATTCGTCTCGTCGCTGTGCAGCCTATGAAAAGGATTGCGGAAGACTCCCAAATAAATTCCAAAGTACAGTGCAGTTTTAAGACGAATATATTTCCAGGACTCTGGTGTCCGAGCCTGGTTAACTGACCGGTTACATCAGATGTACCCAAAGTTGACATCAAACGACACAGAGTTCACAACAATCAACAAACGAGTGAGCCTACAATACATTTGCTCGCAACCCTAGCCAAAAACGAGTGCCCCAAGGCGCCTGCGTAACCTCTATTTATACTTTTGTTAACAATTACCTACAATGAAAATTACAATTTTATGTGAAACCACAATTAAAAGTTAAACCGAATATGAGCTACACATTGCTAAAAATTGAGAATCTCAGTGCAGAACAAGGTGAACCTATTTTCAACTTAGTTACGAGTTAATATAATATTTTCTGACTAATTATGTTACAGGTAACAATTACATTTCTAAATTTGTTTATAACAAATCAACTAGTGCCAGAATTTTAGTGCTAACATATATCGGAGATTCAATTAACATGCTTTATTTATATGTTCTATTTAAATTGCTGTAGTAATTTTATAATGATAGGTTTACTGGTACATCCTGACCATGTGCTACATTTCTTTCGATTAGTTACAGTATTAATCTCACATTTATATTATGTTTCTCACATAAGAACAATGTTAATCAGCAAAGCAACATTTATAATTATATGTATACTGAAATAGTGGTTATTTTTGTATGTAATTTGGAAACAGGTCACTTTACAATTGGACAATTAGGACAGGTGTTTATCTTTAATGCTCTCCGAGGGGTTCTGATAGGTAGCAATGAGATACAGTAATATTTCAAAAATTAAACGAAAAATACACATATTCAAAAAAGCAGATAAAAATTCACTTGATGCCTTCCTGAGAGACAATCTCCACTCCTTCTAAATTAATAGTATAGGTGCAGACCAGGTGTGGCTTGAATTAAAAGAAATAGTATCGGAAACAATTGAGAGATTTATACCAAATAAATTAACAAACGACGGAGCTGATTCTCCTTGGTACACAAAACGGGTCAGAACACTGTTGCAGAAACAGCGAAACAAACATGCCCAATTTATACAGAAGCAAAATACCCAAGATTGGCGATATTTTACAGAAGCTCGAAATTTAACGCGGGCTTCTTGCGAGATGTTTATAACAGTTCACAATGAAACTTTGTCTCGAAACCTGGCAGAAAATCCAAAGAGATTCTGGTCATATGCGAAGTATGTCAGCGGCAAAAAACAATCAATGCCTTCTCTGCGCGATAGCAATTGAGATACTATCGAAGACAGTGCTACCAAAGCAGAGTGAAATGCCTTCACAAAATAAGACGAAGTAAATATTCCAGAATTCGAATCGAGAACAGCTATCAAAATAAGTAACGTGGAAGTAAATATCCTCGGAGTAGTGAAGCAAGTTAAATCACTTAATAAAAGCAAATCTTCTAGTTCAGACTGTATATCAATTAGGTTCCTTTCAGAGTATGCTGATACATTAGCTCAATACTTAACAATCTTATACAACCTTTCGCTCGAGAAAGATCCGTACCCAAAGACTGGAAAGTTGCACAGGTCACACCAATATTCAAGAAAGGTAGTAGTAGTAATCCACTAAATTACAGGCCCATATCATTAACGTCAATATGGAGCAGGATTTTAGACTATATATTGTGTTTGAACATTATGGATTACCTCCAAGAAAATGGCGTATTGTTACAGGTCAAAATGGTTTTAGAAAACATCGTTCTTGTGAAACACAACTAGCCGAACTTCCGTGGCGCATTCGAAATAACGTTGACTTCATGTTGGTGAGCCTTATTTTGCAACAGCATGATGCCGTACGTCAACACTCCTTCGCGTTTGGACTTGATGACGCACTTGGTTTTTTTCAAAGTGTGTAATTACCGCTGTGCGTTAATTGTGAAGCCGTGTTGCAGAAAGTCAATGAGGAACAGGCCATTTCAGTCAAAGAAAAAGGTCATAATGAGTTTCTCGGCTTTGGATTTTTTTTTCGGTGGGGGTAAATCGTCCTACAGAAGAATGCTGAAGATTAGATGGTTAGATCACATAACTAAAGAGGAGGTATTGAATAGAATTGGAGAGAAGAGAAATTTGTGGCACAACTTGACAAGAAGAAGGGATCGGTTGGAAGGGCATATTCTGAGGAATCAAGGGATCACCAATTTAGTATTGGAGGGCAGCGTGGAGGGTAAAAATCGCAGAGGGAGACCAAGAGATAAATACACTAAACAGATTCAGAAGGATGTAGGTTGCAGTAGGTACTGGGAGATGAAGAACCTTGCACAGGATAGAATAGCGTGGAGAGCTGCATCAAACCAGTCTCTGGAATGAAGACCGCAACAACAACAACAACGGGGATAAATCACTGTGATTCCATTGTCGGCTCTGACACGTGCTCCCCGGCTCAATATGACGTTAACAAATTTCATCTCCCGCGACAATACGAGACAGGAAACGATGTTCTTCATTGTGATACAGTTCCAGGTGCTACAGTGAAGTAAATGTACTGTTAACGTATGCAGCCCCGTGAGGCTTGGGGAACCCACTGCGCACAGTATTTCCGGAACTTCAGATGCTCTGCATTGACGGCGTCAGCGGTACCTTGACAGATGCCCAGCATGAGCCGAATGTCTTCCACCCTCCGCCATCGGTAATTACTAACGGCAGAATCCACCACTGCAATGACAAAAGGAGTAATGACACGCTGAGCCTGTCCTATTCGACTGCTGTCTTTAAATGACACCCGACGTCCTGCAAATCGTTTCCATGTGTACACACCCGAAGTGACATAATGTGTTCACCATATACAGCAGACATTCAGCCTGAATTTCACTTCCTGACACTCCTTTCGCAGTCAGTGCCCGCACTACACCCCGCTGAACCACTTTCACAGCCTCCATAGTGATGTCGGACGCACACACGAGTCGCTGAGTTCACGTCGAGCACATCCGGGGTCCACGAGAATTACCGGCACTTCCACCGACTTCTGACGTCACGCTACACGCCTTCCCCGATATACACTATGTGATTAAAAGTTTCAGGACTCATGGCTGAAAATGCCTTATAAGTTCGTGGCGCCGTCCATAGGTAATGCTGGAATTAAATATGGTGTTGGCCCAACCTTAGCCTTGATGACAGCTTACACTCTCACAGCCATACGTTCAATCAGGTACTGGAAGGTTTCTTGGGGAATGGCAGCCCATTCTTCACGGAGTGCTGCACTGAGGACGGTGAGGCCTGGCACGAAGTCGGAGTTCCGAAACATCCCAAAGGTGTTCTGTAGGATTCAGGTCATGACTATCTTCAGGCCAGTCCATTACAGGGATGTTATTGTCGTGTAACCACTCCGCCACAGACTGTGCATTATGAGTAGGTGCTCCATCGTGTTGAAAGATGCAATCGCCATCCCAGAATTTCTCTTCAACAGTGGGAAGCACGAAGTTGCTTAAAACATCACTGTAGGCCTGTGCTGTAATAGCACCACGCTAAATATCAATGGGTGCAGGCCCCCCTCTATGAAAAACACGACGACATCGTATCACCACCGCCATACCCACACCCTGCCATCGAATCGCCACATTGTGTTCCGTGATTCATCACTCCACACAACGTTTTTCCACTGTTCACCACTGTTCAATCGTTCAATGTTTACGCTCCTTACACCAAGCGAGTCGTCGTTTGGCATTTATCGGCGTGATGTGTGGCTTCTGAGCAGCCACGCGACCGTGAAATCCAAGTATTCTCACCTCCCACCTAACTGACACAGTACTTGCAGTGGATCCTGATGCAGTTTGGAATTCCAGCTGTCGGCGGTCTCTGTCAGTCAACAGGCGAGATCGGCCTGTACGCTTTTGTGATGTATGTGTCCCTTCACGTTTCCACTTCACTATTAAATCGGAAACAGTGGACCTAGGGATGTTTAGGAGTGTGAAAATCACGCGTACAGAAGTATGACGCAAGGGCCACCCAATCACCTGACCACATTCGAAGTCCGTGAGTTTCATAGAGCGCCCCATTCTGCTCTGTCACTATGTCTAATGACTACTGAGGTCGCTGATATGGAGTACCTGTCAGTAGGTTTCAGCACAATGCACCTAATATGAAAAACGTATGTTTTTGGGGGTGTCCGGATACTTTTGATCACATAGTGTCCTCGTACTTCGCGACTGCTCGACTACGTCCGTAGTCAGATGGGAAATCAATGTATTAATGAAAAGGTAACCGATAGAGTCCATACGTTTGCCATATGTTATGAAAAACGTATTTCAAGTGCTATTAATCGCGCAGTTACGAAGCATTAAACTGCTCTGAAATAGTAACTGTCTCCCTGCTGGAAACAGTCGCTGCTGCTCGAAAGACTTGCAGTGTCAGATGGTGTGACGTACGCCACAGAGCCCCATACATTTTGTTGTACTCGGAGCACATCTGATTCCCTATGAACCATGGACCTTGCCGTTGGTGGGGAGGCTTGCGTGCCTCAGCATTACAGATAGCCGTACCGTAGGTGTAACCACAGCGGAAGGGTATCTGTTGAGAGGCCAGACAAACGTGTGGTTCCTGAAGAGGGGCAGCAGCCTTTTCAGTAGTTGCAGGGGCAACAGTCTGGATGATTGACTGATCTGGCCTTGTAACACTAACCAAAACGGCCTTGCTGTGCTGGTACTGCGAACGGCTGAAAGCAAGTGGCAACTACAGCCGTAATTATTCCCGAGGGCATGCAGCTTTACTGTATGGTTAAATGATCATGGCGTCCTCTTGGGTAAAATATTCCGGAGATAAAATAGTCCCCCATTCGGATCTCCGGGCGGGGACTACTCAAGAGGAAGTTGTTATCAGGAGAGAGAAAACTGGCGTTCTACGGATCGGAGCGTGGAATGTCAGATCCCTTAATCGGGCAGGTAGGTTAGAGAATTTAGAAAGGGAAATGGGTAGGTTAAAGTTAGATACAGTGGGAATTAGTGAAGTACGGTGGCAGGAGGAACAAGACTTTTGGTCAGGCGAATACAGGGTTATAAATACAAAATCAAGTAGAGGTAATGCAGGGGTAGGTTTAATAATGAGTAAAAAAATAGGAGTGTGGGTAAGCTATTTCAAACAGTATAGTGAACGCTATATTGTGGCCAAGATAGACACGAAGCCCACGCCTACTACAGTAGTACAAGCTTATATGCCAACTAGCTCTGCAGATGACGAAGAAAATGAAGAAATGTATGATGAAATAAAAGAAATTATTCAGATAGTGAAGGGAGACGAAAATATAATAGTCATGGGTGACTGAAATTCGGTAGTAGGAAAAGGGAGAGAAGGAAATGTAGTAGGTGAATATGGATTGGGGGGAAGAAATGAAAGAGGAAGTCGTCTGTAGAATTTTGCACAGAGCACAACTTAATCATAGCTAACACTTGGTTCAAGAATCATAAAAGAAGATTGTATACATGGAAGAAGCCTGGAGATACTGAAAGATTTCAGATAGATTATATAATGGTAAGACAGAGATTTAGGAACCAGGTTTTAATTTGTAATATATTTCCAGAGGCAGATGTGGACTGACCACAATCTATTGGTTATGAACTGTAGATTAAAGCTGAAGAAACTGCAAAAAGTTGAGAATTTAAGGAGATGGGACCTGGATGAACTGACTAAACCACAGGTTGTACAGAGTTTCAGGGAGAGCATGAGGGAACAACTGACACGAATGGAGGAAAGAAGTACAGTAGAAGAAGAATGAGTAGCTTTGAGGGATGAAATAGTGAAGGCAGCAGAGGATCAAGTAGGTAAAAAGACGAGGGCTACTAGAAATCCTTGGGTAACAGAAGAAATATTGACCTTAATGGATGAAAGGAGAGAATATAAAAATGCATTAAATGAAGCAGGCAAAAAGGAATACAAACGTCTCAAAAATGAGATCGACAGGAAGTGCAAAATGGCTAAGCAGGGATGGCTAGAGGACAAATGTAAGGATGTAGAGGCTTATCTCACCAGGGGTAAGATAGATAGTGCCTACAGGAAAATTAAAGAGACATTTGGAGAAAAGAGAACCACTTGTATGAATATCAAGAGCTCAGATGGAAACCCCGTTCTAAGCAAAGAATGGAAAGCAGAAAGGTGGAAGGAGTATATAGAGGGTCTATACAAGGGCAATGTTCTTGAGGACAATATTATGGAAATGGAAGAGTATGTAGACGAAGATGAAATGGGAGATATGATACTGCGTGAAGAGTTTGATAGAGCACTGAATGACCTGAGTCGAAACAAGGCCCCGGGAGTAGACAACATTCCATTAGAACTACTGACAGCCTTGAGAGAGCCAGTCCTGACAAAACTCTACCATCTGGTGAGCAAGATATATGAGACAGGCGAAATACCCTCAGACTTCAAGAAGAATATAATAATTCCAATCCCAAAGAAAGTAGGTGTTGGAAGATGCGAAAATTACCGAACTATCAGTTTAATAAGTCACGGCTGCAAAATACTAACGCGATTTCTTTACAGACGAAAGGAAAAGCTAATAGAAGCCGACCTCGGGGAAGATCAGTTTGGATTCCGTAGAAATATTGGAGCACGTGAGGCAATGCTGACCGTACGACTTATCTTAGAAGCTAGATTAAGGAAAGTCAAGCCTACGTTTCTAGCATTTGTAGACTTAGAGAAAGCTTTTGACAATGTTGACTGGAATACTCTCGTTAAAATTCTGAAAGTGGCAGGGGTAAAATACAGGGAGCGAGAGGCTATTTACAATTTGTACAGAAACCAGATGGCAGTTATAAGTTTCGAGGTACACGAAAGGGAAGCAGTGGTTAGGAAGGGAGTGAGACAGGGTTTTTTGCCTCTCCCCGATGTTATTCAATCTGTATATTGAGCAGGCAGTAAAGGAAACAAAAGAAAAATTCGGAGTAGGTATTTAAATCCGTGGAAAAGAAATAAAAACTTTGAGGTTCGCCGATGACATTGTAATTCTGTCAGAGACAGCAAAGGACTTGGAAGAGCAGTTGAATGGAATGGACAGTGTCTTGAAAGGAGGATATAAGAAGAACTTCAACAAATGCAAAACGAGCATAATGGAATGTAGTCGAATTAAGTCGGGTGATGCTGAGGGAATTAGATTAGGAAATGAGACACTTAAAGTAGTAAAAGAGTTTTGCTATTTGGGGAGCAAAATAACTGATGATGGTCGGAGTAGAGAGGATATAAAATGTAGACTGGCAATGGTAAGGAAAGCGTTTCTGAAGAAGAGAAATTTGTTGACATCGAGTATAGATTTAAGTGTCAGGAAGTCGTTTCTAAAAGTATTTGTGTGGAGTGTAGCCATGTATGGAAGTGAAACATGGATTATAAATAGTTTGTACAAGAAGAGAATAGAAGCTTGTGACATGTGGTGCTACAGAAGAATGCTGAAGATTAGATGGGTAGATCACATAACTAATGAGGAGGTACTGAACAGAATTGGGGAGAAGATTAGTTTGTGGCACAACTTGACAAGAAGAAGGGACCGGTTGGTAGGACATGTTCTGAGGCATAAAGCGATCACAAATTTAGCATTGGAGGGCAGCGTGGAGGGTAAAAATCGTAGAGGGAGACCAAGAGATGAATACACTAAGCAGATTAAGAAGAATGTAGGTTGTAGGAGGTACTGGGAGATGAAGAAGCTTGCACAGGATAGAGTAGTATGGGGAGCTGCATCAAACCAGTCTCATGACTGAAGACCACAACAACAACAACATAGATCACACGTCTATAAACACCCACCAACGTCCGTGCCGTTGTCGTTGTATAATCTGGTCCGTTTTCATTTGACTGCCCCTTATAAAAACGCAGTTTGGATAAGTAAGATAAAAATATTCATTTCGTAAGGATCTAAATGCTCCTGTGATATCTCGTTTATTGCTAAAACAGATAAAGGAAGTAGTCATTTCTTTATTGCAAGTAGTTACGTTACGTTCCACGAGCGTACTGCGCAGTGTTACCACGACTGTGAATAACTGATTTCATCCTGTGTATATTTTGACGGAAACTACCCAGTCCTACAGGCAATGCTATATATGGATGACCAGATGTATGGGTTGATGGATCAGTTGATCAACGGTTGGCTCGGCAGGCACTGTGTTCCTCTTTTCCTGTTTGAGACATTTTGGTATCAATAACAGAATGATGTATTACGGACTTAAACGTAAGCATGGAACATACCGAGAGAAATCACGCATGTTCATGTCAAACTGACAATATTGCACTACAGGAACATGCGTTATAAATCTAAAAACATTAAGTATGTATGGTACATTACGCACATCAAAAAAAGTTTTGCGTCACCTCGGCTCCGAGAATTTCGGAACCTGTACAAAAAATTGGAACAGAGTTCAACATAAACATCATTTCTGTCCTTTTAACTGCTGATGAAAACCACACATTGCATGTTGTAACACCATACTGCGAAACCTTCAGAGGTGGTGGTCCAGATTGCTGTACACACCAGTAGCACGTCCTCTTGCATTGATGCATGCCTATATTCGCTGTAGCATACTAGCCACAAGTTCATCAAAGCATTGTGGTCCAGATTGTCCCACTCTTTAACGGCGATCCCTCAGAGTGGTCGGTGGGTCACGTCGTTCGTAAACAACAATTTTCAATCTATCCCAGGCATGTTCGATAGGGTTCATGTCTGGAGAACATGTTGGCTACTCTAGACGAGCGATGTCTTTATCCTGAAGGAAGCCATTCACGAGATGTGCACGATTGGGGCGCGATTTGTCGTCCATGAAGACGAATGCCTCGCCAATATGCTGCCGATATGCTTGCACTATCTGTTTGGGGATGGCATCCACGTATCGTACAGCCGTTACGGCGCCTTCCACGACTAACAACGGCGTACGTCTGCTACACATAATGCCACCGCAAAACAGGAGGGAACCTCTTCCTTGCTGCACTCGCTGTACAGTGTGTCTAAGGCGTTCAGCCTGACCGGGTTGTCTCCAAACCCAACTTCGACGATTGTGTGGTTGAAGGTATGTGCGACACTCATCGGTGAAGAGAACCTGCATGGTGTCGTCGTTGCAGAGATGGACCTCGCCATGGACGTGGGGAGTGACGTTGCGCATCATGCAGCCTATTGCGCACAGTTTGAGTCGTAACACGACGTCCTGTGGCTGCACGAAAAGCATTATTAAACATGATGGCGTTGCTCCGAGCCATAATTCGTATGTAGCTGTCATCCACTGCAGTAGTAGCCCTTGGGCGGCCTGAGCGAGGCAAGCCATCGGCAGTTCCAGTCTCTCTGAATCTCTTCCATGTCCGAACAACATCGCTTTGGTTCACTCCGAGACGTCTGGACGCTTTTCTTGTTGAAAGCCGTTCCTGGCACAAAGTAACAATGTGGACGCGATCGTTCCGCGGTACTGACCGTCTTGGCATGGTTGAACTACAGACAACACGAGCTGTGTACCTCCTCTCTGGTGGAATGACTGGAACTGATCGGCTGTCGGAACCCCTGCTTTTAATAGGCGCTGCTCATGCACGATTGTTTAAATCTTTGGGCGGTTTCAGTGACATCTCTGAACAGTCAAATGGACTGTGTCTATGATACAATATACACAGTAATCGTTTATCTTCAGGAGTTCTGGGAACCGGGGGTGATGCAAAACATTTTTTGATTTGTGTATTTTAAGAAATATGCACGGTTTATGGGAAATAATAAGAGTTTTTTAGTTATTGAATTCCTCAGGTAAAAATAAGAGCATGTCATTACTGTTAACGTGTTACGACCCAAGGTGGCGTCGTGGCGTTATTAGCAGGTCGAACGAAGTGTGGTAGTTCAAATGGTTCTGGGCACTATGGAAACGAAGTGTGGGGTGAATGACTTGTGGAATGCTGAGGCTAAGACGCTAATGATTCAATCAACGCTCATTTAACAGTGAGAGTTTTATTGCCAGTCCATCTTCCTCGCGGCGCTGCCGAGCAACGACCGCACAGAGCCCACGCTGCTTGAAAGTGCAAGGCGGCTCTTCAACGCCCGCCGGGGAACTTCCCGAGCGCAGATCCCAGCGATGTCTGTGGCCAGTGCCGCAGCCCATAGGAGGGCGCAGAGGCCGTGTGTCTCCGCAGCCCATCGTGGCCGTGGACTTCTGTCGGAGCCCCAGGGCTCTCGGCGAGTGATGCTGCACTAAGGTTCATCCGTAGAATGCTGCACATGCATGTAGTTGGTGGCCGAGATGGCGTGAAGACGGAAGATCCAGCAGGAAAACGGACAGCCCAAGTGGAGGTCCCAGCATACAGTTACTAAGGTGGTAGTTTTACTGTCCCAGTAGCAGTGATAAGGCGCCCAACGCCGATGTTGAACAGCCTGCAGATAGGCAGAATGGTTCTTCATCCCTGTGAGGTCGGCCCGGCCCCCGTCCCCAGCCAGTCACCATTGTCACTGGGCTTCTCTCTGTTGTCACTGACAGGACTGCAGCTTGCAGATCGGAAGTCCCCACCACAGTTGGCCAGCTGTGTACTTGTAGCAGTGGTCTCCAATTTGGCAGCAGCTTGTAGACACTTGTTGAATTCACCAGAGAATCCTGCAGCTTAGCGGAACTGGTGTTCCACCGACATCCGTGTTGCAGATGGAATGGCCTCACTCTGGGAATGAGCTTGAGGAGGGCGGAGGTTTTGTAGCAGGTAGTCACCAAATGTGCTCTCTTTTTATGATCCTGTCAGCGGTCTCAGCTACTCTAGTGTTAAGCTTCAGGCGATCAGAGTATTCCTTTATACAAAGTTTGCATCCTGAAAGACGCTCTTATGAGACCTCTAGGTGAAGTTATTACATTTAGCCTACTTGCAGTCGCTTTCTGTCAGTTCCACGCTGTTTTGCTGCATCCATTGTCCTTGGTTTCCCTCTCGGTCTGATTAATCGAGCCCCCAGCTTGTTTCTACTTCAAGCCTTCGGTACTGACATTCGGTTATGATACCGTTGTGTAGCTGGTAGATGCATACCAATTAGCAACGTCTACGGCAGATTCTGACAAAAAAAATTTCCTGCACGTACTTACTGTTCTACTAAGCAACATACATACGAGTACCATGTATGATAATGCAAGTATTTACACTACTGCTACACCACCAAGATGACGTGTTAGAGACGCGAAATTTAACCGACAGGAAGAAGATGCTGTGATATGCAAATGATTAGCTTTTCAGAGCATTCACACAAGGTTGGCGTCAGTGGCGACACCTAAAACGTGCAGACATGAGGAAAGTTTCCAACCGATTTCTCATACACAAACAGCAGTTGACCGGCGTTGCCCGGTGACACGTTGTTGTGATGCCTCGTGTAAGGAGGAGAAATGCGTACCATCGCGTTTCCGACTTCGATAAAGGTCGGATTGTAACCTATCCCGATTTCGGTTTATCGTATCGCGACATTGCTGCTCGCGTTGGTCGAGATCCAATGGCTGTTAGCAGAATATGGAATCGGTGGGTTCAGGAGGGTAATACGGAACGCCGTGCTGGATCCCAACTGCCTCGTATCACTAGCAGTCGAGATGACAGGCATCTTATCCGGATGGCTGTAACGGATCGTGCAGCCACGTCTCGATCCCTGAGTCAACAGATGGGGACGTCTGCAACACAACAACCATCTGCACGAACAGTTCGACGACGTTTACAGCAGCATGGACTATCAGCTCGGAGAGCATAGCTGCGGTTACCCCTGATGCTGCATCACAGACAGGAGCACCTGCGATGGTATACTCAACGACCTGGGAGCACGAGTGGCAAAACGTCATTTTTCGGATGAATCGAGGTTCTGTTTACAGCATCATGATGGTCGCATCCATATTTGGCGACATCGCGGTGAACGCACATTGGAATCGTGTATTCGTCATGGCCATACTGGCGTATCACCCGGCGTTATGGTATGGGGTGCCATTGGTTACACGTCTCGGTCACCTCTTGTTCGCATTGACGGCACTTTGAACAGTGGACGTTACATTTCAGATGTGTTACGACCCGTGGCTCTACCTTTCATTCGATTCCTGCGAAACGCTACATTTCAGCAGGATAATGCACGACCGCATGCTGCAGGTGCTGTACGGGCCATTCTGGATACAGAAAATGTTCGACTGCTTCCCTGGCCAGCACATTCTCCAGAGCTCTCACCAATTGAAAAGGTCTGGTCAATGGTGGCCGAGCAACTGGCTCGTCACAACACGCCGGTCACTACTCTTGATGAACTTTGGTATCGTGTTGAAGCGTATCAAGGCCGTTACACGGCCAGAGGCGGTTGTTCTGGGTACTGATTTCTCAGGATCTATGCACCCAAATTGCTTGGAAATGTAATCACACGTCAGTTCTAGTATGATATATTTGTCCAATGAATGCCCGTTTATCATCTCCGCACAGTGTATGTATAGAATTATCCACAAATACCACCGTTATATCAGAAGACGACTGCACGAAAACAACACGACAGACGGAAAAATCACAGATATCAGTTGATAGACAGTGTCTCCAAGTTTTGATTCGTAATACCCGCCATCCCAAAGTTGCAGAGCGGATCAGGAGGAGCGTAATAGATCGATGCATGCGTTTTGTGTCCTTAACTTTGCTAAGCGAGAGTCATTTGTGACGGTTCAGCGACGATTTCGAAACAAGTAGCAGGTAAAGGCTCCAACAGATAAAACAATCCATGTATCGTACGACACATTCCGTGAGAGTGGCTGCTAACGTGATGCGAAGAAATCAGGCCGACCAGGATCCTCAGCAGAGAAGGTGGAGGGTGTGCGGGAATCATTCGTCAGGAGCCCGGAAACATTGACGACAGTTGTAAACAGAGCTGCACACACCACAGTCGACTGTCTGCCTCATCGCGCAAGCGTCTGCGTGTAGAATCATGCAAGCTGCAGTTGCTGTAGGCCTATGCGCTCACTTCTCGGGACAATTATCTTCGTTCTGACTTTTGTAATGACTTGCAGCGGCTGCTGGTGGAAGTCAGTTTTACACAGGAGTTGATTTTCAGTGACGAAGCTACGTTTTGTATGACGAGAAGATGAATCGTCGTAATGTGTGTGTTTGGGGCACATTACGTCCAAACGCGATTGTGGAACGCATTCGTGAGTCACTCAAAGTTAACCTCTTTTCTTCCATGTCCCAATCAAACGTTTGTAAAACGTTTTTCTTTTTGGGAAAACTGTGACTGCTTTCGTAAACCTGGAAATGATGCAGGAAGACAATGGAGGCCTAATTTTGCAACAAAACAGTGCTTCATCAAATTTTCTTTTAGACGTACGTGATACCTCAGTGCCGAACTGTATCAGCATTGGATTGGAAAAGCTTCCTATCACGACTCCTCTCTTCCAAAAATGGTTCAAATGGCTCTGAGCACTATGGTACTTAACATCTAAGGTCATCCGTCCTCTAGAACTTAGAAATACTTAAGCCTAACTAACCTAAGGACATCACACAACACCCAGTCATCACGAGGCAGAGAAAATCCCTGACTCCGCCGGGAATCGAACCCGGGAACCCGGGCGTGGGAAGCGAGAACGCTACCGCACGACCACGAGCTGCGGACCGGTGGGGTATTGGACATAACTTTCAAGACTTATTTGAGGTATACGCATAAAAGTGTTAATGTGGATATCAAAAGATTAACTAGTTATATGAAAATTACGCATTTCCGGACGCATATTATTTTTACACAGAAATGCGGACCGTAAGTTTTGCCTAAATTTTCGATGTACAAATATCGAAATTTTAACTTAATTTAGTAAGAAGGAGTGCAGAATTTTTGTCTCCAAACCACGCGTAAGAAGTGGACTCAAAAAGCAACCACAAACACAATTCGTTTCTGGAAATAGAAGAGTGACATAAATGCATTAAGCACTCTTTTCTGATTCTACCCTGCAACCAAGAGCTATACGGAAACTTAATTATGAGGAGCAGTCAAATGAAAACCGAACATCTGCCACAACGGGATCATGGAATTGTTCCATTTAAAAGTAATCAGCACACGCGTTAAGACATTTATCCCACTGGGGAACGAGACAGTCAGTTCCTGTTTCGTAGAATGCGCTCGGCCGCTGACGGATCCACAACCACACCCACTCTCGCGCTTTCTCGTTCGACAGAAACCGACGTCCACCCATGCCTTTCTTCAGTTTGAGAAAGATGTGAAGGACATACGCTGAAAGATCCGGGCAGTACGGAGCAGGTTGGAGTGTTTCCCAACGAAGTCACCGAAGCGTAGCCTTCGTCCTGTTGGCAGTGTGGGGACGGGTATTATGTGGGATGCTTCCACTGCTGGCTTTTCCGTTCGCCTTCGGGCTGTCGGAATGGGTCGGGCGGGATCATCCAGTTGAGCGATAACGCCCGTTTCCACACTGCCAGTTGGACGAAAGCTACGCCTTAGCTACACTACTGGCCATTAAAAATGCTACACCAAGTAGAAATACATATGATAAACGTGTATTCATTGGACAAATATATTACACTAGAACTGACGTGTGATTACATTTTCACGCCAAACACGGATGCGACCATCATGATGCTGTAAACAGAACCAGGATTCATCCGAAAAATGACGTTTTGCCATTCGTGCACCAGGTTTGTCGTTGAGTACACCATCGCAGGTGCTCCTGTCTGTGATGCAGCGTCAAGGGTAACCGCAGACATGCTCTCCGAGCTGATAGTCCATGCTGCTTCAAACGTCGTCGAACTGTTCGTGCAGATGGTTGTTGTCTTGCAAACGTCCCCATCTGTTGACTCAGGGATCGAGATGTGGCTGCACGATCCGTTACAGCCATGCGGATAAGATGCCTGTCATCTCGACTGCTAGTGATACGAGGCCGTTGGGATCCAGCACGGCGTTCCGTATTACCCTCTAAACCCACCGATTCCATATTCTGCTTACAGTCATTGGATCTCGACCAACGCGAGCAGCAATGTCGCGATACGATAAACCGCAATAGCGATAGGCTACAATCCGACCTTTGTCAAAGTCGGAACCGTGATGGTACTCATTTCTCCTCCTTACACGAGGCATCACAACAACGTTTCCACAGGCAATGCCTGTTAACTGGTGTTTGTGTATGAGAAATCGATTGGAAACTTTCCTCATGTCAGCACGTTGTAGGTGTCGCCACCGGCGCCAACCTTGTGTGAATGCTCTGAAAAGCTAATCATTTGCATATTACAGCATCTTCTTCCTGTCTGTTAAATTTCGCGTTTGTAGCACGTCATCTTCGTGGTGTAGCAATTGTAATGGCCTGTAGTGTATGTATGTGCTGTCTGTGTTTCGGACATTTCCGAAAGAGTGAACAGTACATACATATAATTTGACGTTTGTTGTACGCCGCCTTCTTGGTGCTGCTGTTTTAATGGCCAACAGTATAGTTTATTGAAAAACTCCAATGCAGGAGGTGGAAAATCGACCTCTTCCCTGGTGAAGTTAATGACGAGCCCATTCTGCATTTAGCGGCAGTCGGCCGGTTTCCGGCAACAAAGCGGCCGTGCAGAGGGCGGCCGGGGCGCCATCCGGTGGAGTCGGCGTCGCGTGCGCCTATCACTGATAAGCAAACATTAAGTTAGCGGCTGGCGGGGGAGTCGCCGTGGGCAGCGGCGCGGGGCGGCGCGGCGCGGCGCCATATAATTGAGTGTAAATCATTGGACGGACGCAAACACGGGGGCGCGCAGGCGGCCGCGCGGGGGTTTATTGATTCAATTAATTACCTTGCACCCTCCTTCCCACACACTCGTTAAGTTCCGCCACGCAACGCACGCAGGGTTGCACAAACGGACGCGGGGGCCGGCGCTCCCCCACACGCGTCAACACCCAGATCCCACTGCGGGGACCCTCTGCCGCTTCCGATTGTAAACTCGTTTGCTCAGCGCATCAACGGAAATGCCTAAACATGGGTGCCGCCCCAGTCAGAATGATAGTGATGGAAATATGGTGATTTTTGCGGAAACGTTTAAAGTAAGTTTACTAAAAACGAGGCCTACATAATCATATGGGACCAAAAATTAGTCATAACATGAGACACGACGCTAAACTCCCATGGTTCAGTCCTTGGTCCATTTCTTTTATCGTTGCGTACCAATGAGATTTCATGGATACTTCACTCCTGTAACTACTACTAATTTGCTAACACATTTAGTTTTATATCAGTGTCAGCCCTAAGAACATTACACATCATTAATTGACCGATTCACATAGATCTTCCTGAAGAAGGCTGAGAGCTTTGCGTAGCTACACCAGCTACTACTCTGTGGCATTCTGTAATAACTCCCTCTACCACACAACACAGCATTTACAGGGTGGTCCATTGATAGTGACCGGGTCAAATATCTCACGAAATAACCATCAAACGAAAAAACTTCAAAGAACGAAACTCGTCTAGCTTGAAGTGGGAAACCAGATGTCGCTACGGTTGGCCCGCTAGATGGCTCTGCCGTAGGTTCAAATGGCTCTGAGCACTATGCGACTTAACTTCTGAGGTCATCAGTCCCCTAGACCTTAGAACTACTTAAACCTAACTGACCTAAGGACATCACACACATCCATGTCCCAGGCAGGATTCGAACCTGCGACCGTAGCGGTCGCGCGGTTCCAGACTGTAGCGCCTAGAACCGCTCGGCCACACCGGCCGGCTCTGCCGTAGGTCAAACGGATATTAACTGCGTTTTTTTTTAAATAGCAACCCTCATTTTTATTACATATTCGTGTAGTACGTAAAGAAATACGAATGTTTTAGTTGGACCACTTTTTTCGCTTTGTGATGTATGGCGCGGTAATAGTCACAAACGTATAAGTACGTGGTATCACGTAACATTCCGCCAGTGTGGACGGTATTTGCTTCGATATACATTATCTGTGTTAAAATGGACCGTTTACCAACTGCGGAAAAGGTCGATATCGTGTTGATGTATGCCTGTTGTGATCAAAATGCCCAACGGTCGTGTGCTATATATGCTGCTCGGTATCCTGGACGACATTATCCAAGTGTCCGGACCGTTCGCCGGATAGTAGCGTTATTTAAGGAAACAGGAAGTGTTCAGCCACATGTGAAACGTCAACCACGACCTGCAACAAATGATGATGCCCAAGTAGGTGTCTAAGCTGCTGTCGCGGCTAATCCGCACATCAGTAGCAGACAAATTGCTCGAGAATCGACAATCTCAAAAACGTCGATGTTGAGAATGCTAAATCTGCATCGATGGCACACGTACAATATTTCTGTCCACCAGGAATTGCATGGCGACGACTTTGAACGTCGTGTACAGTTCTGCCACTGGGCACAAGAGAAATTATGGGAGGATGACAGACTTTCTGCACACGTTCTATTTAGCGATGAAGCGTCATTCACCAACAGCGGTAACGTAAGCCGGCATAATATGCACTACTGAGCAACGGAAAATCCAACGAAACATCAGCGACCTTGGCGGGTTAATGTATGGTGCGGCATTATGGGAGTAAGGGTAATTGGCCCCCATATTATCGATGGCAATCTAAATGGTGCAATGTATGCTGATTTCCTACGTAATGTTCTACCGATGTCACTACAAGATGTTTCACTGCATGATAGAATGGCGATGTACTTCCAACATGATGGATGTCCGGCACATAGCTCGCGTGCGGTTGAAGCGGTATTGAATAGCATATTTCATGACAGGTGGATTGGTCGTCGAAGCACGTTCACCGGATTTGACTTCCCCGGATTTCTTTCTGTGGGGAATGTTGAAGGATATTTGCTATCGTGATCCACCGACAGCGCCTGACATCATGCGTCAGCGCATTGTCGATGCGTGTCCGAACATTACGGAAGGCGAACTACTCGCTGTTGAGAGGAATGTCGTTACATGTATTGCCAAATGCACTGAGGTTGACGGACATCATTTTGAGCATTTATTGCACTGATGTGGTATTTACAGGTAATCACGCTGTAACAGCATGCGTTCTCAGAAATGATAAGTTCACAAAGGTACATGTATCACATTGGAACAACCGAAATAAAATGTTAAAATGTACCTAGGTTCTGTATTTTGATTTAAAAAACCTACCTGTTACCAACTGTTCGTCTAAAATTGTGAGCCATATGTTTGTGACTATTACAGTGCCATCAATCACAAAGCGAAAAAAGTGTTACAATTAAAACATTCATATTTCTTTACGCACTACACGAATATGTAATGAAAATGGGGGTTCCTATTTTTAAAAACGCGGTTGATATCCGTTTGACTTATGGCAGCACCATCTAGCGGGCCAACCATAGCGCCATCTGGTTTCCCCCTTCAAACTAGACAAGTTTCGTTCTTTGTAGTTTTTTCGTTTGACGCTTATTTCGTGAGATATTTGGCCCGGTCACTATCAATGGACCACCCTTATACACCAGAAGATGTAACTTAAAATTTGCGATACCGGTTTGTGTGAGTCTCTAATCGACTTCAATAGATACAACTATTGCGGGCTATTGCATTTTTCATTTAGTTTTAAATTTTAATATTTTTAACACTTGTATGTGAACTCCTGTTATACTGAGTGAATTGGTCAGTTAATTATATATAATTACTTTAGCTGTCCTAGATTTAAAATCATCTCCTAAAAACATTGCTACTGGCGTATGAGGTATGAATCACGATCTTTTTCCACTGTCACGATGGGCACTAAACATGGGATTTAAACTAAGATCTGAGAAGTCATAAGTCATTTTCAAATCACATTGAAAGTTGGTCAGCGAACATTTCCTTGAAACAGTTTCTCGAATTTATGTTAGTCATTACTAGTTCAAGACCTCGATGTAAACTGCAACGGACGTCTAAACTAGAAAGAACAAACTGTAGCTGCGTGCGGGAAAACTCTTTCCTGCTTTCATACAATTCAGAAATTTAGAAAAATATTTCCACCTCAATAAAAACAAAAATTGGTCCACTATTTAGTCCGGCCATGTCTTTACCAAATGGTGTATTTAAATACGGTATAGATAGTGAAAACTCTAGACGACTCGAGGTAGCTGTGGATGCTTGCCTCAGTCATGCGTTAGGCGTTCGGCTGTGTGATCACGTCAGTCCTTCCTATGTTCAGAATTGACGAGAGCGGATAGACGAATGGTGTTCTCAATACATCTCCTCACGTACCGGATACCTACCACCATTCCATAACTGCAATACCAGATCAGATACGTCCAACATCTTGACTGTACTTTTTGCGCAACACTAAATCTATATCCCCTTCTCCATACCTACCATACGACTGTGGAACAAATACCCCGTAACCTGCGTCATACCCAAAACCACATTGGATTCTAGAGGAAATTGTAATTTCATTTGTTATTATCGGCGTAACTCCCCTCTCTACATATCCCGGCTGCTTTATTTCTGTCGAACAGGCAACCAGTATCTTTTGTCACATTGTAAACTTCCTACACACTTCCCATTATCTTTTATATTTCTGTTTTCTTTATTCCATCATTTCTGTTAATCTTACTTCATTATTTCTACTCTTTCTTAGACCGGCTAGCATCGCCACGCGGGGTAGCCGCGCGGTCTAGGGCGTCTTGTCACGGTCCTTGCAGTTCCCCCCCCCCCCCCCCCCCCCCCCGTCGGAGGTTCGAGTTCGCCCTCGGGCATGGGTGTGTGTGTGTTGTCCTTAGTGTAAGTTAGATTAAGTAGGCGTAGGGTTAGGGAGCGATGACCTAAGCAGTTTGGTCCCATAAGACCTTACCACAAATTTTCAAATCTTCCGGCTAGCATCTCGTTGCACATTTACAGCATGTCGGACCTCATCAAAGGTATTTCACTACAACTAACATCCACAAACACTACTGATACGATTAGGAACGCTTGACATTACTAACATTACTAACCGCAGTGCTGTGAAAGTGTTAAAAACAATATGAAAGGAAAATTACCGTGTGACGAATCAGCAAAGTAACATATGGTAGGATTTTTCTCCGTAATTAGACTGTAAATATCCACCAAACTCACGATAACATGTTAAAACAGTGAAGGGTAACTTCCAAAAGTGTCTCGAATCAAAAACTCTGATAATAACGGATTTAGACTAAAAACGAAGACTAACATATGGTATCAAATCTAGCAGAGAAGACTAGCTTAATATGAAGAAAACCAGTGTGAACAACACCCATACAGTGAAGGGAAACGAGCATAATTCTGAATTATAGACATATTATAGGTAAAAGTCATAAACTGTCGAAATTGAGGAAAATTGATTACGAGAAACGTAAAGCGATACGCCAAGTGACGGAAAGCGAAGTCCCGAGAGTAGGTCGCAGTGTGCCAGCTGAGACGCACTACGCGTGAGTTTCGCAAGTAGGCCAAATTGCGCTGGCCGCAGCGAACCGGTGTTGCTAGGCACGACTCGTGTTTCCGTGCCCAACCGCGGGAGTCGGCAGCGTAAGCGAGCTCACAGTCCCCACCTGGTCCCGTTAACCATGTGGAGCCGGCCGAAGTGGCCCAGCGGTTCTGGGCGCTGCAGTCTGGAACCGCGAGAGCGCTACGGTCGCAGGTTCAAATCCTGCCTTGGGCATGGATGTGGGTGATGTCCTTACGTTAGTTAGGTTTAAGTAGTTCTAAGTTCTAGGGGACTGATGACCTCAGAAGTTGAGTCCCATAGTGCTCAGAGCCATTTGAACCATGTGGCCGGCTGACGTACGGAGCTGACCGCGGTGCTCAGTGTCGATCGGACATCGACGGCGAAGCCACTCAGCCTACATTCGGCTCGCTCTGTGGCGTATCGCTTTTGGGACTCACTTGTCGCAATGTGGTGCCGCACACGCAACACACACCAAATAAAGGTCAATCTTTAAGAAGTATAACACAGATCCGCAATCCTGGATGGAGCACGCCAACTAAGTGGTGCTGACACCACGCCCAAGTCCACGAAAACGATGCTTAGTAGAGCGCAGAGCAGCATCAGTAGCAAAGTATCGCTTATAGGCATGGCGTCTGGTGCCCACGAATATGCCGTCATGTCACCGAGCCAGAAGATCGCTGCAATCGACGAGCTATTAAATGACATTGGGGCGGAATTAAAGGCCAAACACGTATCGAATAGCGTACTGAATACAATAAGGAATAAAATATTCCCTTTGGCTTTCCAACTCACGTCAGCAGAAGCAAAGGTCGGGCTGCTGCAAGAGCAGAACAAAGATATACTGCGCGAACTTCAACACTCAGCTGACCCAAAAATGGTTCAAATGGCTCTGAGCACTATGGGACTTAACATCTGAGGTTATGAGTCCCCTAGAACTTAGCACTACTTAAACGTAACGAACCTAAGGACATCACACACATCCATGCCCGAGGCAGGATTCGAACCTGCGACCGTAGCAGTCGCGCGGTTCCAGACTGTAGCGCCTAGAACCGCTCGGCCAACCCTGCCGGCTCAGCTGACCAAGTGAAGGACCTTAGAATTTAGTCTCTCACGGAACAGGTCAACAAACTCGAAGAAGACAACACAAAACTCGCTAAAATAAACCAAGAGCTCAGGGACCAAATTAGGGAACTGAGAGGAAAGGTTACTGAACGGGCACAGCAACAGGCGAAGACACTAACATACGCTGCGGCACTCTCCACCGCACCCAAAGAACATAACCGCATTGAGGTGGCAAAAGCGAAGCAGGCAGCCACTCTCTTCATAAAGTCTACCAACAACCAAGACACGAAAACAATCAAACAAACGTTGTCAAAAAAACATCAACCCAAGACGAGACAACCTACACATTAACTCAATAAGAAACACGAAGACAGCTGTGATTGTCGAAGCAGCAACACAGGAGGACTGGAGGAAAATAATAGAAAAGACGAAAGATATTGAGAATATCGCGTGTGAGGGGCCCAGAAAGCGGCAACCTTTGGTGGTGGTCTATCGAGTGACAGACACTATCTCGGAAAGAGAATTTCTTGAGTGTCTATACGACCAAAATCTCAGTGACGATTTCACAAAAGACGAATTCGACAAAGACGTGAAAATCAGATTCCGCACAGGGCCCAAAGGAAAGGGATACAACCATCAAGTGTTGGAAGTCACACCAAGAATTTATTGGTACCTCACCAAAAAAGGAAGGGTGTACATAGACTTCCAATCCCTATCTGTCAAAGACTTTACGTCAGTGAGCCAGTGTTACAACTGTTGTGACCATGGCCATACAACCAAAGCCTGCGCAGACACAGGTACGACCTGTTCAAGGTGTGGTAAAAAGGGCCACAAACGCGCGGACTGTCGAGCATCAGAGCCCATAGATTGCATTCCGTACAGGAACAGAAACCGAATTTGCAATAAGAGCAGGGGTGGCGTCTGCCAGACCCACAAACAGCTGCTTGATAGACTAATTGACGGTACTGACTATGGCAACTGAACACCCCCCTGAGTCAACCAACATGCTCCATAAATCAACCCCTGAAAAAACAATATCATACAAGCTACCATCCACCAGGCACCGAAACCATCTACGTGCAATACTCTGGCGTAAGAGGCAAAAACTATTACCTGACGACTACCCCGACAATCGTCACATTCGAGGCTTGATACACAATACAAACCTGGAGGACAGCCATCACGCAATCACTGAATACATAGACGACCTAACACTCACAGGACAAATGTCACCAGAAGCCGCCAAACTAATCAAAAGCCAAATAATGTACTGGATGACATTCCAGACAACCCTTATGAACAGGATTAGACTAACTCGAAGACGAACTACTAAGAATAGACATGATAACCCCAAATCCTGATACCGACAGACCAGAAAGCCACACCACACATGACCAACCAAAGCAACTAAACCAAACAGCGTTGCTAACGACTCATCACCTATTCACTCCAGCACAACGACACACATACGACCTTACAAAATGCGAAGGACGCATCAAACCAATCAAATTCATACAAGGTGAGACCTTGAACCCAACGGTGCTAAACACAACCGTAACGCAAGCCAGCATACCTGGAGCCCAAACGGAAAACACGGACAAATCACACACCCCAGACCGTAATCAAATCAAACGCAAAATAACTCTCTATGACTCACTGACAGAGGAAGAAGACGACGTCGATTACTGCCCTTACGCCAGAGATTGTAGTGTTCATAACAATGATATTCAAAACCGTAATACCGACCTTGAACAGGCCACAGCGCCGGCAGACACCACGAATGCCACAGAAAAAGCCGCAGCAACAACCGCAACAAAAGTCTGCGCAGGGTCTGGCAATAGAGGCGACAGTGTGCATAACGTAGACGAGCAGTCAAGCGGGAACCAAATCACGTCAAATCTATGCCGAATGGAGGCACAAACAACCAACACATCTGATACACATCAAGACTGCACAAAAGAAACACACACAAAAAAAACGAATCATCACAGCCTTTAGGAAACTAAAACCGCATACAAAACCCAAACAGCCTAAGAGAGTCAAGAAAGCGAAAGCGTGTAACGACCAATCGCGGCAATCGCAGGCTGCCTTAAAACCTAGTGATACAAAAGTGCATACCCCTGATGATACCAACACCTTCGCAGCCCCCCAACCAACAACTTCAATGCCGACGCCCAAGGAAACCCCCACATCAACCAACGAGGACGCCAATCCAGCGCCCCCCGCAGAGGTGCCCAGCAACGCCACTACACCATCACGACACGTCACGGCTGCAGAGACGCCAACACACGCCATCGACACCGATAGTTTTAGTTACGACAAGCTAGATATAAATGTAAAATTAACTAGACTAGAAAAAAGGGACATCTTAGAGATGGCACATCGGATGCTCATCCGCACCCTACACCCGTACGGCCATTCTGTCTGTTTCCGTACATCGGAGCAAACCGATGGACTGATTCTCAAAACGGAGAATATTCCAACAGATCCAGACAGCCTACTAGACCTGCTCACGCAGGTGTGCGCCCGCAGGGAGGAACCATTCGATATGGACAAGCTTTACAAGGATCACGTAAGGGCTCATGGGAGAACATACTTCGATTACAGTCAAACTGGCAGCAAGTGCTACGCCACCGTTAAACGCCCAAACTGCTAATAGCACAGCTTAATGCTATGCGGAGTATACTTGTAAATTCGGAGCTCTCACGGGTCCTACGTGAACTGAAAATTGACATTCTGTGCATACAGGAGCCCCACACTGGACAAGGGCATATCCCCAACTTTCCTCCAAGTGCGGTGACAGTTGCCGAGGGGACGGGCTATAAGGCATCTGTCATAATCTTAAACAAAGAAATACATCCAGTCAAAATTACAGAACTCTGTTCCGAGCACCTAGTTACAGTTGAAGTCACACACGAGGGAGATACTTGGATCATCGCGTCGCTGTACGTCCAATTCTGTCATTGCATCAAACGATACGTAGACCTCATCAGAGATGTTGCGCAATACGCTGGCAACAAGAAACTTCTCATCTGTGCAGACATATATGCCGGATCAACCCTGTGGCAATCAGACAGAACTGACGACAGAGGTAGAATAATAAATGACATCATCCAAGAAAATAGACTACACGTACTCAACAAGGAAGGACATCACCCGACCCACATCGGACACAACGGTCTTTCATCAAACATAGACATCACCCTCGTTAACAATGCCGCCATCCACCACGTACGAGACTGGACCGTACATGACCAGATTACTGCTAGCGACCACAACATCATCACACTAACCTTAAGTGGTACACCAAACGTCAACACAGAAACACAACCAAAAAGACTATTATTTGACAAAACAGACTGGGACAGGGTCAGACTAAAAATACATGAGCACACACTGCAAGACATCACCGGCAGTGTTGATTACAGAGCACACATGCTGACAGATATCCTCACGTACACACAGAACACCTGCATACCCACACAAAGAATGACAAAACACCAAATCATTCCCTGGACTACACAATTAACACGACTCAAACAAGACTCAAAACGTAAACGTAAGCTTTACCAACGAGCAATTTCAGATAGAGAAAGACAATTACGACTACACGACTACCGGCTTGCCAAGGACAAATATAAACTTGAGCTGAATAAGACCAGGAAAGACCATTGGAATAACCATGTAGCAGCACAAACACAACTAAACATTTGGGGGGATCCATACAAAATCGTGACAGAAAAATTAAGAGCCCACTGGTTCTGGGAACGCTGCGACAGGAGGACGGTGCGATGACTAAGGGCTGGAGACGCATAGCGGAGTTCCTGCTGAGCAAACTCCTGCCTGACGACATCGCAAGCACCGACACACCACAACATGCAGCACTGAGACGCGAAGTAGACACAGTATACACCACACCAACCGTCACCTGTCCATTTGTGCAGGAAGAAGTGGCAACAACGATCTCAGAACTCAAAAACAAAAATGCGCCTGGACCAGATGGTATCCACTCTGAGGTACTGAAACAAATTGCACCGCAGGTCACCCCGTTTCTCACAACGTTGTTAAGCGATGTATTAAGGCTGGGCCGTGTGCCTGCAGTGTGGAAGACCTCGTAGTCGGTTATCATCAAAAAGACTCCAGACAAAGACCCATCAGACCCCAAGTTATACAGACCAATTTGCCTTATCAATACACTCGGTAAAGTACAAGAAAAACTATTCTGCAAAAGACTACAAGCACACCGAACACTACGGGGACTGACACCACACCAATACGGCTTCAGGGAAGGGAAATCTACAGACGACGCAATTAACAGAGCACTCCAAATAGTACACGACACACCCTCCAAATACACACCTGCAATTATGATAGACATCTCAGGTGCCTTCGACAACCTCTGGTGGCCGGCCTTGTTCAAGAGGCTCAGACACCTGCAGGTACTGGAGTCTCTGTATAATAGTTTCATGGACTATTGCAGAGACAGAACGGTCGTTTGGCAAATGAACAACCAGAAAGTGATTAAACGAATTACAAAAGGCCGTCCACAAGGGTCGATCTGAAGCCTCATATTCTGGGACATAGTTATAGAACCGCTCCTACAGTTACTAGAGGAGCACATCTTGACAGATGGAGTTGTCGCTTATGCTGATGATCTACTCGTCGCAGTTTCAGCAAACAACCGTGCCCAGCTAGAAGAAAGAGCCAATGGATCACTTCGGACAATAACCCAATGGCGCACAGATAATAAATTGAAGATAGCAGAACACAAAACAACTTGTACATTGCTAAAGGGTATCCTGCGCAGGAACCCAATAGTCAAAATCTGGGGCACAAACATAAAAAGACTAGCAGTCACACGCTATCTAGGAGTATGCATTGACGAACGATTGAACTTCCACGAACACATGCGAACATGCACACACAAAGTAGAAAATATACTATACAAACTGACTAGGCTAAATTCGGAACAATTCAGACTACCCCTACGAACATACCATTGCACTCTCTTCGAGTCAGTACTATGCTTTGCTGCCAGTACGTGGGCCAACAGATTAAATCTCTCAACCAACAGAACCATTGTACGTCGAGGGCAAAGAAGTGTTCTACTTCCACTAATCAACACAAAATCAAATGACGCACTGTGTGTCGTAATGGGAATCTTCCCCATAGATATCACCATCAGGTACCTCGCAGCAATGTACTGGCTTAGGATGGGGAGAATAGACCAGGTTCGGCAGATCACTGGTGTACCGATTGAGACAACACGCCAACTCAGAGCATGGCGAGTGGACACCTGGCAGAGCGAGTGGGCCAACAGCGATAAGGGCCGCCGTGTTTACAACTTCTTCCCTGACATCCGGAAAAGACTAAAACTAAAACATATCGATCCCAGCCGCGGTGTGGTACATTTCATCACAGGACATGGCCCTTATCCCACGCACCTGTACCGCACGAGTCTGCAGCAGACTAATAGTTGCACATGCGGGGAAGAAGGTTCCCCTGAACATACTGTTTTCTTCTGCGGACAACGCACGAACACAAGACACACAGTACACATAAATCGTCTGAACACACAGAACGAACTACATGCCATAATACGCGACCTGGAAAGGTGGACTGAACTCAACAAACTAACTGACGAAATTTCGAAGGTCCAACAAATATAATACTTGCGCAACAGACCCTACCGAAGGCAAGTCGGTCCAAACAGACATCATGATGCCCAGGAGGACACAGATATGATTAGCACCACGAGTGATGAAGAAGAAACAGATACAGACCAGGGCACCAACACAGATATTGAAGCGTCCAGCGCGGATGATCCATAGTGTCAACCAAGTCCACTTCAAAGAACAGTCTGGAACAACCGAAAAGAAGTGCACAAGTCACACACAATCCTAAAAACAGATTGCACCTTATATGTAAATAGTTAACAGTACCTCCATGTCTAATAAGAGCTTAAAGCTAGGTACCTCTTCAAAGGACCTACGGCTTCCGTTAAGAGGCAGCGCACAGTCTGGATGGAAGGATCTTAATTGTGGTCCCTCTCTTTTGAGCCGAACCCGACGGATACTTATGGTAGATCGGGGAACCACCGTTCAGGCTGTGTTGCTGGCGGGGCCGGAAGGTGCTAACTGCCACACCACGTATCATTGTAAGTCTCATTGGCTCAGCATGAATTGTTTGTACAACCAACCTACACAGCCTATACCTCATCCTCCACTACAGTAATAACTCCTCATCTGAAGCTTAGCCGGCCGCAGTGGCCGTGCGATTCTGGCGCTGCAGTCCGGAACCGCGGGACTGCTACGGTCGCAGGTTCGAATCCTGCCTCGGGCATGGGTGTGTGTGATGTCCTTAGGTTAGTTAGGTTTAAGTAGTTCTAAGTTCTAGGGGACTTATGACCTAAGATCTTGAGTCCCATAGTGCTCAGAGCCATTTGAACCATTTTTTTGAAGCTTAAAGTTAGGCACCCCTTCAAGGGACCTACGCCTCTTGGTAAGAGGCGGCGCACGGCCTGGATGGAAGGATCTTAATTGTGGTTCCTCTCTTTTGAGCCCAACCCGACGGATACCTATGGTAGATCGGGGAAAACCACAGTTCAGGTCGTGTTGTCGGCGGGGCCGGGAGGTGCTTCCGCCTGATGTACTCCACTAGGCTCAACACAAACTGTTAGCGTCATTAACTTTATTACTATTACCACAAGAACCCTTTCATTAGCAACTTTGAGCCAAGCACAAAATCAGTTACCTCTCTATTGTATATCGTAAATAGTTTAGCAGGCTGGACATGGAGGTCTTAGTCTTAGTTTCTAGCTTTAACGTACCCTGATCTCTTCTAGTTAAGTTAGTTTCTAGGATGGTAGATGTTAAAGGCATGGTGAGCGATGGCCAGCGTCTTGAGGGTCATTCCAAGACCCGGGCCGCCGCCCACAACCAGGTGACGGGCAATATTACACCTATCTCTTCTCTATTCAATTCTATTCCTTCCTTCGTTCTAAATATTTAATTCCGTTTTGTTTATTAATATCTCACTTGATTTTGTATTAGTTATAAGTTTTACTAATACTGCACAAAAAAAAAGATATCAAATGGATGTAAACAAACAGAGCCCGCCTCCACGTGGCGGAACACGGGCAACGGTGTGAGTGGGGACGGGAGCCGGGGTGGTGTTACTTTCTTTCAGTCACACCGGACCCCGGACCCAGTCACAGCGGCTAAGTGGCAACATACGACCCACCATAAGAAATTAGACGGTGGGTCATAAAAAATAAGGAGCTAGCGAAAAAAAAGTGTATTTTGGTTCCTTGCGTACTGTTGCCTAATGTTTGTGTTAGTTGGCGTTATTCGCATTCGACAGGAACATAATGACGAAATTACTTAACGCGATGTTAATAGAGCATATTGCTAAAATTCCATATGTTCATTCCTAAGCATACGCTCGATTAAATTGGTTCTGTACTACACAAATTCGTAACTTGATCCTCAAAGGAAGTGTAGTTAGATGTAAGAGAGGGTCCGACGGCACTAATGTAACCAGGTGAAATTAATGCATAAATAAATAAATGCGTGTCATCACTTCCTACATCGATTATGGTTTCAACTCAGCGAAGAAGAGAGTTTACACGTTTCTTCGGGCGTGCCATATCCAGTTGACGCCACTTTTCGATCGTTAGATCCCTTAGATCTGTCTAGTTACAAGGTCTTGACTTGCTGTTTCAAATAACCCGAGAAATTTTCTAAGAGATTAAAATCGGATGATTTAGCCGGCCAGTCGAGGTGCGATAGGCTACCAGAGTGTTCGTGAAACCAGTTACCTATGCATGTAGGCCTGTGAGCACAGCTGTTTGTCAGCTTGGAAGACTGGAATGCGCTCACCACGGCCATCACGAAGGTGCAGAAGAGAGGACAATCCTTGATCACCGGGAATGTTGAAATGATCATCTTGGTCCATTTCATGGCCACCGGGAGTGTTGAAATAATCATCTCTGTCCATGATCATGGTAACCTAAATGAGTGCACGTAAGTAATGGAACTGGAAACGTCACAGAACCGCCTCCATCCTGAACAGCACCCTGCACACACTGCGGGTTAAACATCTCATTGGGCCGTCAGCTTACTCGACGCATTGCTTCAGTTGAAAAGAGGAAAAAGAGCGGTTGTTCGAGCTATGCGACATGCCTCGAGACAGCTACTGTCCATTTATTCTGCTGTTTGGCCCGTGGAAGAAGCCAGTGTTATGTTCCGCTATTAGTAATGGTCTTTTTCCCAGGAACCCGACTCCGAATGCCCATTGTATGAAGTTCCATTCGCAATTCGGCTCAGGAAGCGGTTGAGTTGGACCTGTTTTCATCGACGGCGGTAATTCCTGTCGCGTCTGAAACCGACTGTCGCTGACAAGACGTGCCACTCGTCTCCGGTGCCTGTCTGTTAGGATCTTGTGACCATCGCAGTTCTTACGCCGTGTTACATGCTTGCGAGTTGTGCACCTTTCCTTGCAGACATGTTGGACGGTCCGCCTTGATACATCAACAAACCGAACACTTTCATTCACGGTGTGGTTATTGAGACGTACAGAGGCGGTAACACTTGTGTGGTGTTCTGCCACGCCTTTACAGCGACCAATGTTAAAGCTCTGATTAATATAACTAACTGGTACATACAAAGTACTTCACTGCTGTGACTTGGGTCGGCGGCCGTCGTAGGACATCTATACCGCTTTAAGGCTACCGACATGCTCTTTTAAGAGGCTGACTGGTCCAGAATGAGATTTTCACTCTGCAGCGAACGCCTATATGAAACTTCGTAGCAGATTAAAATTGTGTGCCAGATCGAGACTCGAGCTCGACACCATTGCCTTTCTCGGCCAAGTTCTCTATCGACCGAAGTACCTAAGCACGACTCGCGACCCGTCCTCATAGTTTAACTTCCACCAGTGCCTCATCTTCCACCTTCCAGACTTCACAGAAGCTCTCCTGGGAAACTTGCAAGACTAGCACTCCTGGGGGAAAAGATTTTGCTCAATCGGTGGAGCCCTCGCCTGAGAAAGGCAAACGTCTCGAGTTCGAGTCTCGGTCCGGCACAAAGTTTTAATCTGCTAGTAAGTTTCAGGTTGACTAATATTTTTTCCGTGTAGCTTATTTTGTAGGCAGAGCCCTAAGAAACCCGACCGTGCAGCTTCAGGAAGAAGATGAAAGACGCACCAAGTTTCATACCGTGTTTCTTGGCTTCCGGAAGATATTTGTTATAGTTGCGTACTCTTGAACAGTGAACGAAACCGCGAATACAATGCATTGGATTAGCTTTGAGCCTGCATTGCTAGAATGATGTTGTCTAACGAAGACCTCTTTTCAGACGGAGTACAAGGAAATAGGTCTTGTCCAGCGTGTCATTCTCTTTAAGCAATGTGGGCAAGCCACGGGAAAACGTACGAGAGCGTGCTGACAAGTAATGCCTTCGAATTTTTCTTGTGAAAACTCTTAAACGTAGTTAAAGAAAACAAACGTTATTGACATTCTACATGTTTATTCTTTGTGTCCACATATATGCAGCTCTCTGTCACTTGAGGTTCTGAAATTGTAGTGTGTAACATGACTGTGTGTAACGTAATTATATCGGTGAGAAACAGCGTGCTCTAATCGAGTTTCGAACTCAAGAGCGTTGGCCACACGTAGAGTAACCTCTCTTTCAGCATGTCAACGCCAGACAACACACGAGCGCTGCGACATCTGCAACAATCCTACGCCTTGTGTTCACTGTCATCGATCATCATTCATACAGTCCCGACTTGGTCCCATTCGATTTTCATCTATTTCCAAAACTTAAAGATCGCCTTCGAGGACTGCACTTTGATAGTGACGAAGCGGTGCATGCAGAGGTGATGTTGTGACTCCGTCAACGAAGTCAACCCTTCTACAGTACGAGATCAACAAACTGATCTCTCATTGCGACAAATGTGTCCGTCGCCAGTGTAACTATATTGACAAATAAATATGTGGCCATGAAGAATAAAGATGAGGAACGATAATAACGTTTTTTTCTATCGCAGACGTTTAAAGAGCTCTTCCCTAACACTACGCCGTGCGGCGACACCACAGTGGTGTCGTGCGCGAAACAGCGGTCAACGCCCAGCGACATCTCAGTGGTGTCGTGTGCAGTATCGCTCAGTGGCCGGCGACACCACAGTTGTGTCTTCTGCATAGTATCGCGCAGTGGCCGGCGACAGCACGTTAGTATCTTTTCCAATCTGTTGGTGCTTTTTTTTAGGTAACGATAAGTTACACACATCAGCGAGTATATTGTTTTTATAAGTACTGGTGCCCTTTCATCGTGGCGGACGAAAGAGACAATAGGATTATTTACGATGAATGCATGGAGGTCTTGTCTGACGTTCTGGACTACTTGGCCGATTATGAAGAGGACATTGGATATAAAAAAAAAATTAAATTGAAGCAGAATTGTAGGAAGATAGTGAAATACGTCCAAGAAGAATTCGGCGAACGCTACGGTTGCCAATTGATTCGGCTGAATCAGACGAAGAAGACAGTGTACAGTGGTCAGACTCTGATTTAACGATGACCAATAATATATTTGAAGGATCCCCAGGCCCAAACGTATTTCCCAAAGATACACAGATCGTCGAGGATATCACACAATTATATATTGGGAACGATCTATTTGAATATATTAGCAACGAAACCAAAAAATACTATAGTCAAAATTGCAATAGAAGGAAACTGGATTTAAAAAATGCCAAATTTGTCCACTTTATGGGACCCGAACTTAGAAAATGGTTTGGGCTTGCTATCCTTATGGGAATTGTAAGAAAAGCAAGGATCAATGATTATTGCTCAACGAATCCGTTGATAGACACACCGATATTTTGCAAAACGATGTCTCGCAACCGATTCAGACAAATATTATCATTTTTACATTTTTCCGACAGCAACAATAAACTGGATAACGCCAACCGGCATGTCAAAGTGTAATTCGTAATTGATTATTTTTCCAAAAAGTTTAAAGAAACGTTTAATCTAACAAGGGGAGGCCGCCAATTGTGAAATTCAGATTCGATTCATACTGCGCATAATAAAAGCTCATGGCCAGATGTGTGATGTGGCAAAGCACCAAGATGCACTTCTCAGCCGTTGTCGAGAAAATCGACAGTTAAAAGAAACCGTTGCGGTGAAATACTCTCTACGAGTGTACGAGTGATGATCTTCTACAGCGTCGTGGGACAGGGGTAAGCGCTCTGGTTTGTGACCTTTTTTTTTTTTTAGTATTTGTTTTTTATAATTCAAATATATATATATATATATATATATAAAAAGTATTAATGAATTGCTTATGCATGTTGGTGAAGGCGGATCGCTCTCCAATTGTACCGCCTCCATTTTTCCGTTTTTTTTAACAGGGTGTACCAAAGCTCTCCCGTCCGCACTGATTTTCGACAATGTTATAAGTTGCGCTAGGGACCGCATCTACCTTCTTTCGAAGTTAGTAGGCAACTACGCTGTTATGCGGCGGCCCGTTTCGGCCCATTCAACATGTCATTCAAGTGTAACGAGCGACTAACGGAGTTTATATTTCATACCTGCCACAGCAAATTTGTGTTCGTGGGGTCTCTATTCTAATTCGAACGTTTGACTTACGCTATACGTATTCGTTTCGGAATATCGTTTCTACGTCTTCCGTTAACTATGCGTGGTTAACTTTATGATGACAATCAATAACATTTGTGAAATACAACTTGGTTTCCGGAAAACATAATGATGTTCGAAGTCGCCAGTTTTTCCACGACAAACGACTTTCAACAACTTATTACATGCATAATTGTTGCAACTGATTGCCGGGAATTATATATATATATATATATATATATATATATATATATTTGAATTATAAAAAACAAATACTAAAAAAAAAGGTTGCATAGTGTGAAATTCGACCCGGCGACCTTCGGATTACGAACCAGAGAGCTTACCGCTGCGGCACGCCGCTGTAGAGAATAATTAATCGTAGAGAGTATTTCACCGCAACGGTTTCTTTTAACTGTCGATTTTCTCGACAACGGCTGAGAAGTGCATCTTGGTGCTTTGCCACATTACACCTCTGGCCATGAGCTTTTATTATGCGCAGTATGAATCGAATCTGAATTTCGCAATTGGCGGCCTCCCCTTGTAAGTCAAAACATCTCAATTGATGAAGGAATGATACCGTGGCGTAGACGGTTAAATTTTAAAGTTTACAATCCGTCGAAAATTACCAAATACGGCATACTCATTCGAATGCTGTGTGATTCGAGTACGAGATACATTTCCTCATTCAAGATATATTCCGGCCCTGGAAAGCCTTCAGCAAAAACAGTGATGGAACTATTCACAGCTTCTGATGGAAAGTGCCACCACCTCTGCGTGAACAATTATTATAACAGTGTAGAACTCGCAGAGAAGTTATTTGAAAAGAAAATTCGAGTTTGTGGAACGATACGGCAAAATAAAGGATTTCCGTAAAATTAAAGCACGTAAAAGTCAATGTGTCTGAAGCTTGTCATCAACGGAAAGGTAACAAGCAGCCGGCGACAAGCAAAGTAAACCGACTTAGCGCTACCGGCGCCAAGCGAATAAATTTGTACGAGACGTGCGGGCGGCAAAGTGTTAAAAATTCGGAGATTCGGAGGCATTACTTTTCAGCACGCCTTTGTAGATATGGATGTACACGACGTGGGTTATCTGCTCTATTACCTACTGGCGCTTCTTGGAAAAGTTCTAACATTGCAGAAAGCGTTCTCTCTTAACAAGCATGTTATAGAGACATTTAACTAACCCCTTTACCTGGGTCAGGTAGACAGATTGGTAGCCCAACTTGTTAACAGAGTAGCAAGGATATGTTAATCTACATCGCATCCGGTTGGATAGGACCGGGGTACAATTACAGTTCTGTCTCTATGCATTTGCGAAAGGCATTTGAGACCTCACCACTTCGCCGTCCAGTAAGAAATTTATCATCATGTTTCGCAAATATGTTATTGCTTTAATGAATATTCTAGAAATAGACTATACTGGACGGTAAATATTTTACAGAAACGGAAGAAACACCGGATGCACCACACGGAAGCCTAATAGAGTCTCTCTGTCAATAGACATCTACGATTTATCAGACAGTAGCACCAACACTGTAAGACTGTTCGTTGACGATGCTGTTGTCTTCTGGAAAATACCGCAAGGAAATATTCACAGACTTACACAAAATTTCCACTTGTCGTAATGAGTGGAAACTCACTTTGAATGCGTATAAATGTATGCTGATGCTTGTAGCATGTACCTGATGCATGTAGCATCTGTCTTTGTATAAAACTTTAACCGATTCTTAAAAGTTTAAAGGATAGAAGTGGCGCGCTTTAAAAACCTCTCAGAAAAGGTGTTTTTGCACGTAATTTGAAACATAGAAGTGGTGTGCTAAAAAACTTCATAAAAATTTGCTTTTTGTACATAAAATCCGAATGAAGCTAGATTACTGAAAGCGAGTTTTCAATTTCATTGGAAGAAGCGTTTTTTATTTATTTCACTCACTTTGAACCGTTCGCGTGCATTCAGTTCACGTAAGAATGAACTTTACATGTTACATTTAGCTTGGCTTTAAACCATCGCGTCTCGACAACTGATAGTAATTACTAGATAAAAAACCTCGTTTTTAGTTTATCCATTTATCTACCTTAGTGCAAAGTTTCAACCGTTTCGTATAAGTTTAATGCATAGAAGTGATGCGCATTTAAAACCCACCAGAAAAACGTGTTTTTTGCACGTAAAATCAGAACGTTGCACATACAAATGGTGCCATTAGTTGAGCTATAATTTCAGCCCCGTTTAAATCTTCTGCAAAAGAAATTAATCGTTTCGCACAATTTTCCCTGGGCAGCAGCATCAGTTCGTCGTTCAAACCTTGCTTAACTTACTGTAACATAACTACAGTTGGACAATTTTCGATTAGCTATAGAAATGGTCGCTGGTCGGGTAAACCAAAAACATTTCATCCTATTTTCCTAGCTCAGACACCAACCGTACACCCAACTCCCGAATAAAAACGACGACATGAAGATGATTGCCGCGATTTGATTTAAATGCGAAGCGCGTACAATTCGTTTCTAAAAAAAGAGAAAATGACATCACGGTTGATGTGGCTTAGTGTTATCAATAGAAACCTACAACAAAACGACACAGTGTAGAAATTTACATGAAGGGTAAACGCTTTGACGACATAACCAACATTCGAGCCACTGTGAAGAGCGAGTCGACCGACGTAATGAAGACATGGACTTTTCTGACTGTTTCACATGGTTTTGTCAACGTTCTGTGTGTTGTACTCAAGCTGGGAAGATTATGTACAACACCTCGATTATTAAAGCCACAATCTTAACTTTTTTAATTAATCCAATTCCAAACTTTTTGGACTGAGAATATTTCCGTCCGAAACCATCTCCCAACGTCGATCTGCAGCAATCCATTACCAATAAAGTCCGAAACAGTGGTAATGCGGCGGGAGTATGGCGTAATGTACCACGTCTCTCACGTGTGTGGCTTGCATCTATTGACACTGCCAAATTACTATTCAAAGCATTCTATATAAGGCGAATGGGTGGAAGGGGCACCAAGGAAGTTCTCTACTTGTACAGAAGAGGCAATTATCTAGCAGTGTATGATAAGAAGAAAATTTATGTTTCATAAAATTCAGTCTCTCATATGTTATTACTGCCACGGTGTAACAGATGCATTATTACGTTTCCAAACACTTGCGTTGTCGAAACTGCACTGCACGAACTTGTATCACTCGATGTTGAAAACGTTAATTACTCGCACTACCTTAGCCATACATCACAATGTTTTCAAATAACTTGCTCGGTACTTACGAGTACAACGACGGTACTAACAAAAACCCTTGCCTTGCGATAACGTCGTTTCAGCATGGGTTCAGCAGCAAGTCAGTTAGTTAGTTGGTTAGTCTGTAAGAGTCGCGTTCGTGGCTCATTTGTACGATTAATCATAATTATGTGGAATGAGTTTATTTTCATACACATTTCAGATTTGTATGTAAATACATGCTCAACGCTGTTTGTAAGCATTGTTTGCACATCTGCAATGGTTTGTTCTTTTTCTAATAAAGGTTAAAGGTTTATAATCTTCGTTCATGGAAATTGATTTCACCAAATACTCCAGTCTGCATTTTTTTACTTCGGCCTCTTTCATTTCCAGTTTTGTTTTGCGTACACGAAACACATTAACTGCACTTAAAGAAGTAATTCCTAAGCAGTTCAGTCAGGTAAGGAAATTTAGAGGAAAAACCGTGTAGTTCACATTTTTGTATAGTGTTCGGAGGGAGTACCACGAGAAAGTACTGAAAAAACCCACCGACTGGGTGTGGGCTTGTGGTGGGGCTGTTTAAAGGTAACTTTTTTGTCTTTCTCTTGAATTACTCGAAAAGCGTTTTTTTCTCAACAGTTAGTTCTCTACACAACCTAACCTGTGTCACCCTTAGCAGACCGTATCTGGCCACCCTGTGTAATACAATGTAGACTTAGACGAGGTTCAGATGGTTCAAATGGCTCTGAGCACTATGGGACTTAACTGCTGAGCTCATCAGTCCCGTAGAATTTAGAACTACTTAAACCTAACTAACCTAAGGACATCACACACATCCATGCCCGACGCAGGATTCGAACCTGCGACCGTAGCGGTGGCGTGGTTCCAGACTCTAGCGCCTAGAACCGCTCGGCCACCCCGGCCGGCACTGTGACGAGGGTTGCAGAGAAAGTAATGCACCGCATTTTTTCTTCCGAGTTAAGTACAATTGAAGTTAGCCAATCAGACTGCTGTGCGGACAAATTCAAGCGATCCGCCAGAGACAGGGTAGCAAAATCTGTCCGAACAAGGGCTCGTACAGAACTTGGACATGAGACGGTATTAAGGATCGAACCCGAGCCAAAAGCTGAGCAGTTTCGTTCACTATCATCTGAACATCTGACATTAATTGTAGCTGGAGCGCCGGTTGAATTTGCGCACACAAAGGCCTAACTTGAACGCTAATTAACTCGGAGACGACGCAACGTACCGAATTTTTGTCTCAATAATTAGTTATCGGGACAACTTACCATTCAACACCCCTACAAGTTTTTCACACAGTTTCTGAACACCCCGTACAATGAGTAGCTCACAATCTGCCTTACCCACAACGTAGCAGGTCCTAAAAGAAACGCAGTGAATAAATGTTGCTCGTACTTCCAGTTCTCCGAAAGACGCGCGTATCGAATGAACAGATGGATGGTTCCGGTGGCAGCGGTAAAGGAAGAGAGATGAGAATTAATCTCTCCTTAAAATCAAAATTATTAGAGTCAGTTTCGCTATAATTTCAGGACGATAAGCTGGACAGAGGATGTCCTGTTGCAATCATGACGCGTAAAAATGAACGTCAGCGAGGAACGAGTTTTTTATGTTACCTACGTTGAAATGAGTAAAAATACGTTTGTCTGTAGAAATTAGAACATCACATGCAAAAGAATCCTTTGGTTATCACGGAAAATAAGCAACCAATGAATAGGCCAGAGGCTAATGTGTCTGACTGAATACAAACTACTGAGCAAGATAAAGCCACACATAACACGTTTAAAGGAAAGCTGGACTTTATTATATCAAAAGCTTCAGCAATGTGTGGGTTACTGCACTGAGTGGATCGTGGTAAGGAATCAATAGCAAAAAAGCTTTTACCAACCGAGAATTAGAATCTGTTTTTTCTGAAACAGAAACACTGAATATGACTAAGACGTGACTTAAAACTCACGATGGAAATTCTCCTTTAGAATGGAAGCTAATACAGCCAGTACTAGAGAATATTGTACAAGGAGATGATGGAATCATTTGTATAGAGGAGATGTCTCAAGCTCATCCAATAAATGGAACTTTTACAATTACGATCGTGGTGAATCAGTAATGGCGCATACTGAGTTACACCAGAGGTCCATATTATTTCTCATATCCCATTCTGTTTAACTAAACTCTTCGCACGCTAGCTCTGTGTAACATTTCCGCCAGAAAACTTCAGCTTGATGAACAGACACAGGGGTGGAACGTTGCAGATGGATCAAATGGCTCTGAGCACTGTGGGACTTAACATCTGAGGTCATCAGTCCCCTAGAACTTAGATCTACTTAAACCTAACTAACCTAAGGACATCACACACATCCATGCCCGAGGCAGGATTCGAGCCTGCTACCGTAGCAGTCGCGCGGTTCCGGACTGAAGCGCCTAGAACCGCTCGGCCACCGCGTCAGGATGGAGAGTTGACGTCTGCATTCTACCAGACAGACCACATTACATTGTGGAACAAGTAACTAGCTGACTACCTAACATTCTGAAATAGAAACCTGACTGACTAACTGGCTGATAGTGAATATCACTAACAGGATGACTCTTTGCTGTCACATGTTCCGCATGCAAACTGGTTGTGTGGACGTTCATATTGTGAGTCTACGGCTGAGCATTTAACATACGCCTGATATGCTAACAAGATCAGTGTACAGTGAACAGACCGATCCCCATATGGTCATGTGAAATATTAAGAAAAAAGTCGTGCTATCTAAGATAATAAGCATCTGAATTTAAACAGGGGTAGCCCAGCCAGACATTAAATATGATACCACAGCTGGCATTGATATAATCAGAGAATAGCTTCATTGAACTATGAAATGAAACCAGAGGTCACTGTAACATCCTGTTCATAACTAAGTTATCTTAACTTAATTCCAGTCATTAAATAGTTAATAATAAAGTGCACGAAGATTCAAATAAATTATAAACGGAAAACCGTATGACCTTGATACAGGTGGGTGGAATTGGAAATGAAATGATACAATTACCTAGGTCCACGTCAACCCTCAATGACTCAGGAACAAACTAACAAACAGGAGACAGAAAAGTACATGTAAGGATCAATACCCTTTCCTAAGCGCGTGCTGAGTTTAACTAAAAGATGGCCTGAATTAATTTCTACCTTGACTCTAACTTACAACAGTCCCATCATTACTCATGCTAATGTAGCTCATTCTTACCCTCACTCAAAGATTCAATTGCAGAGAATGGCTGCAGTAATAGCTGGAAGTTAGAAGTTCACCCTTGGCATCTACGATCAGCTCTAGGAAGACGTCCTCCCTCTCTGCAGCTCTAAGATGAAATCATCTCTCCCTCTGCCAACCCAAGACCAAGTGAGTCTGTCTGCTATCCTACTCAAATTATTGCTTGTTCTGTCACAACCGGGTTCCCTGCAGGTAATCTCTGTAGACCCTGGGAGCTCTGGCCAATGAAAAGTTTATGTCAATAACAGCAATTCGCCTTCTTCTCAAGAATCTACCATGATTAACCTGTACTGCTCGTTTCACTCGGTGTGGTGGGAGGGGGGGGGGGAGGAGCAGAACTTCTCTCCCTGCATGAGAGTCGTTTCACGTTTTAGCCAATGACAATGGCTGCACATACACACTCACGAGTCTTCTCCCCGCCACAAAAATAACTTTAGTGAACCAACCTAGGACTGCTTTACATAATTTAAACAAGAACCCCTGCTGGCCTCCTTTGAGTTCAGTAGATTCTTCTTGGTTTGATAGCATCGTGTTTCCCACCCCCCTTCCAGATTCTGATCTCTTTCGGAAGCATTCTTTCTTCGACTTCTCACAATGTCACTTTACGACCTGGCGAAAGTTGCCTTCAGGGCTTAGTCTGGATATTGTGCACTGTCTCTGACAATGGCCGTCCGATTTACAGCTCTTACCGTGGGACCTCGCCTTTTCAGCTGGGACACAGCTGTGCACTAGGGATGGGAAAAACCGACCGGTTAAAACCGGTACCGGTATTTTAGGTCTGCATAACTGGTATTTTACAGAATTTTTTTGGTCTCAGTTATAACAGTTTATTTTCCTTTTTACTAATAAAAAGCAGGCATGCCATAGCAGCAGTGGTATTTCGTTTGTTTTAAATAAAACTTTTTTGAAAAGAAGTAACATTTATTTATAGAATTTCCATTGTTTTGAAACTTTGAATTATTATGGAAATTGGGAAAAGCGATCAGAACTGTTTCACTAACAACGCCTACAGTTAAAAACCAGCAACAACCGCATGACAAAAGAATTGGGGAAACATTGTAGTGACAATAATGTACCTGTTACCGTGTGGCGTGGCCTATTAGACGGTACGCGTGATTGTACAGTCTGCAAAACTTGCCTCCAACTGACTGAGCGAGATGGCGCAGTTCTTACCACGCTGGACTCGTCTTCGGGAAGGCGACGGTACAAATCCACGTCTAGCCATCGAGATTTAGGTTTTCTGCGATTTACGTATATCGAACGAGGCGAATACCGCTATGGTTCCTTTCAAAGGGCACGGCCGATTTTCTTCCCCTTCCTTGATATGTTCAGAGCTCCGTCTCTAATGACCTCGATGTCGACGGGACATTAAACCCTATTCTTCCTTCCTTTCGTCCCCATCTGGTCAATGCGATATTCTTTCGTTGTCGCCTTCGGACATCAGGTGTATTGAAGAATATTGTAGAATGGTAGCATCTCTAGTTTGGAAGCGTTTTAAGAAGTGCGTTAGCAATGATGCACGGTGCTACATTTGCTTTAAGAGACTAAAAACGGGAAGAGGCATACAAACTTGCAATTTGATTGATACAGCTAAATTTTTGTTGGAATGCTATAAACGCGGCATAATAGCTGAACCTTTAATTTTGTGATTACTTCAGGGTGAAAAATTAATATAATCCAAAAGCGGCGACGAAGGGAAGTCATCAACTTGTGACCTTTCTGTCTCGCTGTTGCCACTCCCGTCTCCTTCACCTTCGCAGTCTTTGCTGGACAGAATGAGACCGATTTTTGACACAGCCTCAACCCCATCTCCTATTCCTTCACCTTCAATAGAATTTTTCGTTCTTTGTTCGAAACCCTCGTTTATTAGTGGAAGCAATAACAACAAAAAACCGAAAAGCTGTCATTTCAGAAACCAGTTTTTGAGCGGTTGTAAGGGTCAGGTTAAACTGGGGACGAAAAGAACCGGTAGAACCATTGATTGTTTCAGCGATGAGCGCCATTCCTGCACTGCATACCTCATTTTCCTACAGTCTGCCAGTGTAGCCGACTTCCAGAGAAACATTACGTTTATCTTTCTGCGAATCAAAATGAAATCGAGCAGTACTTATTGGTTTTGCAATAATTGGTGTTTTTATTGACATTTGCATTTTCATGTGCAGGTAGTTATCTGAATTTCATTTGGGTATTTTAATTTGGGCAGAGGACTTTTAATTAGGTTGTGGAGCAGTTTTTGGAAACCTGTTCCGTAATGATACTCAACAGTCAGAAACAATCAGACAAAGGCTAAATCCGCCGGGAGCTCTGATGTGTCGACAATTAGCACTGCCGACCGCGGTGGCCGTGCGGTTCTGGCGCTGCAGTCCGGAACCGCGGGACTGCTACGGTCGCAGGTTCGAATCCTGCCTCGGGCATGGGTGTGTGTGATGCCCTTAGGTTAGTTAGGTTTAAGTAGTTCTAAGTTCTAGGGGACTTATGACCTAAGATGTTGAGTCCCATAGTGCTCAGAGCCATTTGAGCCATTCAAAAAAAAAAAAAAAAAAAAAAAAAAATTGGCACTGAACACGTGTCCACAAAAGCTATTAGGGCCGGACGGGATATTGAAACATGGACAAGATTGTCGAAGGTCTTATTGCCCTGTCCGAGTTCCTGTGATGTCATTATCTCGTCTTGACTCTGTGTGGCCGAGCGGTTCTAGGCGCCTCAGTCTGGAACCGCGCGAGCGCTACGGTCGCAGGTTCGAATCCTGCCTCGGGCATGGATGTGTGTGATGTCCTTAGGATAGTTAGATTTAAGTAGTTCTAAGTTCTAGGGGACTGATGACCTCAGATGTTAAGTCCCATAGTGCTCAGAGTCATTTGAACCATTTAGTACTGGAAGTAGTGGACTGAGGAAACTCAGACCTTGGATTCATAACGCCCAGCTACCTCTCTGCCCACATCTTCCAACGTGAAAATGGCTTAGAACAAAATAATATGACCCAGAATGAGTTAACCGATTCTATCAAAATCCATCTAGGGGACAAGAACTGCGAGATGCTTCGAGGTAGAGGTAGGCTTCTAAATATCAATGGAGTACCAGAGGTATGAGTTAGGGAGGAGGACAGGTAGAGGTGCAGTTGGGAAATGTTTACTACGGAGGTACAAACGATGAAGTGTACTTGGGATCAGCTTTTATTACTAACAAAAAATTAAAGAATGAATTATTGTCATCGAGGAAAATGCAGACAGAATAACAACATGATAAAAAAATAAATAACAGATACTAATAAAACGTTCTCGGGTTTCAAGCCGCGTCAAGTGGTTTACTGCCCACGGGCTTTCGGCAGCGATCCCCTCTGCCAATGTCAAGTGGTTGACTGTCGTGTGGTTGTCATTGCGGTGCTTATATAGCCTCGCCGTCGCTCGTGACGTCACTAGCGCTCGGTCCTGCACCATATATGGTAATGTTTTGGCCGCGCGACCGCCGGGCCCGCTTCAACTCACTCAACACCGGATCCCACGCTGTATTCAGCTGCAGTCCACCGTCTCTATTGTAAGTGTTGTCAGAAATTCAAATCTCTATGGCCTCGTTTACCACGCTATCCCAGAAGCCATTAGTCCGTTTAATAATAGACGTCTCATCGAATGCAATTCTGTGTCCGTTTTCCAGAGCATGTTCTGCAACAGCTGACTTTTCGGGATAGCGCAGGCGGTAACACCTTTCATGTTCTATGCGGCGCTGTTCAATAGTGCGAACCGTCTGGCAGACATAGAACTGCCCACATCCACACGGTATCTTGTAAATTCCTGGCGTTCTGAGACCTACATCGTCTTTCACAGATTTCATTAGTTGCCGGATCTTTGCCAGTGGCCTGAAGATAGTGTCTATTTTATGCCTCTTCCCTGTTGTCGAACCACAAAACGATAAGAATGCAACCAGCTTGGTGTCTTCTTCAGAGGTCTTCTCCCTTTGAGGCTTAGATGACACTGCTTGTGAGATCTGTTATTTATTTATTTATTTATTTACATGTCAAGTTCCGTAGGACCAAATTGAGGAGCAAATCTCCAAGGCCATGGAACGTGTCAGTACATGAACTTACAACATAAGAGTAATATCAGATAAAAATAAATGTTCATGAACCTGAAAGAAAATCAGTCCATAAGTTTAAGCAAACGCTATCAGCAATACAATGAGAATCAGCTTAATTTTTCAAGGAACTCCTCGACAGAATAGAAGGAGTGACCCATGAGGAAACTCTTCAGTTTCGATTGGAAAGCTCGTGGATTACTGCTAAAATTTTTGAATTCGAATGGCAGCTTATTGAAAATGGATGCAGCAGTATACTGCACACCTTTTTGCACAAGAGTTAAGGAAGTCCGATCCAAATGGAGGTTTGATTTCTGCCGAGTATTAACCGAGTGAAAGCTGCTTATTGTTGGAAATAAACTAATATTGGTAACAAGAAACGACAATAAGGAATATAGATATTGAGAGGCCAATGTCAAAATACCCAGACTCGTGAACAGAGGTCGACAAGAGGTTCGTGAACTCACACCACTTATTGCCCGAACCGCCCGTTTCTGAGCCAAAAATATCCTTCTAGAATGAGAAGAGTTACCCCAAAACATAATACCATACGACATAAGTGAATGAAAATAAGCAAAGTAGACTAATTTACATGACGAAGTACCACTCACTTTCGATACCGTTCGAATAGTGAAAATGGCAGTATTAAGTCTTTGAACAAGATCCTGAACGTGGGCTTTCCATGACAGCTTACTATCTATCTGAACACCTAGGAATTTGAACTGTTCAGTTTCACTAATCATATGCCCGTTCTGTGAGATTAAAACGTCAGGTTTTGTTGAATTGTGTGTTAGAAACTGTAAAAACTGAGTCTTACTGTGATTTAACGTTAGTTTATTTTCTACAGGCCATGAACTGAGGTCACGTACTGCACTACTTGAAACCGAGTCAATGTTGCACACAACATCCTTTACTACCAAGCTAGTGTCATCAGCAAACAGAAATATTTTAGAGTTACCCATAATGCTGTTGTTGTAACCGTTTTCCTTAAAAACTTTGCGTAAGTGGCTCAATTCTCTCGGCAAGTTTTCAGCGTCTGAGACGGTTTCAGCTCGATGTACTAAGGTCCTCAGAACTAACTGTTTCTGTGCTGGGTGATGGAAGCTGGTGGCGTGCTGATACCGATCCCTGTGGGTAAGCTTGCAGTAAACGCTATGACCTAGAGGCCCATTGGGTTTACGGCGGATAAGCACGTCCAAGAACGGCAAGGAACCCTCCTTCTCTACTTTCATTGTGAAGTTGATGTGGCCGTGGATGCTGTTGAGGTGCTCCAGGAACTCTTCTAACTTTTCTTGTCCATGTGGCCAAATGACGAAGGTATCGTCGACGTAGCGATAAAATCAGCTCGGCTTTGCAGGAGCCGTGTCCAAGGAGAAGTCTTCGAAATGCTCCATGAAGAGGTTGGCTGCTACTGGAGCTAGTGGACTTCTCATCGCCACGCCTTCAGTTTGATTAAAATATTCTCCATCATGTAAGAACTATGATGACGTCAGAGAGTGGTTAAATAAATCCACGATGGTCTCGTCAAAGAGCCGGGACGGCAAGTCAATAGAGTCTGTGATGGGGACACACGTGAATATAAAACCACATCGAAGCTAACCATAATATCCCCTTCAGCAAGTCGCAAACCTTTAATCTGATTGATGAAGTCCGCCGTATTCTTTATATTGTGTCCACAGTGTACAACGTGCGTAGAGAGGAGGCTGGCCAGATGTTTAGTATCTGGCCAGACTTTTCTTTAAAGTTCAAATTCAGAGAACTGGTTGACAACTACTTTGTGTTTTAGTGCCAGCTAAATTATTAGTTACTGTTCTGTGATTAGCTGGCATGTTAAGCAGTACTTATACCTTGGAAGACTTAGGTTATCCTGTGTAGTTTAACATTCAGCGACAATGAAATATTTAGACTGGGGTGTCTAACTATATTTAGATACTTTGGACATTTTACAGCAGAATATGAAGTTTTTATTAGTCAACATCTTACGTTGCTGGCAGCTGTGATGTAAAAAACAATACATTAAATCACAGAGTCTTACGCGCGGTTGCAATTATCTAGGACAGTAAATTTGGGTAAACTGATATTTCAGACGTGGATTTGGGATTTTATGTGAGCTTCAGACAAGGACATCTTAGTGGCGACGTAAGTGTGGTGCACTGTACGACAGAAGACTACGGCTACACTTGCCCTCAACGTGGGATTTGGCAGTAAGTTTTATTTCCCTGTCAATGCTGTGTAATATTATGTAATACCTAACTATACTCCAGAAATTCGTATCGGAAGATAAAGGAGGACCTTGTAAGTAGGCTGTTTAGGTGCTATGTAAGTAGGCTGTTTAGGTTTCTATATTGGTAACGCCACGTAGCGCTCTGTATGAAAATCACTGGCTGTGCTGTGTGCAGACTGTGGCTAGTTTGCATTGTTGTCTGCCATTGTAGTGTTGGGAAGCGGCAGTTGGCTGTTAACAGCGCTTAGCGTTGGGCAGTTGGAGGTGAGCCACCAGCAGTGGTGGATGTGGGGAGAGAGATGGCGGAGTTTTGAAATTTGTAAGACTGGATGTCATGAACTGCTATATATATTATGAATATTAAGGTAAGTACATTGTTTGTTCTCTATTAAAATCTTTCATTTGCTAACTATGCCTATCAGTAGTTAGTGCCTTCCGTAGATTGAATCTTTTATTCAGCTGGCAGTAGTGGCGCTCGCGGTATTGCAGTAGTTCGAATAACGAAGATTTTTGGTGAGGTAAGTGATTTGTGAAAGGTATAGGTTAATGTTAGTCAGGGCCATTCTTTTGTAGGGATTTTTGAAAGTCAGATTGCGTTGCGCTGAAAATATCGTGTGTCAGTTTAAGCACAGTCTTGTATAATTTTTCAAAGGGGACGTTTCAACCTTTACATAACGTCGCTTTTTAGGGTTCTATAGCTCAAGCGGTAAAAACGGAACCCTTATAGGATCACTTCGTCAATACATTCGTTTTCCCTAGCGAAGAAGTCAAATGTAACTGAAACTTCCTAGCCGATTAAAACTGTATGCCGGACCGGGATTCGGGACCTTTGCCTTTCGCGGGCAAGTGCTCTACCAACTGAGGTACCCAAGTATGACTCACGATCCGCCCTCACAGCTTCGATTCTGCCTGTATCTCGCAATTTAAACTTATCGAAAGAAGCAAAGCAGTTTCTTTAAGTTCTTAACACAAAAAGCGAAATCAATAACTCAGTTATCATAGCCATGTAAATTCAATGTTAGCTTGTATTTGTAAACATGAGATGGCGGCGCTTAATTCTGTTACTGACGTAAACTTCTGAAAATACTTCTATCAATGAGATAAACAAAAACTATCTGCACGACGTACTGTTTCTTTGGCGTACTACGAAACTAACAGCGCCATATATTGGTTCTGTGGTAAGCATCTGAACTACTAAGCTTCAAATTAGGACTTTTTTTGTGATAAGATTTTTGTGAATTTCCGATTTTCATGAAGTAGAGTCTATAGGTTGCCCCGAGCTACACTCTATTGACTTGTGAAAGCCCCATGAAAATTCGTGTAGTAGTTTGGAGATTAGCTTTTTCAAACATCCAAACAGGCAGACACCACCGTTTTACACTTTTGTTATTAGTATAGATATAGACACAGTCGTAAGTTAAGGTAAAGAGTAAGTTAGAACGTAATAGGTTTGCAAATACGTATTTAATTGTACCATCTGATTATAAATCAGACTTGTAGTTCGCTTGCCATGCAATTTTAAATCCAGTGAAGCAGCAAAATACAAATGAGTGAGAGACAACCATGTCTGGCATTGTTCCAAAGTGTGCAAGGGCGGTCGGCCGAGTGCGCAGTGGAATCGCTGAGGCCACCGTGGAGAGGGACAAAAGTGGTTTCTCGAATGCTCCAGAAGGCTGGCGTATGGAGACTTCCGGCGAAACTAGTAAGACGCAGTTTGAGGGGAGACACACCTCTTGACTCCAGCAGAACTAACTCATCTCTGTAGGAGAAGTGTGTGTGTGTGGGGGGGGGGGGGGGGGGGGGATTTAAGTAGACCGTCAGTAAAAATACTAAAATTCTGGTAATAATTGCTCCGAATGGGTATAAGCTCTAGTCACATTTGTTGTTAACGAAGGTATTGTCACACGTGTGTTATGAAAGTTAATGTATGTGACGTTAACGGGTGGAAAAAAGCTTACAAATATGGGTAGCGTTCGCATGTTGGAGACATAACGTGACCAGGGTTGGCTGGCTGCAGATCATGTCACTGATGTAGGTCGAATCTCAGGGGCGTAATAAGTTGAATTAATAGTTTATCTGATGTTGACAAAAAATGGTTCAAATGGCTCTGAGCACCATGGGGCTTAACATCAGAGGTCATCAGTCCCCTAGAACTTAGAACTACTTAAACCTAACTAGCCTAAGGACATCACACACATCCATATCCGCGGCAGGATTCGGTCGCGCGGTTCCAGACTGAAGCGTCTAGAACCGCTCGGCCACCTCGGCCGGCTGATGTTGACAATTAAGGCTTGTACAACCGTTTGGAAGTTACTATTACTAGTGAACAAAAGTTAGATTTTGAATATTGACAGTAATTATAGAACTACAAATGAATAGATCGTTACGAACTTAATATTATTGGTGATCAAAATCTTAATTTATAATAGAGACAAAAATCAAACAGTTCGTTACGTTTCGATCATCTTACAACAACCTGCACCGCTCCACTAGTAGGCTGTGCGGTCTAGGCGCTTCAGTCTGGAACCGCTCCGGTCGCAGGTTCGAATCCTGCCTCGGGCATGGATGTGTGTGATGTCCTTAGGTTAGTTAGGTTTAAGTAATTCTAAGTTATAGGGGACTAATGACCACAGATGTTAAGTCCCATAGTGCTCAGAGCGGTTCGAATCCTGCCTGGGGCATGGATGTGTGTGATGTCCTTAGGTTAGTTAGGTTTAAGTGGTTCTAAGTTCTAGGGGACTGATGACCACAGATGTTAAGTCCCATAGTGCTCAGAGCCATTTGAACCATTTTTTTGATTATCTTGATTCTTATTGAGTATTTCTCCGCAAAAGCAACAGTTTTCGTTTTATTTGCTGATATCTTCAGGCTATAATTCTGGCGTATATTGTTAAATCTGTGTGTTGCTATTTTTAGTCTGTCTTCACTCCCCCCCCCCCCCCCCCCCCCCTGTATGATTATGTGGTCGTTGGAAGAAACATTGTATTTAGAAACTTACCTGTCCCAATTTTTTTACCTTGAGGAATTATGTCCTTCATCCATTTCCTGACTATGTCATCGATGTAGATTTTTAACAATACAGGTGATACACTACAGTCTTACCTTATTCCCTACGTTTCTAGCATTTGTAGCCTTAGAGAAAGCTTTTGACAATGTTGACTGGAATACTCTCTTTCAAATTCTGAAGGTGGCATGGGTAAAATACAGGGAGCTAAAGGCTATTTACAACTTGTGCAGAAACCAGATGGCAGTTATAAGAGTCGAGGGGCATGTAAGGGAAGCAGTGGTTGGGAAGGGAGTGAGACAGGGTTGTAGCCTATCCCCGATGTTATTCGATCGGTATATTGAGCAGGCAGTAAAGGAAACAAAAAGAAAATTCGGAGTAGGAATTAAAAGCCATGGAGAAGAAATAAAAACTTTGAGGTTCTCCGATGACATTGTAATTCTGTCAGAGACAGCAAAGGACCTGGAAGAGCAGATGAATGGAATGGGCAGTCTCTTGAAACGAAGATATAAAATGAACATCAACAGAAGCAAAACGAGGATAATGGAATGTAGTCGAATTAAATCGGGTAATGCTGCGGGAATTAGAGTAGGAAATGAGATGCTTAAAGTAGTAAATGAGTATTGCTTTTTGGGGAGCAAAATAACTGATGATGGTCGATGTAGAGAGGATATAAAATGTAGACTGGCAATGGCAAGGAAAGCGTTTCTGAAGAAGAGAAATTTATTAATATCGAGTATAGATTTACGTGTCAGGAAGTCGTTTCTGAAAGTATTTGTATGCAGTGTAGCCATGTATGGAAGTGAAACATGGACGATAAATAGTTTAGACAAGAACAGAATAGAAGTTTTCGAAATGTTGTGCTGCAGGAGAGTGCTGAAGATTAGATGGGTAGATCACATAACAAATGAGGTGCTATTGAATAGAACTGGAGAGAGGAGAAATTTTCGGCACAACTTGACTAGGAGAAGGGATCGGTTGGTGGAGCATATTCTGAGGCATCAATGGATCACCAATTTAGTGTTGGAGGGTAGCGTGGAGGGTAAAATCGTAGAGGAAGACCAAGAGATGAATACACTAAACAGATTCAGAAGGATGTAGGTTGCAGTAGGTACTGGGAGATGAAGAAGCTTGCACAGGATAGAGTAGCATGGAGAGCTGCATCAAACCAGTCTCTGGACTGAAGACCACAACAACAACATCACTATTTCTGGCGTCAGCTCTTTGCCACTATCTATTGTCGTTTCTATGTTGCCATATAAACCTACACACACTCTTATCAGGTGCCTAAGAAATCCCCTTTTCTCCATTATTGACTAGGCTTTTTCTGTGGATGTGAGCAAATGCATTTTCATAATCGATAAATGTTAGGTATTTTTCCATACTGAATTCATGTATTTTTTTAATAGTTTGCTTCAGTGTGAAAACATAGTCGGTACAAGATATTCTTTCGGAAGCCTAGTAGCTGTTCTGAAAAAATTGAATCTGAGATGTTTCAAAGCCTTTCATTAACTATTTTGTTGTAGATATTATCAAAAGCATTCAGAAGACAGACTGCCTATAGTTACTTGTGTTACTTCTATCTCCTTTGCTACTCTTTAGCGGAGCTCCACTCTTCTGGTGTTCCACTTGAACACCAGCACATGTTACAGAGATGAGGCATTCTGAACTCTAGACATGTTCCAACATATATTACCAGTTCCGAATTAATTCCATATGATACAGATGCTTTTCTATTTTTTTGTTTTTTTGTTTTCTGTAATGCTCGTTTGCATTCTGTAACATCTATTAAACCTGTCCGTCTTCTGCATTTTCTTTCACTGGCTCTTTCGCATCCGGATTATACCATAATTTCTTATAGTGATTTACCCAGTCTTCTGAAGGAGTGATATTTATATTTGCGGTATGTTTATTGGTTCTTTTTTGCTATCTGATCAATTCGCCACGGATGTCTTCTTCAACTCTGCTTATAAATGTATCCCTTGAAGATGTATGTATCTGTCTTATAATTTGTTTGGCTTCACATCTGATTTTATTATACTTTCCTTTAGCTTCCTCGCTCTGTTCCTTCAAGGAATCCTTTTATGCTCCATTTGTCTTTTTATGATTTCTTCTATCGCTTCGTTCCAATTTTAATTCCCTTCTTCGTTTTGGGTTTTACACCTACTAGTTCTTTAGATACATGTATTATGAGATTTTTAACGTCTGTCCGTTCTTCAATAAGACCTTCACTTGACGGCATTTGTTGGGATAGCTTAGTTAATCTGCACTAATATAGATTCCTCTAACTCTCTTCTTGGATCAGATGCGCCTTAAAACTTTTGTTAGGTTTTCTATCTTTTTCCGTTTATTCTGTTTTTTTTTTTTTCGTCCTTCCTAAGCTGGATCTTAGATTTAACAAGATAATGACGCGTAGGTTCCTATAATTAGTACCGGTCCTCTCATTGTGATGATTCCGTCATTTACGCCGGCCGCTATGACCGAGCGGTTCTAGTCGCTTCAGTCCGGAACCGAGCTGCTGCTACGGTCGCACCGAGCGAGGTGGCGCAGTGGTTAGCTCACTCGACTCTTATTCGGGAGGACGACGGTTCAATCCCGCGTCAGGCCATCCTGATTTAGGTTTCCCGTGATTTCCCTAAATCGCTCCAGGCAAATGCTGAGATGGTTCCTTTGAAAGGGCACGGCCGACTTCCCTCCCCATCCTTCCCTAATACGATGAGACCGATGACCTCGCTGTTTGGTGTCTTTCCCCAGACAACTCAACCCAACCCGCTACGGTCTCAGGTTCGAATCCTGCCTCGGGGATGGATGTGTGTGATGTCCTTAGGTTAGATAGGTTCAAATATTTCTAAGTCTAGGGGACTGATGACCTCAGATGTTAAGTCCCATAGCGCTTAGAGCCATTTGAACCATTTGAACCTTCATTTACTGGTGCGTATTGTCGTATGTTACCTTCCCATTCTCTGTCTGCCAGTAGTGCCACTCCACTACATGCTATTCGCTCTTGTGCTACTCCACTATATAACGTAAAACAGCCTTCTAGGTATCTACTACCTTTAAACATTTTTTGGTTCCTATAATGACTGTTATGCTGAATTTATAATCTTCGAGTATTTTGTTAATCTCGGTCTCATGTGTCCGAAGACCCTGTGCGTTCCAAGTGACAACATTGAGTTTGTATTATATTCCGCCATTCTTAATTATTTCCTTTTCTGATCGTCGTTCATGAATACTGGTCTTTCTCCGAGGCTTTACTGCATAACCCACAACTTGGAGAATCGAGCTCCTCCAGGAAAGCTAGCTTCACCACATCTGAGGAGGCCTTCCTCCCCCAAAGGAAGGCAGAGCTAGAAAATGAGAACGACTTGAGTTGGAGGTAGGACGGAGCGAGGCCGCAGGCATGTGCGATGCGCGGGTCCCCAGTGGGCCGTGCCCGGCGACCCGCGACTATCCGGCGCGGACATCAGGTGTTGGGCGTAATGCGCACGCGCGCTGCCCGCTGTTCATTAATTACTCTAATTAGTCGCGGCGCGGATGACCGCTCCGCCACCGCCACCGCCAGATGGCCGCCATTTGCTTATCGCCAGCGGCCATCGCGGACGTTTGTCTCCCGCTACGTCTGTTAACAAGTTTATTTTGCCAACAAAAAAATTAACTTTCCGGCCGTGGCGATCTTATCTGCGGCTGTTATGAGTCTCCCTAAAACATGTCGCGTGGTCGATTCTATTTCGGAGTTTCGTTGTCGTCTGACGTGGCGTGGACGCTATTACCGCTATTTCGCCGGGTGCCGTGTTTCCGTTGGAGGTGCTTCTGCCAATCGGCGATCCATCGCATCAGCGAGGTGTCTGTTTTAATTCCCAGTGTCTCTTCTTCGTCGGAATCATTGATAGCATAAGATCTGTCACGTTCCTAATCACACCGCTGTCATCGCCAGTCTGACTGTCATTAAATTATTACTGTTTCCATCCAAGAGTAATTAGGCTACAGTCTGTACGTCCCTGTGATGGACATCCAAATGTTATAGGCATCCAGATGTTTCTACTTATGTCAGTGTTAAAATTTGAAGACATTCACTTTGTCCTGGAATGGTATCCACTATCCAGTAATATATATTTTCGATTTTTTTGCCAACTATAATAAATCAATAAGGTACGGTTTGAGACGAGCGTTATGTAATCTCTGGTGACCAACGCTTTCTTCTTCACTGAGGAATTTGTTAGTGGAACCAAATAATACACCTGTTATCACCTATATCACATAACATGGGTGCTATATAATGATTGACTTCGGCTCAGTTTCAGATCAGTGACAATCTGAAAATACTCGTATTTTGGTGAGGAGACTTTCTATAGCCGTCAGATACGTAAAGAACTACATTTTTAACCACCAGCTGTCTAAATAAACTTTTATACTTACGGCTGAAATGTAAAATCTTGCACTTCAGATAACAAACAAAAAAGAAGTATTCTATGACTATAATATCAATAAGTCACCGCTGGAATCAGCCAACTCGTGGAAATACCTGAGTGTAACACTTTGTAGGGATATGAAATGGAATAATCACAGAGGTTCAGTCATGGGTAAAGCAGGTGGTAGACTTCGGTTCAGTAGTAGAATAATGGGGAACTGCAGTCAACCTACAAAGGAAATTGCTTACAAATCACTCGTGTGACCAGTTCTAGAACATTGCTCAAGTGTATGGGACCCGTACCAGATAGGATTAACGGGGGAAATTGGACCTATACAGAGAAGGGCAGCATGAATGGTCACAGGTTTGTTTAGTCCATTGGTGCGTGTCACAGAGATACTAAAGAAACTGAACTGAAACTCTTGAAAATAGACATAAACTGTCCCAAGAAAGTTGATTAACAAAGTTTAAAGAACTGGCTTTAAATGATTACTCTGGAAATACACAGCAACTTCTACGTATCGCTCACATAGGGATCGTGGATAAGATTAGAGTAATTACTGCACGCACAGAGGCATTCAAACAATCATTCTTCCTGCGTTCCATACATGAATGGAACAAGAAGAAACCCTAAAATGTGTAATGGGATGTACCCTCTGCCATGCACCTCATGGTGGTTTGCAGAGTATAGATGTAGATGCAGATGTTTCGGTCACTCACACTGTCATCACTGGAAGAATATCAACAGATCAAAGAAAAATGCAATGTACTCGTACATATGGTGTCCAGCAACTAACACAAAAGTCGCAAAGAAACAGGAAAGTACTTACGAAGGCAAATACATTAGATGAAAAAGCAGTTCATGTTCCTTTCAGAAGTTTCGAAAGTCCTTCGTGTTACAGTGACTGTAAATGTCGACCTGTTAGGTACCATGATCTAAAATAGCAACAAATACACTTTTTTTACTTGACTATTGTGATTTTGAGATTACACATTTGTATGCGCAGATTGTGGCGGTTGTATGAGAGTTACATTGGCATTGGAAACAATGTACATTTTGTTGAAGTTGCATGATAACACTGAATACATATCTATATACCAAAGTCTCAGTTACTGGGGTTAGTGCCATTACGATAGTGCTCCAGATCCAGGGACATAAGACACGAGGGATTCGTAATATTGTCATACGTATAAGGGGTCCTGTGTATTATCCATTTCACGATCTATATAGTATCCGACGATCTATTATACCGTGACAGAGGCCTTGGCTAATTGGTATGTGCGTTTCAAGATCATTATGGTCTAAAGACTATCAGATAATTACGGCCTAGCTCTTGTGATTTACGTTGTTTAACGATTCAATTTGTTAATAGAAAAGCTATTCTGAAAGTAAGTTCCGATCGGTCGTGAAATGGGAAATACTGTGAAAGTCAAAAATGTTTTATTTGTTACACCTTCCAGCCACTTCTCTAAGTAGTAATCACTACGGTTTAGACATTTGTCGTAGCGTTGTACCACATTTCGAGTAACCTCGTCGTAGAAGGCAGCCACGTGTGCTTTCCACAGTACTCTACGCCGATTTACAGATGCCAGAACCTTGTCTTCAAAGCCAGCAAAAACGTTCGAGCAGACGTGGGTCCGTAAACGAGCCATTTGCGAGATAACTGCCAATGTGTCACTACAAGCCGCCACTGACTTCACAATGAAATACTGTCCCAGTTAGCAGAAACACATTTGAAATGAAAACATTTCGATTCGGTCCCCATCGAAATCGCTTCAGATTTCACTATCATCTGCGTTAACACAAAATACACTACAATACTACTTAAACGCATTCCGTGTTACAACTTACTATACTCTCGTATGTGACTGAGGAGCTGTTTTATGTGTCGTCCGCGCATATGGATGCAGTACCGCACTCGTTTCTGAAGTAAGTTACAAATTTCTTCAGACTCGCTGGATCATCATGATGCATGTACCACATTCCACAGCCATAGACTATGCCTTACATTTGGGCCCAATTAGATGGAGACTTAAGCGAAAAGGTTTCATATCAAATATATTTCTACTATTAAGAAATTTTGTCGCAATTGCGAAAATCTGACATTAGCTGCATTAGGATTTCTTTTTTCATCAGTCTTCTTATTGGTTTGATGCAGCCCGCCACTAATTCAAAAATGGCTCTGAGCACTATGGAACTTAACATCTATGGTCGTCAGTCCCCTAGAACTTAGAACTACTTAAACCTAACTAACCTAAGGACAGCACACAACACCCAGCCATCACGAGGCAGAGAAAATCCCTGACCCCACCGGGAATCGAACCCGGGAACCCGGGCGTGGGAAGCGAGAACGCTACTAATTCCTCTCCCGTGCCAACCTCATCATCTCAAAGTAGCGCATGCAACCTACGTCTTCAATTATTTGCTGGATATATTCCAATCTCTGTCTTACTCTACAGTTTTTGCGTTCTACAGCTCCCTCTAGTACCATGGAAGTCATTCCCTCATGTCTTAACACATGTCCTATCATTCTGTCCCCTCTCCTTATCAGTGTTTCCATATATTCTTTTCCTCTCCGATTCTGCGCAGAACCTTCTCATTCCTTACCTTATCAATCCACCTAATTTTCAACATTCGTCTGCAGCACCACATCTCAAATGCTTCGATTCTCTTCTATTCCGGTTTTAACACAGTCAATGTTTCACTACTATACAATGGTTTGCTTCAAACTTACATTCTCAGAAATTACTTCCTCAAATTAAGACCTATATTTGATAGCACTAGGCTAGGAATGCCTTTTTGTCAGCGGTAGTCAGCTGTTGATGTTTCCCTTGCTCCGTCAGTCTTGATTATTTGTTGCCTAGGTAGCAGAATTCCTTAAATTCTAGTGACCACCAATCCTGATGTAAACTTTCTCGCTGTTCTTATTTCTGCTACTTCTCATTCCTTTCGTCTTTCTTCGATTTACTCTCGGTTCATATTCTGCACTCATTAGACTAATCATTCCATACAGCAGATCATGTGATTCCACTTTATTTTCACTCAGAATAGCAATGTTATCAACGAATCGTATCATTGATATACCTTCCTTTATTTCCATCACTGCTTCTTCGATGTACAGACTGAACAGTAGGGGCGAAAGACTACATCCCTGACTTACACTCTTTTTAATCCGAGTACTTCCTTCTTGGTCGTCCACTCTTGACTCTTGTAGATACTGTATATTACCAGTCTCTCCCTGTAGCTTACCCCTATTTTTCTCAGAATTTCGAACATCTTGCACCATTTTACATTGTCGAACGCATTTTTCCAGGTCGACAAATACTATGAGTGTGTCTTGATTTTCTTAGTCTTGCTTCCATTATCAAACTCTAGCGGTTCTAGGCGCTCAGTCCGGAGCCGCTCGACTGCTACGGTCGCAGGTTCGAATCCTGCCTCGGGCATGGATGTGGGTGATGTCCTTAGGTTAGTTAGGTTTAAATAGTTCTAAGTTCTAGGGGACTGATGACCATAGATGTTCAGTCCCATAGTGCTCAGAGCCAATTGAACCATTATCAAACGCAACGTCAGAATTTCCGCTCTCTTACCTTTTAACTTTTCTAACGTCAAACTGATCGTTATCTGGTACATCCTCATATTTCTTTTCCATTCTTCTGTCTATTATTCTTGTAAGCAACTTGGAATGCATGAGCTGTTAAGCTGAATGTTCGAAAATTCTCGCACTTGTCAGCTCTTGCAGTATTCGGAATTGTGTGGATGATATTTTTTGGAAAGTCAGATAGTATGTCACCAGACTAATACATTCTACACACCAACGTGAATAGTTGTTTTGTTGCTACTTTCCCCAATTATTTTAGACATTCTGATGGAATGTTATCTATCCCTTCTGCCTTATTTGATCTTAAGTCCTCCACAGCTCTTTTAAAATCTGATTCTAATACCGGATTCCCTATCTCTTCTAAATCGAATCCTGTTCCTTCTTCTTTCACATCAGACAAATCTTCCCCCCTCTAGAGACTTTTAGTGTATTCTTTCCGACTATCCGATCTCTCCTGTACTCATGAAGTAATAAGTGCTATCGACAGCGGATGTCAAATTGATTCCATATTTTTAGATTTCCAGAAGGCTTTCAACACCGTTCCTCACAAGCGTCTTCTAATCAAACTGCGTGACTACGGAGTATTGCCTCAGTTGTGCGACTGGATTCATGATTTCCTGTCAGAAAGGTCACAGTTCGTAGTAATAGACGGAAAGTCATCGAGTAAAACAGAAGTAATATCCGGCTTTCCCCAAGGAAGTGTTATAGGCCCTTTATTGGGAAATTCGGGAATACAGAAATACAAGCACCTTAGGAGTGAAATAAATAGGAAGTGCATGGAATCTAAGGTGAAAATGCTGCATGAAAAATTTGAAGAAATTGAAAAGGAAATGATTATCGAAAGCACAGATTCAGCATATTGGAAAGTCAAAACAAACTTGAGTTAAATTAATAGTAAGGGCGATGAATTAAGACTTCAATGGGAATTCCCCTTTTAAATACAGAGGAGAGCGTGAATCTGTGGAAAGAGTACACTGAAGGGCTCACTGAGTGGGATAACTTGTCTGATGCCGTGACAGGACAAGAGACAGGATTCGACAGGGAAGAGATAGGGGATCCAATATTAGAAACAGAGTTTAAGAAGAGCTTTGGAAGACTTAAGATCAGATAAACCAGAAGGGATAGATAACGTTCCATCATAGTTTCTAAAATCATTGGGGGAAGTGGCAACAAAACAACTATTCACGTTGGTGTGTAGAAAGTATGAGTCTGGCGACATACCATCTGACTTTCGGAAAAATATCAACCACACAATTCTAGAGACTGCAAGAGCTGACAAGTGCGACAACTATCGCACAATCAGCTTAACAGCTCATGCATCCAAGTTGCTGACAGGAATAATACATAGAAGAACGGAAAAGAAATTTGATAATATGGTAGATGATGATCAGTTTGGGTTTAGGAAAGGGAAAAAGGCAAGAGAGAGGAAATTCTGACGTTGTGGTTGATAATGGAAGCAACAATGAGGAAAAGCCAGGACACCTTAAGGCATTCCCGACCAAGAGAAGTCTACTAGTATCAAACATAAGCCTTAATTTGAGGAAGAAATTTCCGAGAATGTACGTTCGGAGCACAGCATTGTATGGTAGTGAAACATGGACTGTGGGAAAACCAGAACAGAACAGAATCTAAGCATTTGAGATGAGATGCTACAGAAAAATGTTGAAAATTAGGTGGACTGATAATGTAAGAAATGAGGAAGTTCGCCTCATAATCGGCGAGGAAATGAATATATGGAAATCACTGACAAGAAGAAGGGACAAAATGGTAGGACATGTATTAAGGCATCGGGGGATAACTTTCTTGGTACGAGAGGGAGCTACAGAGGGTAAAAAGTGTAGAGAAAGACAGAGATTGGAACACATCCAGTAAATAACTGAGGCTGCAATTGCTACTTTGAGATGAAATGTTTGGCTCATGTGAGGGATTTCTGGCATGCCACATCAAACCAGTCTGAAGACTGATGGCTCAAAAAAAAAAAAATAATAATAATAATAATAAAATAAAATAAAAAAGTATGCAGTAAATATCTGATAGCGTGTAGAAAAATTTGCGCTACCAGTCGCAATAAAAGATTATTTATTCGTCACACGACTGTTTTCGGGCTTGTGGCCATCCTCAGGTGTTTATGCATTCATGTACTTGTTTATATTGCTGGAGATCACTGTCCGAATACCAAGAGAATTATTTGCTAGTGACTAAGCAGATACAAGTGGACCAACTGTACGTGGCAAGTCAGCATTTGGTGAAAATATATCTCTACTTACATAAAGATGAAGTATCCTTATTATAATTATGCTGTGGTGACAGTTTTTCCAGTCAGTTATACATTATTACCATTTTCACGTCCACGTTTCAGTTTTTTTTTTTTTTAATTTAGCTTCATATTTCATTAATGTATCGTGACTCGTGATATACATTGCGCGTATATTCAAACATGTAGGTTATGGTCAAAGAGCATAAGAGGTATAAAGATGTTGCTCATACGGAAGCATGTTGTTTAAGGTTAAAGAACTTAGAAGAAGAAAGTTCAAAGATGTTGCACATATAGAAACTTATAAACTGCGAAATTGTTGTCCACATTATGAAATTTTTGATCCACATTTTTGTCAGAGAACTTAGGCCTAGGAAGTGTAATTATGTTATACATATGAAATTACTGAGAGCTATTACAAATTACGAAAATGACAGTTACATCTGTTGTTAGCCTCACTGTTGTCCGAGGAGACCTACGAAGTACAATGATGTTACACACATTAAATTTTGAAAACTATTACAAACTCCCTCCGAACAGGCCTTGGAAGCCCCAACGGTACCGACCGGCCGCCGTGTCATCCTCACCTACAGTCGTTACTGGATGCAGATATGGAGGGGCATGTTATCAGCACACCGCTCTCCTATACGTCAGTTTACGAGACCGGAGCCGCTACTTTTCAATCAAGTAGCTCCTCAGTTTGCCTCACAAGGATTGAGTGCACCCCGTTTGCCAACAGCACTCGGCAGACAAGATGGTCACTCATCCAAGTGCTAGCCCGGCCCGATAGCGCTTCATTTCGGTGATAGGACGGGAGCTGGTGTTACCACTGCGGCAAGACTGTTGGCTACAAATTAAGAAAATGAGAGTTATAACTTGTGTTTACAATTTGACTTTTACAACTTACTATAATGACAGTTAAACTGCTGTATGAATGCTACGTCGGATTTCCATAGCATATCACTTTGTTATTGGATATCAGAGCATAATGAGGTTTTGTTTTTGAATATTTTATGAAATACGTGGAAATAATATTTGCTTGCAAGCTCCGCATGTTCGTTGCGAATAAGTTGTGGTGAGTTAGAGCTGTGGACGTGAATTTCTAGCTCTTCGAGCAGATTCATTTTCTTACCTTTGTTGACAGTGTTTAGTATTTGTGGTTGTCAGTAATGGCTGTGGTTGAAAGGCCATGATCTTTTAGATAGTGGGTTTGTCAAAGTTATTTACCCGAAAGGCATCCATTCGTGTTTCGCTATTTAAAAGTTTTTAAGTTTCAATATGTGTAACATCTTTGCACTTCCTATGTCTATGTTCTTTGACCATAACCTACATGTTTGAATGTAAACACATTGTATATCACGAGTTCACGACACAGTAATGAAATATGAAGCTAAATTAAAAAAAAACTGAAACAGGGACGTGAAAATGGTAATAAATTTGCAACTGAGTGGAAAAGTCACCACAGCATAATTATAATAAGGATACTTCATCTTTATGTAAGTACAGATATATTTTCGACAAACGCTGCCTTATCACTTACAATTGTTCCACTTGTATCTGGTTAGTCACCAGCAAATAATTCTCTTTGTATTCAAACAGTGACCTCCAGCAATATAAACATGTACATTAATTTATAAACACCTGAGGATGGCCACAAGCCCGAAACCTGTCGTGTTGCGAATATATAATCTTGAATTGTGACTGCTAGCGGAAATTTTACTACGCCTTACAAAGGAACATTCACGGATTTCAAAAGCATCCACTACGGACAAAATTCACTCCAAATGAGTGAAACTTAATAAACAGCAAGCTGTATGTCTATACTCAGCGCGTGACCTCGTGCAGAATGCAGCGGTCGTAGCCTGATGACGGCTGGTAGGGGGAGGAGGACTTCCTTGTGTCGTGTTTGTTTGCAGAAGGCTCCCGGTCGGACGTCATTAGCGGCGTATTCACCCCACACACTGGTCACCCATATGTAAATACACGCCGGGAAGGGACGACGCACGCAGCGCTTTGAATTAGAACGTAATTAATTAGGCCTCATTAGGGCTTATCGCCGATCTGGAACATTCAATTATAAGTAAGTAGGCCCGAAGACGCTCGGCAGCGAGGGCTCGTGTGGAATTTATCGCCGCGTTGCCCAAATTTAGGGGGCGGAAACGCAGCGCCCGGTGTCATGGACGAGCCCGCAGGGTGAAAAATAATCATCGTAAAAACTAATGTTTTATGCAGGCGAGCATAATTGAAGCTTAAGCTGGCCGTTCGAATGCACGCTTTTAAACTGCAAATGTAATTAGAGCTTTATTAAAATAGATTATCGTAAAAATGTTTTGATGTTGTTAACGGTGGGCAACGAACGCGCGGGGGAAAGCTCATATACTTAATTCGGTGTTAGGTGGGATAAAAATGCTAACTCCGCAGGTAAATAAAAGCGCGTGATAATGCGAGCTTTTTGTGCGATACGGTGATGTTTTTAACGAGGGAATGTTTGGGTAATAGTGATGAAATATTTTCACACCGCATGGGTGCTCTGCTTTTTATTACTCGCGGGCGACTGGGGCCATGGAGCAATCGTTGTGTGTGGGCGGAAACCTTCGTGCGACAACCCCTACACACAGAAACAAACCAGCCTCATGGTCGTAACGGAATATTACGTATAATCTTGCTATAGGGGGAACTTAATCCTAGGGGCACTGAAAAGAACAATCATGACACAAGCTATGTACGCGCAACCCAGGGTTCGAACTCAGGAAATCTTGTTTAAACAACCACTTCCATCAATTTGTTAGAGGTCTTTCTTACTGCAAAGAACAAATACCTTAAAATGTCTGTCCAACTTCAAGGCCTCGGTTGGATCTGAATGGTTCACGGAAAGCGATAACAACACGTTAAACAGCCTACTTGTGATGTAATCAGCCGGTGCAACGGGTGAGTCAGGTCAGTCGTGACCTGAGGAATTTTAACATAGCTTTTATCTAGACGAGCGCTCTTGTCTGTTGACACAACGTCTGAGAAAAATTTACCGTAAGACAAAAAAATTAACGTTGATGAGATTGTCTTTGCAAGGAATCCGCAAAGGTGATACGTGACATATTATTAGTTGACCGAACACCCAAGTAGTTCTTACAGTATTTTCCTTCTTGCTGCATCTCTAGTTATTCATTTTATCTACATAAATTTTACATGCTTTTTATTAATGTAAGTTCTAAACTTACATCTGCCTTCATAGAGAAAATAAAGTGATTCATGAGAGAGAGAACACTGAATGGAAGGAATCACAAATATTGTGGCTTATAGTCACTGACAACTATACACCTACTACATAAAGTTCTAAGTGTTAGATTTCTGTACCGGAGTTTCTTAATTCACGTTTATAACAGTCAGTGCTTGCCGACTCTTTTAATGCTGAAAACAAACTGTAAACAATTTCCAAGTCTCGAGTTACGATGCTTGAAATTATTTCTAGAATGATGATACATGTAACAATCAAAATTAATGAATGAAATCTGACAGATATGAATAGCTATCCCAAGAGGAGGTGCATGAGATTTAAAAAAAGTAGACAAGTGCGAATGGGACTCGCGCTCTGAAGGTTCCGTACAAAATTATGTACAGAGTAACATTTATTCAAGTATATGAAAAAAAGTAAATTCGTTATAAACTACGGTGTGCACCCACTTTATTCAGCATGTAAACTTCGCTACGGATATTCGGCTTTAGATTATGACATGTTCGATATGCCTGCCATAATTGGCGATGATGTGGCGCGGACGAATAGCGAAAGTCTGCATGATCGGCTGAAGCTTCGCAACATCCATGCTGTCGATGACCTCCTGAATGGCTGTTTTCAGCTCAGCAGTGGTTTTGGGGTTATTGCTGTACACCTTGTCTTTAATACAGACCCACAAAAAGAGGTCGCATGTGTTCATATCCGGAGAATATAGCGGCCAAACGAAGCCCATGCCAGAGGCCTCTGGGTACCCCACAGCCAGAATGCGGTTCCCAAAGTGATCCTCTAGGACATCAAACACTCTCCTGCTTCGATGGAGTCGAGCTCCGTCTTGCGTGAACCACATCTCATCGTATCAGGTGTCACTTTGGATAATGCGGATGAAATCATCTTCCAAAACCCGATCGGAAGTCACCGTGCCATCGAGGAATATCGCACTGATTATTCCGCAACTGGACATTGCACACCACACAGTTAAGCGTTGACTGTGAATAGACTTCACGATCGCGAAATCAGATTCTTAGTCCCCCAAATGGGCCAATTTTCCTTATTGACGAACCCATCCGATCGGAAGTCGGCTTCGTCGCTAAGCCAAACCATACAATTCCCATCATGCTCCGCGGCCAACCGTGTTGTTTGAACGTCCTAATGCAAAATGTTCAGAAATTATGACTTTTTTAGGGTTGTCATTCTTCTGGCTGGTTTGTTGTGGCCCGCCACGAATTCCTCTCCTGTGCCAACCTCCTCATATAGGAAAAGCACTTGCAACGTACGTCCTCAATTATTTGCTGAATGTATTCCAATCTCTGTCTTCCTCTACAGTTTTTGACCTCTACAGCTCTCTCTAGTACCACGGAAGACATTCCCTCATGTCTTAACAGATGCCCTATCATCCTGTCCCTTCGTTTTATCAGTGTTTCCCACATATTCCTTTCCTCTCCGATTCTGCGCAGAACCTCCTTATTCCTTTCCTTATCAGTCTTACGAATTTTCAACATTCGCTTGTGGCACTACATCTCAAATGCTTCGATTCTCTTCTGTTCCGGGTTTCCAGCACTCCATGTTTCATAACATACAATCCTGTACATTCTCAAAAATTTCTTCTGAAATTAAGGCCTATGTTTGATACTAGTAGACTTTTCTTGGCCAGAAATGCCCTTTTGCCAATGCTAGTCTGCTTTTGATGTCCTCCTTGCTCCGCCTGTCATTGGTTCAAATGATTCTGAGCACAAGGGACTTAACATCGGAGGTCATCAGTCCCCTAGAATTTAGAACTCCTTAAAGCTAACTAACCTAAGGACATCACACACATCCATGCCCGTGGCAGGATTCGACCCTGCGACGTAGCGGTCGCGCGGTTCCAGACTGAAGAGATTAGAACCGCTCGGCCACACCGGCAGCCCGTCATTGGTTATTTTATTGCCTAGGTAGCAGAATCCCGTAATCTCATCTACTTCGTGATCATCAATCTTGATGTTAAGTTTCTCGCTATTCTCATTTCTGTTACTTCTCATTACTTTCGTCTTTCTTCGATTACTCCCAATCCATATTCTGTACTCATTACATTGTTCATTCCATTCAGCAGATCATGTAATTCTTCTTCACTTTCACTCAGGATAGCAATATTATCAGCGAATCCTATCACTGATATCCTTTCACCTTGAATTTTAATTACATTCCTGAACCTTTCTTTTATTTCCATCATTGCTTCTTCGATGTACAGATTTAACAGTAGGGGCGAAAGACTGCATCCCTGTCTTACACCCTTTTTAATCCGAGCACTTCGTTCTTGTTCGTCCACTCTTACTATTCCCTCTTGGCTCTTGTACATACTGTATATTACCAGTCTCTCCCTAAAGGTTACCCCTATTTTTATCAGAATTTCAAACATCTTGCACCACTATACATCGTCGAACGCTTTTTTCAGGCCGAAAAATCCTATAAATGTGTCTTGATTCTTCTTAGGCTTGCTTCCATTATAACCACAACGTCAGAATTGCTTCTCTCGTGGCTTTACCTTTCCTAAATCCAAACTGATCGTCATCCAGCACATCCTCAATTTTCTTTTCCATTCTTCTGTATATTATTCTTGTCGGCAACTTGGCTGCATGAGCGGTTAAGCTGACTGTGCATTTATCAACTCTTGTAGTCTTCCAAATTGTGTGGATAATATTTTTCCGAAAGTCAGATGGTATATCGCCAGACTCATACATTCTACACACCAACGTGAATAGTTGTTTTGTTGCCACTTCCCCCAACGATTTTAGAAATTCTGACGGAATGTTATCTATCCCTTCTGCCTTATTTGATCTTAAGTCCTCCAAAGCTCTTTTAAATTCTTATTTTAATCTCTTCTATATCGACTTCTGATTCTTCTTCTTTCACATCAGACAAATCTTCCCCCTCATAGAGGCTTTGAATGTATTCCTTCCACTTATCCGCTCTTTCCTCTGCATTTAACAGTAGAATTCCCGTTGCACTCTTAATGTTACGACCATTGCTTTTAATGACACCAAAGGTTGTTTTGACTTTCCTGTATGCTGAGTCTATCCTTCCGACAGTCATTTCTTTTTCGATTTGTTCCATTTTTCATGGAGCCATTTCGTCTTAGCTTCCCTGCACTTCCTATTTATTTCATTCCTTAGCGACTTGTATTTCTATATCCCTGAGTTTCCCGGAACATTTTTGTTCTTCCTCCTTTCGTCGATCAACTGAAGTATTTCTTCTGTTACCCATGGTTTCTTTGCAGTTATCCTTGTTTGCATCTATGTGTTTCTTTCCAACTTCGGTGATTGTTGTTTTTAAGGATGTCCATTCCTCTTCAACTGAACTGCCTACTGAGCTACTCCTTGTCGCAGTATCTATAGCCTCAGATAACTTCAAGCGTATCTCTTCATTCCTTAGTGCTTGCGTATGCCACTTCTTTGTACATTAGCCCGCATCTCGTGGTCGTGCGGTAGCGTTCTCGCTTCCCACGCCTGGGTTCCCGGGTTCGATTCCCGGCGGGGTCAGGGATTTTCTCTGCCTCGTGATGGCTGGGTGCTGTGTGCTGTCCTTAGTTAGGTTTAAGTAGTTCTAAGTTCTAGGGGACTGATGACCATAGATGTTAAGTCCCATAGTGCTCAGAGCCATTTGAACCATTTTTCTTTGTACATTGATTCTTCCTTTCTAGTCTCTTAAACTTCAGCCTGCTCTTCATCATTACTAAATTGTGATCTGAGTCTATATCTGTTCCTGGGTGCGCCTTACAATCCAGCATCTTATTTCGGAGCCTCTGCCTGCCGCGCGGGATTAGCCGAGCGGTCTTGGGGGCCGCAGTCATGGACAGTGCGGCTGGTCCCGGCGGAGGTGTGAGTCCTCCCTTGGGCATGGGTGTGTTTGTCCTTAGGATAATTTAGGTTAAGTAGTGTGTAAGCTTAGGGACTGATGACCTTAGCAGTTAAGTCCCATAAGATTTCACACACATTTGAACAGTCTCTGCCTGATCATAATGTAAGCCAACTGAAATCTTCCCGTTTCAACCGGCCTTTTCCAAGTATACCTCCTCCTCTTGTGACTGTTGTACAGAGTATTCACTACTAGCTGAAATTTATTACAGAACTCAGTTAGTCTTTCTCCTCTTTCATTCCTTGTCCCAAACCCATATTTTCCTGACACCTTTTCTTCTACTCCTTCCCCTACAACTGCATTACTGTCCCCCATGACTATTTGATTTTCCTATTCATAACGAATCCTACTCCCGCTATACCTTTTTCTGCTGCTGTTGATATTGCCCTATACTCATCTGACCAGAAATCCTTGTCTTCCTTCCATTTCACTTCATTGTCCCCTACTATACCTTTCAATTTCCCTTTTCAGATTTTCTAGCTTCCCTACCACGTTCAAGCTTCTGACATTCCACGCCCCGACTCGTGGAACGTTATCCTTTCGTTGTATATTCAATCATTTACTTATGGTCACCTCCATAAGTAAACCTCTGTCCCCTCTTCCGTCCTCTTTGTCAGGGTCGTTGGCAGAATGAGGGTGACTTCTTATGCCGAAAGTCTTCTACCGCCCATTCTGATAATTAATCAAATTTAAGCAGTGGCGGGATCCAAACCCGGGCCCTAGGACGTTTTGTTTACTAAACAAAGACGCTACCCTGTATGAAGATGATTCCGTTTCCAAGTTTGCGCTTAACTGCTAAGTGATGGGGCTCGACATCTACGTAGACAGTTCATCTGCAGTTTGTGATGACTGAGTTTGAGAATATCTACGTAGATCAGATATATGACTGCATCTTTTCATCGTATTGAGATAGAATGTTATTTACAGCACCATGAGACCGCAGAGCTTAGTATTTGACATAAATTTCTGCTTTATATCTCTACTCGTTTCTGAGAAATAGGGATTTTTACAGAGGCCAGTATCTTTTGATTGCACTGACTTTGGAAGTTTAAATTTTTTACACTGCCAAGGAACCACAGACCTATGTACCTGTAAAACTTGAAATTGATACCTATACCTCATCCTGAGAAAAAGATATATATATATATATATATATATATATATATATATATATATATATATATATATATATGATGTAATTATAAATTAACAATTTTGCCAATGGGAAGTACCCTATAGGTTTTGAAGAGTGAGTTTTCGAGTATCGAAATATGTAACATAAGCGACCGTATCTTTTGACTGCATTGACTTATAAGCTTAAATGTTTTACATCGCCAAGGTACCGTAGACTTTATACTACCTAACATAAATTTCATCTTGGTTTTGAAAAGGGGTCATAACAGTCGTACAGAAAGACAGACGCACATCAAAGTGATTCCCTAAGAGTTCCGCTTTTACCAACTGAGGTACAGAACTTTAAAAAACATTAAGAATGTAGTTACGAAAGCGCAAGAGAAAGTGAAAAAATACAACTTTATATCACAGATAAAAGTACACATTATTACCAATGACATTAGATTATAAAATAACACTTTTCAGACTTAAGTCACGTTTTTGTTTCGTAATTTATCCGCTCGATGCGTCTTGGCAACGTGCTATTATTACCAGGTACCAAACTGTTATTCATATACCAATTACTATACAGTATTACTCATTCCCATAAAGAACGAAAGAATTTTCTGCTGGATTTGTTAATGACTTTAAGTTCCAAGATATTGTCGCTCAGTCAATACGAATATGCCCTTATCTTGCGCACAGAGCACGAGAACACGAGAACTGTCACTTCAAAGTTTTTCTAGCACAGTTGCTCCAGAGGAGTTCTTGACTTACGTGAATGTAACGTCTAATTTAAGATCCTATTTTTACTGTGTTGTGTGACGCTTCGTAAAAGAAAAATTAGAGCTGAAGAATTGGTCTACATTTAGGTCATTAAAATCGGAACTTTAAGTCAGTTGGGCAAAAGCGGAAGAGGTATTTAGTCATGTCATCCATCTCGACATGCACCAGTGATTATGTAACATACCAAAAAGCTAATGGATGGTGAAGATATTGGGACCAGGCGGTGGGCAGGAGATTTGAACTTCACTCTTCCAGAACACGAATGCATTACATTAATTAAATGCGCCTTCTTAACCACTGACATCGCATGTACATGGTTAGGAAATTCAGACAGGCGATCCGAATAAGTAAATCGAGGTGTCATAGTGATTAGTTATAGTGGCCAGTATAGCTACTTTTCTGATGTATGGAAGTAATTTTTAACTTTTATAGCTGCCGAATTATAATAAAGACTTCTTTAAACGAACTACACACATTTCTCTATGACACTGGAAACAGCTTTCGACTATGACCTCAGCGACACAACATATGGGGAACTTGATGTAATAGTAACAAATTAACTGCACTGTAAAACTCTGTCCGCCATCAGGAGAAGAGGTTCCAGAAACATATGCTGTTTCGTACCAAATGTAAATATGTAACTCAGGTGAGGTTTGTGTGTTTATTAATATAACAGTCATATCGAGTGATCGAAAAGTTACTTTGAGCACCGATACATGCTATAAAACAATCCAGGACTGACATAATGTACGTTGAATTTCAGCTGTATTTATCGCAGGTGTAGCACCGTCACTATTTTTTGATTTAGATGTATAAAGTGACGACACTACCACGCCTAATACAATAGGCTGGGGAAGCACGTCAGACCGGAGCTGAGCAGATGGTGTTGCACCAATGGGTCTCAGCTGATACTGTAAGATCTGCAGCTACGCTATCAGGCAATTACCACAATGCCACACCAGCTGAGGGACCAGAGGTGTAACATCGTCGATGCAGCAGAAAGACAGAGCCACTGCAGTGCTGCAAACCCGACTGCTTCACATCTGAGCCATGGGCTCTATTCCTGCCTTGGCGAAAAAAGCACGCACCAAGCCCGTATAAACAATCATTTTTGTTGTTGCGTACGAAAGTACACACTCTCTCATAGAACAATGAGTTCTTTGGTTTGATCCAGAAGGTCACGGAGTGGAACTACGAAATGTAAAATAACAGTTCATTTTAGTACAACATAGATATAAATATAATAATTCATTTCAACAGCAACGTTCTGCGTGTTTACAACGTCTCTGAATATGAAAGTATCACTTGATACAGACAAATTTACAAAACTATTCACATGCAATATGACTTACATAAAGTTTGCATTTAATACACTGGTGGCCTATGTATGACGATTCTGTCGTCTTCGCCGACCGTTGTGGCAGAGCGGTTCTAGGCTCTTCAGTCCGGAACCGCGCTGCTGCTACGGTCGCAGGTTCGAATCCTGCCTCGGACATGGAAGTGTGTGATGTCCTTAGGTTAGTTAGGTTTAAGTAGTTATAAGTCTAGGTGACTGATGATGTTAAGTCCCATAGTGCTTAGAACCATTTGAACCATTTTCTGTCGTCTTCAACGGTTACGGCGAACTGAGCCGAGCGTTTGTCTGCTCAGCAGTAAGTAGACCACCGATCGCCACGGCGTAGAGAAGCTCTAGTAGGCGTGCTACGCAATAATTTCTCGTTCGTCGGTGCGGCGTGCAGCCACTATACAGTATGTCCTGTGGTTTCAATTCGAGGTGCCATCGTTGCTTAGCTACAATTTGTAGACAAATAAATGCAGGCTCACAACTGCAAGTTTCAACGGGAGGTATACACCAGCCTACAACTCGACATGAATGTACAAGTTGCAGAGCCACAGCTGGCTATGACACACTGTGTTATCAAAAGTATCCGGACACCCCAAAAACATACATTTTTCATATTAGATGCATTGTGCTGCCACCAACTGCCAGGTACTCCATATCAGCGACCTCAGTAGTTATTAGACATCGTGAAAGAGCAGAATGGGGCTCTCCGCGGAACTCAATGACTTCGAACGTTGTCAGGTGATTCGGCGTCACATGTGTTATAAGACTGTAAGCGAGATTTACACACTCCTGAACATCCCTAAGTCCACTGTTTCCGATCTGATAGTGAACTGAAAACGTGAAGGGGCACGTACACCACAAAAGCGTACAGGCCGACCTCATCTGCTCACTGGTACAGACCGCCGACAGTTGAAGAGGGTCGTAATGTGTAATAGGCAGACACCTATCTAGACCATCAGACAGGAATTTCAAAAACGCATCAGGATCCACTGCAAGTACTATGACAGGCGGGATGTGAGAAAACTTGGATTTCTTTGTCGAACGGCTACTCATAAGCGACACATCACGCCTTAAATGCCAAACAGCGCCTCGCTTGGTGTAAGGAGCGTAAACATTGGAAGGTTGAACAGCGGAAAAACATTGTGTGGAGTGACGAATCACAGTACACAATGTGACGATCCGACGGCAAGGTGTGGGTATGACGAATGCCCGGTGATCGTCATCTGCCAGCGTGTGTAGTGCCAACAATAAAATTCGGAGGCGGTGGTGTTATGGTGTGGTCGTGTTTTTCATGCGTCCGTAATTGGAACGTCTACCCAGACTGTTGAAATTTTGAAATCTTGTCTGTCCAGGAGAGTTGGAATTATGGTGCTACCGTTTGCAATTTGGAAGATATAAATGTTTGAAATTTGTTCCATTTTTTTTGAATAGTTGTCTATATAAATTGCATTTTATACATCCTTTGTTCGTGAGAACATTTACTAGAATATAATCCAAAAATTTGAAGTAAATCTGTCAGAAACTTATAGAGAAACAACTTTAAACAACATTTGCACTTTACGTATTAGTATAGATTTATGTATTAGTAGGCGTGTAGATCACATATATTGAAGCGCCAAACAAACTGGTATAGTCATGCGTCATGCAGAATACGACGCTGCTGTCGGCAACGCACATACAAGACAAGTCTCTGGCGCAGTTCTTACATCGGTTACTGCTGATACAATGGCAGATTATGAAGCGTTAAGTGAGTTTGAAAGTGGTGTTACAGGCGGCGCACGAGTGACGGGATGCAGTATCTCCGAGATTTCCCGCACAACCATTTCACGAGTGTACCGTGAATATCAGGAATCCGGTAAAACATCGAATCTCTGACATCGCTCCGGACGTAAAAGAATCCTGTAAGAACGGGACCAATGACGACTGAAGAGAATCATTCAACGTGACAGAAGTGCAACCCTTCCGCAAATTGCTGCAGATTTCGATGTTGGGCCATCAACAAGTGTCAGAAACATCATCGATTTGGCTTTAGGAGTTGAAGGGCCACTCGTGTACCCTTAATGACTGCACGGCACGAAGCTTTACGCCTCTCCTGGCCCTGTCAACACCACATTGGACTGTAGATGACAGGAAACATGTTGCCGGGTCGGACGAGTCTCGTTTCAAATTGTATTGAGTGGGTGGACGCGTAGGGGTATGGAGCCTACCTCTTGAATCCATGGACCATGCACGTTAGCAGGAGACTGTTCAAGCTGATGAATGCTCTGTAATGTGCAGTTGGAGTGATATGGGACCCCTTATATCTCTAGATAGGAGTCTGATAGGCGACAACTTACGTAAGCATCCTGTCTGACCACCTGCATCCATTCATGTCCATTGTGCATTCCGACGGGCTTGGGGAATTTCAGCAGGACGATATGACACCCCACACTTCCAGAATTACTACAGAGTGTCTCCAGGAACACTCTGGCCACCAAACTCCACAGACATGAACATTACTGAGCATATTGGGGATGCCTTGCAACGTGCTGTTCAGAAGAAATCTTCACCCCCTCGTACTCTTAACGGATTTACAGTCAGCCCTGCAGGATTCATGGTGTAAATTCTTTCCAGCACTACTTCAGACACTAGTCGAGTCCATGCCAAGTCGTGTTGCGGCACATCTGCGTACGTGCTGGGGCCCTACACGATATTAGGCAGGTGTACCAATTTATTTGGCTCTTCAGTAACATAAAAAAATTTTAAAAAACGAATAAATACACAAAACTGCGTAACGTCGACTTTAGTGCCTGGAGAGCAACGATTCTGCTTCTTTTCCGATTTTATTCGTGTTACGTCTGCCCGTTTCTCTTTTCACCGCAATAGGCATATGAAATGATTATCGTCGAAGCTCATTTCCTGTCCTCCTCGGGTGTGCACGCCTAACATTACTGGCAACTGTCCTTAATTATTTCGTCTCTGTACAAATGAGTTTCTTAGCACCTGTTGCCCCTGAGTGGCGACCCGGTGTAATTACTATAGGGTAGGCTGGCTGCCGAGGCAGGCGTCCGTCGCCCCGCACACAATTAAGCCGTTGAGGTCAGCGTAACACAGCGGCCGCCTCACTCTCAAGAACAGTGACCGGTTTCGTGGCGCCGCCCAGGGCTTCCGCCTAGGCGGAGGAAGAGAGCGGGGACCGACACCCCCATCCTGGTTTCTAGTGTTAGGGGACGGTCGTTAATGGGCTAACTTCCTTCCTGCGTACCACAGAGGATGTAAATAGTGTGTGTGTGTGTGTTGTTTTTTTTTTTTTTTTTTTTTTTCATCTACGCCCAACCTCCTCAGTTATTTGTTATGGTGGTAAGTTCCCATGGGGCCGGCCGAAGTGGCCGTGCGGTTAAAGGCGCTGCAGTCTGGACCCGCAAGACCGCTACGGTCGCAGGTTCGAATCCTGCCTCGGGCATGGATGTTTGTGATGTCCTTAGGTTAGTTAGGTTTAACTAGTTCTAAGTTCTAGGGGACTAATGACCTCAGCAGTTGAGTCCCATAGTGCTCAGAGCCATTTAAGTTCCTACGGGAAGGTCGTCGGTCCCTAGGCTTACACACTACTTAATCTAACTTAAACTAACTTACGCTAAGCACACACACACAAGCCCGAGGGAGGACTCGAACTTCCGACGAGGGTAGCCATGCGAACGGTGCCAAGCCACCTTAGGCCACACAGCTACCCCGCGAGGCTTCGATGTATTCCAGTGCCTGTCCTCTCTACAGATTTCACCCTCTGTAGCTTCCTCAAGTACTACGGAAGCCTTTCCTTGATACGAGCGACGTTTGGAAAGTAACTTATAATAATTTTTTCTCCGCTGGTATTGCAGCTGGAATGTTGAAATTTCACGACAAATAGTTTGACGTTTGTGCTAAAGATGGTGTTTCGTGTTCATGTGCAGCTCCAGCGAGAGAAGCGTGAACTACGAAAACAAACACGGCGCGCATGTTACTGTCGTCAACTTGTGAAGAAAATGGTTCAAATGGCTCTGAGCACTATGGGACTTATCATCTGTGGTCATCAGTCCCCTAGAACTTAGAACTACTTAAAGCTAACTAACCTAAGGACATCACACACATCCATGCCCGAGGCAGGATTCGAACCTGCGACCGTAGCGGTCGCGCGGCTCCAGACTGTAGCGCCTAGAACCGCTCGGCCACTCCGGCCGGCCAAGAGCAGTGAAGTATAGTTCGATATTTTTGGACCAAAGGGTATAAACCGAGTGAATACCGTGTATGGGGACGGGTGCACGCATCGTAGCAATGTCTCCAGGTGGCGTGCATTCTTCCAAGAGGGTCCCGTGAACTTCAGTGATTCGTTACGCTCCGGGTGGCCGGTAACAGCTGCAACTCCTTCGGAGCCATTGAGGCAGCAATTCTGAACGACCTGCGTTTGCAATTGCGAACCTTATCGCAGCAGTTCAACATTTTCTATGGTGCGGTGTACGATACTGTTCATTGCACACTGACATTTGGTAACATTACTGTTCTCTGGGTGCCTGAGAACCTGACGGGCAACCACAAGCGCCAGCGAATGGCAACAAGCTCTGGTCACGTAACACGTTGTGCCGCTGAAGGGCACGACTTTCTGAAAGGAATCATCGCTGGTGATGAGTTGTGGGCCCAAAAGCAAGCAGGCCTGTACGGAGTGGAAAAATGCTGTTTCCCCATTACCAGAAAGTTCCAAAGTGACTCATTCTGCTAGAAAGGTGTTTGTGACTATGTTCTGACATACGCATGGTGTGTTATTGACCACTGTGAATGCTGTAGCCTACATTAAAACTTCGGTTAAGTTGTGTCGTGCCCTTTGGGACAAACGCCGCAACATTAATGCTGATGGTATCAAACTTCTTAATGTCAATGCTCGCCCCCCGTTGCTGCTCCTCTCCATGAGAAAATCTCCCAGTTTGGGTGGGAGGTGCTCCAGCATCCACGATACAGTTCGTACCTTGCACCGTCGGACTTTCATCTGTTTTGTCCCATGAAGGAATTCCTGGCCGGCCAACGTTTTGCGAGACATACGGAAGTGAAATCAGCAATCCACAAACGGCTATACACCAACCAAATGGAATTCTATAAACAGGGCATCTTGAAAATAGTACCAAGACGGGAGAAACGTGTTGAGGACGTTGGTGACTATATACAAAAGTAGGTAAAAGATGTAAGTTCATTTATGACATTTTTTTGCTTTATTACTTATTAAACCTTTTAGTAGTAAAATTATTGTTTTTTACTTTCCGATGTTCTTTCGCATCTTAAACGCTGTTTCGTGATCTTGTCCCTTCTAATCTGTATTTTCCACTGTTTTCTTCACTGAAACTGCAAAGAAACACCCAATTTCTCACGCTGTCAGTTTACCTGTTTTTCAACATCCTTCCATAACACTGCATCTCAAACGCTTTGATACTCTTCCGGTTTTCCCACAGTCCATGATTCGCTTCCATACAGTGCTGAGCTCCAAACGTACAGCCTTAGAAGTTTATTCCTCAAATTAAGACATACTTTTAGCATTAATAGACTTTTTTTCTCAAGGAATGACATTTTTTCTTGATCTAGTCTGCTTTTTATGTCCCCCTTATTTCATCTGCCAAGCATTTTTTGCTTCCTAGGCAACAGAATTCATTCATCTATTGTAGGGTCGCAAATTCTGATATTGCGTTTATTGCTAATCTGATTTCTGCTATCGTCTTCCTTCCATTTACTCTCAATCCATATTCTGTGCTCATTACACAGTTCATTCCGTCCAACAGATCCCATAATTCTTCTTCACTTTCGCTGTACCAGTGAATCTTATCACTGATATTGTTACGCGATCGTTTGATTCGTGTATAAAATCAGAGCGTAAAAGACCCATTAGATCTAAATAATGAATCAACACCAATAAATGCAATGTACAACAATACTAGTGATTGCAGGTAGTCAATTGTCTTAATTTACATTTTTATTCGAATTTGCATGCTTTAAATAAGGAAGAAGACATTGAAAGCAGATTGAATGAGGTGACAGTACTCGGGGGAGCACTGGAATCTCGTAGGCAAACAAACAACATATAATGTGCAAACAGCATCATTTCTCCAAATATGTGTCATTCATGCCTTCAGGTACAGGGAAATACGTGCTATGTAGCAACACGATGTATCGTCGGTATAGCACCTTCATCTACATCTACATCTACATGACTACTCTGTAATTCACATTTAAGTGCTTGGCAGAGGGTTCATCGAACCACAATCATACTATCTCTCTACCATTCCACTCCCGAACAGCGCGCGGGAAAAACGAACACCTAAACCTTTCTGTTCGAGCTCTGATTTCTCTTATTTTATTTTGATGATCATTCCTACCTATGTAGGTTGGGCTCAACAAAATATTTTCGCATTCGGAAGAGAAAGTTGGCGACTGAAATTTCGCAAATAGATCTCGCCGCGACGAAAAACGTCTTTGCTTTAATGACTTCCATCCCAACTCGCGTATCATATCTGCCACACTCTCTCCCCTATTACGTGATAATACAAAACGAGTTGCCCTTTTTTGCACCCTTTCGATGTCCTCCGTCAATCCCACCTGGTAAGGATCCCACACCGCGCAGCAACATTCTAACAGAGGACGAACGAGTATTCTAAATTACATACACACATATAAAACAAACACGCCTTCCCTCTCTTTCTTCCACTGAAGAGGAATTCATGTAACTACAGTCTGGTTAACCTTATACTTGAAATAGCCTAGTATTCGTCTCGACAGTAAGACAAATTGTTTTGAGAACAACTGTGGAGAAATTAGGATGGGTCAAAATTCACCCACTCGAGAAAAGAAACGTGCCCTCTCAACAAAGTATTCCGTTGCCCGAGATATTACGTTGCTAAATTTCATGTAAGCACCCCATACGTTTTGTCAATTTTAATCTTTGCGATTGAAAAGTGTGAATGTTTTGAAGAACTGTCTTCGTTCACATTCCCTTTTGTATCAATGTCCAGTTTATGAATCATATGCATCTGGAAGATGCTTTAAATATCGCACATTTCTCTTAACGTGAACACACCTAAGCCTATCTTTGCGTAAGAAACAAACTAAAAATCGTCCCAGTACTCCAGTTCTGACCGAAGTTACCAGGAGATTTAGCTTCGTTGTCAGGAAAACTCGAGGACTGGCAATTTCCCCCCCCTCCCCCCTCCCTCTTCCCCCCTCCCAAAAAAAGAAAAAAGTCTTACCAACTGGAAACCACTTTGCCCCATCGCAATTCGATAGGACATTTGACTGAAAAGAACGAAATTCTACAGCAGCCCTCCCTATTCTCAGGAGTAGGGTCTGGAAGAAGTGAGAAAATTTTCAAAACATATTAATGTAGCACCGATCTCCTGGTTCCCGACTGGCTTTTCAGGTTGTTTTCCCTGTCTAAAAGGCAAGTACAGGGCGTTTCAAAAAGAAAGAGCAGATTTCAAACATTTATTTCTCAAAAACTACAAATGATAGAAACACAATTCCAACGGTCCTTCACTCAATATGAGTACCAAATGTTACACAACAAATATCAAAACTGTACCTCAATATGAGCACCATTTGTTACACGACAAATATCAAACCGGTATCTCATTTCTTGCCACACACGACGCAACTGGTCTTTAGTTACCGAATTCACGGCCGCAACAATTCGATGTCGTACCTCTTGAAGAGTAGCGGGCATAGGTGGGACATAAACACAGTCCTTTATGTACCCCCACAAATAAAAATCGCAGGGAGTAAGGTCTGGTGACCTGGGAGGCCACAGACGATGACATTGATCTTGTGCTCCTGCTCTTCCAATCCACCGTCCTGGAATGGTGTTATTTAGGTACCGTCGTACAGGTTCAGAGAAGTGTGGTGGGGCGCCATCTTGCATGAAGATGAAGTGATTTGAATCTTCCTGAAGTTGAGGAAATAGCCAGTTTTCTAACATGTCCAGGTAAATGGTTCCTGTGATAGTTTTCTCCATGAAAAAGAAAGGTCCATAAACTTTGTTTACCGAAATTGCACAAAAGACGTTAACCTTTGGTGAGTCTCTTTCATGTTGAATAACGTCCCTCGGAGTTTCACTCGCCCAAATTCGTACGTTATGCCGATTAACTTTACCAGAAATGTGAAACGTTGATTCATCTGAAAAAATTAATCGTTCGGCAAAATTGTCCTCTTCCATGTCCTGTAGAATTGCAGTTGAAAATTCGAACCTTTTGTTGTGGTCGTCAGGACGCAATGCTTGCAATAACTGCAGTTTGTACGGCTTCATGTGCAGACGGTTACTCAGAACGCGCCATACCGTTGTTTTAGACATGTTTAGTTCGTGACTTGCCCGTGCCGTGGATTTTCTAGGGCTCCTTTCGTAAGCTGCACGGACACGCTCGACATTTTCATCCGATGTGCGTGGACGACCCGTGCTTTTTCGCTTGCAGATGCAACCATCTTCTACGAATCTGTGATGCCACTCATAAATTTGCTTATGACGAGGCGGCTGTTTGTTGAATTGACGGCGGAATGCACGTTGCACACCAACAATGGACTCTAACTTTGCAAATTGCAGCACACAAAATGATCATTCCTGTGGTGTCGTCGCCATTTTCCTACAAACAAACGCCAGCGCCACTGCGGATTTGCATGGAACTTCTGCGCGGACCATTGAAAAACTTTGAACCTTTCTCTGACAAGAAACGTTTGAATTGTGTTTCTATCATTTGTAGTTTTTGAGAAATAAATGTTTGAAATCTGCTCTTTCTTTTTGAAACGCCCTGTATTTGGGCTATAAAACCCCTAAAAAATTTTCTCAATCTGGTAACACTCTACACCCGTCCCAGCACACTGGAAATTGCCTAAAACGATACTAGCGCTCATCGTAGATAATCACTCGCGGACGATGTCTTAATTTGGGACCTCTGGAGCTCAATATTCGTGTATTTTCTGATAGCTATGACGACCAATTCTGAAGCCTTCTTCGTGTTTTCCTCGTACCTGTTCGAAGTCTCGTGCGCAGGCGCCACGCTTGTCGATTAAGTGCTATAGCCTTACTGTTTTAGCATTGATCAAGCGTTATTGCATATTTCATTTAAAGCCATCTCGGTACGCTGTCCTCCCTGTGTAAGTTGACCATCCGTAAGTTGAACACACATGATTTACTTAGGGAGACTAACCACATAATCAGTCAGCTGAAACTGATCTACAGCTACATCTACATCCATACTCCGCAAGCCACCTGACAGTGTGTGGCGGAGGGTACTTTGAGTACCTCTATCGCTTCTCCCTTCTATTCCAGTCTCGTATTGTTCGTGGAAAGAAAGATTGTCGGTATGCCTCTGTGAGGGCTCTAATCTCTCCGATTTTATCCTCATGGTCTCGTAGCGAGATATACGTGGGAGGGAGCAATATACTGCTTGACTCCTCAATGAAGGTATGTTCTCGACACTTCAACAACAGCCCGTACCGAGCTACTGAGCGTCTCTCCTGTAGAGTCTTCCACTGAAGTTTATCTATCATCTCCGTAACGCTTTCGCGTTTACTAAATGATCCTGTGACGAAGTGCGCTGCTCTCCCCAAGAACTTAGAACTACTTAAACCTAACTAACCTAAGGACATCACGCACATCCATGCCCGAAGCAGGATTCGAACCTGCGACCGTAGCGGTCACGCGGTTCCAGACTGTAGCGCCTAGAACCGCATGGCCATAACGGCCGGCCTCTGAACTTTGTCCACTGATCCTCAACACTATCTGTACTTGAGACAAAACTTTTGTGTTGAGTCGTCATGTACTCTGAAATCTCCTGTTTGTCACTTTTGCTAAACAGAAAACTCTTCCTACCATTTTTATACTTCTATTTACGGATGAAATCATCGATGCAGTAACCGCTTTATGATCGCTGATTCCCTGTTCTGCGTTAACTGTTTCAAATAGTTTGGGCCTGTTTCTCACCAGAAGGTCTAATATGTTATCGCCACGAGTCGGTTCTTTGTTTAACTTAGGTTTCAAATAATGCACTTAAAAAATTTTCAGTGGATTCTTTGTCTCTGCCACTCCTTATAAACGTTTGTGTCTCCCAGTCTATATCTGGTAAATTAAAATCTCCACCCAGAACTATAACATGGTCGGGAAATCTACTCGAAATATTTTCCAGATTTTCCGTCAGGTACTCTGCCATAACAGCTGCTGAGCCAGGAGGCCTATAGAGACATCCAATTACCATGTTTGAGCCTGCTTTAACTGTGACCTTCACCCAAATTATTTCACATTTCAGATCTCAATCAATTTCATTCGACACTACTGCACTTTTTATCGCTATAAACATGCCTCCCCCTTCACTGTCCAGTCTATCTCTGCGGTATACATTCCAATCTGAGTTTAGAATTTTATTACTGTTTACATCTGGTTTCAGCCAACTTTCCGTCCCTAGTACTATGTAGGCATTGTGACCGTTTATTAGTGAGAGCAGTTCTGGGACCTTTCTGTAGACGCTCCTGCGGTTTACTATTACCATATTAATATTGTTATTGCCGGCCGAAGTGACCGAGCGGTTCTAGGCGCTACAGTCTGGAACCGCGCGACCGCTACTGTCGCAGATTCGAATCCTGCCCCTGTGATGTCCTTAGGTTAGTTAGGTTTAAGTAGCTCTAAGTTCTAGGGGACTGTTGACCACAGCAGTTAAGTCCCATAGTGCTCAGAGCCATTCTCTAATATTGTTATTCCCTGTTACGTTTTGCCTACTACTACTTCGTCGCGTCTCAGGAGGCACCTTGTCGTGTCTAGGGAGGGAATTCTCTAACCTGAAAAACCCACATGTGTACTCCACACGTACTCCGCTACCCTTGTAGCCGCTTCCTGCGTGTAGTGCAAGCCTGACCTATTCAGGGGGACCCTACATTTCTCCACCCGATAGCGGAGGTCGAGAAATTTGCACCCCAGATCTCCGCAGAATCGTCTGAGCCTCTGGTTTAAGCCTTCCACTCGGCTCCAAACTAGAGGACCGCGATCGGTTCTGGGAACGACACTACAGTTAGTTCAGATTCTACCCCGTGAGCGAGGCTTTCCGCCTTCACCAATTCCGCCAACCGCCTGTACGAACTGAGGATGACCTCTGAACCCAGACGGCAGGAGTCATTGGTGCCGACATGAGCAACAATTTGCAGTCGGGTGCACCCAGTGCTCTCTGTTGCCGCCGGCAGGGCCTCCTCCACATCTCGGATGAGACCCCCCGGCAAGCAGACAGAGTGAACACTGGCCTTCTTCCCCGCCCTTTCCGCTATTTCCCTAAGGGGCTCCATCATCCTCTTAACACTAGAGCTCCCAATCACTAATAAACCCCTCCCCCGGTGTGCCTGCTCGGACCTTGCTGAAGGAGCGGCCACATGTCCAATCACAGGTAGAGCGGGCGATGCCACACGGCCAGCCTCCATATTGACCCTCCGCCTCGTGCGACGCGAACGTCGCTGAATCCGCCACTCCCCTTGGGAAGAGAGTGGCCCAACCGCGCCCGGTACCCACGAAGATGTCTCGACAGCAGGGACCGTGGGTGAAGCATGTAACACCTGGGGTGTACCACGCGACGCACCAGACCCCCCACTGCCGCTACACTCCGAGGTAGCGGCCTGAAGACGGCTGACCGCGGCCATCAGCACATTCAGCTGTTCGCGAACAGTGGCCAGCTCCTCCTGCGTCCGTACACAGCAGTCACACACCCTATCCATCCTAAGAAATCAACAATTTACTGTAGAGAGTTAATCAACTTTTAACTAGACTGCTAGTTCACTAAAGACGGCTGATAGCTGACTAAACTGTGGTTATTAGACACTTCTTGTTGGAAACAATGAAAATAAGCACTACCTGTCTCTGGACTGTATTCAAAACAAATACGAAATCTATGGAACACTATTACTAGTATTCGAAAATTAAAGCTTCCTAAAAGCAAAAACAAACGGAAAAAGAAGTGACAAGTAAGAAAAACACAGTTAATACTTAAATTTAAGTAGCTTTCTGCACAGCAAATGTGAAGCACACGGCAGTTGATTATTGTTGGAACAGTGCTAGTAACGTTTGCTTTTTCAAGGTCACTGATGTCAGTACACCGGCCTTAACATTTTGGTTAAGGATTCCCTGCAGGGTGTGCCTAAAGGACAGAGGATTTGCCACAAGTAGGAAGGTAGGACAGTGAGAGACTTATTGTGAACAGTTCACAGATATTATTCTCATCAGAATCGACAAAAAACAACAGCAACAACAGTAGTTCATCGGTAAAATATTCTCGGCTTATCAGCTAAGCAGTGGCGTCGTGTTATCGCGGTGTTTCGAAGAGTTTTCTTCAGGTGAAGATGACGAGTAGGAAACTTATCGAAACGTTTCGAGAGCACGACGCTACGACTCCGTTCATAATCTAGAAGATTCCATCAGTTAAATTCGCCGAGAATGACTCCATTCCCGTACAACAATGTTATTCAGCATAAAATGAAGAGATAAAAAAGTTCGTGAGGAAAATGAATCGGTAATATAATATGTGAAGCGAGATGAAGCTCTAATAATCATGGAGTACTACAACGCTGTCTAGGAGAAAGACTTAATGTGTTCTGCAGTAAATTTCAGCTGGTAAGAGCGTATACACTGTTCAAAACTGACAAGAGGTGGACGAAGGCTTGGAAGTGGTCTGAAGAAATGGGAAGATTCCATCCGGATTACATTGTGGTGGGTCAGAGATTCCGAAATGAGATAGTGAATTGTAGGGCGTACCCAAGAGCAGAGGAAGATTGAGATCACAGTTTAGTAGCGACGAAGTGTAGACTGAAATGTAAGAGAATCATCAGGAAGGATCGATATAGTATTAAGTGTGACACTGAACCACTAAGGAATGATGATGTGCTTCTGGAGTTCTCTAAGGCTGTGATCAATGCAATAATAAATACCACAGTGTGTGGTTCATTTGGAGAGGATGTCTCCCAAAATGGCAATCACTGTTGCTGGAGACAAAAATTAAGGTACAAGGAAAATAACGAAGGAGAAACGTTGGGTAACAGAAGAAATACTTGAATCGATCAACGAAAGGCGGAAGCAAAAAAATGTTGGGAAAAGACAAGAATGCAGCGAACATAAGTCACTACAAGTCCAAGTAGTCCCTACTCAGGGAATGATTGTAGGGGAGCAAATGCTGGAATCCTGCACCGCCATTGTAGGGAGTTCCTAGTGGAAGCGGCATTGCGTTTCTCCGACTGATTATGAGGCGCCGAGCAGGTACAGGGTGTCCGGTTTAAACATATAATAATACAAAATGTAACAGCTGCAAAATACTAACACGAATTCTTTACAGACGAATGGAAAAACTAGTAGAAGCCAACCTCGGGGAAGATCAGTTTGGATTCCGTAGAAACACTGGAACACGTGAGGCAATACTGACCTTACGACTTATCTTAGAAGAAAGATTAAGGAAAGGCAAACCTACGTTTCTAGCATTTGTAGACTTAGAGAAAGCTTTTGACAATGTTGACTGGAATACTCTCTTTCAAATTCTAAAGGTGGCAGGGGTAAAATACAGGGAGCGAAAGGCTATTTACAATTTGTACAGAAACCAGATGGCAGTTATAAGAGTCGAGGGACATGAAAGGGAAGCAGTGGTTGGGAAGGGAGTAAGACAGGGTTGTAGCCTCTCCCCGATGTTGTTCAATCTGTATATTGAGCAAGCAGTAAAGGAAACAAAAGAAAAATTCGGAGTAGGTATTAAAATTCATGGAGAAGAAATAAAAACTTTGAGGTTCGCCGATGACATTGTAATTCTGTCAGAGACAGCAAAGGACTTGGAAGAGCAGTTGAATGGAATGGACAGTGTCTTGAAAGGAGGATATAAGATGAACATCAACAAAAGCAAAACAAGGATAATGGAATGTAGTCTAATTAAGTCGGTTGATGCTGAGGGAATTAGATTAGGAAATGAGGCACTTAAAGTAGTAAAGGAGTGTTGCTATTTGGGGAGCAAAATAACTGATGATGGTCGAAGTAGAGAGGATATAAAATGTAGGCTGGCAATGGCAAGGAAAGCGTTTCTGAAGAAGAGAAATTTGTTAACATCGAGTATAGATTTAAGTGTCAGGAAGTCATTTCTGAAAGTATTCGTATGGAGTGTAGCCATGTATGGAAGTGAAACATGGACGATAAATAGTTTGGACGAGAAGAGAATAGAAGCTTTCGAAATGTGGTGCTACAGAAGAATGCTGAAGATTAGATGGGTGGATCACATAACTAATGAGGAAGTATTGAATAGGATTGGGGAGAAGAGAAGTTTGTGGCACAACTTGACCAGAAGAAGGGATCGGTTGGTAGGACATGTTCTGAGGCATCAGGGGATCACCAATTTAGTATTGGAGGGCAGCGTGGAGGGTAAAAATCGTAGAGGGAGACCAAGAGATGAATACACTAAGCAGATTCAGAAGGATGTAGGTTGTAGTAGGTACTGGGAGATGAAAAAGCTTGCACAGGATAGAGTAGCATGGAGAGCTGCATCAAACCAGTCTCAGGACTGAAGACCACAACAACAACAACATTTATTGACTGTTTGCTTCTGCAAGTATGGAAACTCAAAATGTTTTTTGCACACCTGATACACTGCGATATGTGCACCAATAGGGGCGCGACAGACATCTAATCTGTATTCCTCTTCTCTCCAAGTGTTTTGCAGCACTGCAGGCGTAACGTTTGCAATAGCTGTACGAACACGATGGCGCAGATCTGGAAGATCACGAACTGGTGTCTGGTACACTTTCTGCTTTATAAAGCGCCATAGAAAACAAATCAAGTGGTGTAGTGTCTAGGCTACTAGGGGGCCAAGCAATCGATGAACCACCTCTCCCATTCGAGCGATCTGGGAACTCATGACCCAAGAAATCGCTCACGATGTTCGCAAGTTACATGGTGCAAAAAAAAAAAAAAAAGAAATGGTTCAAATCGCTCTGAGCACTATGTGACTCAACTGCTGAGGTCATTAGTCCCCTAGAACTTAGAACTACTTAAACCTAACTAACCTAAGGACATCACAAACATCCATGCCCGAGGCAGGATTCGAACCTGCGACCGTAGCGGTCTTGCGGTTCCAGACTGCAGCGCCTTTAACCGCACGGCGACTTCGGCCGGCTTACATGGTGCACCATCTTGTTGAAAGATCACGTCACGAGGCAGTTGTTGCACAGCAAACAGCTCCAACGAGTCTAGGTAAGTTGCTGCATTAACTGTAGGCTCCGCGAAGAAGAATGGACCTATAACCCTGTCCTTCAACAATTCACACCACACATTCACTTTCGGAGAGTCACGTTCGCACTCGTATCACTACATAGAGGGGTTTCAGTTGCCTACGTGCAGCAGCTGTGCCTGTTATACCGTGCCGGAAACAGACGAAATCGAGGAATTCCTCGTCTTCATCCATTTTTGATAGAATAGTCTCCGCGAATGAATTCTGTCGCGACCTGTCCTCAGGCTTGATTTTGTGACGAGGCTGCAGTCTGTACGCCATTAGGCGCAACCGATATCATGTGCTGTCGAACGAGGTAATTATAACTGCCTACTTGCTTGTCGGATTGATTTACGAGGGCTCCGCTATCAAGTGCGTGCTTGGCATGGTGACCCTACATCGGAAGCAGACTCCCAGTCTTCCAAAGCCACATGTCCCATTTATTGATTGTTAAGTAAGAGGCAACGTCAACAGTTGGTCGCAGTAAATACTCACGTCGAAAATAACGTTGTACCGGCGAAACAGAATCTACTTCCGCAAGAGAAAGCACAAAGAATATCTTCTGCTGCGGATTCTGCATGGCTACAGTCGTGCGTTTACATGAACACAACAGTTACTCGCATATGCACGCAGTACCAGCTGCCGCAATCAAACAAAGAAAACACATAATTGTAGAGGCAAACCGCCAATAAATATTCCAATTACATCTCAAGTTATTACATTTTACAGCATTATACGTTGAACTGGACATCCTGCATCTGCATCGTTTCGATGACTGTGATGAGTGCTTGTGCAGTGTAGTGTCGGGTTTTCTCTTGCGCGGGAAGAGAGGAAAGAGGGTAAAAACTGGTACCGGCACACAGATTACTCCTCTCAAACAGCACCACAGGGTCCTCCGAGCGTAACATCTCCACTCGAATAAGGGATCACCTCAACGGTATCACATGCCCTCACTTTATGAGACACTGCGGAGAGATTTAGAATTTAGTCCAGGATACTGAAGCAAAGATTGGTGATCAGGAACCTTACAACAAACACCTCTCCTCTTCTTGCTGTTCATAAACTGGCAGACGAATCGAACCTTCGAGTCGAGCGCCACTTAGCAGGCATGCGTTAAGCCTCCTCGGGTGCGGAGGCGGGTCTAAGCTACTTAGGAAACAAATAAATACGGAGTGCAGCCAACCCGAGGTGAAACAGTTGCAGAAAAAATGTGAAGAACCGTAATAATGGGGAAACACACACCATTCTATACGAAGTTTTAATGTACTTCGTTCAGGACTAATAGTTTCGGTCACGGCTCAATTTGAAGTGCATCTGTAGCAGATGTGGAAATCTTCCTCGTCTTGTCATACAGAAATCTAATGAAATTGATAACTTTTGCATAGCACATCTTCAAAGTGCAAGATCTCGTAATGCCCAGTTACAAAACACACTTCTACACAGCTGTTTATGGTACAGACACACGGATACTAATGTGCGCGGGAAAATTGTAACTGTCAGACAAAAATTTCCTGCAGTATTATCGATACACAATTTCGAAGTATATTTAGTGTATTTCACTAACAGTTACATGAAAGGCGATAAAACATATCACATTAATGTTTAAGAAACGGTGTCACAGATAAGCACCGGTGCCGAAAACTTTTATACAAATTTCAGGATGCAATTCACAGACAGAACATGGAACTTCATACTATATATTTTCGTTTTAGCTATAAAAACCGACACATATACTGCCAAATCTCGAAAATAACTTGGTACTTGAGGAATAAGTGAACGTATTCACATGTTTTAGTGTAAAACAAAACATTTTTTAATACATTCAAAGGGTAAAATACAACATGTACAAAAAACAAGAGTTAACAATAAGAATTGAAGACCAGGAACGTAGTACTCGTATTAGAGAATGCTGAAAATTAGGTGGACTGATAAGAAATGAGGAGAATCTCCGTACAACTGGTGAGGAAAGGAACATGTAGAGAACACTGATTAGAAAGGACAAGGTGATACGACATGTGCTAAGGCATCAGTGAATAATTACCGCGGTATTAGAGGCACCTGTAGAGGGTAAAAACCGTAGGAGAAGACAGAAATTGGAATATATGCAACAAATAATGGAGGACGTCTGATGTTAAGTGCTACTCTGGAGATGAAGAGGTTGGCACAGGGGAGGAAGTCGGGTCACGTCGCATCAACCCAGTCAGAAAATTGTAGGACACCTTTCCTCCCCCCCCCCCCCCCCCCCACACACCCACACCCATCCCAACTGGTTCAAATGGCTCTGAGCACTATGGGACTTAACTTCTGAGGTCATCAGTCCCCTAGAACTTAGAACTACTTAAACCTAACTGGAGGGTCCTACGCCAGAGTGAACCAACTACAAATTTTGACATTTTAGGTTAGCTATTGATAATGGTGCAGAAAATTATAAAGATTCATATAGCAAAACGAACCAGGACTCTTGAGGGACACTGAGCGATTTTTTTTTTTATGTTGGCACTTCTGGAGTGTCTCAGATCTACATTTATCTCTGGTGCCAGAGTGAACTAAATCCAGTAACAAGATGGCAGGCGAAGTTGCATACAGTTCAGAAGAGTCAAATGACAGTAATGTTGACATTGAGCGTGGTTCCAGCGACGAATATGTGTCATCCTCACGTCAATCAAGTAGTGAAGGTATGTTTTATACTTAAAACTGCATAAATTTGGCTAAGAATGGTGTACAACATTACTTCGTTGCATGCGATTATTGAAGGCTACTGTCATAAGCAAAAGTGAACTAACTACATGATGATGTGCTTTGCTACCTTCTAGGGAGTAAACTGTGAACTACGTAGCGGAATACTCACAACTACCGATAGGGACATGTTCCTGATCGATTATTAAAGTCGCTGAACATCGAGAAAATTCCGTCAGCGTTAGGAACGTAGTTGGTACACTTTGGCAAATGAAATATACGAAAACGCATCGTTTTGACTGCACATCTGTTGTCAACTTTTATTTAACTATTTTACTTGCTAAATTGTCTTCGTAATGATGTAAGTGGAGCACATGTACGCCATAGTTTTACATTAAGAAACATTTTTATTTTTTGCAGAATCCAAAGAACCAATTAGGGTGAAGCGCAAGAGAAGCAATCCAGGTAACTGGAAAAAGAATGTTCGGAAGACTCGCAAAAACAGCGGAAACGCATTTACATCGTCGACGGGACAAACAGTAATGGGAAAAATGTTAAAGGACTATCGCTGTACATGTCGTCGCAAATGTTATGAAAAAGTCTCACTGCAGGATCGACAGTTATTTTTTGATATGTATTACAGTGATGGACGGTATGAAACACAAACAGCTTTGATTGGTCGGTCTGTAAAGTCCTTCATTGTGAAGGACAGAAGATCAATTGATGAAGATCCCCTAAGAACATGTACTCGACATTACTTTATTCCTACCACGTCAGGTGATGTGAAGGTCTGCAAAAATATGTTCCTAAACACACTCTGTGTTAACAGTGCAAAGATTCACAGAGCTCTTCTGAAAGTGAAGTCTGGTCAACTACAAGACAGAAGAGGAAAACATGAGCTGCATAATAAATTTCCTGAAGAAAGAATTCGTCGCATCAGAGATCATATTAATTCATTTCCATGCTATAGGAGCCACTATTGTCGGAAGGATAGTCCCGATAGGAAGTATCTCTCCTGTCACCTCAATTGCAACTGATAGCAGAAAATGCAGTCTGACATTGTGTCACAATCGTTGTATGAAAAAGTTTTCAAAACTAAGTTCAACCTATCATTTAAATTGCCACACAAATACACGTGCAAGAAATGTGATATCTTTCAAATTAAAACCAACTCTCTAAAAGCACTAGAGAACACTTCCGACAATGTGAAAGCTCTTGAAGATGTAAACATGGAAAGAGAGCTACATCATCGACAGGCTGACCTTGCAAGGGCAACACTACGAAAAGACAAACAGAAAGCAATAAATGGTGAATGCACAATCCTTGCGTTTGATCTGCAAAAGACAATTTCGCTCTCAAAAGTTACCACTGGTGTTGTGTATTACAAACGTCAACTTTCTTGCTTCAATTTGGGTATCCATGATATGGGTACATCCAAAGGAACTATGCACCTTTGGCATGAGGGAATAGCAGGTCGAGGACCAGATGAGATAGGATCGTGTCTTATGAAACACCTAAATGCTAATCCTACGAAAGAAACTGTTGTGTTTTGGTCAGACTCATGTGGTGGCCAAAATAGAAATTTCAAACCGGTAACAATACTAATGCGTATCGTTCAAGATCCTGCTCAGCATATCAAAGAAATCATTCAAAAATTTTTAATCCCAGGCCACAGTTATCTGCCCAATGACACTGATTTCAGTCATATTGAGAAGAAGATGAGATGCAACCAAAACATTTACCATATGCACGAAATCCAGAACATAATGAAAACATGCAGAGTCAAGAAAAAAAAGTTCGGTGTGGTGGAAATAAAATGTGATGATTTCTTCAGCTCTGACAGCTTAACATCAGTTTTAAGAAACAGGAAAAAAGTTGATGGACTAACTGTAGCTTAGATGAAAATAAGATGCATCAGAATAAGCAAAGAGAAGCCCAACGTAAAGCAGTCCAAGTACACACACAATGATGATGTGGAGTACTATGAAGTTAGTTTCTGTAAATGAGCTAGAGGTCGGACACCCAATCTTCACCACATAGCACTGAATCTCAAGTATCTCAGAGGAAGACCACTTACGAGTTCAAAGAAGAAAGATCTTGAGTCAATACTGTGCTTCACTCCCCCTATCTACCATGATTTTTACAAGAACTTGCGAAGTGCTGCAGAGATAGCTGGAAATTCCAGTGAAGATGGGTTATCAGAAATGAATGAGATTCCCGAAAATTCTGTATAAAATGTGCCAGACACAGTTTCCTTATAGTATATAACGTTTTCTGTTGAAGAATGAAACAAGACTGCTATAAACATAACATGTGTGACGAAACAAAAGTGCTTTAATAGTTAAATCTGTGCTGAGACAATGTACTTACTCAAACTTTATTTCACTTCCTTATAATCACAATCATTTTTTCAGAAATGTAATAGGTCCATTTTGATTGAAAAGCCAATAAACAAGATTCAGTATATGTTAGGAATCTGTTGAAGATCATTTACTGCCCTCAATATCTCATCAGTTTTTTTTCTGTAGTTGATCTTTAGAGCTGAATATCTCGAAACATGTAATTTGTAGTTGGTTCACTCTGGCATAGGACCCTCCATGTAACCTAAGGACATCACACATACCCATGCCCGAGGCAGGATTCGAACCTGCGACCGTAGCGGTCGCGCGGTTCCAGACTGTAGCGCCTAGAACCGCTCGGCCATCCCGGCCGGCACACCCATCCCACTCAAACAAAAAAATAAAAATAAGAATGAAACTCCTTCAGTCCTGTAATCTCTACTCCAGTCAGTAGTTTCGTTCTGAAAATATGAATATTGCGGAAGCAAATATTGAGAGTAAAGTGGGTGCTTCTACACGACGCTCATTAACACCAGTTCTTCCTACGAGCGCTACAATGGGCTCAGGTGTGGAACAGACCGTCCTGAACTATGGCGAGAAAACGAAAAAGAAAGAGACAGTCACCTATGTGCAGTTTACTTCTCTTTATTTACAGAATTTTATGTTTTTGCAGTGACTATTGAAGAGGGAAATGGAAAACAATACTAATTAACACAAATTTGCATAATAAACTGCTTGAAACCATAAAACTGCTTGCTGACTTGTCGTTTTGTAGTGTTACGAGCACTAAACTAGTCATGTATTGTATACGGGTGTTACAAAAACGTACGGCCAAACTTTCAGGAAACATTCCTCACACACAAAGAAAGAAAATATGTTATGTGGACATGTTTCCGGAAACGCTTACTTTCCATGTTAGAGCTTATTTTATTACTTCTCTTCAAATCACATTAATCATGGAATGGAAACACAGCAATAGAACGTACCAGCGTGATTTCAAACACTTTGTTACAGGAAATGTTCAAAATGTCCTCCGTTAGCGAGGATACATGCATCCACCCTCCGTCGCATGGAATCCCTGATGCGCTGATGCAGCCCTGGAGAATGGCATATTGTATCACAGCCGTCCACAATACGAGCACGAAGAGTCTCTACATTTGGTACCGGGGTTGCGTAGACTCAAATGCCCCCATAAATGAAAGTCAAGAGGGTTGAGGTCAGGAGAGCGTGGAGGCCATGGAATTGGTCCGCCTCTACCAATCCATCGGTCACCGAATCTGTTGTTGAGAAGCGTACGAACACTTCGACTGAAGTGGAGCTCCATCGTGCATGAACCACATGTTGTGTCGTACTTGTAAAGGCACATGCTCTAGCAGCACAGGTAGAGTATCCCGTATGAAATCATGATAACGTGCTCCATTGAGCGTAGGTGGAAGAACAAGGGGCCCAATCAAGACATCACCAACAATGCCTGCCCAAACGCTCACAGAAAAACTGTGTTGATGACGTGATTCCACAATTGCGTGCGGATTCTCGTCAGCCTACACATGTTGATTGTGAAAATTTACAATTTGATCACGTTGGAATGAAGCCTCATCCGTAAAGAGAACATTTGCACTGAAATGAGGATTGACACATTGTTGGATGAACCATTCGCAGAAGTGTACCCGTGGAGGCCAATCAGCTGCTGATAGTGCCCGCACACGCTGTACATGGTACGGAAACAACTGGTTCTCCCGTAGCACTCTCCATAGAGTGACGTGGTCAACGTTACCTTGTACAGCAGCAACTTCTCTGACGCTCACATTAGGGTTATCGTCAACTGCACGAAGAACTGCCTCGTCCATTGCAGGTGTCCTCGTCGTTCTAGGTCTTCCCCAGTCGCGAGTCATAAGCTGGAATGTTCCGTGCTCCCTAAGACGCCGATCAATTGCTTCGAACGTCTTCCTGTCGGGATACTTTCGTTCTGAAAATCTGTCTCGATACAAACGTACCGCGCCACGGCTATTGCCCCTAGAAAAAGCGACAGGTGTGGACACTAAACCCTAAACTATTATACGTGCCAAAGATGATTTCACACACACACACAAAGGTTGATCGGAAATAGTCTGAAAAGTTTGCAAGAGCGTCGCAGGGAAGGTTGCACTGAGAATCATTTGTTAAGAAAAAATCGATACATTCCTCTTTTACGAGTTATTTAGCAATGAATTTAGCCAATTAGATTGTTCTGTGCGCAAATTCAAACATGTGCAAACGCTAAATACCGTAACGCATAAACATCTGCAGGTCCACGTGGTATAACTTGTTCAAATCAGTTAAACTGTGACTTCTTCGGAAGTGATAAATTTAAACATTAAATCCATACATTAAATGGGCTTCTGCCAACTCCGCATTTGTAAACATTGCACTGACTGCAAAACCACGTTCGTGATGAACACTGACCTGTTGATGCTGCGTACTGATGTGCTTGATGCTAGTACTGTAGAGCAAGGAGTCGCATGTCAACACAAGCACCGAAGTCAACATTACCTTCCTTCAATTGGGCCAACTGGCGGTGAATCGAGGAAGTACAGTACATACTGACGAAACTAAAATGAGCTCTAACATGGAAATTAAGTGTTTCCGGACACATGTTCACATAACATCTTTTCTTTATTTGTGTGTGAGGAATGTTTCTTGAAAGTTTGGCCGTACCTTTTTGTCCCGCCCTGTGTACTAAAATTGTTGTTGAGCAACATTATTTGCAGGAAGTACTTATGAACCAACCTAACAGTTTTATGTTCTGACTGTGTGTGTGGGAGGGCCAAGTAATATGAGGTTCATCACTGAAAAAGCGACAGGTGTGGACACTAAACCCTAAACTATTATACGTGCCAAAGATGATTTCACACACACACACAAAGGTTGATCGGAAATAGTCTGAAAAGTTTGCAAGAGCGTCGCAGGGAAGGTTGCACTGAGAATCATTTGTTAAGAAAAAATCGATACATTCCTCTTTTACGAGTTATTTAGCAATGAATTTAGCCAATTAGATTGTTCTGTGCGCAAATTCAAACATGTGCAAACGCTAAATACCGTAACGCATAAACATCTGCAGGTCCACGTGGTATAACTTGTTCAAATCAGTTAAACTGTGACTTTTTCGGAAGTGATAAATTTAAACTATGTGAGCAAAATCTACGTTCGGTGTTTTCGAGGAAACCAGAATAAACATATATGAAAGGTGTTAGGTACTTTAATATGTACCCACTTCAGTGTGTTCGTTTCTTGTCCTCAATGGCTAACAGATTTATCGCAAAAACGTCGGCTAATTTACTTGGTTCAAATGGTTCAAATGGCTCTGAGCACTATGGGACTCAACTGCTGTGGTCATAAGTCCCCTAGAACTTAGAACTACTTAAACCTAACTAACCTAAGGACAGCACACAACACCCAGCCATCACGGGGCAGAGAAAATCCCTGACCCCGCCGGGAATCGAACCCGGGAACCCGGGCGTGGGAAGCGAGAACGCTACCGCACGACCACGAGATGCGGGCGGCTAATTTACTACGTGATCTTCTCTGCACAGTCTTATCACTAAGTGGATTGTTTCTGTCAGTATAGACTGTCAGTTTCACGTTCATGCATTCACTCTTCAACACCTGACCTGCTGCACAGGGCTAAGTAGACATTAATGTCTTGGTCTTGTCATATGTAAACACAGGTAATAAGCAACCTAGAAGCATATCAGTTGTATTAGCTATAATTATTATTCTGCAAATGAAGTAAATACTGCAGGAATGTTATTCAGTACACTGTCGTTACTTATCAGTAGAAAAATCTTCAGGTTCCATGACTGTGATTTTCCGTCGGGGAGAGGGTGTTTTTGAAATTTAGACTTTTTAAAACGTTATTTTAAAGCTTTTCTGTCCATTTCAAAAGTGTAAATACAACATTTACACTGGTAAAATATTAAGTTATATCGTACCACATCTCAAAATTCTGTTCTGATTTTTTTCGTTAGAGGTGTGTACCGTCACAAAGCAAGCACTACAGATGTCTCAGCACACAGTTTGTGTTCACAGTCTTCGGCTATTCCACGGAATGTGCTATGTTTTACGCCACCCTCTCCGAAGATATATACGCTAAGTGCAAGTGAAATACATTTTCATCCCCACACGGAAAGGGTTAACGGAAAAACATGAGTCAGTTGGAAAGGAGCAGGATTACACAGGGGCAAGAGTTGGGGCATTCCATCAGGGCCATTTCACAGACATCGCATGTTTCCAGAGTCACTTATAGCCACGTTAGTGTGTAATGTAACCTTCCGAGAGCCGGCCTACAGAAGGGGAGAGGATAGTTTGTGGTGTAAATTTCTTAATCACAGAACTTGTGGCAATGACGTGTGCCAAATCTCAGATATCTTCACAATATCTTGTTGAGTTCGTTCGTCGGATGCAGACGCTGTGGTCGACGGGCCCCTCGCTATATTCGACAGGAAGAGGTTGCGAGCTTCCATTAGTTTTTAGCATCATCGGCACAAAGCACAGTCACCAACACCCAGCATATAAACTCAGACACGGGTAGGATGTGTGGTGCATAAAAAAAGAAACTGTTTCCTATTAGGTGGTTCACCCCACTCCTCGTGGCGAGACCCAGGACATCTACCACATAGTCTTCGGCTGTCCTCGACACAGAAATGACCCATGTTTGCTACTTACGAGACTAGGTTTAAATAAAATAAGAAATTATCTGGAGTATGTCTGAACTCTTGACAAAAGGGAACACAGGCATTCATTAACTGTTCGTTGAGTTCCTATTAAAATTTTTTACTAAATTATGGTCTATGAGATGGTCTTTGTGTTTGTGTGTGCGTGTGTGTTTTGGGGGGGGGGGGTGCTTTTAATTTGTTTATTTATGAACTTGCTTGAAAACCCAAGATGAAAAGACTTATTGACCATGGCACTTGCTTAAGTATTATTGATAATATTATAATGCGACAATCCGTAAATTTTTGTTTTGTTTCTCAAATGTAAAGTGACAGAAATGGTACAGAACAGCATCTTGTACGGTCCAGATTGTCACCATACTTTCATATGGCGACGGAAGCATCAGACTGCGTTTTGGGATTGGAGGTCTCTCACAAGTAGAAAAGGATCGACCCACTCCCCTGAAAAAGCATTTTATTAGTAGAAGCGCTAATATTTTAACAAAAATTTCCAGAATTCAGTGCTAACTATCGGAGAATGAACTACAATAGAAACTAAAGGTCGCGACAACGTCAAGGAATTATACAAATTACAAGCACAGGATTCTTTTGAATTACTTGCACGAGGCGCTCCCCACCTCAATGGGTCTGCGCCTGATCGCTTGCACAGAACACTGCAGTCAAGAAAGGGCTCTCAGTCGCAGGCTGACGGCAGCTGCTGTCAACAACACGTCCAACATGTTTCGCGAAGACACAAGCCGAACGGACAAACCACCACACGAAGTCGAATAAGGGAAGACAGAAAGAACCTGCGAAAAAAAGAGGCGGCAAAAGAAAAATAAATTAAAAGTAAGAACATTCCCCTCGTTTAGATGCTCGCCTAGCGACAGTCGGCTAGGGACAGTCTGCACCCGTGTTAACAGTCGCTGTGTGCAGTAAAATCCTGGTAAAGCAGTGTGCACACTTCGTTTTCCTATTGCGTGCTTATGACGTTGTCAAAGTTGGGAGAATTTGTTATCACTGTACACTGATGGAAAAAAGTCACAACCCCCATAAAAAATGCTTAAAATGCCTCTAGGCGCTATGAGACTAAACATCTGAGGTCATCAGTACTCTAGACTTAGAACTACTTCAACCGAACTAACCCAAGGACATCACACACATCCATGCCCGTGGCAGGATTCGAACCTGCGACCGAAGCAGCAACGCGGTTCCGGACTGAAGCACCTAGAACCGCTCGGCCATAGCGGCCGACTGCAACCCCAATAAATGATTAATGTAGAATAATGAAATTTCTGGAATACAGATGTCTAGCTAACATGCATTGTGTTGTATATGTATCGGATATCAGTTTGTGGGACAGAGTTCGATGCTTGTTGCACTAGGTCTATCAATCCAGGGACGGTTAATGCTGGTTGTGGATGATGTCTCACAAGTGCTCGATTGGAGACAGATCTGATGATCGAGCAGGCCAAGTCAACACGCCAACACTTTGTAAAGCATTGTAAAGCATGTTGGGTTCAAACAGGGATATGTGGGCAAACGTTATCCTGTCGGAAAATCTCTCTGGAATGCTGCTCATGAATGGCAGTACAACAGGACGATACATCAGATTGATGTACAAATTTGCGGTCAGGGTGCGCGAGGTAACAGCGAGAGTGCCCCTGCTGTCTTATGAAATAGCATCCACGACTATATACGAGTAACGTTAGGTGTAGGTCCAGTGTGTCTAGCATGTAGACAGACTGGTGGCAGGCCCTCAACTGGCCGCCTTCTAACCAATACATGGCCATCTCTTGCACCAAGGCAGAACCAGCTTTCATCAGAAAACACAACAGACCCCCACACTGCCCTCCAGTGATCTCTCGCTTGACCCCCCCCCCCCCCTCAAGTTGCAAATAGTCGTGCTCTGGAGTCACTGCAATGCACGTTACAGGACGTCTGGCTCGGGGCTGTCCTTGAAGTAACCGTTTGGTAAAGTTCGTTGTGTCACTGTGGCACCAACTGTTGCTCAGATTGCTGTTGCAGACACAGTACGATGGGCCAGAGTCAGACGCCGAAGACGAAGATCTTCCGTCTCGGTAGTGCCACATTGCCGTCCGGAGCCCCGTCTTCTAGCGACTGTACATTCTCGTGACCACCGCTGCCACCAATCACATACAGTGACTACATTCCTGCCAAGCCTTTCTGCAATATCGCAGAAGGGACACCCAGCGCCCCATGGCGCTACTACACGACCTCATTCAAACTCAGTCGGGTGGTAAAAATGGCGTCTTTGTGGCCTCAAAGATATTCTTGACTAACGTCAGCTCACCACATCCAATCTCAAAATGGTTCAAATGGCTCTGAGCACTATGGGACTTAACATCTATGGTCATCAGTCCCCTAGAACTTAGAACTACTTAAACCTAACTAACCTAAGGACATCACACAACACCCAGTCATCACGAGGCCATCCAATCTCAAAGGTAACTAAATCTCACGACTGTTACAGCTTGTTTTTAAAGCAAACTTGGTTTGGATCCTCATAGTGGCGCTGCTAAGTCCACTCCTACGTGATTGGCACGTAATCTGAACCATCATCTTTCAGATGTAGATACACACCTGTCGTACAACTCCTTCATCACGTGGCGATATTTTTTTTCCTTCGGTGTATTTGATAGCTTATTTGTATGAGTCGCTATTTCTCAAATTTAGGACATATGTCCTTAGAATGGTATATTTTTTTGAAGTATTTTTTTTCCTTTTTTTGCATGTGACACTGCTGATGATGACCCGTCCATCGGACTGGCACGTTGAGCTCAGCATCCCCAGTTGGGCTATTCGAGAGGAGGAACCTGTCTCTCTCTTCCCTTCGTCCGTAACATCACAAGCCAAACACGTAACAGTACAAGCATTCATTACAGTCATCTACAGACAAACATACATCTCCCAGTAAAAAGACGGAGGAAGGCAACGAGTTAAAATTTCATAGAGTGACCAACACGTGTTACAGGGTTCCCTGCGGTAACCAACGTTAATTCGGCCGCCGTTTCCATGGTGGTCAGAACATCAAGAGGAGCCCAACGAGTTAATATCAAGCTTGTCAATTGCAGGTTTTGATTAAATCCGTAGACACCGACGCGTCCTGATAACTTCTATTTTTATGCAGTAAAACTATTATTACAATGCTATGTGGAATTACATTCTTTTCGTGCCTTGTACACCAGTTTATTGAGAGGTAACGGGATAGTTGTGGCACCCTGAAAATATTCTAAGTTCCGAGTTGGCTTGGCTGCATGGGCCCCTCGGCAAGCCGGTGCTCGTCAGCAACCTTGTGGTGCCGAGCATTAGAACATTAGAAGGAGCAAGAGGGGTAGCTCCAATGCGTGGTCCAGGCCGACTGCGTGGCTGGGAATTCCATGTTGACGCTGTGCTTTGTGTCGATGAATCAGATTAGTATGCCGGGAGTGCCAAAGACAGTGGACTTTGTGGAACCATAATGGCAGATATATCACAGTTCGTGTAGAAATTAATAATAGCCAGAGGAATCATGATATCTTAAAAAAAAACATGTACATTACCATTATTTGTACGACGGTTTTGATGGTGTAATCAGATTTTCAATATCTTTGTTAGTTTAAAGTTTAGTATCTGACTGTAAATTATACAAGTAACACCCAGAACCGAGTTTCCAAAATCTAAACGGTTCATCCGATTTTGCCGATCGACGTGTTTTTAGAAAGCTATTAGTGAAAACCTACATTGGTTTGAATTACGGGCATGTAACTTGATTTAAAAAATGGTTCAAATGGCTCTGAGCACTATGGGACTTAACTTCTGAGGTCATCAGTCCCCTAGAACTTAGAACTACTTAAACGTAACTAACCTAAGGACATCACACACACCCATGCCCGAGGCAGGATTCGAACCTGCGAACGTAGCGGTCTCGCGGTTCCAGACTGTAGCGCCTAGAACCGCTCGGCCACCCGGCCGGCTGTAACTTGATTAGTACATGAGTTGTTGGAGATCAGAGGGGCCAGTTACTATTGATCACGTCAGGCCATAACTACTCCACATTTAAACGAAAAAAAAGAACGGTAGCAGCATGCTTATAAATATATTTATTCGTCTATGTCTTTGTTAATAAATAAATGTCGTGTAACTAGGGTCTCCCGTCGGGTAGACCATTCGCCAGGTGCAAGTCTTTTGATCTGACGCCACTTCGGTGACTTGCGCGTCGATGGGGATGAAATGATGATGATTAGGACAACACAACTCCCAGTCCCTGAGTGGAGAAAATCTCCAACCCAACCAGGAATTGAATGAAGGCCCTTAGGACTGACATTCTGTCGTGCTGACCACTCAGCTGCTGGGGCGGACGTGTCTTTGTTTACATCCAATATATGCTATTCAAAGGCCGGCCGCGGTGACCGAGCGGTTCTAGGCGCTTCAGCCCGGAACCGCGCGACTGCTAAGGTCACAGGATCGAATCCTGCCTTGGGCATGGATGTGTGTGATGTCCTTAGGTTAGTTAGGTTTAAGTAGTTCTAAGTTTTAGGGGACTGATGACTTCCGAAGTTAAGTTCCATGGTGCTCAGAGCCATTTTATACTATTCAAGAAGAAATTGGTCGAATATTTACTGTGGTTTAGAAAGCACAAATATGTTAGGCTACTGGCCTACTTTTATTTGTATTCCTTTTGACATATGTTTATTTAATTTATTTATGTATTTAATAATGTGTTTTGGAGCGTGTTTATGGTCCAGCTGTAGGAATATTTAATTGACTTCAAGTTATTTAAATGTAAATCCAGTATTTCGCATGTGTTTCAATAGGTTTGTGAATGTGCGTTGGCTTGGAGACATGGCGGGAGCGCTTTAGCCAATAACAGCGCTCGTTACTACAGTAGGCGACTACCTAAGTCAATGGAGAGACTGTATGGAAGTGGGGGAGGAGCACTGGGTGTGCACAGGACACGGGGAGTGCGGGACGGGAAGGCGCGACGGACGGTCGCAGGAAATACTCGTACTTGGAGACTGTTGAGCAGTTTGCGCATGGTCGCGGGAGATATAAATATTTCGTAGTGCCGACTGGTGCACTTGTGAAATTTCCGTGGCTTCTGCAGTGAAGACGTAGTATGCGTTTAGAAATGAATATCTCGCGAGCTATGTTGTTGCTCATAACTAATTACGTGAAGTAGGAATCTATTGTTTCCCTGTTATTCAAGATATATTTTATTTAATTGCTGGACCATCGACACCAATAAGTGTTTTGCAGAAATATACTGCATTCTCAAAAGTACTTCTATTATTGTACTCATCGCTTAAAGTCGTTAAGATAGTACCTGGAGACTTTATTTAATTGCAGTCTTTCATTTATAAATTTCTATGTTACATCGCAATTGGTGAGAGATAGGAACCTTCGACCATTCGATTCATGTGTATATTCGTATCGTATACTGTACACTCAGCAGTATTTGGCTTTTAATGCGGGAACTACGTATCCCAGCCCCTAGACCACGAAACCAGCAAAAACTTTTAATATTCAACTTTGAGTCTGAGGGTATGTAGTTGAGGGCCACTGCACGTAGTTTTTGATCACGTTACGTCCTACAAGTCCAAAAAATCTGAAGGCATAATATGAAAGATACAAGGAGAGAATGTGCCACTGAAGAAACATATAAACCAGCCTAGTGTGCAACACAAAATAATAATAGCTTATATGAAACGTCCCCTTTGAACAATTATACATGACTGTGCTTAAACTGACACACAATATTTTTAGCGCAACGCAATCTGAGTTTCAAAAATCCCTACAAAAGAATGGCCCTGACTAACATTAACCTATACGTTTCACAAATCACTTACCTCACAAAAATCTTGGTTACTCGAACTACTGCAGCGAGCACCACTACTGCCAGCTAAATAAAAGATTCAAACTACGGAAGGCACTAACTACTGATAGGCATAGTTAGCAAATGAAAGATTTTAATAGAGAGCAAACAATGTATTTACCTTAATAGTCATAATATATATAGCAGTTCATGACAAATTACAAAACTCCGCCATCTCTCTCCCCACATCCACCACTGCTGGCGGCTCACCTCCAACTGCGCAACGCTACGCGCTGTTCACATCCAGCTGCCGCTGCCCAACACTACAATGGCAGACAACAATGCAAACTAGCCACAGACTGCACACAGCACAGCCAGTGATTTTCATACAATAAGAAAACCTAAACAGCCTACTTACATAGCCCCCATGCTCCCCACAAAAAGTTTTACAAATTGTTTTGGGCAGTGGCCAATAATGATTTGATAAAATTTTTCATAACTACAATAACAAAGATATCAAGTGCACACACTTATTGATACAATGTTGGTCAAAAGCTAAAATTTTCTCACAGTCTGAGCAGTAAAAGAAAATGCACATGGAAGTAGTGGATTTCCATGCAGTCTTGAAGAAGTAGTGTTGTCCTACCAACAGAAAGACAATTCTGACTCTTGACATGCAGACAAGTAATGGGCCACAACAGAGCAAACCCACTGCAGAGTCAGTCGAAATTTTTAGAATATTGGTAGGTAGGTCATCACAGAGCAGACCCACTGTAGTCCTGGTAGAGATTGTGGTATTGGTGGGCCATCAAAGATGCAGACCCATTATAGTCCTTGTATAGACGGCCAGCAGCCATCCGTTGCGACTGTGCAGGTGCACAATCACCATCGAAGATTCTTGCGGAGAATATAGCAAGTCCATAACCACCACTTGTGCACTCACAAAGTGTTTGGAATTGTCCTTAGAACCAGCAATGCTGTTATCCAGTCCCTTGCTGAATTATTAACACACGTGCAAACACTAACAGTCCCTACTTCTCACATATTGTCCATATACTATGACCAACAGAAACGTGTGCAGTGAAATGTAACTTACAAGTTAATAATATGATGAACTGGTGTCAATTACAATTTTATAACATAAGAACACAATTACAAAGGTACAAAATACATCATTAAAAACATAATAATACAGATAACATTTGTAGTACAGGTTTTACAACAGAATAGAAATAAACATATACATCAATGTTACAGGAATTATGAGATAAGTAGATACATAAAAGATCAGAATAAATTTTGAAACATCAACTTCACACATGAGCATCAAAACAAAACAGAATAAATAATGTCTAAGCGTATTTACAAGGTAAATAACATATTATTAATGCCAATTATATTTGAGGATAACAGTATTCCTCATCATAGTGAATGTAGCTTAGTATTAGAAAAATTCTACAACAAATTTATCAGATAAACATATAAAGACAGGAAGAACATAAATACACAAGGGTACACAAACACATACTGGGATAACACAAGGAAAGGACAGGGTTTGTTTTACTGCAGTATTTTGCAAACAAAACTTTCTTTACTTCTCGGAGATCTCCCTTCGTTCTTCATTATTTCCAAAAAGTCCTATCTATACCTGCTTTCTGTACTTTTCTCGTATAGCCTCTCAGTGCATTTCTTCAAATTCATTGCAACTCATTCTCTTATTGGCTACCCCCTCTTAAGCTAACTTAAATCTACTGAGCTCAGATGCTAAACTAAGGGCCGAAGCAATGCAGCAGCACAAAACAATTAACACAAAAATCAATGACAAAAAATTTAAATAGGCAAAGCAATTGCAATATTACAACTAATATGACGCAATGCGCAGCAAACAAGAAAAATAAATCTGGCTTAGCAGAGTAACACAAATTAAAATTCAGTAGAACTATGCCTGGCAACCAGCAGCAGAAAATGAAATAACTTATATCCAAACATGACATAGCTCAAGCAGAGAAAAATATTACACTAAAAATGGCCATGTCTAATACCTATGTCACATCTTAACACTAGAGTGATGCATCACGAGAACTTACACTACCAGATAAGTTACCAAATCGTAAAGAAATTATTTATGCAATTCCTGTGAAAGGAAATGTCTATTTATGTGCCCTCGTTTTCTTGGAAGTAGATCATTAATTTCTCATTGACTGGATCTGTAGGCATAAAATAACTATATTAGTACATATATTAAATTTTATTTTAACCAATGCTGCAGTGCAGCTAGAAACTAGATATTAAACAAAATGAGCAATCTCTCAACTAGAAAGACAATGGATGCAAAACGTTTCTCATCATTTCATTAGGCATTTTAGTAAATATCATAAATTAAGATCTCCACAGCGTAATCATATGTTTTCAAGTTCGAGCGTGTCGTATTTGCAATGCTTTCTACAAAGGAATGTCAATAGCGAGGATAATGGCCTCTTTTTTTTTGCACCTAATGGCTTTCTTTTGTCAGACGTCTACCTCTCAGCTGGCCGCCCAAAACGCATTACGCCAAGGTCACTTACCTTTCTTGCTGAAATATTTACGGCGGCAGTTTCCGCTACAGTGACAGTCTCATATAAAAATATTTCACAGTTCAAGAATTTGGGTTACAAATCTGTAGAAACAAAATCCTATTGATATAACAGTGTCCAAAAAATTTTCGTCGGCATTGTAATACATTCACGCATTTACATACATTTCATTACTCTTAAAGTACGATTCTTGGTTTCCAACATCCTTTTTCACAAGTCAGAGTCCTTAACCACTATTCATTATTCCTTACCTTATTCGTCGACACTTCTTCAATATTTCATCATAACAGATACGTAGCATATTCAAATAACTCATATAGCATCAGCTTATTGATCATAAACATATCGCAACAGCATAATACACATAATCATCGTAATAATAACATCATAACATCTCAGTTAACTCTCAAAATCGTCGTAACTTCCTCCAATAATTTCAAAGCCTAAAAAAAATTCTCTGCTCATGTCAAAAGTGTCAGCTGCCTCAAACGTACTTTAAAAATCGTGATCCCATACCAAATATATCATTCAAAGTTCTCATAATATCACAATGGGTCCGAAAAAATATGAACAGTTCACAAAGTACAGACAAAATACAATTTCGTAAGTGTGAAGTTACCCAACTGTGTAATTGCGAAAACATGTGTCACTGATGTAGTAAAAAAAATTTTTATCTCTCAGTTAAATGATCAGATAGCTCTGTAATTTGTGTGTTAGAGAAATATGGTAGCGATGTGTAAAGTTGTATAAGCAAATACCATATTAGCTAGGGCTCCTTGTGCTTGCCAAACAAACGGTACACAAAGTAAGCGTGTGCCCCCCTGAGGATTATTGTAATTATACCCTCAGGTGTCACAGATTACAGCAATGGAATGAAATGAATTACGGAAAACCTTTGTATCATTGTACTTTAAATATTTGTAAAAATAAATGTTTTAAGTACAAAATTAATCACTCAAATACGTGTACTGTAGTGCTAAACTGTGCGTCTTGTAAGATAATCTCTGTGGAAGTGTCGTAGTTGTCGTCCTCCACAAGCTAAGTTCTGCAGAAGTCAAAGTACTTACCTCATGATAAACAAAAGTGAAATGCTTTGAGTATAGATATCTTAGTTATTACGCTTATTGCCATGATGAAGAAAGTACTGTGCTGTAACGTATTGTTGTGCTACGGAAAAGGCAGTCTCATTGTAGCTATACCACAAAAGTTACTACTAAAACATGTATTACTTTCCAGAATAATACAGAAAAATTGTGCAGATATAAAACAGAAACACCGCAAAAGCAACATTGTAAATTGTCACTCATTAGTAGCGTCATGATAAAATCGTGTAGCTGTCACATAAACTAACCACTGTGTCATCTGGTATCTCACTGAAAGTACTTTAAATCCAGAATGTATTTTCAAGTAAACCAAAATGTTGCATTAAAATCTCATTAGCAGTACTGGTAAATGTTTTAAGTATGTGAGCCTTATAGTCGTTACGTAATCGTGCAACAAACAAGCAAGAATGCACACACACAATAACACTGCATTTGTAATTTCTGTTTAAATAAATTCTCTTGGTTCTTGACTGGATACTTAATTTCAAACATTGTTGCATGTTAACAGTTTCTTAAGTCTGACAAAGCATACTAGAAATGTGAAGTGAAAAGTTTTATGGCAAAGACAAAGTTAAAAAGCAGATTATCTTTCAATAAACGGTTTTACATGTGAAATGTGGTGTAAACCTTTACTCTTCCTAGTACGCAGAGTTTCAGCTTCAACGCAATTATCATGTGGTATACGTCTGATTCTATAAGGTCCATTGTAAACTAGAAAGAATTTTTGACTCAAGTGTTTCTTCTTATGTGACAATGAATGAGCTTTAATGAGAACTTTCTGACCAAAATACAATTTCTTTGCATTTGCTTTACTGTGTAGTTTTCTCCTTTTGTCTGCTGCAGATTTTATATTTTTAAGAGCCAAATCAATTATGTCTTTGTGTCGAAGTTTACGTGTATTCGGGAAAGGTACAAGGTCTCTGATTCTGTTCGGTGGTTCTTCATTCTTCGGTACAAGAGTAGGTGGTAAAGCAGTGGAATCATGAGGCATTTCATTCAGCACGTTTTGAAATAAGTGTAAATATCTGTCCCAATGCTGATGCTTTCTGTGACAATAAAGTCTGCAAAGCTTATTGATTTCTTTCATAATCCGTTCGGAGGGGTTACAATGTGGTGAGTACAATGAAATAAAAACAGGTTTGATTTTATGATTCCGAAGCATGCGTGACCAAACAGCAGATCTGAATTGAGGTCCGTTATATGAAATGACTTTACTAACGTGTCCAACTTTACGTAAGAAATTTTTAACAAAGGCGTTGGATACAGACCGTCCAGTGGCTTTACGTAACGGAGTGAAAGAAACAAATTTTGAAGTAAGTTCAACAGCGACTAGAACGTACGAAAATCCATTAGATGTTCTGACAAGCGGTCCCAAGAGATCAACAGCAGCAAATTCTTTTAATTTAGAAGGAATGATAGGAAACAGCGGAGCACGATGGGATATAGTAGATGGTTTCGCCTTTTGACAAAGTTTACAAATAGACAAGACTCTTCGTATTCTCTTTTCCATATTGTTAAAATAACAAGTCGTTCGAAGAATATGATAACATTTTCGTAGGCCAAAATGTGCATAGCTGAAATGAATGTACCAAATGAGCTTATTAACAAAATCGTCAGGAATGCAAAGTACCCATAGCTTGTTATCAACAGTGCAGCGTTTGAACAGTATGTTGTTTCTAACCAGATAATAATGCCGAATCTGAGTGTGTGTCTTTTCATGCCATTTGCTCTTGATGTCTTTCCAAATCGGATCTTTATCTTGTTCATGAGCAATGTCCTTTAAAGATGTGGTGATGAAGTTTTCAAAGGCGACTTTCTGAATGTAAAGAATACTGAAATTTTTCTCGAGGTTGCCTTCTGTGTTACTTTTCTCAAGCCCAGCCGGTGCGCGTGACAGTGCGTCCGCAACAATGTTCTCCTTGCCGGGAATGTAGACTATTGTGAAGTGGAATTCTTGCAGAAACAATGCCCAACGTTTTAATCTGTCATGATTTAATTTTGAAGACATAAGAAATTGTAATGCACGATGATCACTATATACTTTTACGTGCTTACCAGAAAGAAAGAAACGGAATTTGTTAAATGCCCAAACGATAGCTAAAGCTTCTAATTCAGTAACGGAATAATTTTTTTCAGATTTTGTTAGCACTCGGCTAGCAAAAGCAATGGTTTTCTGAACAGTAGTGTCATTTTCTGTGGCTTCTTGAAATAAATGGGCACCAAGACCGACTTTAGAAGAATCTGTGCTAAGGCAGAAATCTTGTGACAGATCTGGATGACCTAGTATTGGCGCGTTAAGTAGCGATTCTTTCAAAGAATTGAATTCCAACTGTGCTTGTTCGTCCCAGTTCCAAATAGTATTTTTCCCAGTGAGAGAACAAAGTTTTGGTGTAACAAGAAAACCTTACCTTTGACCTACCGAATTCAGACTTTTCCAAGTTAACTGCAATTCCAGATTCTGCAAAAATACGTAACAAACTGTTGAGGATGCGATTATGTAGTTCCCATGAAGCTTCTGCTATTAGAATATCGTCCACATATAAGGTGATGTGACGTTTTAAGAACTCGGGTAATATGGAATTTAGCCCGCGAATGAATGCTGCTGAAGAAATGTTCAAACCAAAGGGAAGTTTCCGAAACTGATAACAAACGCCGAAACAAAGTAAAGCTGTGTATTTTCTGCATTCTGGATGAAGTTCGATCTGATAAAAGCTGTGTCTGAGATCAATGGAAGACAACACTTTTACACCATTAAAATTTTGAAGAAGTTCTTCCAACGTTTGCGGCCTGTCTGTTTCAGGAATAATGATAGTATTGATTTGTCTCGAATCTAAGACAAGCCTGATCGATCCATTTTTCTTCTCAACAACATGTAATGGATTGTTGTATGAGCTTACTGCAGGCTCAATAATGCCCTCGTCAAGCATAGATTGTATTTCTATTCTAACACAGTCTCTATAATGTGCTGGAATTACGTATGGTCTAACACAAAATTTAGTATGCTCACGAACACGAAATTGGTATTGAAATCCCTTGATTGTTCCTATTTTGTGAGTAAAAACTGTGGAATGTGCTTGTAAAATCTCAAAAAGGTCCTGCCTATCAGTGTCATTACAATTCTCAATTGTTTGAATTTTATTCTGAATTAACTCATTAGTTTCAAATATGCCGTCGATATCATCCCCGTCAGTACTTGCAGAGTGATTGTTAGTGTCTAGTTCCGTAGAAAATTCCGAACTGTTGTCTAACAGAAGGTAAAGCCGATTAATTTCTTCGTCATGGTTTGAGAGCCAATCTTCAAATTTCAAAGCTATTGACTTACCTTCTTTCTCTAAACTTATTTCAGCATCGTGAAAGTTTATGATTGCTTTGTATTCATTCAAAAAGTCTACTCCCAATATAATTTCCATCGACAATAATGGAACAATGAGAAAGTTCATAGAGAAGCTGTGGCTTTGACAAAAGAATTCTAAATTGGTTTGTTGGCGTACATCTACACTTTTTCCAGAGATTGCACCTTCTAATTTAATCTTACGTAACGGAAGTGTGGGGCAATCGTTCGATTTGTTGCATTTGCTAAAAGCTGTTTCACTAATTACTGAAATGGGACTGCCAGAGTCAAGTACTGCCGTAAATTTTACGTCATTTACAGTAATGTGAATCATAGGATATGCAATGTTGTTATGTTTTACGTCGTGTTCCTGGAGTAAGATGTCCCTAATGTCTTCCATTTTTACGTAATTACTAGCTACGGCAGCTGCGTCGTCAGTTTCATACGTACGTTTCGTGGCTGCCAGCGGTATGAGTCATTGCCTATTGTCACTTTGTTGGCGCGCGTCGTTATTGGCATTTGGAGACCTAACTTCTACAAATTCACCTCCTCGAGAGGGCCCTGCCCTGTTTGAATCCCGCCAGTTCTGATGCAATTCAGGTCTGTCGTTACGATCATATCGTCTGTCGTCATGTCGGTAGATTCCATAGTTTCTTTCTTGTCGGTCACGTGGTGGAGAATTTCTCCCTGAATCGTAACTGCGCGCTGGACCGTTGCGTCTAAAGTTATTTTGTCTCCCTTGATAATAATTATTTTGGTTCCCAAATTGTCTGTTTCTCTGATTGTCTCTGTGATAGTCACTACTGCGGAGTGGTGATCTTTCCCTGTAATTATTACTACTCTGCCAACGGTTGTCATACGGGTGGTGTCTGTTTTGGTCACGATTTGTGTTGTGAGAATAGCCTTGTCGTGTCCAGTTATTATTTCTTTCATCGCGGAATTGTGACAGATGTGACCTGTAATTGTTGTGCCCCTGTTTCCGCGTTCCCCGATTGTCAGTGTCAATTTCCAGTTCTTGTAAGAGTCCCTGAAAAGCTTCAATGTCGTCTTTGCAACGTCCTGCCAAAATAATATGTCGTAAATATTCAGGTAATTTGATTAGGCAAATGCGGATGAGTTCTGAGTGGCTGTATGGGTTTGACAGGTACTGATTCTTGTGCAACATGTCTTCAAAATATTTCACAAGACTGGAGAATTCAGATTGTTCGAAATGTTTCGTCATTATGATGCTATGTTTTACTCGGTCTTGTGTAGCTTGAGACCAATACGCTGAGAGGATGGCATGATAAAATTCTCCTTCACTGTGACAATCGTGAATGACCGGTCGCATTCTTACAGCTGGTTCATTCTCCAAGTAGCCACACATAAATTCTAACCTGTGCTCCAATGACTAGTTGGGAGGAAAACAATGAGAGAATTGATGGAGCCACGCTTGTGGATGAATGTCGTTGTCAGAATTCTTAAATGTTTTGAATTTACGTGTAGTAATGAACAGCTTATAGTCAAAATCATCATGTCGGCGAGTCGCATGTCGGTCATTGTTACGTCGTTTCGGCGGTTCCATCTCAAAATTCGGTGTACCTTGCCAATTTCTTTCATAATTTCCGAAGTGTCCTGTGTTATTATTTTGTGGCTGTTCCGTATTTCTATGTCCCTCTTCCCGTATTGGAGCGCAAGTGTCCTCTGAAATACATAATTATTGTATTACCTGTGTCAGCTGATCTTGTACTTCCCGGATTTCTCTTTGGTGTTGCGTATTAATTTGATTCACATTTTGTTTCAGTTTCCTAATTTGTTCGCACTCTTCTGTGTCATTAAAGACTACCGGTTTTGTGTCATTCAGATTATCATCTACCTTCGTAGATAAATTATTTAGCTGATCCGAAAGTTCAACTACTTTCTCTGATAATGAACTAATTTCCTCCATGTGTCTTTCTGAACCAAGTTTCAGGGTGTCCATTTGTGTTGAAATTGTATCTACTGTGTCCTTTAAGTTTTCTTGAGTTTTTGCAAGTTGCGTAACCGAATCGGTAGATGCAACTGAGTCAATTTTAGCTTGCAAGGTGTCGTGATTTTCATGAACAATAGTTTGCAGTCCTTTTATGGCTGCTTCGTGATTCTGTAATGCATTTTCATGCCGCGAAAAAATAGGTTGAAAATGCTCACAAATTTGTGTTTTTACGTCATTACAGACTTTTTGACATTTCGATCCAATGTTATGTAACTCAGTAGTTAAATCTTCACGTGTTTGTTCAAGCGTGGTGCGACGATTTTGTTCCATTGCGTCTAACTGTTGCTGTGTTTGTCTTTGGTGTTGTTCCATTGAGTCTAACTGTTGCTGTGTTTGTCTCTGATTTTGTTCCATTGTGTCTAACTTTTGAAGATTTGGTTCCATTGTGTCTAACTTTTGAAGATTTTGTCCCATTTGTTTCTGATTTTGTTCAAGCGTTGTGTCTAACTTTTGTAGCCTTTGTCCCATTTGTTGCATTAACTGTAATAACAGTGCACTGGTGTCTGAAAGATGTTCCTCAGTGCTATTCGGCAGTGCATTTGAACCGGCAATATACGCATTCTGAGAAGCAGAAAGTGTGTCTTGATTTATTTGAGAAAACGGTGAGGACGCAAAACCTGAATCTACAGTATTTGCAAGATTGTGTCCTGTCATTTCGGAATCCTGAGGCGAGCTGTTGCCGACCGATCGATCGATAATGCTTCCCTGTTCACTAATTGTTTCACTGCCTACACCATTATTTGACGCCCGCTCCATTTCCCTATGCACAGTTACCAAATTACTACTTTGAATATTTGTTAATTCATTATATGGTGGCGTTAACACACTGCTTTCGTCTTCACTGATATTTCTCAGTTTACTTTGGAGCCTAGTATTACGTTTTTCACACGCCATTATTGTCACAATATTTCACATGACAACACAGAAAAACACAATTTGAAGAGCAAAAATAAGAGAACACATTAATATAGCACTGAAAATAATATCTAGTTAATTGCAAGCGCAGCTGCGAAATACTTGGTGCAAATTTACATGCGTGCCACACCTGTTTTACTGTACAACAATGAAAGACTGCAACTACAAAGGAGATTCTCTCTACATTTACGCGCTAGCAATAAACAAAATCTACACTAATTACACAAACTACAAGAAAAAATCAGAAGATTCCAGTGAGGTATCCTCGGCTAAGGGTCGACATATGAAACGTCCCCTTAGAAAAATATACAGGACTGTTCTTAACCCTGACACACAATAATTTTAGCGCAACGCAATCTGACTTTCAAAAAATCCCTACGAAAGAATGGCCCTGATTAACATTAACCTATACCTTTCACAAATCACTTACCTCACAAAAATCTTCGTTACTGGAACTACTGCAATACAGCGAGCGCCACTACTGCCAGCTAAATAAAAGATTCAAACTACAGAAGGCACTAACTACTGATAGGCATAGTTAGCAAATGAAAGATTTTAATAGAGAACAAACAATGTATTTACCTCAATAGTGTTCAAACGTCATAATGTATAAAGCACTTCATGATATCCAGTATTAAATTTCAAAACTCCGCCATCTCTCTCCCCACATCCACCACTGCTGGCGGGTCACCTCCAACTGCGCAACGCTACGCGCTGTTCACATCCAGCTGCCGCTGCCCAACACTACAATGGCAGACAACAATGCAAAGTAGCCACAGACTGCACACAGCACAGCCAGTGATTTACATACAGAGCGCTACGTAACGTTGCCAATAAGAAAACATAAACAGCCTACTTACACAGTGAGCAACATTGAGCTCCTACCTATTCCTGGCCAATTCTTTTGAGATTTCTCATAGGCAACTGTGACCACCATCCGGCATTCAAAGGACTTCATAGGACGCCTGAAGACACTTAAGCTTCGTCCAGATCTTTGGTTAACTTTGACGTTGTATCCTTATTTGCAAAAGTACCTCTGCAGGACTCGTTAGAGCTTATTGGATACCAATTGGCATGTCCAAACATACCCTAACTCCAACTTATTTCTTATTCAATGACCAGTGGACGGTGTCGCCTTGGCAAGTCCTCTGTATCCCATGGCAGCCAACTATTTTATGGAAGACTTTGAGGGAAAGGTACTTCAGTCAGCAAGTCTCAGACCTTCCTGCTTCTGGCGGTATTTGTGTTGTTGCTGATGATGTTTGGTTTGTGGGGCACTGAACTGTGCGCTTATCACCGCCCTTACAAATTCCCAACCTGTGCTCAGTCCAATGTCGCCACTTTCAAGAATGATGATGAAATGATGAGGACAACACAAACACCCAGTTATCTCGAGGAGGTGAAAATCCCTGACCCCGCCAGGAATCGAACCCGGGACTCCGTGCTCGGGAAGAGACAATGCGACTGCGAGACTGCGAGCTGCGGACGTACTTGTGGTGTGGCTCCACGGATCAGACACATTACCTGTGTTTCGCTGGCATCTGATCTCGCTCCATCTGAATGTGCAGTTCACCACCCCGTTCAACGCCGTAGTTTCTTACGCTCTTTGGTGCACAGAGCACATGCGGTCTCAGATGCCGACTTAGAAAGGTACAGGTCCCGAGTTCGAGTCTAAGTGCGGCACACAGTTTTAATCCACCAGGAAGTTTTATATCAGCGCACACACCGCTGCAGAGTGAAAATCTCATTCTGGCTTCCGGACGATATTCTTAAACTTCAGTCTACTCTCCATAGTTACTAAATTTCATCCGAATCTTTACCTACTCCTGGGTACACACTGCAATCCACTGTGCGATATCGAAACCACTGTCTCACTATGATGTAATCCAGCTGGGATCATCCCGTGTCATCCGGTCGTTTCCAAGTATAGCCCTTCTTCTTGTGATTTTTGGAACAGAGTATTCGGCAATACTAGGGGAAGTTTATTGAAGAACTCAGTAAGTTTTTATCGTTTTTCATTACCGTAATGTAAATTGGCTGGAATCTTTTCATGCCTCTGGGCCATTTCCAAGAATGCCTCTTGTGATTTCTTCATCAGTGTATCCGCTATTACCAACTAGAATTTGCTACTGAATCCAAAATGTCCTTCTCCTCTCTCCAACCTGCTACTCATGACTGTTAGACTTTGATCTACAATTACCTCACATACATGTTTTCGCCTTCTGCTTGTGACGTCGGCGTACCAAGGGGAGTCATCCAAGATGTGGAACGAATCCTTTCGGACGCCATGGAGAGCAGAAGAAGCAGCTAGCTACAGGCGGTGGCTCACGTCGGGCCTAATGATATGCGTCGCTGAACTGATAAAGACTGCCAGTCTTCCTTGGGAGATAGATGAAGATAGGGCTCACCAAGGTCTTTGTAATGGGACTGAATACCGAACATCCAAACCCACCAAAAATGAACGCAAAATGTATCTGTTTAAGAAAGCAGATAAAAATACTCTTGACGCCTCCCTAAGAGACAACGAACTAACTGTGGAAGTGTAGACCGGATGGGCTTGAATTCAAAGAGAAATTATCGATGGAAATGGGGAGATTTATACCACATACATTGATAAGAGAGGTAACTGAAACCTGACGGTACACAAAACAGGTCAGAACAATGTTGCAGAAGCAAAAAGAAAAGCATACAAAATTCAAAGAACGCAAAAGCACCAATATTGTCAAAGTACTACAGAAGCTCGAATTTTAACTCGAACATCAATGCGAGATGCTTTTAATAGGTTCCACAACGAAACTCTGCCTAGAAATCTGGCAGAAAATAGACTGCAAAGTTGCGCAGATCACACCAACACTCAAGAAAGGAAATAGGAGTAACACGATGAATTGCAGACCCATATCACTAACGTCGATTTGCAGTAGGATTCTGGAACATATACTATGTTTGAATACTACGAATTACTTCGAGGAAAACTGTCTGTTGACACACACTCAGCATCGATTCCGAAAGTACTGCTCTGAAACAAACTAGATCTTCATTCACATGAAGTAACGAGTGCTATCGACAGGGGATGTCAAATATATTCCATATTTGTAGATTTACAAAACACTTTTGATACCGTTGCTCACAAAAAGCTTCTACTCAGATTGTGTGCTACGTAGAATCGCCTCAGTTGTGCGACTAGATTCGTGATTTCCTGTCAGAAAGGTGACACTTCCTTTTTTATTGACAGAAAGGCATCGAATAAACCAAAAGTTATATATGGCGTTTCCCAGGTAAGCATTATACACTCCTGGAAATTGAAATAAGAACACCGTGAATTCATTGTTCCAGGAAGGGGAAACTTTATTGACACATTCCTGGGGTCAGATACATTACATGATCACACTGACAGAACCACAGGCACATAGACACAGGCAACAGAGCATGCACAATGTCGGCACTAGTACAGTGTATATCCACCTTTCGCAGCAATGCAGGCTGCTATTCTCCCATGGAGACGATCGTAGAGATGCTGGATGCAGTCCTGTGGAACGGCTTGCCATGCCATTTCCACCTGGCGCCTCAGTTGGACCAGCGTTCGTGCTGGACGTGCAGACCGCGTGAGACGATGCTTCATCCAGTCCCAAACATGCTCAATGGGGGACAGATCCAGAGATCTTGCTGGCCAGGGTAGTTGACTTACACCTTCTAGAGCACGTTAGGTGGCACGGGATACATGCGGACGTGCATTGTCCTGTTGGAACAGCAAGTTCCCTTGCCGGTCTAGGAATGGTAGAACGATGGGTTCGATGACGGTTTGGATGTACCGTGCACTATTCAGTGTCCCCTCGACGATCACCAGTGGTGTACGGCCAGTGTAGGAGATCGCTCCCCACACCATGATGCCGGGTGTTGGCCCTGTGTGCCTCGGTCGTATGCAGTCCTGATTGTGGCGCTCACCTGCACGGCGCCAAACACGCATACGACCATCATTGGCACCAAGGCAGAAGCGACTCTTATCGCTGAAGACGACACGTCTCCATTCGTCCCTCCATTCACGCCTGTCGCGACACCACTGGAGGCGGGCTGCACGATGTTGGGGCGTGAGCGGAAGACGGCCTAACGGTGTGCGGGACCGTAGCCCAGCTTCATGGAGACGGTTGCGAATGGTCCTCGCCGATACCCCAGGAGCAACAGTGTCCCTAATTTGCTGGGAAGTGGCGGTGCGGTCCCCTACGGCACTGCGTAGGATCCTACGGTCTTGGCGTGCATCCGTGCGTCGCTGCGGTCCGGTCCCAGGTCGACGGGCACGTGCACCTTCCGCCGACCACTGGCGACAGCATCGATGTACTGTGGAGACCTCACGCCCCACGTGTTGAGCAATTCGGCGGTACGTCCACCCGGCCTCCCGCATGCCCACTATACGCCCTCGCTCAAAGTCCGTCAACTGCACATATGGTTCACGTCCACGCTGTCGCGGCGTGCTACCAGTGTTAAAGACTGCGATGGAGCTCCGTATGCCACGGCAAACTGGCTGACACTGACGGCGGCGGTGCACAAATGCTGCGCAGCTAGCTCCATTCGACGGCCAACACCGCGGTTCCTGGTGTGTCCGCTGTGCCGTGCGTGTGATCATTGCTTGTACAGCCCTCTCGCAGTGTCCGGAGCAAGTATGGTGGGTCTGACACACCGGTGTCAATGTGTTCTTTTTTCCATTTCCAGGAGTGTATAACCTTCTCCTGTTTTTAATCTACATAATCGGTTTATGAGACAATCTGGACGGCCTTCTTAGAGTTTTAGTAGATGATGTCGTTTTTTACCGTCTTGTATAGTCATCAGAAGATAAAAAGCAATTGGATGGTGCGAAAAGTGCAGTTCGCCCTAAATAATGAAAAATGTGAGGTGATTTACGTTAGTAGTAAAGGGAATCCGTTCAATTTCGGTTACACGATAAATCACACAAATCGTAGGGCTGTTAATTCAACTAAATACCTACGAACTACAATTACGAAAAGCTTAAATTGGGAAAATCACGTAGATAATGTCGTGCGGAAGGCAAACCAAAGACGGTATTTCACTGGCAGAACGCTTAGAAGATGCATCAGGTCAACTAAAGAGACTGCGTGCACTATGCTTGGCCGTCCTCTGCTAGAGTACTGATGTACAGTATGAGATCCGTACTAGATATAACTGATGGAGGACACTGAAGAAGTTCAAAGAAGGGCAGTTCATTTTGTACTACCGCGAACAGGGGGAGAGAGAGCTACGGATATGATAAGTGAAATGAGATGTTAATCATTAAAACGAAGGGATCTTTAGTTGCGACAAGATTCTTTTATGGAATTTCAGTCTCCAATGTTCTCCTTCAAATGCGAAAATATTTTTGGAAAAATAATCATTGTAGTAAAATAAGAGAAATCAGAGCCCGCATGGAAATATTTAAGTGTTCGTTTTTGACGCTTGCTGTTCGAGAGCGGAACGGTAGACAAATAGTTTGAAGGTTAGTTGACGAACCCTTTGCAAGGCACTTAAGTGTGAATTGCAGAGTAGTCATATGGGTGTAGACGTAGTTTTATTGTTGTTGTTGCTGGTTTGCCGACGATTCCGACGAGAGTAGTAACATCACGAAACTGTTCACAGTTACGCAAACTCTGCCCTGCCTTCATATTCATGACGAATCCTAATCCCGTTACAATATTTTCTGCTGATGATGGTAAGGCCCAATACATGTCTGACCACACATCCCTCTCTTCTTTTCGTTTCACTTCACCGACCACCGACCACCAGTATATCTAGACTGACATTTCACATCCTTAGTTCTGACACTTCAAGCCACGACTGCCAGAATATGATTCTTTCGTTGGCATTCAACCTTCGTATATAGCAAAGACAGGCGTCTGGAGCCAATGTCGTAAGGGACCCTGAACTACTGAGCGAGCCGATTGATGTTGCAATGGTCACTCTACCATGACCTTTGTGAGTCCAGGGTACTCATTTAGTGACGCTCAGCCCTTGGTGTTCTTTCGTAGCAATAGTACTTGTTACATACAAAGAAGATATTTATTATTCCGCATCACAAATGTTGCAGATACAGTTTAATTTCTCAATAACAATTCAACCACACACTTAGGTATACAGCTGTATTATTGAGATTATGGATTACAGCATTCTCATCACATTACTGTATTTGCATCTTCAATACTCACTCTGAAGTAATTAAGCTATGGCGTGTGGCATAAGTGCGTAAATAGAATACAGACGTTAGTTTTGGGTCAATATTATTTTTTTTTGTAGGGTTTGGCAGATAGATAGGTAGAACAGCCTCAATCTTAGGTTAGGCTAAAACATGGAAAATTTATAAGTTTCCGAAGTCAACGAACGTATTGTCATGAGAATAACTACAATTATTCTTACGGTTACGTATGTTGCATTTGAAGAGTCATTTATGCCCGCTACTTTGATGACGATTATAAAGAATGCTTCAATTAATCTAGCGAAACGATAAGTATTTAATTTGTGAAAATTGCAGTGACATAACTATTCAATCTACATGTGCAAGGCATCAATATAGAATACAACACCGTAACTCAATCAATTTCTCAAAAGGAAGATTATTCAACACTGCATTATCCGCCACCATTTACCTATGACTTTAAAGTAAAATTAGGCATAGGTAACATTAAAGATACGTTTGGATTAGAAATGAATCTGAACGACTTTACATATCACAGCACACAGATCTCTAAACTAAAAGAAATCTACCTTCTAAAAACATGACCTTTATTTCATAGAAAATACACGAATATTTCAATCTACATTACGTTCTTGCGCTTCATTTCCTTGTGAGGTAAAAGCCAAGTTACAGACACGATCCCCTTGCGTTTCTCGTAGTTTACCTAATATGCATAAAAATGTTCACCTGAAACATGTCCATGATACGCTGAAGAGCCAAATAAACTGTTACACCTGCCTAACATCGTGTTGGGCCCCCGTGAGCACGCAGAAGTGCCGCAACACGATGTGACATGGACTCGACTAATGTCTGAAGTAGTGCTGCAGGGAATTCACAACACGAACCCTTCAGGGCTGTCCATACACCCGTAGGACCACGAGGGGGTGGAGATCTCAAAAAAAAAAAAAATGTTCAAATGTGTCTGAAATCCCATGCGGCTTAACTGCTAAGGTCATCAGTCCCTAAGCTTACACACTACTCAACCTAAATTAACCTAAGGACAAACACACACACCCATGCCCGAGGGAGGACTCGAACCTCCGCCGGGACCAGCCGCACAGTCCATGACTGCAGCGCCTGAGACCGCTCGGCTAATCCCGCGCGGCAGTGGAGATCTCTTCTGAACTGCACATTACAAGGCATCCCAGGTATGCTCAATAATGTTGATGTCTGGGGAGTTTGGTGGTCAGCAGAAGTGTTTAAACTCAGAAGAGTGTTCCTGGAGCCCCTCCGTAGCAATTCTGGACGTGTGTGGTGTCGCATTGCCCTGCTGGAATTACCCAAGTCCATCGGATACACAATGGACTAGAATGGATGCAATTGATCAGACAGGATGTTTTCATATGTGTCAACTGTCAGAGTCATATCTAGACGCAACAGGGGTCCCCTATCACTCCAAATGCATACGTCCCGTACCATTACAGAGCCTCCACCAGCATAAACAAGTGACTGCTGACATTCAGGTCCATAGATTCATGAGGTCGTCTCCAAACCCGTACACGTCCATCTGCTCGATACAATTTGAAAACCGACGGGTCCGTCTAGGCAACATGTTTCCGGTCATCAGCAGTACATTGTCGGTGTTGACGGGCTCAGGCGAGGCGTAAGGCTTTGTATCGCGCAGTCATCAAGGGTACACGAGTGGGCCTTCATCTCCGAAAGCCCACATGGATGATGCTTCGTTGAACGGTTTGCACGCTGACACTTGTTGTTGGCCTAGAACTGAAATCTGCAGCAATTTACGGAAGGGTTGCACTTCAGTCACGTTGAGCGATTCCCTTCAGTCGTCGTTCGTCCCGCACCTGCAGTATCTTTTTCCAGCCGCAGCGATGTCGGAGCTTTGATGTTTTACCGGATTCCTGATATTCACGATACACTCGTGAAATGGTCGTGTGGGAAAATCCCCTCTTCATCGCTACCTCGGAGATGCTGTGTCGCATCACTCATGACCCGACCATAACATCACGTTCAAACTCACTTAAATCGTGATAACCTGCCATTGTAGCAAAAGTAACCGATCTAACAATAGCGCCAGACACTTGTCGTTTTACACAGGCGTTGCCCACCGCAGCGTAGTGTTCTGCCTGTTTACATATCTCTGTATTTGAATACGCATGCCTATAGCACTTTCTTTGGCGCTTCAGTGTATAAGTTCTCTGAATTGACTTGCAATCTTACGTTTTATGACAAAAGGTTCGTCAGATACGGCAAAGTACGTTACAAAGGGTGTTACAAAAAGGTACGGCCAAACTTTCAGGAAACATTCCTCACACACAAAGAAAGAAAATATGTTATGTGGACATGTTTCCGGAAACGCTTACTTTCCATGTTAGAGCTCATTTTATTACTTCTCTTCAAATCACCTTAATCATGGAATGGAAACACACAGCAACAGAACGTACCAGCGTGACTTCAAACACTTTGTTACAGGAAATGTTCAAAATGTCGTCCGTTAGCGAGGATACATGTATCCACCCTCCGTCGCGTGGAATCCTTGACGCGCTGATGCAGCCCTGGAGAATGGCATATTGTATCACAGCCGTCCACAATACGAGCACGAAGAGTCTCTACATTTGGTACCGGGGTTGCGTAGACAAGAGCTTTCAAATGCCCCCATAAATGAAAGTCAAGAGGGTTGAGGTCAGGAGAGCGTGGAGGCCATGGAATTGGTCCGCCTCTACCAATCCATCGGTCAACGAATCTGTTGTTGAGAAGCGTACGAACACTTTGACTGAAATGTACAGGAGCTCCATCGTGCATGAACCACATGTTGCGTCGTACTTGCAAAGGCACATGTTCAAGCAGCACAGGTAGAGTATCCCGTACGAAATCATAATGATGTGCTCCATTGAGCGTAGGTGGAAGAACATGGGGCCCAACAAGACATCACCAACAATGCCTGCCCAAAGGTTCACAGAAAATCTGTGTTGATGACGTGATTGCACAATTGCGTGCGGATTCTCGTCAGCTCACACATGTTGATTGTGAAAATTTACAATTTGATCACGTTGGAATGAAGCCTCATCCCGTAAAGAGAACTTTTGCACTGAAATGAGGATTGACACATTGTTGGATGAACCATTCGCAGAAGTGTACCCGTGGAGGCCAATCAGCTGCTGATAGTGCCTGCACACTCTGTACATGGTACAGAAACAACTGGTTCTCTCGTAGTACTCTCCATACAGTGACGTGGTCAACGTTACCTTGTACAGCAGCAACTTCTCTGACGCTCACATTAGGGTTATCGTCAACTGCACGAAGAACTGCCTCGTCCATTGCAGGTGCCCTCGTCGTTCTAGGTCTTCCCCAGTCGCGAGTCATAGGCTGGAATGTTCCGTGCTTCCTAAAACGCCGATCAATTGCTTCGAACGTCTTCCTGTCGGGATACCTTCGTTCTGGAAATCTGTCTCGATACAAACGTACCGCGCCACGGCTATTGCCCCGTGCTAATCCATACATCAAATGGGCGTCTGCCAACTCCGCATTTGTAAACATTGCACTGACTGCAAAACCACGTTCGTGATGACACTAACCTGTTGATGCTACGTACTGATGTGCTTGATGCTTGTACTGTAAAGCAAGGAGTCGCATGTCAACACAAGCACCGAAGTCAACGTTACCTTCCTTCAATTGAGCCAACTGGCGGTGAATCTAGGAAGTACAGTACATACTGACGAAACTAAAATGAGCTCTGACATGGAAATTAAGCGTTTCCGGACACATGTCCACATAACATCTTTTCTTTATTTGTGTGTGAGGAATGTTTCCTGAAAGTTTGGCCGTACCTTTTTGTAACAGCCTGTATATAGCGCGAAGATAAACATCAGGTAAAAGGTTAGTCTCTTACCACAATCTTTGTTCAGGATTGATATTCGTTGGAATCGGCAACTCACAACCAATCTTACTTCAGTAGGGGATCCAACACTAGTCACTAAAGTCTTCGAATTCATTACAGTTAAGTTTAAATCTTAAAACCTGATTTTGTACGAATCGCATTCTAACACCTTCCTTTCAGCAACGTCATCCATTAGGAGTTGCGAGTTTTTTGTATAAACTTCCAAACTGTATGCATATACCGGGTGGTTATAGGTGGTTATAATCAAACTTTCTCTATTTAACACTTTATAACAAGGAAACTAATTATCGTACGAGTACCTAACTTGGTAGAATTAATGTTCAGAGTATGGGGTGCATGATTCCCATACGCCACAGCGCCACCGTCCAGTTCCAACTACGGCCACCAGGTGCCGAGAACAGTCATCGTGATTCACAGTCTCACACGCCTAACCCGTCGTAGTGCACTTGTTGACGTGTCAACATGAGCTTGGACAAAAGGAGCAGGGCATTATTGGTGAAGCTATATTATTAAAACAACAGTACTGCTGAAGCTGCACTTCGAGAATATGGCCGGCTGAAAGGATTACGGAAGAGTACTCTTTCTCGACCTGATGTGCTGAGCATGATGGTAAAGTTCGAATCAACTGGAGAACTGGGCGTCGCTTCGGGAAGAGGCCAACAACCAGTTGTACCACAGGTGGTTGATGAAATCGCTATTGCTATGGCAGACAACGCTGCGCGCAATTCCCGATCGTCAGGCAGTGCGCGTGCTGTGTCAAGATACACTCCTGGAAATTGAAATAAGAACACCGTGAATTCATTGTCCCAGGAAGGGGAAACTTTATTGACACATTCCTGGGGTCAGATACATCACATGATCACACTGACAGAACCACAGGCACGTAGACACAGGCAACAGAGCATGCACAATGTCGGCACTAGTACAGTGTATATCCACCTTTCGCAGCAATGCAGGCTGCTATTCTCCCATGGAGACGATCGTAGAGATGCTGGATGTAGTCCTGTGGAACGGCTTGCCATGCCATTTCCACCTGGCGCCTCAGTTGGACCAGCGTTCGTGCTGGACGTGCAGACCGCGTGACACGACGCTTCATCCAGTCCCAAACATGCTCAATGGGGGACAGATCCGGAGATCTTGCTGGCCAGGGTAGTTGACTTACACCTTCTAGAGCACGTTGGGTGGCACGGGATACATGCGGACGTGCATTGTCCTGTTGGAACAGCAAGTTCCGTGGCCGGTCCAGGAATGGTAGAACGATGGGTTCGATGACGGTTTGGATGTACCGTGCACTATTCAGTGTCCCCTCGACGATCACCAGTGGTGTACGGCCAGTGTAGGAGATCGCTCCCCACACCATGATGCCGGGTGTTGGCCCTGTGTGCCTCGGTCGTATGCAGTCCTGATTGTGGCGCTCACCTGCACGGCGCCAAACACGCATACGACCATCATTGGCACCAAGGCAGAAGCGACTCTCATCGCTGAAGACGACACGTCTCCATTCGTCCCTCCATTCACGCCTGTCGCGACACCACTGGAGGCGCGCTGCACGATGTTGGGGCGTGAGCGGAAGACGGCCTAACGGTGTGCGGGACCGTAGCCCAGCTTCATGGAGACGGTTGCGAATGGTCCTCGCCGATACCCCAGGAGCAACAGTGTCCCTAATTTGCTGGGAAGTGGCGGTGCGGTCCCCTACGGCACTGCGTAGGATCCTACGGTCTTGGCGTGCATCCGTGCGTCGCTGCGGTCCGGTCCCAGGTCGACGGGCACGTGCACCTTCTGCCGACCACTGGCGACAACATCGATGTACTGTGGAGACCTCACGCCCCACGTGTTGAGCAATTCGGCGGTACGTCCACCCGGCCTCCCGCATGCCCACTATACGCCCTCGCTCAAAGTCCGTCAACTGCACATACGGTTCACGTCCACGCTGTCGCGGCATGCTACCAGTGTTAAAGACTGCGATGGAGCTCCGTATGCCACGGCAAACTGGCTGACACTGACGGCGGCGGTGCACAAATGCTGCGCAGCTAGCGCCATTCGACGGCCAACACCGCGGTTCCTGGTGTGTCCGCTGTGCCGTGCGTGTGATCATTGCTTGTACAGCCCTCTCGCAGTGTCCGGAGCAAGTATGGTGGGTCTGACACACCGGTGTCAATGTGTTCTTTTTTCCATTTCCAGGAGTGTAGTTGAACTTCCCGTTTTACACTGCATGGAAGGTCCTTCGAATCAAATGGTATCCGTAGAAGTCCATATCGTACAGCAACTGGGACTACCAGGTGTACCGGTATGAAATGAGCGTTAAGATACAAATGTGTCGATTGGGAACATTTGTTGTGAACGAGGCTCAACTTTTGTTTGTTTGGTTGGTACGACATCTGTCAAAGATATTTAGCACACATCAAGTCATGGAACAAACAACATCATATGTTTTCATCGTGTTAACAATCTCGAATTTTGTACCAGAAAGTGATGATTTGCGGAAAGCATTGATTTTTTGTTTTCATTTGACAAAAAGTGCTGCAGAGTCGCATCGAATGCTTGTCGAGGCATATGGTGAACATGCTCTATCAGAAGCAACATGCAAAAGATGGTTTCAACAGTCCAGAAATAATGATTTTGATGTAAGAAATGAAGAACGTGGAAGACCACCAAAAAAGTTCAAAGACGACGAATTGCAAGCAATATTGGATAGAGACGATACTTCGAGTCAGAAGCAAATGGCAGCAATGCTAAATGTTGCACAACAAACAATTTCTGACCGTTTGAAAGCTACGGGAAAGATCCAAAGATAAGGAAAATGGGTGCCACATGAACTGAATGAAAGACAGATGGAAAACCGAAAAACCATTTGTCAAATTTTGCTTCAAAGACGTGAAAGAAAATCATTTTGGCATCGAATTGTTACTGGCGATGAAAATTGGATTTATTTTAAGAATCCTAAACGGGAAAATTCATGGGTTATTCCGGGACAACCATCAACATCAACTGCAAAACCAGATCGATTTGGCAAGAAGACAATGCTCTGTGTTTGGTGGGATCAGAAAGGTGTGGTGTATCATGAGCTTCTAAAACACGGTGAAACTGTGAATACTAATCGCTACAGACCACAAATGATCCATTTGAACTATGCATTGATCGAAAAAAGACCAGAATGGGCGAGAAGACATGGCAAAGTAATTTTTTACAAAATGGCTCTGAGCACTATGGGACTTAACATCTATGGTCATCAGTCCCCTAGAACTTAGAACTACTTAAATCTAACTAACCTAAGGACAGCACACAACACCCAGCCATCACGAGGCAGAGAGAATCCCTGACCCCGCCGGGAATCGAACCCGGGAACCCCGGCGTGGGAAGCGAGAACGCTACCGCACGACCACGAGATGCGGGCAATTTTTACACGACAATGCACCTGCACACAAAGCAAAACTGGTTCAGGATACAATCTAAACATTTGGTTGGGAGCTGCTGCCCCACCCGGCGTATTCACCAGACTTGTCCCCTTCCGACTACCATTTGTTTTCATCAATGGGACGCGCATTGGCTGAGGAACACTTCGATTCCTACGAAGAAGTCCAAAATTGGGTGTCTGATTGGTTTGCTTCAAAAGACGAGCATGTCTATTGGCGTGGTGTCCGCAAATTGCCAGATAGGTGGTCAAAATGTATAGAAAGCAATGGTCAGTACTTTGAATAAAATTTTTTACGTTTCAATTCCAAATTAGTGTTTCATTTTCACAAAGAAACGCTCATTTCATACCGGTACACCTGGCACATGACGCACAGTTACCTATTGACTTCGCTCTCCATTTTCCCGCAAGGATTGAAGCTGACGAGGGCCGGCCCTAGACAATCCTACGGACAGACGAAGCTCATTTTTCCCTGACGGGTGAAGTGAACACAGAGAATGTGGTTGTGGGACTATCTGAAAGACAGGGTTTACCAGGGGAACATTCACACATGTGCTTAGCTGAAGCGCAGCAAATCAAGAGAGGTAACCAGCATACCTACGGACATGCTTCGTTCTGCTGTGCAGAATGCAACCTGCGCTTTCAGAGTATTCTGGACACTGATGGTCGCCATAATGAGTCCCTTTTATAGCGGTAATGGTACCGGTATGTAATAGTGTGAAGTACCGTAGCTTCAGATTAAGTTTCAGTTGAACTGATTCTTCATTATTTCTCTTCCCCATGTCCTTGACATTAATGCTACCAAGTTTGGTACTCGTACTTTAATTAGTTTCCGTGTTATAACGTGTTAATTCTTCGGAAATCTGAACGGCCTAACCTGCTTGCTTAAGATGCTGCTTTAATTAATCGATAAAGGATCACGGTAGGGTGACCGTAGCGACATCTGTCGGTTTGCTCGGCAGGTGAGAGTCCTTACGACTTTGGCTCCAGGCGCCTGTATAGCAAAGTGCCAAAGATGTTTCTGCAAAGTGTGATTCGCACCTCTCCCCCAGGGTGATCAGTGGGTGACGGAGAGTCCACTTTCCTCCACGTCAGTGGCGGCTGAGCGCGTGCAGGCGAGGCAAGGACAATGCCCCCAGTGCCGTGGGCGGCCGGCCAGCCGACAGCTGCAGGGTGGAGCGTGGTTCGCGCCGGCCATTGTCGCCGAGCCTTAATGAAGTCGCGCCGCCCTCAACCCGAGACGGCACCGCGCGAGAAGAGGCGCGTTTGTAAAATATTTGAAAGGCGTTCCTATATACTTGAGGCCTTTATTTAGCTTCATAAAGGGAGGAATTGGGTTTTAAAATTTCCCATTGTGCGCGCTATTGGAGCTAACTGCAATTTAAAATTATCCCCCGCCCCCGGGCGGCATTGTCACCTGGTGCCGCCGGCGCGTTTTGTGCCCGCGTCAGCAGTCCCCCCTACCCCTACCCCTACCCTCTTCTTTGTGGGCCCGCAGCTACGCCCCGCTCCGGCCTGCCCCGCTCTTATTATCGCCTTCTCAGCGCGCTCGTTCCCGGCCTCCAGTCTTGTTTGCACCGCGAGCCCGGTTTTCGATAACTGTTGCGCGACCGTCCCCTTATTCCTCACTACAGCATCCCCACTCTCTCTCTTTCCATTGCCTCATTTTTTATTCTCACCTAAGAACTGGAGAAGTGGAAGAAAGATCAAGTGGGCCCTATTACGATGTATTCCATCGGTGGCACATTTTAAGAACCGCCTACTGAACGATCAAATGAATTTTTCGCAGGACAAATAACAACGAGAGGCAAAAAAACATACGAGGCCGTTCTGAAGAGGATCGCCTCCGAAAAAACGTTATTAATGATCCCAAATATTTATTCTTCAGGTCTTCAAATTCATTTCTCTACGTGTCACCCCGGTGACTAATATATTTCCCCCAACAAGAGACCAATTTGTTGATATCGTCACTGTAGAAAGGCTAGCTTTGTTGACGGAGCCACAATCTCACATCTGCTTGCACCGCTTACGGCAAGAAAAAGGAATAAAAGTGAGATATTGTTAATACTTTCATCCTTCTTTACCTCCTCTGAATTACTGCAGATGACGTGTCACTGAGCACATTTGTACTGTGCATGCAATATACGTGAGGTGCCTAGTTGTTTCAACTGCCCTGTGCGGAATACATAAGTTCTTGTACTCTTCATTAACCTGCTGTCTTCATGATGATGATGTCCCCAGCGCAGAAAACAGCACGCAGGTCGTGGATTCTTTTTCTTGAGGCTGAAATTAACTTCGCAAGGAACTGCTGCTACGAATAAACTATAACTTATTTGGGATGCCACTCGCGTTTTTATTGATATAGACACGAGGAACTATTCTTGATGAAAACGTATTGAACATATCTTTCCACAGTCATTATACCTGGCTAAAATAACCTAAAATACATCCTGCCACACACAACATGTCTGTCTACTGGAACAGTGAGAACCGGAGAATAAAATTACATGAATCAAATACTACTATTACAGACAACATGTCTGTACCTAGCGACGGTCGGAACTGTAGTAAATAACAGACAACATGTCTGTCTACTGGAACGGTCAGAACTGGAGAGCCGGACTGCCCGAGACACTTCGCGCCGGGGTCAGAGGTTTTCTCTGCCTCGTGATGACTGGGTGTTGTGTGATGTCCTTAGGTTAGTTTGGTTTAAGTAGTTCTAAGTTCTAGGGGACTCATGACCATAGATGTTTAGATGTTAAGTCCCATAGAGCTCAGAGCCATTTGAACAATTTTTTGAACACTTCGCGCGGCAAGCCAGCAAGGCGTGACCCGAACGCCACCGAAGTGCAACGGCAGTAATATCGTCAGTCTTTTGATTTAGTAATACTTTGATTTTAATAATTTTGAAATGACTGATTGATAGCTGGCTGTTGAGAGATGTTTATTTTAAAAAAATGAAGTAATTTGGATGACAGGTTTAATTAATAATAGCAACTAAAGTTTAACGTTTTGGCGCCCTACCGCCGAACACAGCAGCCAATCACATAGCAGCAGCCTCATGCAGGCGGTCTTTCTCACGGGAGTGGTACCGAATCTAACATCTGTCACCGGTACCTCATCCCACATTGCGTCGTCTCTATGCTTCTTGCATCTCCACTGCCCTGGGAATAGCTTCCTGGAGCCTAATATGATGGCTGAATATTACAGAAATATTACACGCTTCGTCGCTATCCAAATGAAGAACAGCATGTTGTTCTCAATGGAGAGACGTCTACAGACGTTAAAGTAACCTTTGGCGTGCCACAGGGGAGTGTTGTGGGACCATTTCTTTTCACAATATGTATAAATGACCTAGGAGATAGTGTCGGAAGTTCCATGCGGCTTTTCGCGGATGATGCTGTAGCATACAGTGAAGTTGCAGCATTAGAAAATTGTAGCGAAATGCAGGAAGATCTGCAGCGGATAGGCACTTGGTGCAGGGAGTGGCAACTGCCCTTAACATAGACAAATATAATGTATTGCGAATACATAGAAAGAAGGATCCTTTATTGTATGATTATATGATAGCGGAACAAACACTGGTAGCAGTTACTTCTGTAAAATATCTGGGAGTATGCGTACGGAACGACTTGAAGTGGAATGATCATATAAAATTAATTGTTGGTAAGGCGGGTGCCAGGATGAGATTCATTGGGAGAGTCCTTAGAAAATGTAGTCCATCAACAAAGGAGGTGGCTTACAAAACACTCGTTCGACCTATACTTGAGTATTGCTCATCAGTGTGGGATCCGTACCAGGTCGGGTTGACAGAGGAGATAGAGAAGATCCAAAGAAGAGCGGCGCATTTCGTCACAGGGTTATTTAGTAAGCGTGATAGCGTTACGGAGATGTTTAGCAAGCTCAAGTGGCAGACTCTGCAAGAGAGGCGCTCTGCATCGCGGTGTAGCTTGCTCGCCAGGTTTCGAGAGGGTGCGTTCTGGATGAGGTATCGAATATATTGCTTCCCCCTACTTATATCTCCCGAGGAGATCACGAATGTAAAATTTCAGAGATTCGAGCGCGCACGTAGGCTTTCCGGTAATCGTTCTTCCCGCGAAACATACGCGACTGGAACAGGAAAGGGAGGTAATGACAGTGGCACGTAAAGTGCCCTCCGCCACACACCGTTGGGTGGCTTGCGGAGTATAGATGTAGATGTAGATGAAGACCTCCGGCGGTGGCGGATATGAACCACTTCATACTGGCATGTGTCAAGTATTCCGCCACGCAAGCGGTCTTGACCAAGAATTGGTTGCGAGGGTCACTCCCTCCCTACAGATGTAAATTCATTACTTCACCGGTTCGATGTGTATAGGTAGTGCTTGTGAACTATTTAAAGGACACCGGTACCTAGCTTTAACCTGTAAGCAGTGTAGATCTTGTCCACCTATGGAACCAGGTCAGTTCGAAAAAATGGGACGTCTGTTTGTGTTTTTACTTGTCTTGGAGAACTTATCATTATAAACGACGCCGTTGTCCAGCTTTCAATTGTAAATCGTTGTGGATGTCATTCTCCTGTAGAGCACAAACTCGGTTCGAAACCTGGGTTCTAATTTTGTGTCTTTAGTTTATATTACGAACTTATCTTTGTACTTTACAGCCGTATCATTGTTCTAGTGTGAAAACTGTCCTGATGTTAACTTGGCACTGCTGGCTGTATGGTTTTCGTGTGTCAGAGATTTTATTTTACATAAACACCCTATGTCTGTACATCGAACTCTTAATTTTTCTGCTCTGGATGTTGCAGTTATGTTGTATCAGCACTTTTGTAACTACTGTTGGCTGAATGGTCTTTGCTGCTCAAAGCCAAAAACAAATAAATGAAAATGAAGAAAATAAAATAAAAAAGGGACTCCTCGAAGGTGTTCTTTCTGTTTTGGAAACAATGAAAATCGTAAGGGGTCAAGCCAGGACATTGTGGAGGAGCCCAAGACGTTAGACTGTTACAGTTGTCGCAGCGCTCGTGTGCTATCACTGTCGTGCTGAGGCAGAGGGTGCTCTATATGTGAACGAATTCAAAACTCGATTACAGTACGTTGTTTCTGACGCACCGCCACTTTACACGCTACAATTCGGATCCCTCTAGCAACAGAGATTTTCAGCTTGCGTCACCAAAGCTGGTAAGTCGACCGAGTAATATGTCTGCCATATAATGCCTCAATCGATATTGAGAACAGAATGAAAATTTCGGAAGCATTAGTTTTCAGCAAGCCCTCATAGTATGAAAGCGTGAAAATTTCAGACAAACGATGAAACTGGAAGGGCTATCAAGTATCTAGAAGCTTTCGTTGTACGTTATAACTCTACAAATATATCATTTACTTCTTGTAGACGGTACCCTCAGAGGCTCTTAACGTCTCACAGAGTAACAATGTCCTTCTACATACACACGACTAGCTTAGAGCCCGCAGCTTCGCTCGTGTAGACTGTAAGGCTTGCAGAGACTTTATTTTCGTTTTTCTTTAATCGAAGTTTTACGTTGAAATTGCAACACCTTCTAAGCTTTTCACGTTAATTAAGGCCATTTAAGCATGGGCTTTCCCGAATGTTCTTACCAAAAAGCGCTTCTGGTAGCTGGTGTCCAAAGTTTTTTTTAATCATGCCTTTTGCGTTCTTGTGGAGATATTTCCATAGCAACTTTCATCCCCCTAACAAATATTTCTTTATATCTAACCGAGAAATGAAATAATAAGTTTCACAAATTTAGCTTTAAATTTTTTAAATGTAAAAAACATTTTCTTAAAAACTTTCATCCTCTCACTTCCTTAGGGGTTGAAACGTTTCAACTCATATTTCACCCCCGTCCCCCCCCCCCTCCCCTGGGGATCGAATTTCCAAACACAGTGACACGCCTATGTTTTATACAAATTTTCATAGATTTTGCTTCAAAAATGCTTGCACAATGAAAAATTTCCATAAAAAACTTCATTCCCCGTTTCACCACCCTAGAGACTGAATTTCCAAAAACGATGAAACGTGTTTTTTATTTCAAACTGAGAACCCAAAATTTAGATTTTCGTAAATTTAGCTTTAAAAATGGTTTCATAATAAAATATTTTCATAAAAAATCTCATCCCCTATTTCACCCACTTAAGGTTTCAATTTCCAAAAACATTGAAACACGTATTCTTTCGTTTATAATCGTGAAATCAGATACCATTGTTGATAGATGAGCTTTAAAAATATTTTAGGAGTTCTTTAATAATGATATAGCCTAGTTTCAGAAAAAGCTTTCACCCACTATTTTTACGCACATATGGTTAATTTTCAAAAATACTGAAACACATGTTTATTTCTCAGCAGCGCGGGGTAACCACGGGGTCTAAAGCGTCTTTTCACGGTCTCCGCGGCTCCACTCGTCGGAGATTCGAGTCCTCCCTCGGGCATGGGTGTGTGTGTTGTGCTGAACTTAAGTCAGTTTCAGTTAGATTAAGTAGTGCTTAAGCTTAGGGCCGATGACCTCAGCAGTTTGGTCCCATAAGACCTTACCACAAATTTCCAAACTTCTTTATTTCTGGCCGAGAAACCAAGTAGCATTTTTCGTAGTCTAGCTTCAAAACTGCCTTAATAGCGTCATTTTTAAAAAAAATCTTTATCCCCTATTTCACCCCTTTAGAGTTGGACTTTCGAAAAATGCCTTCTAAACGACGCCTGTAGTATAAGATCCACACCGCCTCCAAATCAGTTTCAAGTTTCTATCAGCGATTTGGGCTGAGAGATGGTGAATCAGTCAGGATATTGCCTTATATGTATCCACATTATTCTGCAATTCTCACGCCTTTGATTTTATCTCAATGGTCATTGCTCACTATGTATCTGGAAGCCAACAAAATAACTAGGCTTTCGAAAGAGAAGGTTGGTAACTGAAATCTTGTGAAAAAATCTCCCCGCAACGGTACGTTTGGTTTTAATAATTGGCGCCTCAATTCGCTTGTTATACGCGTGGCACTCTTTCCCGTATTTCATGGTAGTTCAAAACAAACTGCCTTTCACTGAACTTCTTCGGTGTCCTCAGTCAATCCTGCATTTCAGAAGAGGGCAGAGAAGTGTAGTAGAACTGTTGTATCTTCTAAGTGTTCTGTCAATAGAGCGCAGTCTTTAGGTCGCCCTCCCCACAATGTTTTCTATGTGACGGTTCCAATTTCAGTTGTTCATAATTGCAACTCCTTGGAGCGTAGTCGAATCTACAACCTTTAAACTGGCGTGCTTTGTGTTGCAACAGAAAATTAACGGAATTTTTTTAGTTCCCTTGTGGAGAACGACACACTTTTGATTGTTTAGTATCAATTAACACTTTTTGCGCCATACAGACCTTTTGTCTACATTACTTTGCAATTTTTTTTAGTCATCTGATGACTTTACTTGGTGTTAAGCTACAGCGTCATCTGCAAACACTGTAAGAGGGCTGATCAGATTGTCTCCTAAATCGCTTATATACACTACTGGCCATTAAAATTGCTACACCACGAAGATGACGTGCTACAGACGCGAAATTTAACCGACAGGAAGAAGATGCTCTGATATGAAACTGATTAGCTTTTCCAGAGCATTCACACAAGGATGGCGCCGGTGGCGACACCTACAACGTGCTGACATGAGGAAAGTTTCCAACCGATTTCTCATACACAAACAGCAGTTGACCGGCATTGCCTGGTGAAACATTGTTGTGATGCCTCGTGTAAGGAGGAGAAATGCGTACCATCACGTTTCCGACTTTGATAAACGTCGGATTGTAGCCTATCGCAATTCCGGTTTATCGTATCGCGACATTGCTGCTCGCATTGGTCGAGATCTAATGACTGTCACCAAAATATGGAATCGGTGGATTCAGGAGGGTAATACGGAACGCCGTGCTGGATCCCAACGGCCTCGTATCACTAGCAGTCGAGATGACAGGCATCTTATCCACATGACTGTAATGGATAGTGCAGCCACGTCTCGGTCCCTTAGTCAACAGATGGGGACGTTTACAAGACAACAATAATCTGCACGAACAGTTCGACGATGTTTGCAGCAGCATGGACTATCAGCTCGGAGACCATGGCTGCGGTTACCCTTGACGCTGCATCATAGAGAGGAGCACCTGCGATGGTGTACTCAACGACGAACCTGGGTGCACGAATGGCAAAACGACAATTTTTCGGATGAATCAAGGTTCTGTTTGCAGTATCACGATTGTCGCATCTGTGTTTGGTGACATCGCGGTGAACGCACGTTGGAAGCGTGTATTCGTCATCGCCATACTGGCGTATCACCCGGCGTGATGGTATGGGGTGCCATTGGTTACACGTCTCGGCCACCTCTTGTTCGCACTGACGGCATTTTGAACAGTGGACGTTACATTTCAGATGTGTTACGACCCGTGGCGCTACCCTTCATTCGATCCCTGCGAAATCGTACATTTCAGCAGGATAATGCACGACCGAATGTTGTAGGTCCTGGACACAGAAAATGTTCGACTGCCGCCCTGGCCAGCACATTTTTCAGATCTCTCACCAATGGTGGCCGAGCAACTGGCTCGTCACAATACGCCAATCACTACTCTTGATGAACTGTGGTATCGTGTTGAAGCTGCATGGGCAGCTGTACCTGTACACGCCATCCAAGCTCTGTTTGACTCAATGCCGAGGCGCACCAAGGCAGCAGTCGAACATTTTCTGTATCCAGAAAGGCCCGTACAGGACCTACAAGATGCGGTTGTGCATTATCCTGCTGAAATGTACGGTTTCGCAGGGATCGAATGAAGGGTAGAGCCACGGATCGTAACACATTTGAAATGTAACGTCCACTGTTCAAAGTGCCGTCAGTGCGAACAAGAGTTGACCGACACGTGTAACCAATGGCACCCCATACCATCACACCGGGTGATACGCCAGTATGACGATGACGAATACAGGCTTCCAATGTGCGTTCACCGCGATGTCGCCAAACACGGATGCGACCATCATGATGCTGTATACAGAACCTAGATTCATTTGAAAAAACGACGTTTTGCCATTCGTGCACCCAGGTTCGTCGTTGAGTACACCATCGCAGGCGCTCCTGTCTGTGATGCAGCGTCAAGGGTAACCGCAGCCGTGGTCTCTGAGCTGATAGTCCATGCTGCTGCAAACGTCGTTGAACTGTTCGTGCAGATGGTTGTTGTCTTGCAAACGTCCCCATCTGTTGACTCAGGGATCGAGACGTGGCTGCACGATCCGTTACAGCCATGCGGATGAGATGCCTGTCATCTCGACTGCTAGTGATACGAGGCCGTTGGCTTCCAGCACGGCGTTTCGTATTACCCTCCTGAACCCACCGATTCCGTATTTTGCTAACAGTCATTGGATCTCGACAACGCGATGTCACGATACGATAAACCGCAATCGCGATAGGCTACAATCCGACGTTTATCAATGTCGGAAACGTGATGGTACGCATTTCTCCTCCTTACACGAGGCATCACAACAACGTTTCACCAGGCAACGCCGGTCAACTGCTGTTTGTGTATGAGAAATCGGTTGGAAACTAGGCAGCACGTTTTAGGTGTTGCCACCGGCGCCAGCCTTATGTGAATGCTCTGAAAACCTAATCATTTGCATATCAGAGCATCTTCTTCCTGTCGGTTAAATTTCGCGTCTGTAGCACGTCATCTTAGTGGTGTAGCAATTTTAATGGCCATTATTGTATATAAACAGACAGAATACGGCGGTGCGGTTGGCAACGCCTATATAAGACAACAAGCGTTTGGCGCAGTTGTTAGATCGGTTACTGCGGTGAGGAATAGACTACAAGATGTCACGAGAAGCCTGTTTAAAACGAGGCAGGAAGTACTGTGTTGAAAATAGACATGCAGTAACAACAGAATGGGCTGGTCAGAAGAGGTCAGTGACTTCGAATATGGACTACTCGTTCAATGCCACCTGTGTAACAGATCGATCAGGCGCGTTTCAACCCTTCTAAAGCTGTCAAAGTCGACTGTTGATGATGTGGCTGTGTAGTTACAAATGTGAAAGAAGAGCCACAGCTGAAGCGAGACCAGACACACCTCATGTACTGACGGATATGGACCGTCGAAAATTGCGGAGTGTAATTGTAAAAAATCGCATGAAATCATCGGGAGGAGTCACTTGTGAGTTCTAAGATGAAGCAGTAGTCTAGCCAGCTCAGTGACTGTGGATACAAGCAAAAGAGAACTACGTACAGTAGAACAACTCCTTGTAAGCCAGACATATCTAAAGTCAGTGATAAGCGACACTTTATGTCATGTTAAGAGTGCCGCCACTGGACAGTAGATGACTGGAAACGAGGGCTTTGGAGTGATGAATCACATTATACCCTGTGGCAATCCGGTGGAACATTTTCGGTTTGGCGAATGCCTGGAACACGTTCTCTGCCATCACGTGAAGCGCCAAGAGTGAAGTACGGAGAGGTGGCAATGTGGGTGTCTTTCGTGGTTACGGTGTGGTCCTCTTACTGTGCTTAGGAACACACTGTATGCGGAATAACATGTACGCATTTTACAGCGTTGAGTATAGCGTACAGTATGGGAAGAGTTCAGAGAAGATTTTCTGTATCAGTGAACCCCGTCATAAAGGAATATCTGTGCCGACCGCTGTGGCCGAGCGGTTCTAGGGGCTACAGTCTGGAACCGCACGACCGCTACGGTCGCAGGTTCGATTCCTGCCTCGGGTATGGATGTGTGTGATGTCCTTAGGTTAGTTAGGTTTAAATAGTTCTAAGTTCTAGGGGACTATTGACCTCAGATGTGCTCAGAGCCAGCCAGCAATATCTGTGAGACATTGGTTTGTGGGCAGTAACATCCTGAAATTGGCTGGTTTGCTAAGATTCCAGATCTAAATCCAGTGGAAAACATTTGGGATGAGACAGAACTTCATCTTCGTTTCAAACCCCAACGTCCAACTTCAGTACCTTCTCTAGTTTCGGCTCTTGAAAAGTATGATCTGCCATTCCTCCGCACTGAAAGAGTCCTCGTCAGAGTTCATGCCCTCATAATTGCCAAAGGTGGACACACCCCATACTAATGTCCACTAATAGATTTCCGGGTACTTCCGACCAGGTAGTATATACAGAAATAAACGGCCATCCTAGTTCACTGAACATCCGTTACTGTTCCGCACGTTATCTTTTGCAACAACATCCTTGAAATCTTTGTGCTTGCCTCTTATAGCCGTTATCGTGAAAGCCTTTCATCTAGAGTATGACTGAAATAAGGTATGCTACGGACAGTATTTACCACAGCGAGCAAAAAGAACAGGATCGCAGATTGCTTCTTCAGCGGTCAAGCAGCTGATTTTGCGAGTACAATTGAATGACGTAACGACTGTCGACTTCGGAGCAGTTCCAGAAGGGTTGGTCCGTGACCTTGCGTGAAAAAAATAGCGTACTGTCCGCCAGCGTTTCCATATTGAGTTTTAGAAATTCCCCTATAGCAAATAAAAAATTCCCCAAAATGATACCATTTCCTTAACTTCTCCCAAATATCTTAATATATTCCTTTAAACTACTATTATCAGTTTTGGGAGCTTGAAGAGTCGCTGTTATGTGTTCAGGGCAGTGAAACTATCATATATATAAAAAAATTGACTAAAATTTTTGCTTTAGGATGCCACGTTTGCTTTTCTACGTGCTTTTTTCCTTGTTTCTTTTTTTTTAAATTTTTTTTTTAATTTACTACTGGCGCACCATCTGTAGATTCGCAACCACCGGCTGCTGTGGACGAGCGGCTCTAGGCCCTTCAGTCTGGAACCACGCGACCGCTACGGTCACAGGTTCGAATCCTGCCTCGGGCATCGATGTGTGTGATGTCCTTAGGTTAGTTAGGTTTAAGTAGTTCTAAGTTCTAGGGGACTGATGACCTCAGATGTTAAGTCCCATAGTGCTCAGAGCTTTTTTTTTTTTTTTTTTTTTTTACATTCCGATGACCCCAAACCACTGCCATATGCGACTTCAGTGGTGTCAAGCGAGAGATCATTGGAGGGCAGATTGAAGGTCTGTCGTGTTTTCTGATTGAAACTGGTACTTACTGCCTCGGTGATAGTGATGGCCGTGTCTTGGTTAGAAAGGGGGCCTGCTGCCAACCTGACTGTGTGCTACTCGCACTGGACCTACACCTGAGTTATGGTCTGGGGCCCGATTTCGTATGACTGTAGAAGCAGTCTCCCGGTTATCCCAAGCACCGTGACTGCAAATTTTTACTTTAATCTGGTGATTCGATCTGTTGTGCTGCCATTCATGAGCAGCATTCCAGTGGATGTTTTCCAACAGGATAACGCGCGTCCACATACCGCTGTTGTAACCCAACTTGCTTTACGGAGTGTCGACATTTTGCCTTGGCCTGCCCGGTCACCAGATCTGTCTCCAGTCGAGCACATATGGGACATCATCGGAGAACAACCCCAGCATCATCCACAAACAGCATTAACCGTCCCTGTATCGTCCAACCAAGTGCAACAGGCATGGAACTCCGTCCCACAAACTGAAATCCCTCCCCTGTACAACACAATGCATGCACTTTTGCATGCAACGTTCTGGCTGTTACAACGATTATTAATATACCAGCATTTCACGTTTGCAATGGCTTCTCTCGGGCTTACATTAACCTGCGATCTTGCAATGTTAATCACTTTAATATGTTACCTAGACAAATGTATTCCCGAAATTTAATTACTCTATATTCATTAGTTTTTGGTGTTGCGATTTTTTGCATCAGTGTGTTTGAAGAGAGAGTGACACCTACTGAATATCTAGATAACTAATTATGTGTTGTTTGAACTAAAATATCAGAGACAGCGTCAGTGGTAATGGTAGGTAGATAAAATACTTCCTCAGTTTCACCGGGGCCAAAATTTTCTTCCCCAAAAATGTGTTTTTCCCGAAAATTGCGAAGCAAACTCTCAATCTAGTATCATTATTGTCAGCCGCCATTGCCAGCCGCTACGGCGAATAGTGGTCGGCGTTACTCGACAGTCTGCGCTCTCGAATGTAAGGACACGCGAAAAATGACGATACTTTTTTATATCAACTAACTTCCTCTTAATGCCGATACTTTTTTATTCGATAGTTTTCAGTTGATACTATTACTCGTATCATTACTTCATAACAGGCATTGTATCAAACGACCCTAGTAATGACTTATTACATTTTTGTTATTCACCTAAAAGTTTGGCAGCTTGACTCCAGTTTCAACACATTCGACAACTGAACGTGCAAGGGGTCTGCAGGCCACAACTGAAAAGCTGCATGCTTCCAGGTGACATCGTGATTGTACGAAAACGTAAGTGACACCTCGGCGCCCTTGACAGCGTTTGGTTAGCAGTTCGTTCATTGGGTATCCCCTTGTTTTAATGGTTCAACTTGTTTTAGTGTTTTTATTTAAAACAGTTTTAAGTGCAAGAATTACTGAATGAGCAGACAGTGAGAAGAGGCAGTACTTTAATAAACAGGATAACAATGAAGTGAGGTGCCATATCAGTAGGAAAACTGAGGATCTGAGAAAGTACTTTAGGTGCAAGAGCGCCTATACCCTGGGGGCAAATGGGGCTGCGCGCACCACCCCCTTCCGCGCATATCTCGGTGAAAGGAAAAACAAAATAGTATCGTCAGGTGCTTTTCTTTGAACAAAATGATTTAAAAGCAGGTATTTCACAGGTTTTTAACAGGGTTGGAACAGGAACTTTTCTATGCCTGCTTAGAAGTCACCGTTCATGATAATCCATACCTCATAAGGGGACGTAGTCAACCCCCCCCCCCTCTCCCCGCCATCAACAAACTATCATACGGGTGCCCTCGTTCAAATGTACAAAGACATTTAAGAAAACGATCCGGAAATCTGGGGTTCGTAGGACAGAGCGGATCAGGTTGTGGTAAGGGGTCAAGGTCAGTTACTGTTAGTTATACAAGAACACACAACTTTATTGCACGAACCAATGCGCAGTTTTCTCTTTAAAACAACAAAGATCAATTCACGGCTGAGGGCTCCAAGTAGTTTCTCCAGAATGACTCCACTTAAAACACCAAGATTTAGAGTAACGGCTGAACGCCTTACTTAAGTAAAATTGCAATATCTTCTCGGCTAAAGGCCGAAATAATATTTCAGATCAGCTAGGGAAATTCTTTAGAAACTAAGCGTTTACAATTTTCGGCTAAAGGCCATATTAATGAAAATTCAAATAAATTCTTCGCCTGAAAGCCCAATAAAATTTTTTTTACATAGTGAAAGACTCTTTAAAGATAAGCTTTTACACAGTATATCAAAAACATCTTAAGAAAACTTGAAGATCTTGTCTGCTGAAGGCCCAAACAATTACTCAAGAATAATTAAAGACCACCTTAAGATAAACATTTACAGAACACGGCTGAAGGCCGTTTCAAGAATTCAAGATAATTAAAGTGAAACCTTGCAGACAAGGATTTACATATTAAAGCCACAGATTCTGAAACAAACACAGCTGAACGCCTAAATACAGAGCAACAAGAATTTTAAATAAAACACGGCTGAAGGCCTAGTCTAAAATAGTTGTCATGAAGTCGGCTGAAGGCCATGTACTGAGCATAAAACAGATAATATTAATAAACGGCTGAAGACCTTGCACAGTACCTGCGACCAAATAAAACGACAATCACAAACAACAAACAGTGGTGCTCAGAAATGTTCCAAGGGTCAGCCTGGGGAGGAAACCCTAACACCAGAGTAGGTGAGACAGGCAGCCGAGCCTAACACTAAATAATCGGGTGGCAGCATGACCTAGGGACTGCTGCCAAACCAACCAACAACCTAATCAATTCCTCTGTCGCAACCGACCAACTGCCTGCTCCAGTCCGCAGACAGCAGTGTCAGTGGAAATCACAGAAACTACACACAATTCCACGTAAACACACTTGCACAAGAACTTGAACAATCGTAAAAGCAACCACTGTGAAGCAATAAGGACGAATCAGTTCGATACACAGATAGTTTCCACAAGTGGTCCGCGACCAAACACACGTCGCCCGACTAGACAACCGATTGAACGGCCAACCCAGGTCGTTCTCACTCAAGTTACGTGTGTCGGCAATGGTCGGGCGAGTCTTGTCCGTCCGAAGCTGACTGCAGCTCCAACCCGACTCAACTCCATGTCCGTTCGGAATTCGGAGACGTGGCGACCCGGGCACACTGGCTCGGACCCAACCATGCAGAGGTAACTCTTGCCCATTGGCCACGACACCTCGACACAAGGAAGGAACCGACCCACGTCCAGCAAGACGACCAATTGACGTGGCCCAAAAACGGTCAAAAGACCAAATACACGTCGATCGATGAGACGACCAACAGAACGACCAACCAGCGGTTGTCCCGCTCCAATCTCCTTCCGTCTGACAGATCATGTGTGTCGCCAGCGGTCAGCGAGCACTGGCTGGCCGCACCTCACTGACTGCACTGCTGGTCCGTCCCGCGACTGACTCCACAGCTGGTCCGTCCGCAACTGAACTCCCGACACATGACGACCTGGAAATACCAATGGTCACTCCAGAGATGGTACGACAGTGAGTTACCGATAAGCGCTGCAGCTGCTACTCACGGGCAGGTAAGGCAGGAAATTAGTGCCGCCAGTAAATGGAATAAGAAAACGATGCGGCAGTACCGTAAGAGAAGATGACAAACAATAAACGGCATGAGCACGAGCCGCGCACGGCTCAAATCCTGTTCAGAACAGCTAGATAAAATTATTTAGCAAACAAAATCACAAGAGAGTGAATAGTGCGTTACATATTTTTAACAGGAATACAACATGGATGCGAAAAGGGTGCAAATTAAAAGAAATGTTGTTTTGAGATAATCGACTTTAAAAAATTACGGTACTAAGAAACTAACCGAGGAAACTACGTCGTAAATGTTTGCAATGAAATTAACCAGGATAAGCCTGACTGTCCGAAACAATCCGTTTTAAATATTTTTGTGAATTTGGGAGAGTTATGGGCTGCTATTTTTGAATTAGAGCTAAGCTTTTTTACCATGATATTCCAAAAATGGATCACCGGCGGAAAAATATACTTGTGTGCAAATCGTACAAATATCGATCTGATTCAAATCATTCTTTTCATATAGACTGCACTCTGAAGGACACTTCAGCGCAGTAATTTTGGACTCTTTATTTATTATCTCAGTTGAATGAGTCACAATATTAGAGTCGTAGCTGTTGATGTGTGTCCCAATATGCCCTGTAGTATAGAATTCCTGTGTAGCATGATACATGAAATGTAAAAGTTGTATTGTTTTTTGATTTGTGATTACATCTACATCTACATACATACTCCGCAATCCACCATACGGTGCGTGGCGGAGGGTATCTCGTACCACAACTAGCATCTTCTCTCCCTGTTCCACTCCCAAACAGAACGAGGGAAAAATGACTGCCTATATACCTCTGCACGAGCCCTAATCTCTCTTATCTTATCTTTGTGGTCTTTCCGCGAAATGTGAGTTGGCGGCAGTAAATTGTACTGCAGTCAGCCTCAAATGCTGGTTCTCTAAATTTCCTCAGTAGCGATTCACGAAAAGAACGCCTACTTTCCCCTGGAGACTCCCACCCGAGTTCCTGAAGTATTTCCGTAACACTCGCGTGATGATCAAACCTACCAGTAACAAATCTAGCAGCCCGCCTCTGAACTGCTTCTATGTCCTCCCTCAATCCGACCTGATAGGGATCCCAAACGCTGGAGCAGTACTCAAGAATAGGTCGTGTTAGTGTCTTATAAGCGGTCTCCTTTACAGACGAACCACATCTTCCCAAAATTCCACCAATGCACCGAAGACGACTATCCGCCTTCCCCACAACTGCCATTACATGCTTGTCCCACTTCATATCGCTCTGCATTTTTAGACTCAAATATTTAACCGACGTGACTGTGTCAAGCGCTGCACTACTAATGGAGTATTCAAACATTACAGGATTCTTTTTCCTATTCATCTGCATTAATTTACATTTATCTATATTTAGAGTTAGCTGCCATTCTTTAGGCCAGTCACAAATCCTGTCCAAGTCATCTTGTATCCTCCTACAGTCACTCAACGACAACACCTTCCCGTACACCACAGCATCATCAGCAAACAGCCGCACATTGCTATCAACCCTATCCAAAAGATCATTTATATGGATAGAAAACAACAGCGGACCTACCTGCCACACTGCGGCACTCCAGATGATACCCTCACCTCCGATGAACACTCACCATCGAGGACTTCTTTTCGATTATCTTCATGTATGCTACACAGTACATCACGACTATGGACTCTGTAGTTTCCGTCAGTAGCATGTATAGTTCCTTCTGTCTATTTGGTATTGCCCCTGGATGATTGTTGAAAAACGAAACCGGTCGGAACAAAGGTGTAAAATTCGATACCACAAAGTTAACATGCTTTTGTTAGAATACGAAACCATACTTTTTTATAAAACTTTCTATGATCCAGATGAATTTGGTTTCTTATTCTCCCAAATCCGAAACACATTTCGAAGTGAGCCTGTTCACCCCAAAGGCCAATAAAAAGAAAAATAACATTGCTATTTCTGTTCGCGCCTTTCTGTAAGGTCCAAAATCTAAATATAAGCATGAGGCTAAGCAAATGCCTGTGACCACATATAATCTTGATTTTCATACTCGAACAGTCCAATCCGAGCGAGGTGGCGCAGTGTTTAGCACACTGGACTCGCATTCGGGAGGACGACGGTTCAATCCCGTCTTCGGCCATCCTGATTTAGGTTTTCCGTAATTTCCCTAAATCCTTTCAGGCAACTGCCGGGACGGTTCGTTTGAAAGGGCACGGCAGATTTCCTTCCCTGACCCGAGCTTGCGCCCCGTCTCTAATGACCTCGTTGCCGACGGGACGCTAAACACTAATCTCCTCCTCCTCCTCGAACAGTCCAAGGGTATACTGCCGGTTCATAGTGTCCAACGGGCTCAATATTCCGGCGATCACAATAGTTAAGTCGTAGATGTTGGTGTGTGTCCCAGTACGCCTTGTAGTATGGCATCATTCGTCTGTAGCATGATGTATGAAGTGTAAAAGTTGTACTGTTTTTTTTTTTTTTTGTTTTTTTTATTTATTACTTCTTTTCGATTATCTTCATGTATGATACACAGTACGTCACGACTATGGACTCTGTAGTTTCCGTCAGTAACATGTATAGTTCCTTCTGTCTATTTGGTATTGCCCCTGGATGATTGTTGAAAACCGAAACCGGTCGCCGGCCGGTGTGGCCGTACGGCTCTAGGCGCTTCAGTCTGGAACCGCGTGACCGCTACGGTCGCAGGTTCGAATCCTGCCTCGGGCATGGATGTGTGTGATGTCCTTAGGTTAGTTAGGTTTAAGTAGTTCTAAGTTCTAGGGGACTGATGACCACAGACGTTAAGTCCCATAGTGCTCAGAGCCATTTGAACCGAAACCGGTCGGAACAACAGGAGCTCAGTTCGTCAGCGCACCTGACGATGGCGACATGTCTGATCGCCGGAATATTGTGTCCGTTGGACACTATGAACCGGCAGTATACCATTGGACTGTTCAAGCAACAAATAAGCCGGGAGAAACTGAAGAATCACTTGATTTTCATATTTCTTTTTACAGTTATCATTTTTTTTTCTTTTGAAGTTGAAAATTGTTTCTATTCACCTCATTTTACAGTATCGTGTGGAAAAAGAGGAAAATAGGCGACCCGATGGGTGTACGCTTCGCTTATTAGTGAGAAACTAGAGAGGCGGAAACAGAACGCAGCAGTGTAAAGAGCGCGGGTGAGGCCTTTCTTGTAAGTGCTGCGTGCGCGCAGGGCTGGAGCACGGCAACACACTTCCTGGCTCGATTGGCGCCACGCGCGGCCGTCCCGCCATGCTGCTTTTCCCACTGGCTGTTTTTATTTTATTTCTCGCTGCAAAGTACCGGGCCCCTCCCGTCCTCGCCGGCCCCACAATGCGTCTCCAATTTCAACGCTCAATTAGGTGGCATTATTTGTGGACCTCGCGCGCCGTAGGGGCACGGCACATGTGCGAATAATACACAGCGCTCTTCACTCGGCAACGGAACGGAAGGGAAGGGAAGGGGCGGAAAAATTAAATCGATTTTTTTTCTCTCTCTCTCCCGAATAGCCGCTCGCGTCGCAGTTGGAAAAGGACGCGTCGCCGAAAGGAAATATAGCACTTACCGTACCGTGGATGTTGCTGGCTCGTCAGCAGCGTAGCGTCTGAGAGCCGGTGTGTAGTGTGATAGAGAAACGTAGCTACGTGTCACATCGAGAGTGTGCGTCGCGTATCTTGACGTTTTGAAGAAAGATAATATGCCCTATAATAATCAACATCGACTGCTGTAATATTTCTGGCTTATTCAGCCATCATATTAGGCTCCAGGAAGCTATTCCCAGGGCAGTGGAGATGCAAGAAGGATAGAGATGACGCAATGTGGGATGAGGTACCGGTTCAAAGAAATGGCTCTGAGCACTATGGCACTTAACCTCTACGGTCATCAGTCCCCTACAACTTAGAACTACTTAAACCTAACTAACCTAGGGACATCACACAACACACAACACCCAGTCATCACGAGGCAGAGAAAATCCCTGACCCCGCCGGGAATCGAACCCGAGAACCCGGGCGCGTGAAGCGAGAACGCTACCGCACGACCATGAGCTGCGGACGAAGTACCGGTGACAGATGTTAGATTTGGTACCACTCCCGTGAGAAAGACCGCCTGCATGATGCTGCTGCTCTGTGATTGGCTGCTGTGTTCAGCGGTAGGGCGCCAAAACGTTAAACTTTAGTTGCTATTATTAATTAAACAAGTTACTTAATTTTTTTAAATAAACATCTCTCAACAGCCAGCTATCAATCAGTCATTTCAAAATTATTAAAATCAAAGTAATACTAAAACAAAAGACTGACGATATTACAGCCGATGCAATTCGGTGGCGTTCGGGTCACGCCTTGCTGGCTTGGCGCGCGAAGTGTCTCGGGCAGTCCGGCTCTCCAGTTCTGACCGTTCCAGTAGACAGACATGTTGTCTGTTATAGCGTTATTTGTTTCATGTAATTTTACTTACTACAGTTCCGACCGTAGCTAGGTACAGACATGTTGTCTGTGGTAGGATGTATTTCATGTTCTTTTAGCCAGATATAATGACTGTGGAAAGATATGTTCAATACGTTTTCATCAAGAATATTTTCTCGTGTCTATATCAATAAAAACGCGAGTGGCATCCCAAATGAGTTATAGTTTATTCGTAGCAGCAGCTCCTTGCGAAGTTAATTTCAGCCTCAAGAAAAAGAATCCACGACCTGCGTGCTGTTTTCTGCGCTGGGGACATCATCATCATGAAGACAGCAGGTTAATGAAGAGTACAAGAACTTATGTATTCCACACAGGGCAGTGGAAACAACTAGGCACCTCACGTGTACTGCATTCACAGTACAAATGTGCTCAGTGACACGTCATCTGCAGTAATTCAGAGGAGGTAAAGAAGAATGAAAGTGTTAAGACTATCTCACTTTTATTCACCTTTTCTTGCCGTACTGCGCAAGCAGTGATCCTGTGAAACTCAACTCAATCTGTTCGTTCAAGAGATCCAATGCGCCGCATGCACTGGCGCGCAGATGGATGCCGAGTTACTTGACTTCAGAAAACCATTTGCTACTCTTACGTACTGCTGTTCAGTGAAAAAAAGTACGGTCTTACCGAGTATCGGACCAGATTTTTGACTGGATTCAGAACTTCCTAGCATGTAGAATTCAACAGTCGCTTTTAATGGAACAATATCGACAAATGTAAAGATGAAACTTCCTGGCGGATTAAAACTGTGTACCGGACTGAGACTCGAACTCGGGACCTTTGCCTTTCGCGGGCAAGTGCTCTACCGACTTTTTTTTCTGTCGTGCTGGCCACTTTTTTTTATTTTTTACACGGGAACCGCTTTATTGTGCCAGGAATGAGGTTTTTTTTAAGGAAGGTAGGAGAAACAGAAACCTTTATTATTCACAGAATAAACATAGTACGTCCTGACACATGACAACTGTCCTGGAAGGAACCTCGCTGCCCTCCAACCATGCAGCATGAAATAACAACAAATTTAAAGTGGGGCCACCTCCGGCACCCTAAAGAAAAGTATTTATAGATATTAAAACAAAATATGAAGTACATCCATTTGCTAACTGTGCAAGCGTTAGTTTTTCCTAGGTCGCATACTCGCATAGTGTCCTTAGATGATGACTTTACTTGGTCGGTTTCACAACGACTGCACCAACGCTCATGTTTGCGCACCCGGCACACCCCAAGTATATGGCGCGCAAAAACCGTTACTAGGAAATTGGCATACCAACCCTTGTACTTGTGTAGCCGTAATAGTTTTGTGTGTCCATTTGCAAGTATTGCCAGTAATCCAGGACGTTCAGTACGTTCTGACGTGTGTCTCTATAGATGTAATGGACCATCATACCTGTGATCCAAGCCACTGCGTTCGTCTTATGACGCGGAAAATACGTTTCCTCTGGAAAAAATACTATGTCAGAGACTGCTATATAGATAGTGCGCCGCATGAATACTATTATCTTTCTTGCGAGAGTCCAGACAGCCAATGCCTCGCCGCAGACCAGCCGATGGTCGTCCGTATCCAGCACGCCGCATTGCTGACACAAGGGCGAATACGCCAAATGTATTGCGTACTTTTTATCATTCGTAGGGTATTTTCAGATCACGACAATGTACCATGTTGATCTGACTGATGTAGGTAGGTGGGGGTGGTGGACCGTGCGCCACACCACGTGCCAATTAACAGCTGGATGTTTCCGTTCCACCCTATTCCGGGCGATCTGTCGAAGAAGCAGATGGTACACGTCCTTCGATGTCGACTGCCGGGTCGTCGGTTACTGAGCTACCCAAGCACGACTCACGACCCGTCCTCACAGCTTCACTTCTGCCAGTATCTCGTCTCCTACCTACCAAAACTTCACAGAAGCTCTCCTGCGAACCTTGCAGAATTAGCACTCCTGGAAGAAAGGATATTGCGGAGACATGGCTTAGCCACAGCCTGGGGGACGTTTCTAGAATGAAATTTTCACTCTACAGCGGAGTGTTCGCTGATATGAAACTTCCTGTGTGTACGGACCGAGACTCGAACTCGGGACCTAGTTCTGCAAGGTTCGCAGGAGAGCTTCTGTGAAGTTGGGAAGGTAGGAGACGAGGTACTGGCGGAATTAAAGCTGTGAGGACGGGTCGTGAGTCGTGCTTGGGTAGCTCAGTCGGTAGAGCACTTGCCCGCGAAAGACAAAGGTCCGGAGTTCGAGTCTCGGTCCGGCACGCAGTTTTAATCCGTGAGGAAGTTTCATATCGGCGCACACTCCGCTGTAGAGTGAAAATTTCATTCTAGAAATGTAAAGATAATTTCAGTAGTACCGCAAGCAAGTGTTATAGGACAATTACCGTTTCCAATGAATATAAATAATTTAGCAGGGAACGTCGGAGACTCCATGGGTATGTTCAAACATCACATGGTTGTCTACAGGTTGATTTTCTATGTGGGGACAAACTACAAGAATCAATACATGCTAGTATAAGGAGCCAAAAAGTCATCTCGACATATGGCTGAAAATGCATTCCAAGGGAGGTGTGTCCGCTTAAAGTCTGAGTTTCAGTGACTGAAATCACCCGTGAGAATTCACCAAACACACAGGAATCTACTGTCTATATTAGTGCTTTACAATAGTATGCAAATTAACTGAAACAAGCTCATATTTTACAAGGAATTGAAGTAGGTTAGCTATAACAAACTTAATCCGCTAAATTATTCTGATCTTGGAGAACTATTATTGTGTTGACTGTGAACAACAATTGTAGGAGCCCCACAGTCCAGTTGATTAGATTAGATTAGATTAGATTAATACTAGTTCCATGGATCATGAATACGATATTTCGTAATGATGTGGAACGAGTCGAATTTTCCAATACATGACATAATTAGGTTAATTTAACAACATACTTAAGTTAATATAACAACTTTATTTTTTGTGTTTTTTGTTTTTCTTTATTTTTTATTTTTATTTTTTTTATTTTTTTAATATTTTTTTTCTTAATTTATATCTAAAAATTCCTCTATGGAGTAGAAGGAGTTGTCATTCAGAAATTCTTTTAATTTCTTCTTAAATACTTGTTGGTTATCTGTCAGACTTTTGATACTATTTGGTAAGTTACCAAAGACTTTAGTGCCAGTATAATTCACCCCTTTCTGTGCCAAAGTTAGATTTAATCTTGAATAGTGAAGATCGTCCTTTCTCCTGGTATTGTAGTTATGCACACTGCTATTACTTTTGAATTGGGTTTGGTTGTTAATAACAAATTTCATAAGAGAGTATATATACTGAGAAGCTACTGTGAATATCCCTAGATCCTTAAATAAATGTCTGCAGGATGATCTTGGGTGGACTCCAGCTATTATTCTGATTACACGCTTTTGTGCAATAAATACTTTATTCCTCAGTGATGAATTACCCCAAAATATGATGCCATATGAAAGCAATGAGTGAAAATAGGCGTAGTAAGCTAATTTACTAAGATGTTTATCACCAAAATTTGCAATGACCCTTATTGCATAAGTAGCTGAACTCAAACGTTTCAGCAGATCATCAATGTGTTTCTTCCAATTTAATCTCTCATCAATGGACATACCTAAAAATTTGGAATATTCTACCTTAGCTATATGCTTCTGATTAAGGTCTATATTTATTAATGGCGTCATACCATTCACTGTACGGAACTGTATGTACTGTGTCTTATCAAAATTCAGTGAGAGTCCGTTTACAAGGAGCCACTTAGTAATTTTCTGAAAGACAGTATTGACAATTTCATCAGTTAATTCTTGTTTCTCAGGTGTGATTACTATACTTGTATCATCAGCAAAGAGAACTAACTTTGCCTCTTCATGAATAGAGAATGGCAAGTCATTAATATATAATAAGAACAACAAAGGACCCAAGACTGACCCTTGTGGAACCCCATTCTTGATAGTTCCCCAGTTTGAGGAATGTGCTGATCTTTGCATGTTACGAGAACTACTTATTTCAACTTTCTGCACTCTTCCAGTTAGGTACGAATTAAACCATTTGTGCACTGTCCCACTCATGCCACAATACTTGAGCTTATCTAGCAGAATTTCATGATTTACACAATCAAAAGCCTTTGAGAGATCACAAAAAATCCCAATGGGTGGTGTTCTGTTATTCAGATCATTCAAAATTTGACTGGTGAAAGCATATATGGCATTTTCTGTTGAAAAACCTTTCTGGAAACCAAACTGACATTTTGTTAGTACTTCATTTTTACAGATATGTGAAGCTACTCTCGAATACATTACTTTCTCAAAAATTTTGGATAAAGCTGTTAGAAGGGAGATTGGACGGTAATTGTTGACATCAGATCTATCCCCCTTTTTATGCAAAGGTATAACAATAGCATATTTCAGTCTATCAGGGAAAATGCCCTGTTCCAGAGAGCTATTACACAGGTGGCTGAGAATCTAACTTATCTGTTGAGAACAAGCTTTTAGTATTTTGCTGGAAATGCCATCAATTCCATGTGAGTTTTTGCTTTTAAGTAAGTTTATTATTTTCCTAATTTCAGAGGGAGAAGTGGGTGAGATTTCAATTGTATCAAATTGCATAGGTATGGCCTCTTCCATTAACAGCCTAGCATCTTCTAATGAACACCTGGATCCTACTATATCCACAACATTTAGAAAATGATTATTAAAAATATTTTCAACTTCTGACTTTTTGTTCGTAAAGTTTTCATTCAAGTTGATGGTAATACTGTCTTCCTCTGCTCTTGGTTGACCTGTTTCTCTTTTAATAATATTCCAAATTGTTTTAATTTTATTATCAGAGTTGCTGATTTCAGACGTGATACACATACTCCTGGATTTTTTAATAACTTTTCTTAATATAACACAATAGTTTTTATAATTTTTGATAGTTTCTGGGTCACTACTCTTTCTTGCCGTCAGATACATTTCCCTTTTCCGGTTACAAGATATTTTTATACCCTTAGTAAGCCATGGTTTGTTACAAGGTTTCTTACGAGTATATTTAACTATTTTCTTGGGGAAGCAATTTTCAAATGCATTTACAAAAATGTCATGAAATAAATTATATTTTAAATTGGCATCAGGTTCACGGTACACCTCATCCCAGTCTAACTGCTGTAGGCTTTCCCTGAAATTTGCAATTGTTAAATCGTTGACTGAACGTACTACTTTGGAGGACTGTTTAGTACTGCTGAATGGGGCTATGTCATATATTGTAACTAGCTGTGCACCATGATCAGAAAGACCATTCTCAACAGGCTGAGCATTTATCTGGTTAAACTTATCTTGGTCTATAAAGAAGTTATCTATCAGTGAGCTGCTATCCTTTACCACCCGAGTAGGAAAATCAATGACGGGTGTAAAATTGAAATAACCGAGTAATACTTCGTCATTTTTCCTATTACCCTCTTTCAGAGAATCTACATTGAAGTCCCCACAAATAATAATTTGCTTCCCCCTGTCTGACAGATAGCACAACAAGGAGTCCAAATTTTTCAGAAATAGATGAAAATTTCCTGATGGGGACCTATATACAGTTACAATTATAAATGTGCCTTTATTTAATGTAAGCTCACAGGCACATGCTTCTATATGTTTCTCTACACAAAACGTTTTTGTTTCTATACTTTTTGCACAATGATAACTTTTGACATATATGGCAACTCCTCCTTTCTCCATATTTTCTCTCATTACATGTGTTTCTAAGTGTGGGTATACCGTGTTATTTCTGTGTTTCCGATAGGAACACTTTCTGTTTGTGTTAAAATGGATATTTCACCTAAGAAGCGGAAAAAAATAGTTGTCTTGGAGAAAACATATCTGTGACTACAACAGACATTGTCTCTGTTGTTGGTGTGGAAAAAATCTAGTGTTTCAAGACTTAATGAAGCATAGTGTAATACTGCCTCATTCTTACCAAAGATACGGGCGAAAACGAAAAGAACCCCTAGAAGTGACAAAACTCTACAGTGGAAGTCGTCCTCACAGCCGCGCGGGATCAGCCGAGCGATCTCAGGCGCTGCAGTCATGGACTGTGCGGCTGGTCCCGGCGGAGGTTCGAGTCCTCCCTCGGGCATGGGTGTGTGTGTGTGTCCTTAGGATAATTTAGGTTAAGCAGTGTGTAAGCTTAGGGACTGATGACCTTAGCAGTTAAGTCCCGTAAGATTTCACACACATTTTTTATCATCCTCACATTATAAGTAAGGACCTTCGGAGAGATTGGCTACTTGGGTCGAGATTGATTCTTCAGCTGTGCGGTAGGCTTCTTGATTGTGGGTGGAAGGCACGAAATCCAACAAAAAAGCTGTTATTAAAACCTGCCATAAAGGAAAAACGGTTGGCGTGGACCAAAATATACAAATATTGGATCTCCAATGACTGGAATCTTGTAGTCTTCAAGAGTCCCATTTTATTGTTCAAAGTTACAAACTACGTCAGGCGAAGAACTCATACCGGAGTGAAAGCTGGGCAACCCTCCCAAAAAATTGTTCTGTGCTTTATTCGCTACAAATTACTCTGGGGCACTAGCGATGAATTAAGCCGAATACATGGCAATCTTTATTCACAGGACTATGCCATTACTGTAGACCCGTGCAGATGTTGGAGGAACGTTTCAACATGACCGGGCCCTATGTCACGTTTCTAAAGCTATCAGCGAGTTCATGGAAGAAAACAGCACTAACGTGCTTCAGTGTCAAGGCACTGCAGTAGTAGGCCTTGGGCGGCCTGAGCGAGGCATGTCATCGACAGTTCCTGTCTCTCTGTATCTCCTCCACGTCCGAACAACATCGCTTTGGTTCACTTCGAGACGCTTGGGCACTTTCCTTGTTGAGAGCCCTTCCTGGTACTAAGTAACAATGCGGACGTCATCGAATCATGGTATTGACCGTCTAGGCATGGTTGAACTACAGACAACACGAACCGTGTACATCCTTCCTGGTGTAATGGCTGGAACTGATCGGCTGTCGGACCCCCTCCGTCTAATAGGGGTTACTCATCCATGGTCTCTGAACAGTCAAAGGGAGTGTGGCTGTGATACAATATCCACAGTCAACGTCTCTCGTCAGGAGTTCTGGGAACCGGGGAGATGCAAAACTCTTTTTGATGTGTGTACATATAGTAATAAATGTGCACAGTTAATCGTATTGTCCCATTTAATTTGTAGCTCCACACTGAATACGACAGTGAGCTGGAGCAATATCATGTTGCAGCGCCGCATTACCGTTCGTACCAGCAAAGGCACGTGTTTCTGCAGGAGAGGCAAGGTCACCTGCGGGAAGTGCAGTTTCTTCTGGCTGCGAGGCGCTGTAGATTGGATTGGATTGTTTGGGGGAGGAGACCAGAGAACGACGTCATCGGTCTCAGCGGATTAGAGAAGGATGGGGAAGGAAGTCGGCCGTGCCCTTTCAAAGGAACCATACCGGCATTTTCCTGAAGCGATTGAGGGAAATCACGCAAAACCTAAATCAGGATGGCCGCACGCGGAATTGAACCGTCATCCTCCCGAAAGCGGGCTCTGTAGAAACGTGACAGGCCTCACGAGGCGGTTCCCTTTCACAAACACCATACAGACTCACTCTCCGTACCAACAGGTGGATGTTGTGAAAGTTGACGACACTACCCCTCATCCGTGAATAGGATGTGAAGGTTGATGACACTATCCCTCATCTGTGAATAGTGTGAGTGATAGAAATACCAGCACCGCGGTGGCCTGTGCGACGAACTAGCGTCAAAACTGTTACGAGAGAGGAAAGTCCATGGGTAATAAGGTCTGCACGCGCTTAAAGGGATACGGATAGGGACAGGTGTCGTGGAAAATGTTCCAGACGGTCATCTGGCTTACCCCATGCTGACGGGCCAGCTGCCTGGTGTTGAGACCAGGATTACTGGCAAAGATCTTTTATCTCCACCTTCAGTGGGTGTACCTCCCTCGATCCCATTTCCAGTCACATGTCCTTGTGATCATTTTTTATCTTTATCCTTATATTGTTATTTTTATTGTATTTTATGGTTTTATACACAAGATTAGCATGTAACCTTGATTTTCAAATGGTGTATTGAAACGTCGATTGAAACTAAACTCGCCTTGTGTGTGTATGTTTTGTTGTGTGGTAACGTGTTGGTAAAGAGCTGTGGAAGATTTTTTTTGCATGCTCTTGAGTCCGTTTAAAGACACCGTGTATGTTAGACAGGTTCGTTCCCCAATCTCCCCAACGCCGCTCGAACTCCACGTCGACGTAGTGTAGCTGAAATTTTCTATAGTAATTATAATGGCTAGAAAGGGTAATATTTACGTTCGAGTGACACTTAATTAAAAATGGCTCTGAGCACTATGGGACTCAACTTCTGAGGCCATCAGTCCCCTAGACTTAGAACTACTTAAACCTAAGGACATCACAAACAACCATGCCCGAGGCAGGATTCGAACCTGCGACCGTAGCAGCAGCGCGGTTCCGGACTGAAGCGCCTAGAACCGCTCGGCCACCACGGCCGGCTCACTTAATTACTTATCAGAGATGAGTACTCGTTTATTTCTTCCTTGAGTACAACTTTTACCCTTACTGTCGAGTTGTAATACGTAATATTCACAATTATAAGTTCACTTCGTCTTTATCAGAGCAAGAACAAAGTCGAAATCATTAACGTTACATTCAACAACAGAGATAATAAAAATGAGAGATAATGCAACGATAAAGTCCGCTTTACCCATGCTAACAGTAACGTCTTTGGTTCCTACACATGGCACAGTATCTGACACAGTTATTTACGTAAAAAAAAAGTGATATTACATCCTCTCGGTGTTAGTTTGCTGCAGTTTGTTCAAATGGTTCAAATGGCTCTGAGCACTATGGGACTTAACATCTGTGGTCATCAGTCCCCTAGAACTTAGAACCACTTAAACCTAACTAACCTGTGGACATCACACACATCCATGCCCGAGGTAGGATTCGAACCTGCGATCGTAGCGGTCACGCGGTTCCAGACTGAAGCGCCTAGAACCGCACAGTGCTGCAGTTTGTCCCCATTTGCAAACTTACCCTGTGTAAGAAGGTAGGAATGCCAGAAGACGGTAGCGAAGTGCAGGAAGACCTCCAGAGGACTGATTATTGGTTCACGGACTGGCAGCTGGCCCTGAAAGTAAATAAATGGAACATATTGCGCATAAGTGGCCGAAGAAACCTACAACTGTAAAATTACACCGTTGGTGAAGATCACTGGATCAAGCAACTACCGTAAAATATCTTGGAATAACCATCCCGACCGACCTAAAGTGGAATGACCACACAAAACTAATAGTTCGAGAGCACTCGCCAGGCTACGATTCATATGAAACATCTCGCGAAATGTAATTCATTCACGAAAGACATGTCCTGCAAAACACTTGTGCGACCGACTCTAGAACATTGGTCATCAGTTTGGGACCCTTGCCAGACAGAATTAATAGAAGAGATAGATAACATCGATGGAAAAGTGTCGGAGAGAGTGGCGCGTTTCGTCACGGGACAGTTTAGTCTACACGATAGCATTTATAACAATGTTCTACAGTTTCCAGTGGCAGGTGCTGCAAGAGGCGTTGTGCATTACACACAGATTTACTACTGTACCGGGAACAGTAGGGCACCATATTATTTTCTCCCACATGCTTGTCGCGAAATGATCGCGACGAGAAAATTCTAAAAATTAGAGCCAATGCGGAGGTTTTCAGACAGTCATTCCTCCCACCTCCATTCGCGAATAGGTAGGGGAAGGGGAGAGTGGTAGGGGGGGGAGAGGGGAGAGAGGGAGGGTGACTGTACTCTCTGCCACATTCTAAGGTGGCTAATCGAATATAGATGTAGACGTAGATGCAGGAGAGCAAAGCATTGTGCCTAGAGTGCGGAGGAGAAGGAGGGGCGGAACGACAGAGAGAGAGATGGACAGAGGGAGAGACGGAGAGAGAGAGAGGGAGAGAGAAGTGGGGGCAAAATGACCGGGAAGGGAACAATCCGATGCGGATGCGCCGCAACTGGCGGATCACATTCTTTTTCGCTCGAAACGTCCGTGTGTGCCGGCTGCTGTTGGCACGTTTAGTAGCCCATAGAGCCGAATGGTAATGATTTATCGGACGGCGGGGCAGAAAGCATTTCAACGGTCCGGAAAGCGCCTCCTATGCAAGCGCGCAACTCGAATTTCAGCGCCGACTGCAGGCATTGCTGCGTGCTTCCTTTCGACGGGCGCAGCGCCGCTGCACGCGCAAAATTACGGACAATTCGCGTCCGCGGCCGCAATGGACGGAAAGCGCTCGTCTTGTTGTGTGCAGCTAGTCCGCTCTCGCTGCTTAGCGAGTTCGTTATCGCAAATGGCGGCGGTTTATTCGGAATTAGCACGGGAAAGCTGTCCGTGGCTGATTGCAGCTGCTAATTCCGCTTACTTTGTATGAGAATAGCGGCACTGAGGGAAGTACCATTTGCAATCTTCTATTGCGATTAACTTCAACAGAGTAACGGCCACCAAAGTGAAGGGGCGGGAAATTCTTCTCTCTGTGGCCGCGGCAGCGGAGCGGGTCGATGCTTTTAGAGCCGCAATCCTGCATAAAAAGCAATGACTGCATTTACTGTTTCATTAATACGTTGCACCCCACGTTCCCATTCACCGCAATAGTGCGTCGCTCTCCCCAGGGCTTTTTTCTGCGAATGGGTAGTAACTCGGAAATCGAGTGGTGAGAGATTCCAGAAACACTGGGTCGCTTATTCGCCATTTTCATTTCGACCTATTCCAGGAACGCGTTCTTGAAAAGCTTTCCACTTTTTACCTAGTTCTTTTAATAAAGTTAAAGCTGGTATAAAATTTCGAATGACTTAACATCTTATGCAGTTACGTCAGAAATTATTCAGCTACATTAAAGAGGAGAGAAGAGTCACCTACCCCGTTCAGTAATGTATTTAGATAATTTAGTTAAAAACTACTCTCACCAAAAGAGTGATGCTGTAAAACGACGAAGGATAAACAAATGTTTAAAATTTTTTGGTGACATGGTATTTCTAAGTGAAAATGAAAGAAAAAATTGACAGGATGTTAAAAGAATTGAACACCAGCTGTGTGGAATATTGATTGAAGATAAAATGGGCAACTGATATGTCTACCAAAACATGCCATAACAACAACAGGCAGCAATGACTGTAAGGTTGCAATAGTAATTCTAAATAGAACTTATAACATAATTAAGGTAACACAGTTATGCAATCAAAACTTGGTTACCATAGAGATAACTAATGGGAACGTCACATGGGTTATTGCATCCATGTACGCCCAATACAGCCATCAAATATAGGCGTACGCAGACTACATCAGAGACCTAGTAATGTACGCCAGATGCAAAAAATTAGTGATAAGTGCTGACATTAATTCCAGATCGACCCTCTGGAACTCAGACAGAACAGACGACAGAGGACGCATAATCACCGACCTAATACAAGAAACACAATTACATGTAGTGTATACGGAAGGACCTATACCAACGTATGCAGGGTTCGATGGTTCGCGCAGTAATATCGACTTTACGCTACCAAATAATGCAGCAATGGCATACGTAACAAACAGGACTGTACGCGACAACATAACCAGTAGTGATCACAATGTCATAACATACACACTAACTCACACTCAGAACACAATGACCAAATCACACACCAGACACTTGTTGTTGCGCAAAGCAGACTGGAATAAATTAAAGGAAATCATTCAACAACACGATCTAGAAAACATCAATGGAAGTATCGATTATAGAGCACACAAGTTAACACAGATAATACAACATGCACAAAACACTTCCATACCGACAGCAAATAAACAGAAAATGCTCACCAGTACCATGGACCAACGAACTCACGAGACACAAAGAAGATGCAAGACGCAAATGAAAATTATATCAAAGGGCGATAGAAGATAGGGACAGACGAATAAGACTTGAAGCATATAGGCATGCACAAGACTTATATAGACAGACCCTATACAACACGCGTAGACAACAATGGGAGCTATTTGTAACAACACAAACAGAGAAAAATATATATAGGGGGAACCACACAAAATACTGACAGAGAAGATAAAAACCCCACTAGCTCTGGGAACGCTAAGGCAGAATGACGGCACGATGACGACGGGATGGAGGAATACAGCGGAGTTTCTGCTGTATAAACTGCTCCCTGACGACGCTATCGATACAGACACACAACATCATGCAACACTAAGTGAAAACACTCCATACAACACTGCAACTGTCACCTGTCCTTTTGCGCAAGAAGAGGTTGCGCTAGCAATCTCAGAGCTCAAAAACAAGAAAGCACCTGGACCAGGTGGTATCCACTCGGAAACACTGACAAACAAGCACCGCAGATCACCCCGTTTCTATCAGCGTTGCCGGCCGGAGTGAGCAAGCGGTTCTAGGCGCTACAGTCTGGAACCGCGCGAACGCTACGGTCGTAGGTTCGAATCCTGCCTCGGGCATGGATGTGTGTGATGTCCGTAGGTTAGTTAGGTTTAAGTAGTTCTAAGTTCTAGGGGACTGATGACCTCAGAAGTTAAGTCCCATCGTGCTCAGAGCCATTCTAACAACGTTGCTGAACGATGCCTTACGGCTGGGCAGGGTACCTACAGTATGGAAAGCCTCCAAAGCAGTCATTATTAAGAAATAATCGGACAGGGATCCTTCAGATCCAAAGACTTACAGGCCAATATGCCTAATAAACGCCCTAGCAAAGATTGAGGAGAAGCTACTGTGTAAGCGCCTGCAAACACGCAGAGCTCTCAGGGGTATGAGCCAACACCAATTCGGCTTCAGAACTGGCAGATCAATAAATGATGCCATCAACCAGGCCCTGCACATAGTTAACACCACAAAACAATAATGATTGACATTGCCGGCGCATTTGATAATCTCTGGTGGCCCGTACTGTTTCAGAGGCTAAGACATCTGGAGGTACCGCAGTCACTGTACAACAGTTTTCTAGACTACTGTAAAGACCGAGCAGTCGAAAGGCTGTCCTCAAGGGTTGATCTGCGGCCCCATCTTCTGGGACATAACAATCGAACCCCTCCTACAACTTCTGGATGGGGATGACAGGTCAGACGGAATTGTCACCTATGCAGATGACCTATTAGTTAAAGTCACTGGAAATAACAGAGCCCAGTTAGAAGAGAAAGCCAGTGGAACACTACAAACAGTTATTCAGTGGTGTCACAACAACAAACTCAGGATAGCCAAAAACAAAACAACATACACTTTACTGAAAGGATCGCTCCAAAGGAATCCTTCGGTTACGCGCTATCTTGGGGTTCACATAGATGAAAAATTGAATTTCCACGAATACATGAGGCCAACAACAGACAAAGCAGAAAAAATACTACACACACTGGTGAGGCTAAATTCAAAACAGTACAGACTACCTCTACCAGTCATACTGCCATACCATTGTGCGCTCTTCGAATCAGTTCTCAGCTTCGCAGCTAGCACGTGGGCACATAGACTGAACGTGGTCACCAACAAAGCATTTGTCAGACGAGGGCGTCCTACTTAAGCAGTCTGGAGCCTTTGGTACCACCTCAGGGGATGCACTGTGTGTGATGCTCGGAATATGCCCCACAGATATCACGATCAAATACAGAGCTGCAAGGTACTGGTTAAAGGTGGGGAGACTAGATAAGGTACACACAGTAACCGGTGTGCCGATAGAGACGATACGTCACCTTAAAAGTTGGCGTTTGGATACATGGCAAGGTGAGTGCGATGTCTGGATGGCCAATGTAATTCTAAACCACAATTAAAAAAAGAAGTTTTACAACTTGGCCCAATAATTGCCCTGTCTATCCCAGTAGAACTTCTATTAGTTGGACCCCCTTAAAAATTACCAAAACAATACCGCAGCAACTCAAACAATACTAAAAGTCACAATGCAACAACAGGGACGAATTGCAAGTAATCAGGGGCATACAGAACCGAGAATGGCCAAAATACCCAGTACACGTCTTCCCCTGAGACGGCCAACCAAACAACCAATGATCGTTCCCAGTGAAATCACCGGCAAGGGGAAACGTTGCGAATGAATCACCAACGTCACTTTGACAGACGGCAACAAAATGGGCTGCGGACACACATTGAGTAGGAAACCATTAGCCGTCAGCCTCTAACGGAACAGAGCCTATGGTCACTTCCCGTAGAATCGGCCAACCGTCCTCCCGAGACGGCCTGAGTGGCCGATCGGTTCTAGGCGCGGTCCTGGAACAGCACGCCTGCTACGGTCGCAGGTTCGAATCCTGCCTCGAGCAGGTAGGTTTAAGTAGTTCCAAGTTCTAGGGGACTGATGACCTCAGAAGTTAAGTCCCATAGTGCTCAGAGCCATTTGAACCGTCCTCCCTACCGCTTCAGCTCGGAGCCCCAGCTTCCTCGTAGTGCTGTCCAAACAAGACTTGTAATCTGCGAAAATTCAAGCCACCGGCCGCGGCGAGTCGGGAGTGTGGACGACCAGAGGAGGAAGCAAACAGAGAAAGACGCTTGAAAGAGTAATCTTTATGAGCCGACATGCCTCAACTTCCCCAGGTCCCCCCCCCCCCCCCCCCTCTTCCCCTAGCTTGTTTAATCTGACTCATGGGTACTCGGGAGGTCCTACCGCTAGCTAGATTGTGGACTAAAATGTTAACAGGGCACTGGGCCCAGAGGACTTGATAAGGACCTAGAAAACGCGGCGCATGCTTCTTAGAAAAAGCGGCATTGCTGCCTCCCCCAGTGCCAAAATTACGAACAAATATTCGATCCACAACTTTCACATAAGCGGGTTGCCTACCCTGATTATTGCGCTCGGCTTTCGTGATTCAATTGGATATTTCGTCTAGCCCTGTCCCAGTTCAGCTGAATAACCACCGGGGTAATCTTTTGTGGCAAAGGGTAATTAATGTTTGCCATATTGGACAAGAGAGGATTGAATGGGTAAGCAAACATTAGCGAAGCTGGAGTGACCTTCATAGCCTCATACTGGGCGGAATTAAAAACGAGGTTGATCCATGGGAGTGAAGCATCCCATCTCGTACGGGTCTTAGTATGATAGATGATGAGAGCGACCTTACGGGTCGTATTTACTACCTCGGCAACCGAGGCCTGGGATAGTAGGGCGTTTTCGTAATATGTCTAATGGAATTCTGAAAACAAAGTGATGAACTCTTTTGAAACAAAGGCTAAGGCGTCGTGACTGACTAAGGCCCTAGGCGGGCTAAATATAGAAAACACATTACAGAGATTCCGGCTGTAGCTCCCCTACTAGGAACAAGCCAGCTGAAAGGAGGAAAGCCATCCACAACAACAAAGATCGAACGATTCCTTGCCGTAGTATAGGGAAGGGGGTGTCACGTAATCAATTAATAACTTCTCCGTGAGGTGTTATTCTCTCTCTCTCTCTGACTGGAGATGGCTCTTGAGTGAGTTGTGATTAGGCTTTCCCATTTTACACATCTCGCACTCCCTCTCTAACTGTTGGACGTCCTTATCCAACGACGGCCAAGTTACGTCTTGTTTCACCCTAGCAATGGTCTTGTGAAACCCCAAACGGCCCCCTAGCAAGGACTCATGAAAATAGCGAGAAGGCTCAGTCCAGATGTATGCGAGTCACTGAAGTGAAATGGAAAGAAGACGAGTATTTCTGGTCAGACGAGTGTAGGATAATGTCAGAAGCGGCAGAAAATGCTACAACGGGAGTAGGATTCAATGTGAATAGGAAGGCAGGGCAGAGAGTAAGTTACTGAGAAGAGTTCAGTGACAGGGTTATTAACATCAGAATCAAAAGCAAACTAGCACTGACAACGATAGTTCAGTTATACATGCTGACGACGCAACCCGTAGAAGAAGACTTTTCGGAAAGTGTATGAGAATATTGAACGAGTAATTCCTTACGCAAAGGGAGATGAGAATCTAATAGTTACGGGGAACTGGAATGCCGGTGTAGGGGAGGAATAGAAGAAAGGGTTGCGGCAGTATATGAACTTGGTACAAGCAATTATCGAGGAAAAAGGGTAATTGAGATCTGCGGTACATTCCAGCTGGTAATAAAGAATACTCTGTTCAAGAACCACAGGAGGAGGAACAGTACTTGAAAACGTTGGGCGCCACGGGAGGATTTCGGCAGAATACATCATGGTCAGGCAGGCAGAGATTCCGAAATCAGATATTCGATTATAAGGTGTACCCAGGAGCAGATATAGACTTCGATCACAATTTAGCAGTGATGAAGAGTAGGCTGAAGATTAAGAGATTAGTCAGGAAGAATCAATACGCAAAGAAGGGGGATACGGAAACGCTAAGAAATGAAGAGGTAAGGTTAAACTCCTCTGAGGGTATAGACACTCAAGGAATAGCGCAGTAGGGACTTCAGTTGAAGAGGAATGGCAACTCTAAAAAGGGCAAACACCGAAGTTGGAAAGGAAATCGTCGGTACAAAGAAGGTAATTGAGAAGAAACCATGGGTAACAGAAGAAATACTTCAGTTAATCGATGAAAGAAGGAGGCACAAAAATGTTCAAGGACATTCAGTAATACAGAAACACAAGTCACTTAGGAATGTAGGAGTGTAGAGTAGAGAAGCTACGGCGAAATGGCTGCATGACAAATGTGATGGAAATGAAAACGAAATGATTGTCAGAAGGACAAACACTTCATTTAGGAATGTCAAAACAACCTTCGCTGAAACAAAAAACAAGAGCGGTAACATTAAGAGTGCAATGGAAATTCCACTGTTAAATGCAGAGGAGAGAGCGGATAGGCGAAAAGAATACATTGAACTTGCAACTCTTCTATGACGGGAAGCACTTGTCTGAAGACGTGATAGAAGAAGAAACAGGAGTAGATATAGAAGAGATAGGGGATCCAGTATTAGAACCGAAATTTAAAAGAGCTCTGGAAGACTTAATATCAAATAAGGCAGGAGTGATAGATAACATTCCACCAGAATTCTAAAATAATTGGGGAAGTATTAACAAAACGACTATTCATGTTGGTGTGCAGAACTTTTGAATATGGTGATGTACCTTCTGATGTTCGGAAAAACATCATCCACACAGTTCCGAGAATTGCAAGAGCTGACTAGTGCGAGAACTGTCGCACAATCAGCTTCACGGCTCATTGCTGGCAATAATAATCTACAGACGAACGGAAAAGAAAATCGGGGATCTGTTACATGACGATTAGTTTGGCTTTAGGAAAGGTAAAGGCACCAGAGAGACAATTGTGAAGTTGCCGTTGATAACGGAAACAAGGCAGGCACTCCGTGTTCAGGCCACAAGTGGCCCATCGGGACCATCCGACCGCCATGTCATCCTTAGTTGAGCATGCGGATAGGAGGGGCGTGTGGTCAGCACATCGCTCTCCTGGTCGTTTCGGTGGTTTTCTTTGACCGGAGCCGCTACTATTCGGTCGAGTAGCTCCTCAATTGGCATCACGAGGCTGAGTGCACCCCGAAAAATTGCAAGAACGCATGGCGGCCAGGATGGTCACCCATCCAAGTGCCAGCCACGCCCGATAGCGTCTAACTTCGGTGATCTCACGGGAGCCGGTGTATCCACTGCGGCAAGGCCGTTGCCTAATGGAAAGAAAGCATTAGGCGAACTGGACAAAGCGGTCGACAATGTGAAATGGTGCAAGGTATTCGAAATCTGAGAAAAATAGTGGTAAGCTATAGGAAAATACGAGCGATATACAATACGTGCGAGAGCCGAGACGGAGCAGTTAGAGTGGAAAACCAAGAACGAAGTGCTCAGATTAAAAAGAGTGTATGACAGGGATGCAGGTCTCTCGCCACTACTGTTCAATCTATACTTAGAAGAAGCAAAGACGGAAATAAAATAAAGGGTGCAAAGTGCAACTGTAATTGAATGTGAAAGAATATCAATAATAAGATTCGCTGTGACACTGCTATCGTCAGTGAAAGTGAAGAAGAATTGCTGGATCAGCTGAATGGAGCGAACAGTCTGACGAGTACAGAATGTGGACTGAGGGGAAACCGAATAAGGGCGAAAGTAATGAGAAGTAGCAAAAATTGGAACGGCGGTAGACCGAACAAAAGGACGGGTGGTGACTTAGCAGATGAAGTTAAGGAATTCTGCCGTCTAGGCAGCAAAACAACTCATACGGGACTGAGAGAGGTAGACATCAAAAGCAGACTAGCACTGACAAAATGGGCATTCTTGGCCTGAGAAACCTACTGTTATCAAACGTAGGTCTTACTTTGAGGAAGAAATATTTGAAAATGTACGTTTGGAGATCTACGTTGTATGGCAGTGAAACAAGGACTATGGGAAAACCGGAAAAGGAGAGATGTGGTGCCACAGAGCATGAATTTTCGCTTCTCCTCTTGAAGCCACAGTCTCGAGACCTTAACACAACTCCGTCTTTTTCTCCTGTTTTTGATAGAAGTGTGCGTAGTCTCTATTCACCTCTATCATCGTTACCTGACAACGATCAGCACCTGTTCAATGTCCACAGTGCGTTGGAAGTGTCTATCGTGGTCAGAACAGTTTTCTATCTAATTGTGAGCGCAGAACAAACAATATTAGCTTCCACTGAAAACCATACAGGATCTGTGTTTATTCATCTCGCGACGACAGGCAGCTGTTTCGAATTTCAACTGTTCTCCCACACCGTATAGGCATGGTAATGTTTTATATTTTTGGTGTTTCCATGTTTTTGTCCACCCCTTGTACACTACTGGCCTTTAAAATTGCTACACCACGAAGATGACGTGCTACAGACGCGAAATTTAACCGACAGTAAGAAGATGCTGTGATATGCAAATGATTAGCTTTCCACAGCATTCACACAAGGTTGGCGCCGGTGGCGACACCTACAACGTACTGACATGAGGAAAGTTTCCAACCGATTTCGCATACACAAACAGCATTTGTCCGGCGTTACCTGGTGAAACGTAATTGTGATGTCTCGTGTAACGAGGAGATACGCGTACCATCAGGTTTCCCACTTTGATAAAGGTCGGATTGTAGCCTATCGCCATTGCGGATTATCGTATCGCGACAATGCTGCTCGCGTTGGACGAGATCCAATGACAGTTAGCAGAATATGGAATAGGTGGGTTCAGGAGGGTAATACGGAACGCCGTGCTGGAGCCAAACGGCCTCGTATCACTAGCAGTCGAGATGGCAGGCATCTTATCCGCATGGCTGTAACGGATCGTGCAGCTACGTCTCGATCCATGAGTCAACAGATGGGGACGTTTTCAAGACAACAACCTTCTGCACGAACAGTTCAACGACGTTTGCAGCAGCATGGACTATCAGCTCGGAGACCTTGGCTGCGGTTACCCTAGACGCTGCATCACAGACAGGAGAGTCTGCGATGGTGTACTCAACGACGAACCTGGGTGCACCAATGGCAAAACGTCATTTTTTCGGATGAATCCAGGTTCTATTTAGAGCATCATGATGGTCGCATCCGTGTTTGGCGACACCGCGGTGAACGCACATCGGAATCGTGTATTCGTCATCGCCATACTGGCGTATCACCCGGAGTGATGGTATGGGGTGCCACTGGTTACACGTCTCGGTCATCTCTTGTTCGCATTGACGGCACTTTGAACAGTGGACGTTACATTTCAGATGTGTTACGACCCGCGGCTGTACCCTTCATTCGATACCTGCGAAACCCCGCATTTCAGCAGGATAACACACGACCGCATGTTGCAGGTCCTGTACGGGCCTTTCCGGATACAGAAAATGTTCGACTGCTGCCCTAGCCAGCACATTCTCCAGATCTCTCACCAACTGAAAACGTGTGGTCAATGGTGGCCGAGCAACTGGCTCGTCACAATACGCCAGTCACTACTCTTGATGAACTGTGGTATTGTGTTGAAGCTGCATGGGCAGCTGTACCTAAGCCCTGTTTGACTCAAGGCCCAGGCGTATCAAGGCCGTTATTACGGCCAGAGGTGGTTGTTCTGGGTACTGATTCCTCAGGATCTATGCACCCAAATTGCGTGAAAATGTAATCACATGTCAGTTCTAGTGTAATATATTTGTCCAATGAATACCCGTTTACCATCTGTATTTCTTCTTGGTGTAGCAATTTTAATGGCCAGTAGGGTACATATATAGTGGGAACTAGTAAAGTGCGGTCGCAATAAGAGCAGTACTTCTGGTCACTTGAGTACAGGGTTAATACAAACTCAAACAGGGGTAATCTGGGAGTAGGTCTAATGGGAATACGGGTAAGCTTCTACGAAGAGCACAGAAAACGCATTATCGTAGTCAAGATAAACACGAAGCCATTACCCACCACAGTAGTAGGAACTATATTCGAACGAGCTCCGCGGATGGTTACGTGTTAGAGTGTAAGATCAGATGAAATAATTATTCAAATATTTAAGGGAGATGAAAACTTGGTTGTGATGGGATGCTTGAAATAGACAGAGGGCAATCATAGAGATGGATAAATGGTACGAGGACATGGAGTGGAGAAAAGGAATGAAACACGAAGTCACTGCGATACTTTGTTTAAAAAAATCATTAAAGGAAGTTTTATGCATGGAAGAGACCTGGAGGTACCAGAAGCTTTCAAATGGGTTACTTAACGGCAAGGCAGAGATTTATAAACCGGATATTAAACTATAAAACATTTCCAGGTGCGGAGTGGAATCTGATCATAATTTATTGATTATGAAGTGTAGAACCATTCTGAAGAAATTGCAGAAAAGTAAGAAATTAAGTGGATGGGACATGGTTAAGCTGAAAGAATCAGAGGTGGCTATTTAGTTCATCAGTAGGCAACAGCTGACTGAGACTGATTTTATGGACACAAGAAAAGGAGGATGAATAGTCTTGAGAGATGAAATTTCGAAGGCAGCAGAGAATTAAATAGACAAGGCCTAATAGAAAACCTCGGATAACGCATGCGATATTGAATCTAATAGATATAAGGAGAAAGTGTAAAAATGCATCAAATGAACCAGCAAAAGGGAACACAGACATCTGAAAACGAGAATGGCCGGTCGCTGTGTCCGCGCGGTTCTAGGCACTTGAGTCCGGAACCGCGCTGCTGCTACGGTCGCAGGTTCGAATGCTGCCTCGGTGATGATGATGATGGTTAGTGTTTTAGGGCGCACAACAGCGAGGTTATCAGCGCCCGTTCCCAAAAGTTCAATTCAGAGCCGAATCGTGAGAGAAATGGCATTGTTCAAATTGCAAGATTGGACACAGCACATCAAAACAGGGAGATAAAACTAAAAATAAAAGAGCAGTACAAACAGGGAAAAGGAAGTAACGGTGGCTGAGTGACCACTTAAAAATAATGGGTGACCAAACCACTGGACAGCACATTAAGATCTCAATCCCAATATTTTGGGAAGAAGTCCAGACATCACACAAAAACGTAAAACTCTAGCCACACTCGCCTCATTATTAGTTAAAATAGAGGGCAGGTCTGGTGGGAAACTTAAATCTTCCCTCAAACCCGCATATAAAACACACTCAGTTAAAATATGTCGTGTCGACAGCTGTGTCCCACATGTCTGACACGTTGGTGGCTCCTCACGACGTAACAGAAAACCATGTGTCAATGGACAATGTCCTATTCTAAGCCGTGTAAAGGCTACTTCCTCAGCTCGTCGTGGTCGGAAGGAGGTAAGCCACGGTCGGACAGAATCCTTCACCGCTCGCAACTTATTATCCCTCACGTCCAGCCACTGAGCCTCCCACCAACGCATGACCTTCCGAGTCACGAAAGACGTAATGGCCTGCAGGGGGACGGAACAGCGAGCAGGAGGTGTGATGGAGCAAGCCTCCTTGGCAGCCGCATCTGCAAGTTCATTTCCAGGAATCCCTATGTGCCCTGGAACCCAGCAGAAAATCACATCCTTACCCTGCTGTTGCAAGAGCAGGAGTGCGTCCTGCACCTCTTGCACCATCCGATCTGCTGGGTACATCTGTTCAAGAGCGTGTAGAGCACTTTGGGAATCGGAGCAGATGATGAATTTCGTGCCACGATGTCGGCGCATATGCTCTAATGCTTGCAGAATGGCAAACAGTTCTGCATAGTAAACTGAGAACTGCTCTGGGAGCCCTATCCGATGGACAGTATCGGGGAACACAGCAGAGCAGCCCATAAAATCCCCCTGTTTAGAACCATCCGTGTAAACAGTAGTAAAATCGGAATGGCGTTCTAAAATCTCAGTAAGTTTAATTTTAAAAAGGTGGTCCGGGGTACAATACTTCCTGTAAGCAGGCAGATCAAGAAGTAATCTTGGCCTTTGTAGTCGCCAGGGAGATCCCCTACTCCATTCCTGGTGGAGGACCTTAATGCCCTCCAGGTGTACCGACTCGAGACTCTCCTTTGCACGGATGCCAAACGGCTTTGTTGCCGCCGGACGGTGGCGGAAGAGACGTGCCAGTGCCGGCTGGGAAAAAGTGTCGGACGCCAATGAAAGAGGAGTGGACTTGGCCCTGTACGCGTGCCGTACCACGAGGAGAAGACGCCGAATGGACAGCGGAGGCTCTCCCGCCTCGACACACAGACTAGCAACCGGACTCGTGCGATAAGCCCCCGTTGAAAGCCTAATACCCTCATGGTGAATCATATCCAACATTTTGAGGTAGGAAGGTCTTGCAGAGCCATAAGCTTGACATCCGTATTCCAGTCGAGGTCGCACAAAGGCCTTATAAAGTTGGAGCAGACGTGCCCTGTCAGCGCCCCAGGATCTATGACTGACGCATTTAAGGACGTTTAAAGCCTTGAAACAGCGGACCTTTAGATCCTTTAAGTGTGGCAACCATGTGAGCTTCTCATCAAAAATAAGCCCGAGATATTTCACTTTCTCCATAAAGGGGAGAACAGTGTCTCCTAGTTTTAAAACAGGGAGATTAAAAAGAGAACGGGAACGGTTAAAATCTACACAAATGGTCTTCTCCAAAGAGAATTTAAAGCCCGTGGTCTTAGACCATTTCTCCAATCGCACGAGTGTCAGCTGTAATTGGCGTGTAGCAGCTGTGACGGAGGAAGACGCACAGAAAATGGAGAAATCGTCCACAAACAAGGAGCACTGCACGGGCCGTCGTACTGTGGACGCAATACTATTGATGGCAATTGCGAAAGCTGTCACACTGAGGACACTTCCTTGAGGGACACCGTTCTCCTGCTTAAAACGGTCAGACAGGACATTCCCAACCTTATACTTAAAATACCTGTCCGACAGAAAGGATCGGATGAGTGTGGGTAAACGCCCACGGAAACCCCACTCATAAAGCTGCCGCAAAATGGTATGCCTCCAGGTAGTATCGTACGCCTTCTCCAGGTCGAAGAAAACCCCGATAAGGTGTTGCTTACGTAGGAAAGCAGCTTGTATCGCTGTTTCGAGTAGGATCAGGTTATCTAGGGTGGAATGATACCTCCTGAATCCACACTGGCAGCGGGTAAGTAAGGATCTAGATTCGAGAACCCACACCAGGCGCCTATTGACCATACGCTCAAATGTCTTTCCGACGCAGCTCGTGAGACTAATGCTACGGTAGCTACTGGGTTCGGTCCGATCCTTCCCTGGTTTTAAAAGCGGAATTAAAATCGATTCTTTCCACGAGCTAGGAAAGTCGCCTGTCTTCCAAATTTCATTAAAAAGTTGAAGGAGGACTTCCTTTGACCGCAGATCCAACTGCTGCAGCATGCTATACGATATCAGGTCTGGACCAGGTGCGGTATCCCGAGATATGGACAGTGCAGAGTCCAACTCCCACAAAGAGAAAGGCTGGTTGTATTCCTCAGTGTTCTGTGAACGGAAATCAAAACCAGCCCTCTCCTGTGTACCCCGATAGCGCAGAAATTCGGGGTCCTGGCTAGAATCGGCCGTAATAGTTTGAAAAGATTCTGCCAACGCCCGGGCGATGTCTCTCGGAGATGTTAGGAGACACCCCCGCTCACGTATAGCGGCTAGTGGCGGTCGAGAGTATCGCCTTGAGATCCTCCTAATGGCTTCCCATACTTTGCTTGAAGATGTGGACCTATTGATGGAGTTCAGGAACTCACGCCAAGACCTCCGTTTACTCTCCTGAACGATTTTCCTCGCCCGCGCCCGTGCTATCCGGAAAGTTGTCAGATGCGCAGCAGTGGGGCACCGACGGAATCTCCTCAAAGCCGCCCGCCTGTCTCTGATGGCGGTGCGACAGTCGTCATTCCACCAAGGGACAGGCTGCCTCACAGGTGTTCCCTTTGACTTTGGTATGGATACATCAGCGGCATGGTGCATCACCGCCGTAATGTGATCCACCCAATCCTGGACGCCTTCACATCGTTCAAAAACAGCCAACTGCCGGTAGAGCGTCCAGTTTCCCTTCCGGAACAACCATTTCGGCGGCTGTGCGACACGACCCATTTCAACTGGCAGATGGAGCCAGATAGGGTAATGGTCGCTGCCATGAAGGCCGTCGTCGACGACCCACTGAGCAATGTCCGCAAGCACAGGCGAACAAATAGAGAGGTCTATGGCAGAAGACGAACCTGAAGCGGTGCTAAAATGCGTGGCCTGACCTGTGTTCAGCAGTACGACGTCGGAAGTCCTGAGCAACTGCTCAATCATCTGGCCTCTGGGGCAGGTTTTGTTGGAACCCCATAATGCATTATGAGCATTAAAGTCTCCTAAAATGAGAAAGGGACGGGGCAGCTGATCAATGAGCCGTGAAAGGGCTTCACTGTCAAGGAGCTCAGTGGGTGGTAAATACAAGGAGCACACTGTAACATGAACCTGGGCCAGGATCCGAGCTGCAACCGCTTGTAGCGTCGTGGTTAAGGTCACAGGTGAGGAGTGGAATGTGTCCTTAATGAACACTGCCACCCCACCCTGAGCCCTATTACCAGTCAGGTCGTCTTTCCTGTACATGCGATATCCCGTAAGTACAGGCGTGTCAGTCTCTTTAAAATGTGTCTCTTGCAAAGAGATGCAAATGGGGTTTGCCTGTACTGACAGCCGCAATTCTGCAAGGCGAGGTCTGACTCCATTCAGATTCCACTGAAGTATGGGAGCCATATCAGCGTTTCGGTTTAGATTTCCCCCTGTCTTTGCGCCGCGCTGGTGAGGCACTTGTAGAGCGAGTGGCAGCAGAGGGGCTGCGAGGTTCTGGGGAAGAGGTATCAAAATCCATGACGATGTCCTCCTCATCAGTCAGGGATGCCATGACGACATCCGATGGTGCCTTTGGCAGGTGTGACATCAAACGCCGTGCCCCTTTCCCTGGTCCCGTTTTCTTTGTGGAAGCTGGGGATGGGGGAAGTGGAGAGGCACTCTGTTTCTGGAGGGCCTTCGAAGGTATCACTGGAGCTTTCTCTGCAATAGCGGTGGGTGCAGGCGGAGCAGCCTGAATAGCTATATCGTTGGTGGGAGTGCTCTGGCAGGTACAAACACAGGTACAGGTATTGGTGGAGGATACTGCGACGCTGGACATGGTCTGCGTCGAAGCGTCTACTCGCGTCGCACGGTTGTGCACCAAGGAGGCATAGGACGTGGCAAAGACAGGGGGTTTTGTAGCCCTATACTCTTTTTTGGCTTCCGCATAAGGTAGCCTCTTTGTCACCTTGATCTCCTGAATTTTTCGTTCTTCCGCAAAGACGGGGCAGTCTCTGCTCCAGACGGGATGGCTCCCAGAGCAGTTTATACACAGCGCTGGAGATGTGCAGTTGGTCCCAGCTTCATGAGCTGCCTTGCCACAGATACCGCAGGTTGGTTCACCCCCACAACTCATTGTCGTATGGCCCAATCGCTGACATTTGAAACAGCGCATAGGGTTAGGTATATAAGGCCGAACCCTAAGTCGGAGGAAACCAGCCAGAACGTATTCAGGTAAGACAGGCGAATTGAAAGTCACAATGAAAGTGGCAGATTTCTCAATAACTCCATTATTCCTACGTGTCCTTTGTTCCACGTCTACAATCCCCTGTGTTGCCCATTCTTGCTTCAGCTCGTCGACATCGATATCCATTAAATCACGGCAGGTGACAACGCCTTTACTGGAGTTGAGGGAATTGTGCAACTCGACAGTAATATCATACTCGCCTAACTTGGGTGACTTCCGAAGCAGCTCCACTTGCGATGCCCTAGTAGTCTCAACTAACAGGGTACCATTCCTCAGGCGTTTGATAGATTTCAGTGTACCTGCGAGTCCTTCTAAACCTTTATGTATGTAGAAAGGAGACACTTTTTCAAATGAGCCCTCCTTCCTCTTAATCACGATGAAAACATTGTCATTTACGACTCCATGAGCCCTGTTACTCTTTTCCATCTGCATATCAGGAGGACTAGCCTCCCTCATGCGCTTGGCTGATTGCGAAGTTGGTGAAGGGAAATACGTGATTGCCATGTGCGTCCCACGAGCAGCTAGGGAACGAAACGTCAGCCCAGACAGAGCCCCGCATGCCTGGGTAAGCCTTATACAACTGAGGTGCGGCAGGTTCCTCAGAGGTCGCCCGCTAGCGACTGTTCCACCTCAACAGCCATGCATCTTATCGGCGCGCAGCACACCTTAAGATTGACGGGTTTTTTAGAGAGGTATGTACCATCCTCGCGATCCAGGCAATCAAGCCAAGATCCCCGGTCCCTGCGACACACAACGTTCCACCGTTGCGCCACACGGTGGTCGCTGAAGCATGCCCAGAGCTTACGGTGTCAGAGGACTGGCGGCGCACACCAGTCCACAGCTCGGGGACCCCGGGTTCGCCAAGCCCGTACCCAGCACATAAATGCTGAGTCCCCTGAGGGGTGCTGCCTCGGGCCTGGCTGTGTGTGATGTCCTTAGGTTAGTTAGGTTTAAGTGGTTCTAAGAAGTCTATGGGACTGATGACCTCAGATGTTGTTCCCATAGTGCTTAGTGCCATTTGAACCATTTTTTGAACGAGAATGACAGGATGTGCAAACTGGGAAACTAGGAATCGGCAGGTGAGGAATGCTGGTATGTAGAATGTTGGAAAGATAGGTGCAGCTTGTTGGAAAATTAGAGGTTTTGAGGAAAGAGATGCACCACTATGAATGTTATGGGCCCTGATGGGAAGCCTTTACTACGTAAAGATGGGATTACAGAAAGGCCGAAGAAATACACAGAAGGTCTATACAAGGCAAACAAAGTTGAAGAAAACGTTTTAGAAATGGAAGAGGAGGTAGACGAAGATGAGATGGAGATATAATATTGCGAGAACAATGAGGCAGAGCACTGAAAGGCCTAAGTTGACACAAGGCCGCTGGAATAGATGAGTTTCCCTAAGAATTGTTGACACCCTTGGGAGAACAGACATAAGAAAACCATTCACCCTGGAAGCGGAATTTGAGAAGGGAGGGGAATAGGTTTGTAGCCTATCCAAAATGTTATTCAGTCTATGCACTGAGAAAGCAGCAAAGGAACCAGTGAGAAATTTGAAGTGGGAATTAAAGTGTAGGGAGAAGAAATAAAAACTTTTTAGGTTTATAGAGGACATTGTTAGTCTGTAACAAACAGTTAAGGACTTACAAGAGCAGCTTAATGTTATGGGTAGCGTCTTTAAAAGAGATTAAAAGATGAACAGCATCGTAAGTAACAAAAGAAGTGTAACGGAATGTAGTCGAATTAAATCACATGACACTGTAGGACTTAGGTTTGGAAAGGGCACTGAAAGTAGATACGTGATACTATTTGGAAAACTACTAGTGGTGGCCGAAGTACAGACGATGTAAAATACAGACTGGCTATAGCACACAAAACATTTCTGCTAAAGCGAGAAATTAGGTAACATCTAATATAAATTTGTTTTAGAAAGTCTTTCCTGAACGTTTACGTCTGGAGTGCAGCCTTGTACGGGAGTGAAATGCAACTATAAGCAGTTCTGACAAGAACAGAATAGAAGCTTTTGGAATGTGGTGCTACGAAAGAATATTGATGATTAGACTGGTAGTTCGAGTAAATAACGAGTCGACACTGACTTGAATTAGATGAAAAAGAAATTTACGACAGGTATAAGAGAATGAGCCGTTTGATAGGTCACATGAAGCATGAAGTACTAGCCAGTTCTACTCTTACATGGGGGGAAATGTCGGGTTAAAACTTGCAGAACAAGGCCAATGATGAACCCAGTGCTGAAGGTAATGGATATACACTGAGCTGACATAAGCCATGAGATAGCGATATGCACATATACAGATGGAGGTTGTCGTCATTTGGAGGAGTCGTCATTTGTAATCAGGTGATTAACGCGAAAATGTATCCGACGTGATTACGACCGCTCGACGGGAATCAACAGAATTTTCACGCAGAATGGTAGTAGTAGCTAGACGCCCGAGATATTCCATTCCGGAAATCATTAGGAAATTCAATATTCCCAGATTCACAGTGTCAAGAGTGTGTCGAGAATACCAAATTTCAGGCATTACCTCCCACCATGAAGTGGCCGCCAGACTTCTCGACCGAGCAACGGTTGCGTATAGTTGTCAGTGCTAACAGACAAGCAACACAGCGTGAAGACACCGCAGAAATCTATGTATGACGTACGAGGAAAATATCCTTTGCTAAGCACGACATCGCCTGCAGCGACTGTCCTGGGCTCGTGACCATATCATTTGGACGGTAGACGACTGAAAACCGTGGTCTGGACAGATAAGTTGCGATTTCAGTTGATGAGAGCTGATAGACGGTTTCGAGTGTGGTGCAGAATCCACAAAGCTGTGGACCCAGATTGTTATCAAGGCAGCATACAAGCTGGTGGCTACTCCGTAATGGTGTGGGCGGTGTGCACATGGAATGGACTGGATTCTGTGGTCCAACTGAGTCGCTCATTGACTGGAAATAGATACGTTCGACTATTCGGAGACCATTTAGAGCCATTCATGGACTTCGTGTTCCAGAACAATCATGGAATTTTTGTAGATGACAATGCATCATGTCACAAGCCCACAGCTGTTCCGAAATATTTCGAAGAGCACACTGGACAATTTGAGTAAATGATTTGGCTACCCAGGTCGCCCGACATGGGACTTACACTACTGGCCATTAAAATTGCTATACAATGAAGATGACGTGCTACGGACGCGAAATTTAACCGACAGGAAGAAGATGCAACGATTAGCAAATGATTAGCTTTTCAGAGCATTCACACAAGGTTGACGCCGATGGCGATACCTACAACGTGTTGACATGTGGAAAGTTTTCAACCGATTTCTCATACACAAACAGCAGTTGACCGGCGTTGCCTGGTGAAACGTTGTTGTGATACCTCGTGTAAGGAGGAGAAATGCGTACCATCACGTTTCCGACATTGATAAAGGTCGGATTGTAGCCTATCGCGATGGCGGTTTATCGTATCGCGACATTGCTGCTCGCGATGGTCGAGATTCAATGACTGTTACCAGAATATGGAATCGGTGGGTTCAGGAGGATAATACGGAAAGCCTTGCTGGATCCCAACGGCCTCGTATCACTAACAGTCGAGAAGACAGGCATCTTATCCGCATGGCTGTAACGGATCGTGCAACCACGTCTCGATCCCCGAGTCAACAGATGGGGACGTTTTCAAGACAACAACCATCTGCACGAACAGGTCGAAGACGTTTGCAGCAGCACGGACTATCAGCTCGGAGACCATGGCTGAGGTTACTCTAGACGCTGCATCACAGACAGGAGCGCCTGCGATGGTGTACTCCACGACGAACCTGGGTGCACGAATGGCAAAACGTCATCTTTTCGGATGAATCCAGGTTGTGTTTACAGCATCATGATGGTCGCATCCGTGTTTGGCGACAACGCGGTGAACGTACATTGGACGCGTGTATTCGTCATAGCCATACTGGCGTATCACCTGGCGTGATGGTATGGGGTGCCACGTCTTGGTCACCTCTTGTTCGCATTGACGGCACTTTGAACAGTGGACGTTACATTTCAGATGTGTTACGAACCGGCGAAACCCTACATTTTAGCAGGATAATGCACGACCGCATGTTGCAGGTCCTGTACGGGCCTTTCTGGATACAGAAAATGTTCGACTGCTGCCCTGGCCAGCACATTCTGCAGATCTCTTACCAATTGAAAACGTCTGGTCAAAGGTGTCCGAGCAACTGGCTCGTCACAATACGCCAGTCACTACTGTTTATGAACTGTGGTATTGTGTTGAAACGTCCCCTTAGAAAAATTAATGAATTACTGTGCTGATAAACCTCTTACATTATTTGATTTTCAAACAGCTGAGCAAAACTGAATGTACTCGCACATTTCGCTCTTTCCCTATTCTGATCTACACTAAACTGACACACAATATTTTTAGCACAACGCAATCTGACTTTTAATAATCCCTACAAAAGAATGGCCCTGACTAACAATAACCTATACCTTTCACAAATCACTTACGTCACAAAAATCTTCGTTACTCAAACTACTGCAATACAGCGAGCGCCAATACTGCCAGGTAAATAAAAGATTCTAACTACTGAAGGCGCTAACTACTGATAGGCATAGTTAGCAAATGAAAGATTTTGATAGAGAACAATGTATTTACCTTAATAGTGTTCAAAAGTCATAATATCTATATCAGCCCATGATATCCAATATTACAAATTTACTGTCTCTGTCCAGATCATCCGCTCTCAAAACTCCGCCATCTCACTCCCCACATCCACCACTGCTGGCGGCTCACCTCCAACTGCGCAACGCTACGCGCTGTTAACAGCCAACTGCCCAACACCACAATAGCAAATTCCAACAATGCCACCCAGCCACAGACTGCACACAGCACAGCCAGTGATTTTCATACAGAGCGCTACGTGGCGTTACCAATATAAAAACCTAAACAGCCTACTTACAGTGTTGAAGCTGCATGGGCAGTTGTACCTGTTCACGCCATCCAAGCTTGGTTTGACTCCATGCCCAGGCTTATCAAGGCCGTTGTTACGGCCAGAGGTGGTTGTCCTGGGTACTGATTTCTCAGCATCTATGCACCCAAATTGCGTGAAAATGTAATCACATGTCAGTTCTAGTATAATATATTTATCCAATGAATACCCGTTTATCATCTGCATTTCTTCTTGGTGTAGCACTTTTAATGGCCAGCAGTGTAATATTGTCAGTGCAGGTCTTTGTGCATGCACTGACAACACTTTCGCAGTTATGGACTGTTATAACGGCAAAGCTCAATATTTCTGCAGAGGAATTCCAACGACGTATGGAGTCCATATTACGTCGATTTGCTACACTCCGCTGGCAAAAGGAGGCCCGATACGGTATTAGGAGGTATCCCTTGTTTTTTGTCATCCCAGTGTAGCTTGGAAAAGTCATTCGAAAACAAAGTGGCCTGCACACGGTCGAGTAGCCTAGAGAGATGGAACAAACCAAAGACCATCACAACAATATTCATCTAGTTGTTACTCCTTTGACATTGCGTTTAACTGTTAACCAGGCCGGATGGCCGCGCTTGTTAGCACGCCGCTTCCAGGGTGCAAAAAGGGCGCTGTCCAGAGATCAAATTCGCCCAGCGGTTAATGCTGACGGGCAGTGTGCGGGCGGTCTCGATGTGGTTCTTAGGCGGTTTTCCACATCCTAACAGGTAAATACCGGCCTGTTACCAGAGTCCCACGTCAGTTGGACATTTCTCAAATGTTTAGACAAGTTTCGCACACTTTCACATGAATGACACAAGATACGGACATTTGGGGTACACAAACTCCGTCCCAGGAGAAAACTATGTGCTGACAGGACAGGCGCCGGGTCACCCTCAACACTATCAATGCCACATTCGACAATTATTAAGCTGGCTGGCCTCGTGTAAATATGGGATAATGAGAAAAGGAAAAGAAGAAAGATGGTTGCATATACCATTTCTTAAATAAATTGTATTCTGTTTGGTTTTATTCGTTTATCATTATCATAGTTCTCTATGTAGCTTAAGTTCAGTAAATTGCATTCAGAATAAAACTTTGTCTTCCTCCACAATTTTTACTTTCTACAGCTCCCTCTAGTACTGTGAACGCTTTTCTCTGATGTCTTAACTGATGTGTTACCATCCTGTCCCTTTCTCTTATCCGTAGTTTCCATACATTCCTTTCCTCACCTATTCTGCAGAGAACCCTCTCATTCCTTAGCTTATTAGACAACCTCTAACATTCTGCGTGGTGTCTGTTGTTCTATGTCGTGTCTCCCTACCACTTTCGCGCAACGACGATCTGAGCGTGTTTTTTAGGGAACTGACTAGTTTGAACCTGGGACCTGTTGCTGTTAAGGAGACGCCAGACCACACATGACATGTAGAGTTCAGTGAAACTGGCGATGATATAACCAAATACTTAATGATTTCGGCGTCAGCTCCACTGCACTCCCTGTAAAAGAATCTTAATACTAACTAAATTTAGTGGAAGGGGTTCAAGGCTTTCCTATTTTTAGTTAGCTGGTAAAATAACGTCGAAAAAGCAGTTAAGTTTACCATTGGAAATTTTATTCTACTCACAAAACATTGTTTATAAATTGCACTATTGATAAAAGGAAATATTTTAATACAGGATGATAAAAACCAACTGCGTTCAACAAAAATGTGAACGAATATTCCCTGAGTGGGTTTCCAAGTTCTACAATGGATCGAAGGATGACCTATGCCATATCACATCTATAATCTGGTTTTAAATTAAGTTTCACAAAAGAGAAAACTATCAAAATGGTCTACAGTGACCCTCAATCATCTTTAATTACTTATCTAACTTATCGTAAATTACAATGGCTGATGTGGCTTCTCAATAATTATATAACAGAAAAATCATCGCGTTTCAGATTTTAACTTACGTAGCAACTGCGAATACCATGAGCTTTAATTGACGATCGACACTCGTATTATGCAAAACGGGGGTGTAACAGATGAGACTTCTGCAGTTCTGAGTGAAGCTTTATGCGCGCTTATGCGGCATTGCGTGCGTTCATTACCTTGTCGTTGGTTAGGCAGCTTCAGGAGCGCAGCTGGCGGCGCAGCTCCACCTTCGCCGTCTCGGAAGCAACTCCTTTCTAACTTCTCCTTACTACAGTTTACCGAAGTTGGTTTAAAAAAAACTATCTAGCTGTGTTTTCACCTGACCAATCAGGGTCTCAATGTTAACCTTAAGCTCCGCCTACAAAAATTCTGTCTATCCAATGAGAAACGTTATACTTTTCGTGGTGGGGCAATGTTTTTAAAGTTTGCAACGTAACAGAGACGCGTAAAGGTCTCGCGCTGAAACTTGCAGCTGCTGTGGCCCCTTTTGGTGTTATCGTAAGATCTATACTGTTCTTCTGGAGGGCTCTATCTTTTAACATAGGCGGGGGGTGGTCCTGTCGGTTACTTTTCGTGATGGGGCAATGTTTTTAACGTTTGTAACGTAACAGAAGTGCGAAAAAGTCTCACGCTAAAACTTGCGGCTTGTGTGGCCCTTTTAGTGTTATCGTAAGATCTATACTCTTCATCTGGAGGGCTCTAGCTTTTAACATGGGCTGCGGGGTGGTCCTGTCGGTTAGCTGGCGACGTGGTTGTCCGTCCCTTATCGTAGGGCCTTCTAGCTTAACACGGTTCTGCTCTCGGCTTCTGTTCTCGTTTCTCCCCTCGAAACTGCGTCTGTCTCACGGTGAGAAGGTATGACATGCATTTAGGCATTCTTGTGTTAGTCTGTGGTATTCCATTTGCTCATTCGTTACTCGTATTACTTTGGTTAATTTAATGTCACGATTTATTCGGAGCTATGTGACATACTACTGGATTTGCTTATCATGTCAGGGTTTTCATGGAAGGTGTTGGATTTGCTTGTCACCTTACAAACCTAATTTTCAAGATTCTTCTGCAGAACCACATCTCAAATGATTCGATTCTCTTCTTTTCTGGTTTTCCCACAGTCCATGTTCCACTACCATACAATACTGCACTCCAAACGTACATTCTCAGACATTTCTTCCTCAAATTAAGACCTACATTTGATGCTAGTAGACTGTCTCAGGCCAGGAATGTCCCTTTTGCTAGTGCTAGTCTGCTTCTTATGTCCTCCTTGGTCCGACCGGCGTGGGTTACTATAGTACCTAGGTGGTAGAATTCCTTAAATACATCTCCTTAGTGACCACCAATCCTGGTGTAAAATTTCCCACTGGTCTCATTTCTACTACTACTTATTAGTTTCGTCCTTCTTCGATTTACTCTCAGTCACTATTCTGTTCTCATTAGACAATTCATTCCATTCAGCAGATCCTGTAATTCTTCATCACTTTCATTGAGGGTAGCAACGTCATCAGCGAATCTTATCGTTGATATCCTTTCATCTTCAATTTTAATTCCACTCTGGAGCCTTTCTTTTACTTCCACCTTTGCTTGTTCGATCTATAGACTGCACAAATGGGTGAGAGACTACATCCCTGTCTTACACCCTTTTTAATCAGGGCACTTCGTTCTTAGTTTTCCACTCTAACTGTTCCCTCTTGGCTCTCGTACGCATTGCACATTACCCGTCTTTCCCTATAGCTTCCCTCTAATTTTCTTGCACCTCTTCACATTGTCGACCACTTTTTCCAGGCCGACAGAGCCTATGAACGTGTTTTTAATATTCTTTAGTCTTTTTTCCATTATCAATGAAATCGTCTGAATTGCCTCTCTGCTGCTTTTACCTTCCTTAAGCCCAAATTTATCGTCATCTAACACAACCTCAGTTCTCTTTTCAGTTCTTCTTTATATTATTCTTGTTAGCAAATTCGATGCATGAGCCGTTAAGCTGACTGTGCGATAATTCTCGCACTTGTTGGTTCTTGCAATTTTCTGAATTGTGTGGATGATGTTTTTTCAAAAGTCAAATGGGACATCCGCCAGACTCATACATTCTGCACACCATCGTGAGTAGTCGTTTTGTTGACATTTCTCCCAATATTTTAGAAGTTCTGATGAAATGTTATGTATCTCTCCTGCTTTATTTGATTTTAAGTCTTCCAGAGCTCTTTTAAATTCCGATCCTAATACTGGATCCCCTATCTCTTCTATATCGACTCCTGTTTCTTCTTCTATCACGTCTTCAGACAAGTCCTTGCCGTAATAGAGGAGTTAAAAGTTCAATGTGTTCTTTTCCCCCATACGCTCTCTCCTCTGCATTTAACAGTGGTGTTCCCATTGCACTCTTAATGTTACCTCTCCTCCTTTTAGTTTCATCGAACGTTGATTTGACGTTCCTAAATGATGTCTTTGTCTTTCTGACAATCATTTCGTTTTCGTTTTCTTCATATTCGTCATGCAGTCATTTGGCCTTAACTTCTCTACTCCCTATTTGTTTCATTCCTAAGTGACTTGCGCTTCTGTATTGCAAAATTTCCTTGAACATTTTTGTACTTCCATCTTTCATCGATTAACTGAAGTATTTCTTCTGTTACCCATGGTTTCTTCTCAATTACCTTCTTTGCACCGACGATTTCCTTTCCAACTTCTGTGTTTGCCCTTTTTAGAGATGTCATTCCTCTTCAACTGCACTGCCTACTGCTATATTCCTTGTCACAGTGTCTATAGCCTCAGAGGAGTTAAAACTTACCTTTTCATTCCTTAGTGTTTCCGTATCCCACTTCGTTGCGTATTGATTCTTCCTGATTAATCTCTTAAACTTCAGCCTACTCTTCATCACTGCTAAATTGTGGTCTGAGTCTATATCTGCTCCTGGGTACGCCTTACAATCTAATATCTGATTTCGGAATCTCTGCCTGCATGACCATGATGTGTTCTGCCGAAATCCTCCCGTAGCCTTTTCCAAGTACTGCTCCTCCTCCTGTGATTCTAGAGCAGAGTATTCTCTATAACCAACTTGAATGTACTGCAGATCTCAATTAGTCTTTCTCCTCTCTAATTCCTAGTATCAAGTTCATTTGCTGCCGCAACCCTTTCTTCTGTTCCTCCCCTACACCGGCATTCCAGTTCCCCGTAACTATTAGATTCTCATCTCCCTTTACGTAAGGAATTACTCGTTCAATATTCTCATACACTTTCTGAAAAGTCTTCTTCTACGGGTTGCGTCGTCAGCATGTATAACTGAACTATTGTTGTCAGTGCTAGTTTGCTTTTGATTCTGATGTTAATAACCCTGTCACTGAACTGTTCACAGTAACTTACTCTCTGCCCTGCCTTCCTATTCACAATGAATCCTACTCCCATTGCACCATTTTCTGCCTCTTCTGATACTAATCTACACTCGTCTTACCAGAAATCCTCGTCTTCTTTCCATTTCACTTCAGTGACCCGCATTGCATCTAGACTGAGCCTTAGTATTTCCCTTTCCAGATTTTCTAGTTTCCCTACCACGTTGAAGTTTCTGACATTCCACGCCCCGACTCGTGGAACGCTATTCTTTTGTTTGTTATTCAATTCTTTTCCCATCTTCACCTCCCCCTTGGCAGTTTCCTCTCCGAGTTCCGAATGGGGAACTAGTGCGTAATCTTCTGCCAAGGGGAGGTCATCATGACACTTTTCAGTTATAGGCTACATATCATGTGGATACACATTATGTGTTTTCTAATGTAGTGGTTTCCATTGCCTTCTGTATCGTCATGCCGTTGATTATTGTTTATTGCTCCGCCCTTAGGGACCGTTTCCCACCCAATACTGATGATTTTATTCAGAGTTGTTCGATCCCAGGACCGAGGGCATATTCCTTACTAATCAATGACGTTACACATAGACCACGGGAGCACGAAGAAATGAAATATGTAAATAAAGGAGAGCGAGAGGGATATTAATTATAGCACGCATGGCAGTAGACCACGGCAGATTACCTCAGCCGTTGCATGGAGGGCTCTGTGGTCGCGATGCGATCGTAATTACAAGATACCGCCGTAATTCTTGAGACTCTGGTTGTTGTATCTAGCGAGCAACATGATCCTTTACGGTTTCTCCGTATAATCGGCTATGTGTTGTCTATCCTTCTAGTACCTGTTGCACTAAACTGTCTCAGCATGGTGCCTAAACCGCAGTGCCATTGAATGTTCGGGAGACTAACTGTACGAGCCACGAAAGCGCGTATTGAAGGCGGAAGGAAACGGGCCCCAGCGAGGCAGAACTCTTGGTGTGGTGGTTATTTAGCAACCTGGATTTCAAAAAATCTGCCAACTCCACAGAGGTCCCTGCTTTCCATAAGCAAAGTAACTGTTCTCATTTGCTCAGTTTTGATCACTTTGCTCACGTAAGTTGCCATACACTGCGTTCTTCTAACAGCTAGAACTACTTCTGTGGTGCCTCTGTTTGCCGGCCGGGGTGGGCGAGAGGTTCTAGGCGCTATAGTCTGGAACTGCGCTACCGCTACGGTAGCAGGTTCGAATCATGCCTCGGGCATGGATGTGTGTGATTTCCTTAGGTTAGTTAGATTTAAGTAGTTCTACGTTCTAGGGGACTGATGGCCTCAGCAGTTAAGTCCCATAGTGCCCAGAGCCATTTGAACCATTTTTTTGCCTCTCTGTTCATGTGCGAAGTACCGTTCAGACAACACAAACGGTTCCCACACACCTTAGAACGCCTCTTGACTAAAATTACCAGCCTCTGAATTACTTGCAATTAATACAAATAGAAATTATAGCCCATACATCTATTGCGGGTCGTCATCACTGTCTACCTGGTAGCTCTCTTCCGCCTACAAAGCATAAAAAGAGTGTGCAATTTGTGTGGGTTTCACAGCTCTGCAGAAATTTCGTAGGTAAGGTTGAAGTGAGGGAAGCAAACAGTGGCTACTCTGATTCAGCCAAGTCAGCATAAGACAATGAATACAACCTTGTTCACAGAAGAGATCACGATTCTGACAGCCTTGTAGATGGTCTGCAGGAATCTTTTCCGCGCTTCACAAAATTTGTCGTGGTATAACCGCAAAATCTTGTCAGCAAAAACTAATCAAGGCATTACGACAGAAAGGCTCCATTCGGTGAAATATCGGCGTCGATAATCTGACATTAGAACAGATCAGAACTTCAAATATAATACCTACACATATGACCAAGACATTGAGGATAATATAGAGATTTCAGATGTCTCAGGAGAAGGAAACACAGTACAGATATCTAAAAAGCTATGTTTTTTGCGTGTGAGGGTTGGATGCTAAGGCGCAAAATTAATCCCTCATACAAACAGCAGAAATCAGATACTGCTCACAGTTAAATGCTGCTCTAGAAGAGACCACATAAGAGAAAAGTACCTAAAAAACTAGTTATGTGTTTTGTAAGGGCCAAAACTATGGAATATCGAAGTAAACGCTTTACACGTAACTGAAAAGCATGAACATTGCATACACAAATAACTTCCAGTTGTATCCCCTTAAGACAGCATAGGTTGTAACGTGTCGGAAAGATGTGTAATATAATCCAGATAACGTAACGGTGAACATGCTGAATGAAAATATTATTGTAATAACAAGAACTACGAAGAACTACGAAGTAAGCCATGTGGAGCACATCGTGGAACTGCACACTAAGCACTAACGATTCGGGTAGTTGAATTCCTTTTACATTACAACAGTCGTATTTACTGTGTCCCACTGAGAGTGGTCTCTGGGCTGTGGGAAGCTCAAAAAAGTACATTTAATTGTTCTACAATGACAAGCGATAATATTACTGAAGAATATTGCATTGTTGCGCTAACTGTGATTGCAAATAATCTAACACATTAAATTTAAAAATTTCTGTAAAGATACTCTTCAGTGGAGTAAGAGTTTCCCAATAGGAAGTTCTTTAATTTAGTCTTCATCGCCAACACGTTGTCTACAAGGCACAAAAATTGCTCTGAGCACTATGGGACTGAACATCTGAGGTCGTCAGTCCCCTAGAACTTAGAACTACTTAAACCTAACTAACCTAAGGACATCAGACACATCCATGCACGGTTCCAGACTGAAGCGCCTAGAGCCGCTCGGTCACTGCGGCCGGCTGTCTACAAGGCATTTATTGTGCTCTGGCAATTTGCTGATACATGTATACCCCTGTGTATGATCCCTTTCTTTGCTGTTGATAATCCTTGAAACCTTTTGGTCCTACTGTTATACTGATGCTTTCACTATTTTTTGAGAAAATAGAGATATTATCACGAAGGACAATATCGTAGTGAACAAGCCGTCAAAATATCAATTACTGTCAAGAAGTTCTTGCAGATTGTGACAGAATTCACACCACATATAGTTCTTAAAATACGCCTTTGTATTCTATAACTCAATAGTGGATGGAAATATCCAGAATAAAATATTTTCTAATTTTTAAAATACGTACATCAGCAGTACAGCAGAGCGCAAATATAGGTGAACTAAAGTGCTTAATTAATTCTAGGCAGTAGGTTTTTTGTTTAAGGTTATCATTCGTATGTAGCCCAAGAAATTTAAGATTTTCTACTTCTTGGATTTCCTTGTTTGAGAAACTATACCTGTAGACTGTGGAGTTCTACGAGAAGTATTGAACGGTTTGTCCTGAGTCTTCTCAAGACTCATTGATGATCTACCATCGGAAAAATGATTCTACAGGAGCCCAAAAAATGTAGAATATACTCCTGTTTACTAAAAAAACTCTCACTGAAAAATGGGGGTACCAGCTGCCTCTACCTTCACCTGCACATCTAACAATTTTTCCAAAAATTTTGGCATGCGAACATAATAGCGCCCTTTCTAACTTGCGTCTTATGTCTCACTTCCACAAGCTCACACCCATTTGTCCATTGCTGTAAGTCGCTCATTGCTATCCACTCCCACTTGCCCATTCTCACTCACTCATTCAGCCCAACCCATTGTCATTATCTCTTTGTGTCTCTCTGTCACTGGCTCTGGTCTCACAGCCACCGTCCCCTTTGTTCTGCCCTACTAATAGTGTATCCTCTCATTGTCACTGTCTCCCTCTTTCTCTTTCTTATTACTGATATCTCATTCATTTCTTCCAACGCTGTCTCTTTCCACTGTCACTATTTCTCTCCCCCTCGTTGCCATTGTCATAGACTATGTCCCTCATTAGCATTGGCTCTCACCCACATTCACTTTCTCCTTCTCGTTACTCCTCTCGCAGCGCCTCCTTCTTATTCTTCCTAGCACTGTTCTATCACTGTTAACTATAATCCACTGCCACTGCGTTCCTCTCTTTCTCTCACACTAACACTGTTTCCTTCCCTCTTTCTATACTATAACCACTGTCTACTATCTCGCAACATTTGATACTTTCCCCTCTTTGCCACTGCCACTGTCTCCTTCTCTCTCAGCGTGAAAAAGGGCGAATATGTTTGCATGCAAGATTTTTTGGGAAAGGTTCTGAGGAAGGTAGAATGAGGCATCCGGTATCCCACTTTTCAGTCTGAGTCTTTTAATATACAGGAGCATATTCGCATCTCTTGTGCTGCGATACGAGCATTTTTCTGATGGTTTCCTTCTTTCGCCTGCTACACCAGGGTACGCCACTCATATGAAAAGAACTTTATGAGTCAGTAAAATTTTAATAGTTCACGAGTGTGAAACTGAAACAGCGCAAAACTGTGTAATTTTTACGCCTCAGCCCGGATTTTATATGCACAACAATTCCGCATGCGCTTCGGTACTACAACATGAGTTTCTCAGAATCCTTCTGAGGAGAACGAAGACACTTCACAGCATGTTTCTCCGTGCCACATCGCTGTATAAGCTATGTTTTCGCCTCACGTCGGACTTTACGTGTGCAAATAGGGTAAATTGAAACCTCTGTATCTCGGAAACGGATAAAGGGTTGTTCGACATCAGTATCTTAGGAAAACGAGCGTATATAGTAAAAATTACAGCTGTTTGCTGTGCATGGCCACCCTGGAATCCGCAGATTCGCTCTGGTAACTAAAAGTCATGTTTTTTCGGGTGTTTCTAGACAAAGGATGGGGATTTTACGAAACGGGAAGATGTCATTTCTAGATAAATGCCTAGGAAATACACCTTTGAAATTTGAGCTATCTGCTGTCGTTATGCATTATTTAGATTTCGCCTCACGCCATATTCTGCGTGCGTATCTTACGTGTACAAGTAGGGTAGCTATGAGCATCTGGATCTCAGAAACTGACAAAGATACCAATAAAATTTTCAAAATTATTCGAGATAGGATTCTTAGGAACATATCGTACAAAATTTAGCCACTTGGAGTACATAGCCGTCATGTTATCCTCGGATGGATTTTGCTCCCTTGGTGACAGCGAAAATAAAGTAAAAGAACACTTTTGTGGGGTTTTCCGAGGAACCGTCCATGAGTACACCATCATCAAATACAAAGAGAACGCAAATCACCGCCGAGGCAATTGTTGTGCATCATGGATCATAAATGACGGTTATGAACGACAGCTGCGGAGACGAGTACGGGCGAATAGACGTGCAATTGTTGGGGAACCGAAAGCCCAAATGTACCAAGGACCTACCAACAGGGTCTTCTCAACGAGCGTTCGACGAACGTTGCTATGTATGGGCCTCCGCTGACTGATACACTATTGGCCATTAAAATTGCTACACCAAGAAGAAATGCAGATCGTAAGCGGGTATTCATTGGACAAATATATTATACTAGAACTGACATGTGATTACATTTTCACGCAATTTGGGTGCATGGCTACTGAGAAATCAGTACCCACAACAACCACCTCTGGGAGTAAAAACGGCCTTGATACGCCTGGGCATTGAGTCAAACAGAGCTTGGATGGCGTGTACAGGTACAGCTGCCCAAGCAGCTTCAACACGATACCACAGTTCATCAAGAGTAGTGACGCGTATTGAGACGAGCCAGTTGCTCGCCCACCATTAACCAGACGTTTTCAATTGGTAAGCGATCTGGAGAGTGTGCTGGCTAGGGCAGCAGTCAACATTTTCTGTGTCCAGAAAGGCCCGTACAGGACCTGCAACATGCGGTCGTGCATTATCCTGCTGAAATGTAGGGTTCCGCAGGGATCGAATGAAGGGTAGCCAGTCCGCAGCTCGTGGTCGCGCGGTAGCGTTCTCGCTTCCCACGCCCGGGTTCCCGGGTTCCATTCCCGGCGGGGTCAGGGATTTTCTCTGCCTCGTGATGACTGGGTGTTGTGTGGTGTCCTTAGGATAGTTAGGTTTAAGTAGTTCTAAGTTCTAAGGGACTGATGACCATAGATGTTAAGTCCCGTAGTGCTCAGAGCCAAGGGTAACCACGGGTCGTAACACATCCGAAATGTAACGTCCACTGTTCAAAGTGCCGTCTATGCGAACAAGAGGTGACCGAGACGTGTAACCAGTGGCACCCCATACCATCCCGGCAGGTGATACGCCAATATGGCGATGACGAATACACGCGTCCAATGAGCGTTCACCGCAAAGTCGCCAAACACGGATGCGACCATCATGGTTCAAATGGTTCAAATGGCTCTGAGCACTATGCGACTTAACTTCTGAGGTCATCAGTCGCCTAGAACTTAGAACTAATTAAACCTAACTAACCTAAGGACATCACACACATCCATGCCCGAGGCAGGATTCGAACCTGCGACCGTAGCAGTCCCGGCGACCATCATGATGCTGTAAACAGAACCTGGATTCATCCGAAAAAATGACGTTTTGCCATTCGTGCACCCAGGTTCGTCGTTGAGTACATCATCGCAGGCGCTCCAGTCTGTGATCCAGCGTCAGGGGTAACCGCAGCCATGGTCTCCGAGCTGATAGTCCATGCTGCTGCAAACGTCGTCGAACTATTCGTGCAGACAGTTGTTGTCTTGCAAAAGTCCCCATCTGTTGACTCAGGGATCGAGACGTGGCTGCACGATCCGTTACATCCATGCGGATAAGATGCCTGTCATCCCGATTGCTAGTGATACGAGGCCGTTGGGATCCAGCACGGCGTTCCGTATTACCCTCCCGAACCCACCGATTGCGTATTCTGCTAACAGTCATTGGATCTCGACCAACGCGAGCAGCAATATCGCGATACGATAAACCACAATCGCGATAGGCTACAATCCCACATTTATCAAAGTCGGAAACGTGATGGTACTCATTTGTCCTCATTACACGTGGCATCACAACAACGGTTCACCAGGCAACGCCGGTCAACTGCTGTTTGTGTATGAGAAATCGGTTGGAAACTTTCCTCATGTGAACACGTTGTAGATGCCGCCACCGGCGCCAACCTTGTGTGAATGCTCTGAAAACATCATTTGCATATCACAGCATCTTCTTCCTGTCGGTTAGATTTCGCGTCTGTGGCACGTCATCTTCGTGGTGTAGCAATTTTAATGGCCAGTAGTGTATTCATGGGCGTCAAAAGTTGGAATTTTCACACCAGTACCGCAACTGGACCTCCACTGAGTGGCGACAGTTAGCCTTTTTCAGATCAATCACGTCTTACGCTCTACTGGACAGAAGGTCGTTGGTGTGCTCGGTGTGAAATGTCTGAAAGTAAACACCCTACAAACAGGATGGAGCGCTATTGTCTAGGGATTATTTCTGCGGCTTTCCCTCAGTGAACTCGTCATTTTGGAATGCACAATGGATCAACACAAGTATGTCTATCCTTGGGACCATGACCACCCCTGCGTGCGGTTTGTTCGTCCTTGGGGTGATGGTATCTACCAGCAGGGCAATGCAACGTCTCACTCAAGCAGCAATGTACGTGCGTGGTTCGAGGAGCATCAGGATGAGTTTAAGGTCCTCCTATGACAACGTAACTCCCAGACTTAAATCCAATGAAGAACATGTGGGCCTACCTCGATCGAGCTGTTTGCGCCACGGTTCCTTGACCGAGAAATATATCACAACTTGCCACATCATTGCAATCAGCAGACGTTCCTGTTGGTACCTTACAGAATCTCATTAACTCTTTTCCTACTCGTCTTGCGCTGCAATAAGTGTTTCCTCAGGCTTTTGATAGGTGTTCACATTAATGTGACTGGAAAGTATAGGTCAAAGGTAAGGAGAAGGAGAACGGCTCCTGACTGCTGCTGAAGTGATCGTTGCACACCGTTGCGTCTGAGCCAGTCTCTGGAAGTAACTAGGCCACACTGAAGCCGAAGAAGATACCGACTGGTACCGAGACCTCGTTATCCCTTCGCAAATCCTGTAATTCTGCGGATGACACACTCGTTCAGCTTTTCAACAGCGTCAAGGTCGGCGCTCGCTCTCTATTGGGCTGCGAATGCCGGGTGGCGGGGAAGGGGGGGCGGGCGACACACGAGGTGTCGTCTGCGGGCTGCGGGGCGCAGACACCTCCCCGTAACCGGAGAGCGCCACAAAACCCCGAGAGTGATGAGAAAAAATACGTGCGCGTCAGAGCGCGCAACAAAAAGCACGCCGAGAGCCGGAGGTGTGAAAACGTTTGGAGCGGCAGCCAGCTTTTCTTCTCGCCTCCCCCGGCAACACAAAACCGTGTTTTCACAAACTTCCTGGCGCGCCGGCACAATGCGGGGGATGCTCTCTTAGCAGATAGATGCACAATGGCCGCATTTAATATCGTTTCGCCGCAGGTAATTTCCCTGGCAAGTCCCGGCAGCATTGTCAGCGGCCGCCGGAGGCGCTGCCGAACGCCGCCGCACGCCCCGTCCCGCATCGCGCGACGCCGCGCCGCCGGCTCCCCCGACCGCTACCTGCCGCCCACGACCATCCAGCGGCCGCTCAATGCCGACACACCCTCCACTGCGTTCCTTTGTAGCCACTGCCTGCTTCCGAGTCCCAAATTTTCGGCCGGGCCGCTTGCGTTTTCTTCCGCGGCCGCAAAGTTCGTGGAATCCGCTGTTCTCGGGGCGCAATCTGACACCGGCCTGGCATCGAATAATCTACTCAGAAAGGAAACGTCTCGGCCCGAGGGAGTCCAGTCGAGGGTCTGAGAAATCAGAGAGAGAACCTCGGCCTGTTGGCTGCTGTCTATCGTTACAATCTCTCGAACTGAAGCTGATTTGGTTAATTTGTTATTGTTGTAACCTCACAACAGTTTATTTCTACATCTACATCTACATCTACATCTACATCTACATACATATTCCGCAATCCACCATACGGTGCGTGGTGGAGGGTACCTTGTACCACAACTAGCATCTTCTCTCCATGTTCCACTCCCAAACAGAACGAGGGAAAAACGGCTGCCTATACACCTCTGTACGAGCCCTGATCTCTCTTATCTTATCTTTGTGGTCTTTCCGCGAAATGTAAGTTGACGGCAGTAAAATTGTACTGCAGTCAGCCTCAAATGCTGGTTCTCTAAATTTCCTCAGTAGCGATTCACGAAAAGAACGCCTCCTTTCCTCTAGAGACTCCCAAGCGACTTCCTGAAGCATTTACGTAACACTTGTAAGTAGGCTGTTCAGGTTTTTATGTCGGTAACGCCATGAAGCGCTCTCTGTGAAAATCACTAACTGTGCTTTGTGCCGTCTGCGGCTGGTCTGCATTGTTGTAATTTGCTATTGTAGAGTTGGGCGCGTAGCGTTGCGCAGTTGGAGGTGAGCAGCCAGCAGTGGTGGATGTGGGGAGAGAGGTGGCGGAGTTTTGAGAGCGGATGATCTGGACGTGTGTCCATCAGAGACAGTAAATTTGTAAGACTGGATGTCATGAACTGATATATATATATATATTATGACTTTTGAACACTATTAACGTAAATACATTGTTTGTTCTTTATCAAAATCTTTCATTTGCTAACTATGCCCATCAGTAGTTAGTCCCTTCACTAGTTAGAATCTTTTATTTAGCTGGTAGTAGTGGCGCTCGCTGTATTGCAGTAGTTCGAGTAACGAAGTTTTTTGTGAGGTAAGTGATTCATGAAAGGTATAGGTTATTGTTAGTCAGGGCCATTCTTTTGTAGGGATTATTGAAGTCAGATTGCGTTGCGCTAAAAATATTGTGTGTCAGTTTAGTGTTGATCAGAATAAGTAAAGAGCGAAATGTCTGAGTACGTTCAGTTCTGCTCAGCTGTTTGAAAATCAAATAACGTAAGGGGTATACCAGCACAGTAATCCATTAATTTTTCTAAGGGGACGTCTCACACTCGCGTGATGAGCAAGCCTACCAGTAACAAATCTAGCAGCCCTCCTCTGAATTGTTTCTTTGTCCTCCCTCAATCCGACCTGACAGGGATCCCAAACGCTCGAGCAATACTCAAGAATAGGTCGTACTAGTGTTTTATAAGCGGTCTCCTTTACAGATGAACCACATCTTCCCAAAATTCTACCAATGACTCGAAGACGACCATCCGCCTTCCCCTCAACTGCCGTTACATGTTTGTCCCACTTCATATCGCTCTGCACTGTTACGCCCAAATAATTAATCGCCGTGGCTGTGTCAAGCGCTACACTACTAATGGAGTATTCAAACATTACAGGATTCTTTTTCCTATTCATCTGCTTTAATTTACATTAATTTTAATTAATTTTTTTGCATTAATTTACATTTAATTATAACATTCACATTTACTGCAACCTCCCAACAGTTTTACTTCCGTAACCTCGGAATAATAATATGACTAATCTCTCGATAAAAATGTGACTCATATAAATAACCTTTCAAAAATTAACTGACTGTTAACTTTAACTGGTAAATTTGGACGTCAGCAATGCTGCGTCATGGCCCTGAAAAATCATTCTGAATAAATTGAAAATTTTTACCTCAATGAAGTCGCCGGATAACGCGTATATATCTGCTCCTATAAGAAATTTTTCTGGCACAGCCCAGTGCAATGCTGGCCGCTAGATTTGTTATGTACAAAAAGAAAGAACTGATTTTTCTTAATGATAATAGGAATGACCATGGATAGGAGAAATTAGTAAAATCTTTAAATTCAAATGAATGATTGTCAAAAGTTATCTTTGTAAGAAAGATTATTATTGAAAGATCTTTTTAAACATTTACATGGTACTTGATATAACGATAGTACAAAATCAGTTGTTACAAGTTACATACGCTCGCGGCCGCTTTTACCTTATACTACATCGTTCATGCACGGTCATCGCTCTCCACGTCCGATTCAATCGGCCGACTGCGAGCTACTAATACTACTACTACTAATGCAGCCGACACTGCTCCTACTGCAGCCGACACTGCTCTCTGGTCTGCGAGTCTATTGTAGCTTACATATTGCAGGCAGCGCGTGAGCAATCCGTCGAAATTACATCTGCTCGAGTGCGCTAGCAATAAATTCCTTAGTCATGGACCTCTTACATTGTGTCATAGTTAGATCCGTAATACTACTGTTTGCTACTGTAGACTATAGTAAGTAAGTGTAGACTACGGTATTTGTCCTAGTAAGCTTAGTCTTGTTTAGGCTGTAACTGTGTTATCTGTACATTAGGTGTGTATCATACCTACCGGGCATTACCCCATTTCGATCCGCTGTTTGCTCATGCGATCTGAAGTAGTCGACCGTCTGTAAACTGAGTAAAGATAGATAAATTGCCGCTTAACCTATGGAACATCTTTGTTCTACATAGTTATTCTCCCATCTGTTACTTGAAAATAAACACTATTTATAGCAAAATTGATATTTTCATTGCTTACCCCAGATTTTGTTCGAAAACGGTTGATTTGTATTATGAAACGTGGGAATGTTGTAGTAAAAGTAAAAAAAAAAATAAAATAAAATACAGAGTTATCACATAGAGTTGGGAAACGTAGATTTCTAAAAAAAAGATCAAATAAAAAAAAACGCAAAACACAAAGATTCAAACATAACTTCAATACATCATTGAGCTTACAAAAAACATGTTTCTGTTACACATTAACAACTTTCGCACTTATCAATAATAACAGGAAAACTCTTGCCTTTGAGCATAATGGAATACATTATATAATTATATCATTATAATGAAAAACATTATGTAATTATAAATACTTTTTAACTGCACTTATACGAAAAGTAATTCCTGTGATTTCGTAAAAACTTAAAGCTTACACGATCAACTAATTTTTGTTACTTACAATACGTAATATTTATTTTGTAAAGATATAAAATACACTGCGGAATAACACTGAACAATGTGTGGTTTTAATTATATGCAAAACAAATAAACAAAAAAAAAACGGACGTCATCGACTCCCAGTTTCTCTCTCGCTCATTCATTTATGTTTCTTTCGCTACCATTGCTACCAGCGACATCGGTTATCCTCAAATTAACTACGTCATTTATGTACTGTGCCAAGTCCACCGAACAGTTGTTTTGATGGAGCGGATCTCTAGTCACAGCCAACAGAACAGTGACAGCACGTTTGCGGTCGTTACTCATGTTCAGTGGGCACTCCAAACAAGAACTCATCTCATAATGTGCTTCCCCGATGTATATTCATCTTGTGCTAAACTCCTAGGGACGGACTGTTGGAAATTAAAATTAAAAGATCAAGAAGGATAACAAATAACGATATTTTACTTACTGTGGACATACAATTAACTACTTAAATTTGTACGTGATATGGATACACAGAAAGTGAAATTAAGTTCGAGGGCGTGCCGACAGGTAATGCCACTGAATTTTGATTCTGCCCTCAATATCTGTTCAGGTATGGTAGTCATGCATATTAATCGATCGACTTTCAAGCTTAACTGAAGCAGGTTGCAACCCTCTGCCACTAGAGGATTCCGAATTGTAGAGAACATGGCTGTGTGTACCGTAACTATGTCGGTGCGAGAAAAACAAAGTGCTGAAATCGAGTTGCCAACCGCAGAATACGTGATTCCAATTGAAATCCTAACAAGAATGAAACCTGTGTACGGTGATGATTGTGTCGACATGAGTAATGTACGACGTTGGATTGTTTGTGGTCGTAAAGAAGAAATCGCTGCTGCCAACTTTATCGTGTGTGACAAAGCTCGGAGTGGACGACCGCATACGGTAACCGATGAGCCTCATAGTAATATACACTACTGGTAATTAAAATTGCTACACCAAGAAGAAATGAAGATGATACACGGGTATTCATTGGACAAATATGTATTCTACTAGAACAGACATGTGATTACATTTTCACGCAGTTTGGGTGCGTAGATCCTGAGAAATCAGTACCCAGAACAACCACCTCTGGCCGTAATAACGGCCTTGATACGCTTGGCCATTGAGTCCAACAGAGCTTGGATGGCGTGTACAGGTACAGCTGTCTATGCAGCTTCAACACGATACCACAGTTCATCTAGAGTAGTGACTGGCGTATTGTGACGAGCCAGTTGCTCGGCCACGATTGACCAGACGTTTTCAGTTGGTGAAAGATCTGGAGAATGTGCTGGCCAGGGCAGTTGGTCGAACATTTTCTGTATCCAGAAAGACCCGTACAGGACCTACAACATGCGGTCGTGCATTATCCCGCTGAAATGTACGGTTTCGCAGGGATCGAATGAAGGGTAGACCTACGGGTCGTAACACATCTGAAATGTAACGTCCACTGTTCAAAGTGCCGTCAATACGAACAAGAGGTGATCAGACGTGTAACCAATGGCACCCCATACCATCATGCCGGGTGATACGCCAGTATGGCGATGACGCGTACGCGCTTCCAATGTGCGTTCACCGCGATGTCGCCAAACACGAATGCGACCATCATGGTGCTGTAAATAGAACCTGGATTCATCCGAAAAAATGACGATTTGCCATTCGTGCACTCAGGTTCGTCGTTGAGTACACTATCACAGGCGCTCCTGTGTGTGATGCAGCGTCAAGGGTAACTGCAGCCGTGGTCTCCGAGCTGATAGTCCACACTGCTGCAAACGTCGTCGAACTGTTCGTGTTGATAGTTGTTGTCTTGCAAACGTCCCCATCTGTTGACTCAGGGATCGAGACGTGGCTGCACGATCCGTTACAGCCATGCGGATAAGATGCCTGTCATCTCGATTGCTAGTGATACGAGGCCGTTGGGATCCAGCACGGCGTTCCGTATTACCCTCCTGAACCCACCGATTCCATATTCTGCTAACAGTCATTGGATCTCGACCAACTCGAGCAGCAATGTCGCGGTGCGATAAACCGCAATCGCGATAAGCTACAATCCGACCTTTATCAAAGTCGGAAACGTGCTGGTATGCATTTCTCCTTACACAAGGCACCACAGCAACGTTTCACCAGGCAACGCCTTTCAACTGCTGTTTGTGTATGAGAAATCTGTTGGAAGCTTTCCTCATGTCATCACGTTATAGGTGTCGCCACCGGCGCCAACCCTGTGTGAATGCTCTGAAAAGATCATTTGCATATCACAGTACCTTGTTCCTGTCGGTGAAATTTCGCGTCTGTAGCACGTCATCGTCGTGGTGTAGCAATTTTAATGGCCAGTAGTTTATTTGATGAATCTACCAGAGAAAATTGTCGAATAACACCGACACAGCTCTCAACTAAGAGTGGTCTGTTGTGAAAAGGTGTGCGGGACGTCACTGCAGAACTGTGTGGACGGTGAGTGTCTTGAATGTTCATTCCTGCATGAAACAGAGGAGATTGGGCATCTGTCAAACATTTCTTTTCCGTTTTGATAATGAGGGTGAGAGCGAAGAGTTCCTTAACAACATTGTGACAGGTGATGAAAGCTGGACTGACCATTTTGCCCCGAAAACAAGAGAGTACCAATGGAGTTCCGCCACAAATGATCAAAACCATGTCATCAAGAGGCAAAACATGCTCACAATGTTCTGTGACGTTCACGGTGTGCTGCATTTGGCATTCAAGCCTGAAGGCACCATCATAAACTCTGAAAGGTGCTGCGAGTCCCTTAGAAAACTGAAAGCACAAATTCGTAGACTTCGTCCACGCATGGGCCAGCCTCTCTCTCAGCACGCAAGTCCACACCTCACACGAGGGCTGCGACATCTGCAACAATCCGACGCCTTGGGTTCACGGTCGTTAATCATCCTCCTTATAATCCCGAATTCACCCCATCCGATTTTCATCTGTTTCAAAAACTTAAAGAACCCTTTCGAGGACTTCACTCTGATAGTTATGAAGCAGTGGAAGCAAAGCTGAAGTTGTGACTCCGTGAACAATGTCAAACATCCTACAGTGACGGTGTCAACAAGCTGGTTCAAAATGGTTCAAATGGCTCTGAGCACTATGGGACTTAACTTCTGAGGTCATCAGTCCCCTAGAACTTAGAACTACTTAAACCTAACTAACCTAAGGACATCACACACATCCATGCTCGAGGTAGGATTCGAACCTGCGACCGTAGCGGTTGCGCGCTTCCGGACTGAGAGCCTAGAACCGCTAGACCACCGCGGCCGGCGAGCTGGTCTCTCCTTGGGGAAAATGTGAGGTGACTATGTTGAGAAATAAATAAGTATACATGAAGAATAAAGGTGTAGAATGTTAATAAACTCTGTTTAATTTAAAAAGCTTTAAGAGCTTTCACATGAAAAATTCAGAGGATTACTTGTCAGTGTGACCTCTTAACACACTATCCGATGAAAACTAATCGGACACTTATTAGTGGACATTAATATGGGTTGTATCCACTATTCGCGTTTGTGAAGCCTTGGACTCTGCCGGGCTCCCTCAGTGAGGGAGTGTGATTGTAAGTAGAGGAATGACAGCCCATTCTTCCTCAAGAGAAAAAACCGGAGAAGATAGCGATGTTTAAAGCTGGTCCCTGGACCGAAGCCGACGTTCTACTGTAACTCTTCGCAAATATGGTCCATTGGATTCGTATGTGGACTCTGGTCAGGCATCCATTTTAGGAAAGATAATGTCTACAAACCATTGCCTCAAAGATGCTGCTTTATGACAGGGTGCGTTGTCATGCTGCATCATACTATCATCGCCTCCAAAGAGTTCCTTTAATGTAAAATGTGTTTATATCGTGTCACACTTAGTGTTTTCTTATGGGCGATAAGGGGACCATGCCCTAATCGAGAAAAATCCTCCCATACAACATAGCCTCCTCTGCACTTCGCTGTTGTCGCTGCACATGATGGCAGATAACGTTCTCCAGGCGCATGACAAACCAAAATCGTTCCATCATATAGCCACACGGCATAGCATATTTCATCACTCAAAATCATTCATTTTCCGTCATCCACTAACCAGAGACATCAGTATTTACACCACTCCAAGTATCGCTTAACAGTGACTACAAAATGTTAGGCTTACCATTGTATCCCATTCTCTGTAACTCCGTACGCACAGCCATTGTGAAGTCTGGACTGCTGGTAGTAAACTGAAACTCATGAGTGGTTCCTTCCACTGATCTCATCATATTTCGTACAACCACTCTATGCAATGCTGACATTCTCCGTCCACCAGTTCGTGCACTCGACATGATCTTGTCGCAATTGTAGTTGTACCTTTGCGCTTCGCTTCACAGTCACATCACTAGGGTTGAAATGCACTTGAAGAATTTGTTACTTGCAAGGGAAACTCCCCAGCGCAGCCTCCTCAGACTTAGTGGTAAGATGGCCCAGTAGATAGCTCGTCAAAAACTGAACTCAGATCGTGCACGAAAACAGGAAAAAGGTGTAATAAACTGTGAAAAAAGAAGCAAAATAGAAACAGCGAACGGTTTAAGCTTCAGATGCGCAACACTGAGCGATTTGGGAGAACATCGGGGTTGTGCAGCTGTGGTCACGGTGTTGGACTGCAAAGTCTGAGATCCGTCTTATACTCTGAAGAGCCAGAGAAAACGGAACATGTGCCTAATGCCGTGTAGGGCTCCCGTGAGCACGCAGAAGTGACGCAACACGACGTGGCATGGACTCGACTAATGTCTGAAGTAGGGCTGCAGGGAATTCATACCATGAATCCTGCAGGGCTGTCCATAAATTCGCAAGAGTACGAGGGGTAGGGATCTCTTCTGAACAGCACGTTGTGCAAGGCATCTCAGATATTTTCATATCTAGGGAGTTCGGTGGCCAGCGGAAGTATTTAAACTCAGAATTGTGTTCCTGGAGCCACTCTGTAGCAATTCTGGATGTGTGTGCGTGTGTGTGTGTGTGTGGGGGGGGGGGGGGGGGTGTCTGCTGGAATTGCCCAAATCTGTCGTAATGCACAATAAAAATGAATGGATGCAGGTGATCAGACAGGATACTTACGTACGTGTCATCTGTCAGAATCGTATCTAGACGTATCATGGGTCCCAGATCACTCCAACTGCACATGCCCCACACCATTATAGAGCTTCCAAAAGCTTGAACAGTCTCCTCCTGACATACATGGTCCTTGGATTCATGAACCTGTCTCCATACCGGCACACGTCCATCCGCTCGATACGAGTTGAAAAGAGACTCGTCACACCAAGTAACATATTTCCAGTCGTCAATAGTCCAATGTCGGTGTTGACGAGCCCAGGCGGCGCGTAAAGCTTTGTGTCGTGCTATCAGAAAGTGTACACTAGTGAGCCTTCGGCTCCGAAAGCCCATATCGATGACATTTCGTTGAAAGGTTCGCACGCTGACACTTGTTGATGGCCCGGCATTGAAATGTAGAGCAATTTGCGGAAAGGTTGCACTCCTGTCACATTGAACGATTCTCTTCAGTTGTTGTTGGTCTCGTTCTTGCAGGATCTTTTTCAGGCGGCAGCGATGTCGGGGATTTGATATTTTACCGGATTCCTGATATTCACGGTACATTCGTGAAATGGTCCCAACTTCATCGCTACCTCAGCGATGCTGTGTCCTATCGCTCATGTGCCGACTATAGCATAACGTTCAGACTCACTTAAATCTTGATAATCTACTCTTGTAGCAGCGGTAACCGATCTAACAACTGCACCAGACACGTATTGTCTTATAGAGGCGTTGCCTACCCCAGAACCGTATTCTGACTGTTTACGTATCTCTGTATTTGAATACGCATGCCTATACCAGTTTATTTGGTTCTTCAGTGTATATCCACATAATTGTGAAATGTCCGTCTGGTCATAGACGCATCAGTACGTTGTATTCAAATTTGTTTCTGTGTCGCGGAATAACGTCCGTATGTAACAACGACGTGCAAGGAAATGACCTCTTGACTTATGTACCTCCTATTTCTTGTACTCAAGTGCCGCATGTTATTACTCTTGCGTTCCGTTTTGGGAGTTTTCCCTCTTGAATTCATTTGTTGTAACATAGTTCACACCCGTTCGTTGGTTTTTTCATTTGTGTGAAAGGTCTAAGCGGCATCTCACCCGCTCTCACTATTCATCGCATTTACCTGCGACTGTAATATATTCTTACCCACAAGACTCATATTCTGCAACAAATGTGTAGCATGACAATTGTCAGGACTACATAAGAAGAACTGACACGTCATTGACCGGACGGAAAGTTAACAAATTCGTGAAAAAAATGGGGAGCAAGGGAGATTTGATCACGGATTTCCCGCTTTGCAGCCCACCACTGGTACCACACAGCCTCGACGTGGTGGGTCTTGCAACTCTCACGATGTTGCACATCTTGAGCTTGGACCATTCACTGTTCCTATTCTGCTTCTTTTTTCACAGTTCAGTTCAATTTATTCCCGTTTTAAGTGCTTCATCTGTGTTCAATTTTTGACGGGTTATCAACAGGGCCGTTTTGCCACTAAATCTGAGGGGAATGCGATGGAGAGTTTCCCCTTTAAGCAACAAATTCATCAACGACTTTTCAACTCTTTCAAATCTGTCCAAGTCCATTGTCGGTGATGGGATTGTGAAGCGGAAACGTGAAGGAACAACTACAATTAATGTTCTGTTGGCAAAAGAGCCAACACCGTGTTACGATTGGGGGCCGAAATGCACGCGTCTTAGCTCACGCAGGCTGGCGTGAGGAGGGAAGAACTACACTGACGTGAGGTCTGGAACATGACAAGGAATGAATATTCAGAAAGCGGACGTAATTAGTTTGATACTTCACTTTATCCATTAATGGTGAACGTGTAACCTCCCCGCAAGAAATTTGAAAGTCAATGATTATAAAAAAATTGTGCCAAATGTTGTCTTCTCACAAAACTGAATAATAGAAATGAGCCAAGCGTAACCTTCTTGCAAAATTAAAGAATAATAATGGCCCAAAGGTAAACTCCCCACAAAATTAACGTTCAGGAATGAAGATTGATCACAAACCCACACAATAATATTAATTAATTAAAGCACCATGAACTGAATGTAACATCTGAACAGAAATAATTAGACCTGATAAATTTTATAAGGGCAGCAGCGCTGACCTTCGGCCCTGTGAAATAATTAAACCTGAACACAAAAACCAAAATTCTTACCTCAGTAAACTGCATCTATATCTGCTCTTATTTTTCGGCACAGCTCCGTGCAATGCTGGCCCATATTTAATTTTGATTCTTGGAGGGAATGCATGGGAAATATTATCTAACTTGAAATGAACCTTTTTCTTAAAAACAGTTACTTTATAAAAAAAATATTATTGGGGCAATTCTTGAACAAATTAATTACAATTAACATACATTATGGATGTGTGCAATGCTGCTTCATTACCTTATATAACAATATACCTCGTCCTGAATCGTGACCAGAGATGCAAGGAGAGCACGCCGCCGACCCATGCCGACACCCGCTCAGTACAACCGTCCACTCGCTACTCGCAACTGAACACTCTCTCTGCCCACTCGCCTCACACTACTCAACTCTCGCGCGGTCAAGCGCAGACTAGCAACGATAAATAAATCTCTGGTCAGAGATTCTGTCATGCGTCGCCATCTCTGGTAATGAATACATATGAAACGTACGCGTTTCATAACCCTCCACTGGCGGGGGCAAAAATTTGGCAGCGATGGTGAGTCATTTGGACTTGCCATGAGCAACAAATTTTTTTTTTAACTAACTAACTTTACAATCACAGAATATACAGATATATAGGTGTAGAACATGAAGTAAATATAGTGCACATGTACCGAGTACAGAACATATCAGACAATGACAAAATATATATACAATGAATAGAAATCAAGTTAACAAAATGACAAAAATGCACATGCACTGTAGTTCAGAACATATTTGCAAATCACAAAATGTATATGCAATGAGTACACATCATATTGGTAAATGACAAAAGTGCACACGCACTGTAGTACAGAACGTATCAGAAAACCACAAAATGTATACGTAATGAGTACAAATGGCATAAAGTGCACACGCACTGTAAAACTCTCTAATATTTTTACAACAAATAAACCTAATGAGTACAAATCACACTGACAAATGACATGAAGTGCACACGCGCTGTAATACTCTCTAGTATTTTTCTACAACAAATAAACATATCAAGGAGTGTAATAAAGTGCACATGCACTATAGAAATCTTTAGTAATTTCAGGACAACTGATCTTATTAACAAATGAAAGGAAGTGCACACGCACTGTATATGACTTTTTCATTTTACAAGAATTAGGAAAGGAATAGGAAGGGTTGCGTCATGGTTGTAGCACTTTAGGTTGCACGCAGCTGCACTGAAAGTCCATATCTTTCTACAGAAGCACAACACCAAGTGCGACAATCTGAAGCTCTTTTCCTTGAAGTATTAATTAGTGTAGCCAAGACACTGAAATGTCGTAATAATATTCCATGTTATCATTTTGCTAGTACATTAGGTACACCAAACAGTGGGACCATAATAACATCTCCATCGCTCAAAGTGGTGGACAGCATGTCGTGTCAACACCATGTTCTTGTAAAGTAGGCCAACGTCGAATTACTGCAAAAACCAAATATAGTGCTCCATGATCATGAGGATAGACAGGACAAATGGATATTGCAGTAATTTCTGGTAATTAGGTCAGAAGGTGAAGGACACTAAGTCACATAGTAGTCTTCATTGAGAATTACACTAGTAATGGGTGGCACTCATCGCCCAGTTACTGAACATTTCTGTACCATGTATGTAGTATTACAGAATAATGTTCATAAAGTTAACTGAATATAGTAATTATTGGCACTCATTGCCAAGTTACAAACCATCAGAAGTCATCATTCAAAACATAAGCTAATGAATGGCATAGTATTAACATAATTCACTTAATTATAGCGATTATTGGCATCATGGGTAATCTTATTACAATAAACAGTGGCATTCATTGGCCAGTTACAAAGCATCATTTTTTTTGTATTATTAAGAAGTCATTATTGAAAATGAGTTAATTATTGGCATAGCATTTATACATAATTAGTCTAATTATAGTAATCATTGGCATCATAGCTAATCTTATTACAATAAACAGTGGCATTCATTAGCCAGTTACAAAGCATTTTTTTTGTATTATTCAGAGGTCGTTATTGAAGTGACATACTATTCAGAGCTGATCAGTATTATTCAGAACTCTCTTAAACTAGTAGCATTATTTGGGACTGGTAATTACTTTGTTTGCTGTTGAGTTATTGCTGCAAATGAAGATGCGTAACGTCATTCGTCATGAGTCAGCTGTAGCAAGGTTATGAAACAAGGCAGTATATGTGATCACATTTATAAATGATAGACACAACTGGGTAAAAAAAAATGCAAGTACTAGTACAGGTTTAATAAGTAACAGGTTTAGTAAGTATCATGAAAAGCTTCTCCTGGAAAAAATACAAAATGGATTATTGAGCTGAAAGAAGAAACGCATATTTTGCTGAAAAGTAGTGAACTTCGAATTAACAGGTAGTGAAATGTGTATAAAAATATGTGTTCTCTAGCTGTCCTTTCCAAAACCTTCAGTCATCCTACTATGCAACATAACACATACTGTCAAAACGAACTGCAACAAATACTTAAATAACTACATAGCATCTCTTAACTAACAGCAAATATATAAACTTCATCATCATTTTCATCTGCAAAGAAAAACTTCATTATCCATATCACCATAACTCCATTATTATCATCACCTGTAAAGAAAAACTTCATTATCCGTAGTAGCATACGCTTCATCATTATTCATCATCATCTGCAAAAAGAATCACTTCATTATTCATTACACAACTATTCCTTATTTCTAGCATACTTCCTCACTAAAACTAAGATGTGAAGTTCTGTCTGACAGCCTGCATCAATCGCTTCGTATTCTGAAAGAAAAAATTAGTTAAGACTGCTATTCTATGATGTGTATAGTATATTCTTGTTAATGCTTATTAATTCTGATCCATTTACTCTTCCTCATAAGAGTTTTGCATCTTCTTTCGTTTATTCCGTAGGTGAAATTCCATTTCTGTTTAATTTATTTCCTTTACACATTATTTCTTTCTGAAAATGATGAACAAAGATTAATGTCTTGCATTTAAATCATATACCCATTAAATAAAAACTGGTTTATAGTAACATAATTTGAGCATACAGCATACCATGACAGAAAACGTAATATGTCAAAAACATTGACAGTGTTCAGAAGCAAAAATGTACACACTGTATCACAATGTAGCAGCAAAAAAAAAAAAAAAAAAAAAAAAAAAGAAAAAAAAAAAAAGTGTAAAATAGTCACGATGTTGAGATATCATAAGGCAAAATGTCAAAGTCAATTGGTGTTTGTTATATCTTAAATATTTCATAGTACATACGAACAAAACAGGAAAACAATCATACATACATAAAAATGGAAAATATGCACGGTCTAGGGTGTATAACGACAAGAAATGTATCTTGTTTGTATACAGCTTGTATGTTGTGTAGTTAATAGAGGCGAGAATTAAAGACTTTAATGGGGAGAGAATTTAATAAATTAATATGTCACTAGATAAAATTGCATAATTATTCGTAAGATACGTAAGTTTATCTGGAAAAATATGCACAGTCTGATGTGTAACGACAAGAAGAGCGACCTGCTAACCTTACCTTGCCGGGCACTTGCCAAGAAAAATACGACAATCATCAGTAAGTAGTCATATAAATATAATTGCATAAGTGGTCATAAAATGTGTAAATTCATCTGGAAAATATGCACGGTCTGATGTGTAACGACAAGAAAAGCGACCTGCTAACCTTACCTTGCCGGGCACTTGCCAAGAAAAAATACGATAATCATCAGTAAGTAGTCATGTGAATATAATTGCATAAGTGATCATAAAATTAGCAAATGGCATTATAGCATGTTAAATTATAATGTATCTCCATTCAATAAAAGGTTTGACGTTCGGCACGTGGTGGTTTCCTTTCGATTTTCTGGTTCTCAAAGTTTCGACGTGTAGAACATTAGGGTGAGGAATGCTGCGAATTCGATGTGGACCTGCGTATAGAAGCTCAAATTTACTGCACCTACCTTTTCCTTTGTTGTATAAATAGTGTGTACGTACTAATATCTTCTGTCCAATGTGAAAGTCACGGCGTGTACAAACCTGTTTTTGCTGTCTTCTCCGGCGCTCTGCGGCACGTTTGATGTTGTTCAGCGCAATGTCAATTATTTCATGGTGTCGTAGTCGACGAGATGTAGGAAAGTTTACTAATTCTTTAATTTTGTTATGTGGTTCAACATTTTTCAGTATAACAGACGGAGATAGCATAGTGGATTCATTTGGTATGGAATTAATTACATCTTGGAATGAGAGTATGTGTGTGTCTCAATCAATATGTTTTTTATGGCAGTATATTCTACACAGTTTACCAATTTCTTTCATTAATCGTTCACAAGGGTTCGAAGACGCATGGTACCTGGATATATAGATCGGAGAAATGTTTCTAGCTCGTAACATACGTGTCCATACAGCAGATCGAAATTGTGATCCATTGTCGGAAATTACTTTCATCACATGCCCTACATGAAATAGAAAATGCTTTACAAATGCTCTCGAAACAGTTTTAGCAGCAGCTCTGCGTAATGGAGTGAAGGTAACAAATTTTGAAGTGAGTTCAACAGCGACAAAGATGTAGCAAAAACCTCTATTAGTTCTGGGAATCGGACCAAAAATGTCTACAGCGGCCATGTGTCTTAATTTAACAGGTTCAATGGGATATAATGGAGGAATGTGTGAAGTCGTGTCTGACTTAGCTTTCTGGCAGATTTTACATGACGCTAAAACTCGTCGTATACGTTTCTCCATGTTGGCAAAATAACAGTTCTGTCTCAGTATAAGAAAACATTTTCTAGCTCCGTAATGTGCGTAACTTAAATGAGTATACCAGATTAATTTGTTAACAAGCTCGTCAGGAATGCATAATAACCAATTGTTGCTGTCGGGATGAGAGCGGCGAAACAGAATGTCATTGCGTACAGTGTAATGGTTTCTAATGGTAACATTATTCCTATTTTGCCAAAGGTGTTTAATCTCTGTCCATACGTTGTCTTTATTCTGATCTTGTGCTATGTCTTGTAATGACGACGAAATGAAATTTTCAATCGCAACTTGTTGAATGTACATGACGCTGAAATTTGCTTTGCAGAAGTTGGTTGCGATGTCTTGCTGATTGTTGCCGAGAGAACGAGATAGTGCGTCTGCTACAACATTTTGTGTGCCGGGAATGTGAACAATTGGAAAATCAAATTCCTGTAGATAAAGTTTCCATCTGCTTAATCTGTCGTGTGTAAATTTAGCCGAAAGTAAAAATTGTATCGCTCTATGGTCTGTGTAAACGGTGGTGTGTCTTCCATAAAGAAAATGCCTAAATCTTGTAAAAGCCCAAACAACACATAATGTTTCCAGTTCTGTAACAGAATAATTTCGTTCAGCAGGTGACAGAATGCGACTTGCAAATGCGATGTTTTTAATTACTGTAGAACCATCTTCTTCAATTTCCTGGAAAATATGTACGCCTAAAGCGGTGTTAGAACTGCCGGTGGCAATGGAAAATTTTTTTGTAAGATCTGGGTGCGATACAAGTGGTGCATTCAACAAAGCATGTTTCAGGTTCATAAATTCAGAATGAGCTTGCTTATCCCAGGACCAAGTACTGTTTTTACCTGTCAGTTGACATAATCTGGGGGTACCTAAAGCAGAGTAATGAATAAATTTACGAAAAAAGTTAATTAAACCCAAAAAACTGCGTAGTTGTTTTTTCGTCGTAGGAACAGTAATGTCACGTAAAGCTTGTAGTTTTTCCGGGTCAGGCGCAATGCCTTCTGCTGAAATTACATGTCCAAGAAATTTTATAGAAGTTTTTCCAAAGTGCGATTTACTGAGATTAACTGTGAGTCCTTGTGCACGAAAAGTTCGTAACAGTTGTTCAAGAATCAAATTGTGTTCAGACCAGTTAGCTTCTGCAATAAGAATGTCGTCTACATACGTTGTGATTCTGTCTATAAGTTCTGTCGGAAGTATTGTATTCAAACCGCGAATGAAAGCAGTTGAAGAAATGGTTAAGCCGAACGGTAATTTACAAAATTGATAACAGTCACCAAAACAGAGAAATGCTGTGTACTTTCTGCAGTTCGGATGGAGCTGAATTTGCCAAAATCCCGATTTCAGATCTAATGTAGAATAAATAGCAGTACCATGAAATTTCTGTAGTAGTTCTTCTAGTGTCTGTGGTCGATCTGTTTCATTAATAATAATGTCATTGATGTGACGCGAATCAAGTACTAGGCGAAATGAACCATCTTTTTTCTTAACAATATGGAGCGGGTTTATGTACGGACTAACTGCCGGTTCAATAATTCCTTGGTCAAGCATAGCTTGCAATTCTTTCTTAACTTGTTCTCTATAAATATATGGAATGGGATAATGCTTTGCTTTAAATGTGTCGTGCTGTTTGACTTGAAATTCATACATAAAACCAGATATAGTACCAGGAATGTTGTCGAAAACTGGAGCTTGCTGTAAAAGAATTTTGTGTAGTTGCGTGCGATCGTCGTCTGTATTTGCACTGCTCTGTTTAACTTTATCAGAAAACATCTGCATAACGTCGTAGTCAGCTTCGTCTGGAGTATTATACACTCCTGGAAATTGAAATAAGAACACCGTGAATTCATTGTCCCAGGAAGGGGAAACTTTATTGACACATTCCTGGGGTCAGATACATCACATGATCACACTGGCAGAACCACAGGCACATAGACACGGGCAACAGAGCATGCACAATGTCGGCACTAGTACAGTGTATATCCACCTTTCGCAGCAATGCAGGCTGCTATTCTCCCATGGAGACGATCGTAGAGATGCTGGATGTAGTCCTGTGGAACGGCTTGCCATGCCATTTCCACCTGGCACCTCAGTTGGACCAGTGTTCGTGCTGGACGTGCAGACCGCGTGAGACGACGCTTCATCCAGTCCCAAACATGCTCAATGGGGGACAGATCCGGAGATCTTGCTGGCCAGGGTAGTTGACTTACACCTTCTAGAGCACGTTGGGTGGAACGGGATACATGCGGACGTGCATTGTCCTGTTGGAACAGCAAGTTCCCTTGCCGGTCTAGGAATGGTAGAACGATGGGTTCGATGACGGTTTGGATGTACCGTGCACTATTCAGTGTCCCCTCGACGATCACCAGTGGTGTACGGCCAGTGTAGGAGATCGCTCCCCACACCATGATGCCGGGTGTTGGCCCTGTGTGCCTCGGTCGTATGCAGTCCTGATTGTGGCGCTCACCTGCACGGCGCCAAACACGCATACGACCATCATTGGCACCAAGGCAGAAGCGACTCTCATCGCTGAAGACGACACGTCTCCATTCGTCCCTCCATTCACGCCTGTTGCGACACCACTGGAGGCGGGCTGCACGATGTTGGGGCGTGAGCGGAAGACGGCCTAACGGTGTGCGGGACCGTAGCCCAGCTTCATGGAGACGGTTGCGAATGGTCCTCGCCGATACCCCAGGAGCAACAGTGTCCCTAATTTGCTGGGAAGTGGCGGTGCGGTCCCCTACGGCACTGCGTAGGATCCTACGGTCTTGGCGTGCATCCGTGCGTCGCTGCGGTCCGGTCCCAGGTCGACGGGCACGTGCACCTTCCGCCGACCACTGGCGACAACATCGATGTACTGTGGAGACCTCACGCCCCACGTGTTGAGCAATTCGGCGGTACGTCCACCCGGCCTCCCGCATGCCCACTATACGCCCTCGCTCAAAGTCCGTCAGCTGCACATACGGTTCACGTCCACGCTGTCGCGGCATGCTACCAGTGTTAAAGACTGCGATGGAGCTCCGTATGCCACGGCAAACTGGCTGACACTGACGGCGGCGGTGCACAAATGCTGCGCAGCTAGCGCCATTCGACGGCCAACACCGCGGTTCCTGGTGTGTCCGCTGTGCCGTGCGTGTGATCATTGCTTGTACAGCCCTCTCGCAGTGTCCGGAGCAAGTATGGTGGGTCTGACACACCGGTGTCAATGTGTTCTTTTTTCCATTTCCAGGAGTGTAGTTATGTACGTACGTATCTGTGAACAATGTGGAATTACAGTCTATGCTACGTGATACGGAAATGACCTCAGTACAATTAATTGTTTGTTCTTCCGCAGATAAAGAGTGCTGAAATTCTAAAGCCATTTGTACATTTTCACCCTTTAACATTAAATAGGAATTTTGAAAGTCAATAATTGCGTCGTGTTGTACCAGAAAATTGGTACCTAAAATAATGTCTGTTGTCAATAAGGGAACAATCCAAAAATTTAAGTGGAACGTATGGCCTGCAATACAAAATGATAAATGTGTCTGTAATTTAACGTCTACTCCTTTACTCGATACTGCTCCTTTCACTCTCGTTTTGCCTAATGGTAATGTAGGATACGTATTCTCTTTGTTACACTCGTTGAAAGTTTCTTCATTTATTACTGACATAGGTGATCCGGAATCGATTACTGCTGAAAATTTCGATGAACCAATTTTAATTTCGATGACAGGATGTGAAATGGTTTTCTGAACAACTGGTCTTTCCTGCAAAAGAGTGTCTCGGATGTCGTCAAAAGTAATAACATTTTCGTGAACAACATTCTGTGTGTCAAAAGTAGTGCTTGTGTTACTGGAAGATGCGACCTGTACTGTATCTAGTCAAATTCTATCTGACGTGTTATTATTTTCGGGAAGATGCCGTGGCATTTCCACTATTTGAACTGTTCTGTTATTTCCTCCAGACGTATTACGCTCTGGATGATACCTACTATCTGGTTCATTCATGATAATATGTTCTTGTGGATGATTTTGCTGTTCGTAAGACCGACTGTCATTAAATGTACGTTGAAAATTGTGCTCATTGTTTTTACGTCTGTCGTGATAGTCATTCCTATACGGTGCATTGCGATAGGAATTGAAATACTGTCTTCTGTGTACGTAGTTATTTCCTTGCTGGCGTGCGTTACTATTTGTTGTAGCTGGGACTATACGTGCACGCGGCGAAACATTAAAGCCTGGTTGACCTTGTGCATTACATTGTTGGTTAGATATGCTAACCGGCTGACTTTGATGCTGTTGCGGAGAATAACGTCTATTGTTACTAAAATGTGGTTCTTCTTGCTGGTAATTTTGTCGATACTGATAGTTAAAATTTTGCCTGTTATTAGAATTCTGTTGGTTGTCGTTCCTGAAGCGTCTATTACTTTACTATTGAAATTGCGTGGCTCACCGTAATTGCTGTACGTTTGTTGACCTTGATTATTATAAGAAAAATTTTTTTTATAAAGGAATAATCCGATTGCTGTACTTCCAAAAGCTGTAACAGATCTCTGAATGCCGAAATATTTTCCTTCATTAAAAGTGTCACTTTTAACGACCGTGGTAATTTAGAAATGCATAATTGTATAAGTGCAGATTCACTGTATGGTTCACTTAAGTACTGGTTTTGTTGGACCATGTGCTCAAAAAATTGCGTGACAGTGGAAAAATTCTAGTTCTCATAATTTGGTAAACTAATTAGTTGATCCTTAATTCCGCACTGTGCCGTCTTCGACCAATACGCTGACAGAAAAGCATTCTGAAATTCTTCTACCGAGTAACATTGTCTCGCGATCGGTCTCATACAAGTTACCGGTTCGCCTTCCAAAAAACTACAAATAAATTCAAGTTTGTGGTTTATAGGCCAACTCGGTGGAAAAGCAAAGCTAAATTGTTGTATCCAATCCAGGGGGTGAATCTGTGTTCTGTCATTTTTAAATACTTTAAATTTTCTCACTGATAGAAATTGTTTGTAATCAAAATTATCGTCTCTGTATGACGGAACAGGTTCAAGATTGTATGAGAATCTGTTTGACTTTGACTGTTCGGTATCTAACTCACGTACTCTCTGTAGATTACCTAAATTATACTGGTTCTGTGAGTGTGAGAAATGTTCAGAATTCGCCGTATGCTGTGACGTGTTATTAACTGAAATATTTTTTATCTCTGTTACCTCTTTCTGTAAACTTGACAATTTTCTACGTAATGTATTATTAGATGAATCTATCTCACTGATTGTCTGCTGTAGATTTTGGAATTCAGGTGTTTGGTTAAACAAAATCAGTGCAGTATCGTCTGATTTGCTGTCATTATTACTTTCGATAACATCAATACGACTGGCCAATTCATCACATTTTTCAGTCAGTATTTTTACCTGATCATCGTTTTTAGTGTCAGAAGCATTAATTTGTTTTTGTATTTTACGTGTGGTTTCGCTCAATTTTTTAACGTCTGCTTTAATGACATCGGAATCTTGTGTTAGTTCTAATTGTTCGAGTCTGTCTGTCACTGTCTAAAAGTCTGTTGTGTGTGTGTCTGTTTTCGATTTAAGATCGGAAATTTCATCACATAATTCTGTGTTCAACTGCTTCATGGTATTAACATCGTCTGACACTGTAGCAATATTGTTGTCTATGTATGTTTTTGCTTTCGCAAACAATTTACGTTTATCTTCCTGTCTCTGTGCGGTGATTGTTTCCATGACTTGTCGTTTTACTTTATTCTGTTCCTGTATAAATTTACAGAAACGCGTATCACTATTTTGTAGGTGATGATTAAAACGCTCGTCAATTTGACTGTTCTGTTGTTCGAATTTCGCGTCTATCTTTGCATCCATTGTGCGCGAAAGTTCTGCTGTCATTAATTTAAACTCGTCGCGTAACTGTGTTGCTTTTTCGGAGCATTGTTTACCGACTGCACTAATTTCGTCTCTAAGTGTTTCTGTTGTAGCTGTTTGCATATCCCTTAATTCTTGAGCAACAGATCTAATTTCTTCGCTACTTTTCCTAGCACAAGCCTCAATTTCCTCGCGTAACTGTTCTTTAGTATCATGACATTGCACGGCAACGGCTCTAATCTGTTCACTAAGCTGTCTGGAATTGTTGTCTAATTTTTCATTAAGGTTGTCTTGATTCTCATTAAGTTGTTTGATCTGTTCACTAATTTGTTTGTGATTGTTGTCTTGTCTTTCATTCTGTTGTTTGGAATTTTCATTAAGTTGTTGTTTGAAATCTTCACTAAGTTGTTTGGAATTGTTGTCTATTTTTTCATTCTGTCGTTTGAAATATTCGCTATGTTGTAGCAATATTGCCATAATTTGATCTAACCCAATATTACCTACTCTATTCTCTGTACTGTTTGATGGCGTAACTGCAATTGTCACGTTTTGTGTATCCATTTGGATATTCTGTGATTCTTGAAATTGTTTGCTAATCGGACGTGCACTGTTAGTCACTACCTCGGAATCAAGTAAATCTGTCCTACTTTGAGTATCCTGTTCATTTTCATTATAAAAATTCGTCTGTTCGTCACGTGAATTTTGCAAACCGGTTGTGTTAAGCGGGGCAGCGCTCATTGCAACAGAACGCCCCGCGTCATCAATTGTCGTTAAATTAACAGAGGACACAATTAAATTCGTCTGTTCATCACTACGATCAAAATCAACATTAGTGGTCGGTACACACTGATTGTCGGCAAATGGAGGATTGTCATCATTACACTGCGTGTCACAAGTACTATCGGTCAAGTTGTTTAAGTCGATTATTTCACTCATTATACCTCGCGATGTACTATTAATAGTGTTTCGCGGCATTTTTGTACAAATCACAATTATTCAATAATGAAACAAAGACAATACAAATGCAACAAACACTATTACAACAAAGAGCAACAAATTGCCGATGATCTGTGGAAGAAAGTGACAAAGTTAGTAAAAGCGTTGCGCCAAATGCTAATTATATTAAGTAAATAAGAGCAGATATCTGACTACTTATCAGAAGATTCACAAAGAAATACGATCCTGGTCCGGATGTCGCCAAGTGTAACCTCCCCGCAAGAAATTTGAAAGTCAGTGATTATAAAAAAAATGTGCCAAATGTTGTCTTCTCACAAAACTGAATAATAGAAATGAGCCAAGCGTAACCTTCTTGCAAAATTAAAGAATAATAATGGCCCAAAGGTAAACTCCCCACAAAACTAACGTTAAGGAATGAAGATTGATCACAAACCCACACAATAATATTAATTAATTAAAGAACCATGAACTGAATGTAACATCTGAACAGAAATAATTAAACCTGATAAATTTTATAAGGGCAGCAGCGCTGACCTTCGGCCCTGTGAAATAATTAAACCTGAACACAAAAACCAAAATTCTTACCTCAGTAAACTGCGTCTATACCTGCTCTTATTTTTCGGCACAGCTCCGTGCAATGCTGGCCCATATGTAATTTTGATTCTTGGAGGGAATGCATGGGAAATATTATCTAACTTGAATCGAATCTTTTTCTTAAAAACGGTTACTTTATAAAAAAAATATTATTGGGGCAATTCTTGAACAAATTAATTACAATTAACATACATTATGGATGTGCGCAATGCTGCTTCATTACCTTATATAACAATATACCTCGTCCTGAATCGTGACCAGAGATGCAAGGAGAGCACGCCGCCGACCCATGCCGACACCCGCTCAGTACAACCGTCCACTCGCTACTCGCAACTGAACACTCTCTCTGCCCACTCGCCTCACACTACTCAACTCTCGCGCGGTCAAGCGTAGACTAGCAACGATAAATAACTCTCTGGTCAGACATTCTGTCATGCCTCGCCATCGCTGGTAATGAATACATATGAAACGTACGCGTTTCACGTCGCTCTTGACGGTACATGATTCACAATATTATCTGTTCCGAATACATTCTCATACATAGTAACTGAATATGGCGCCTTGCTAGGTCGTAGCAAATGACGTAGCTGAAGGCTATGCTAATCTGTCGTCTCTGCAAATGAGAACGTATGTAGTCAGTGAACTATCGCTAGCAAAGTCGGCTGTACAACTGGGGCGAGCGCTAAGGAGTCTCTCCAGACTAGACCCGCCGTGTGGCGGCGCTCGGTCTGCAATCACTGACAGTGGCGACATGCAGGTCCGACGTATACTAACGGACCGCGGCCGATTTAAAGGCTAGCACCTAGCATGTGTGGTGTCTGGCGGTGACACCACAGTTAAAATAAAACCGGGTCGAGCGCATGTACTTGTGGACGGAGAATGTCGAGCACTGCAGAAAGTGGTTGCACGAAATCGCATGAGATCGGTGGAAGGAACCACTCGTGAGTTCCAGCGTGCTATCAGCAGTGAATACTGCACAAGGGCTGTGCGTAGGGAGTTAAAAAGAATGAGGTATAATGGTAGGTTAGCTCTCCATCAGCCCCACATTTTTGTAGTCAGTGCTAAGCGACGCTATGACTGGCGTAAAGACTGACCCCACTGGATAGTGGATGACTGAAAGTCTGGCACCCGCTGACTACTCCACGTTCGAAGTCACTGAGCTCTACTGACCGAGTCATTTTGTTGTTACTGCTTCTCTACTGACAACACTATACTCCCTTTATCCTTTTAAACTGTCTGTTCTGTCTCTCGTGACATCTAGTTGTCAACTGAGCACTGCGTAGGGATGTCCAGTTACTTTTGATCAGACAGTGGAGGTGCCAACTCCAGCAGCAACTACGTGTCTAACCACGTTGATCACCTCGTCGACCTGAGCTTGGATAACAGATACCTGTACGTCAATCCATGTTGCTTCAAGTGCTGCTACATCAGAGTTCATCAGTCGGAATGGCTGGCGAGGGGTGGTTTGCCAATGTCTAGGTTGCCCATGATAAGATGTTTCCTGTGGGTTAGAGTTCTGGAGAATATGGTTGGAGCGCAAAGGTTGCACAGGTAGGTAGGGGCAATATTCGGACTTGTGATATCTTGTTCAAAGGTAACAGCACGGAGATTCAGAAAATATGGCAGAGGCATTGGCGTTAACAAGTCAGAAATGTATCAACTTTTGTCAAAACCACCTGCTATATGAACCAGAGTTTTCCGTGTTGTATATCCAATGACACACCCAAACTACGAGATCAGGTGCTAGGGCCGTATGACGATGACGAATGGAATATGCAAGCGTGTTCGTTTTCGACGGAACCTCTACATGGTGATGCTGTACGCAGAAATGGGACTGGAATGAATAGGCGGAAGTTCTGTTTCACCTGGGTCCAGTTTGTCACCTGCCCAGCAATCTTTGAGTTCCTCATTGCTGCCGCGTCAAGAGACGCTGCAACAATGGTAATCGTGCTGACATAACGTGGGTAGAAAATTAACTAGTACACCAAGCCGAGCTTATACGCAGCCGTTGATCAGTACACTATAACGTCATTAGGGAAGCAGAAGTGGAACGAATTTCACTTCTCTATTGTGTTAAGCGGTGGTGTTGTTTCTATGTGTATTTCTCGTACCAATATCGATCTTGTACACTATGTGATCAAAAGTATCCGGACACCTGGCTGAAAATGACTTACAAGTTCGTGGCGCCCTCCAACGGCAATGCTGGAACTCAATATGGTGTTGGTCCACCCTTAGCCTTGATGACAGCTTTCACTCTCGCAGGCATACGTTCAATCAGGTGCTCGAAGGTTTCTTGCGGAATGGCAACCCATTCTTCACTGCACTGAGGAGAGGTATCGATGTCGGTCGGTGAGGCCTGACACGAAGTCAGTGTTCCAAAATATCCCAAAGGTCTTCTATAGGATTCAGGTTAGGACTCTGTGCAGGGCATTCCTTTACAGGGATGTTATTGTTGTGTAATCACGCCGCCACAGTCTGTGCTTTATGAGCGGGTTCTCAATCGTGTTGAAAGATGCAATCGCCATCCGCGAATTGCTCTTCAACAGTGGGAAGCAAGAAGGTGCTTAAAACGCCAATGTTGGCCTGTGCTATGATAGCATCACGCAAGACAACAAGGGGTGCAAGCGCCCTTCATGAAAAACACGACCACACCATAACACCACCGCCTGCGAATTATACTGCTGACACTACACACGCTGGCAGATGACGTTCACCGGGCATTCGCCGTACCCACACCCTGCCATCGGATCGCCACATTGTGTATCGTCATTCGTCCCTCCACACAACGTTTTTCCACTGTTCAATCGTCCAATGTTTACGCTCCTTACACCAAGCGAGGCGTCGTTTCGCATTTACCGGCTTGATGTGTGGCTTATGAGCAGCCGCTCGTCCACGAAATCCAAGTTTTCTCACCTCACTCATAACTGTCATAGTGCTTGCAGTGGATCCTGATGCAGTTTGGCATTTCTGTGTGATGGCCTGGATAGATGTCTGCCTACTACACATTACGACCCTCTTCAACTTTCGGCGCTCTCTGTCAGTCGACAGACGAGGACGGTCTGTACGCTTTTGTGTCCCTTCACGTTCCCACTTCACTATAGCATCGGAAACATTGGACCTAGGGATGATTAGGAGTGTGGAAATCTCGCGTACAGACTACAAGTGACACCCAATCACCTGACCACTTTCGAGGTACGTGAGTTCCGCGAAGCGTCCCATTCTGCTCTCTCACCATGCCTAACGACTACTGATGCCGCTGATGTGGAGTACCTGGCAGTATGTGGCAGCACAGTGCACCTAATATCAAAAAACCTATGTTTTTGGGGGTGTCCGGATACTTTTGATTACATAGTGTACATTTTAAAATAACTACTATGGTGATTAGTCAAGCTGGACTCGCGGTGTAATAACACGGTTAAGAATAGTATGGTACTGCTCAAAGCAGCAAAAGGTTGCACAGCTGCGTTCTGCTTATCTCGTAGTTGAATATGTTTACCGTTTACAACAGTAATCAAGCCAATGCATCAAGTAATAGGTTCCAAATCACAGTGATGTTGCTTTGCAAAATATTCGCGAAAATTTGTTTACAATATAACAATGTACTCAGATGCCCAGGTGACAGAGACGTGAGAGCCCAGTTAGAACCCACGTTATCCAATCACTGTCTGTGACCTTTTTCTTTTCGCTTTTTCCAATTTATTAATAAAAGAAAAGTTTCTGGCTTTGGACTGCTTTAACAAATACAAGTATAATAGTCTAATAACTCTTAACATTGTACTCGATAATGGGATAAAGGCCGAATTCTAAATAGTATAGAGGATAAATACAATGAAACGCCTTTAAACGATGGTTTGTTCGTTCTAAACACGAACAATTTCTTGTTCGACCTCCGAGTCAACTATTAATGTTCTTCCACTTCAAGATGCTGCCACCTGCAAGGCATTTCTGTCTACAGAGTGCCACACTTCAGTAGGACGTGCTAAACAAATGGACGCAATATTTAAAAGCAAATTACATCGATTCTGTCTTTGTCATTATTCTACCATGACCATCGGTGAAATTGGCGTCTAGATCAACAGATACAGTATCCAACCTAATGCATCCAGACAGTCCTGTGTGATGCGGAACTGACCGCTAGATGTCATGAGAGGCGGATCAGCGGATACATAAAACTAACCGGGGAGTATCCTGCTGTCAGTAGAGAAGCAATAACAACAGAATAGGTCGCTCAGGTGAGTTCAGTGACTTCAAATGTGAACTAGTCACTAAATTCCTCGTGAATAACGAATCCATGAGGGACAGTTCAGCCCTTCTAAAGCTGTCCAATGTTATCGTGCGGGAACGACAGATAAACCAAGAAGAGACAGACCTCATGTACTAATGAACAAAGACTGCCGATCAGTGCAGCAGTTGAAATCAGCGGAAGGACTCACCCGTTGCAAAGTGATGCAAAGCAGTTCAGCTAGCGCATTGACTGTGAGTACGGAGTTAAAAAGAATGGGGCACGATAACTGAGCAGTTCCTCAAAGCCACTCGTAGTCGAAGATATGCGACACTTGACGTGCTGTAAAGAGCGACTTCACTGGACAGTGGGTGATCGGTAATGAGCGATTTGCAGTAATGAATCACACTGTACCCACTTGGCCATCCCGCTACGGTCGCAGGTTCGAATCCTGCCTCGGGCATGGATGTGTGTGATGTCCTTAGGTTAGTTAGGTTTAATTAGTTCTAAGTTCTAGGCGACTGATGACCTCAGAAGTTAAGTCGCATAGTGCTCAGAGCCATTTGAACCATTTTGAACTTGGCCATCCCATGGAGGGGTTGGGTTTCGCAGATGCCCGGAAAACGTTACCTGCCCTCGTGTGTAGCCCGAACAGTAAGTTATGGAGGAGGTGGTGTTGCGGGGTGATGGGTGTTTCTCGTGATTAGGACGCGGTCCTCCTATTACGCTAAATGCAACGTATATGAACACACTTGATATCATTGTGTACTGCGTACAGTACAGAAACATTCCGGGGTCAATGATTGTTTATACCAGCACGACACTGCATCCTGCTGTGAAGCAGCATTTGTGAGGAAACGGATTATCGACAATAACATTCCAGTAATGGCACAAAGGAATTACTGGCATTGGCTGCGAGTGGGCATTGATAGAAATAAATAGGATTTGAACCCGGGCCAAGCGCAAATTTTCAACTTTTCCAATTGATTTCAATCAATGATCGCTCGCAGCCAATGTCTGTAATTACTTTGTGTCTTAGTTAACAGTGGCTGCTGGATCAAAATGGTCTCTGTTCTTTCGGACATGTCCTAAACCGTAGATACCACATATACGAGGGTTGGAACTTTAATAGTGGCAACTATTTATTTACAGCTCGTACAAAATAGATACGTGTTTCAAAGTTTTACTGACCTTCAAAGTAGTCATCAGCATTGTGTATAACCCGATGCCAGCGATGTGGAAGTCGTAGGATACTCTTACCAGTGCCAGTTGTGTTGACAGTTTGAGCGTTGCGGTCTATTGCTCGACGAATTTGTAGCAGTTGTGGAGCACTGTACGTGCTTGAGCGTTGTTCTGCAAAATGATGGTCAGGTCCTGCAGAAAGTGTCATCACGTCTGTCTCTATGCTGTTCATTTTTGGAACACAGCTTACGACCAGCTTAGAGACAGAAGCGATGACACTTGCTGCAGGACCTGACCATCCTTTTGCAGGACAATGCTCAAGCTGTTACTGATTTGTTTGACTAATGCGGCTGCTAAGTGCTATACCACCTATTGCACTCCCCTGACTTAAGCCCTGGGGAGTCCAACTCGATTTCTAAAGTGAAGGAAACATTTCAAGGCATTCACTTCAGAACTGCTACAAATTCGTCGGGCAATAGACCGCGCCGCTCAAACTGTCAACACAACTGGCACTGCTAACAGTATCCTACTACTTCTACATCGCTGGCAACGGGTTATACACAATGCTGGTGACTGCTTTGAATGTCAGTGAAACTCTGAAACACGTATCTATTTTGTACGAGCTGTAAATAAATAGTTGCCACTATTAAAGTTCCAATCCTCGTACATTCCAGTAATGGAATGACTTACCCGTAGTCCCGGACTGCACCCAATGAAACATCTTTGGCATCAGTTAGAACGTCGACTCCGCTTCAAACCCTTTGTGTTTAACATCAGTATCTTCTCTGGTTTCGGCTCTGGAAGAAGAATGGATTGCCATTCCTCCACAGACTTGCAGACATCCCGTAATGTCCACAGCCTAATTCAAGCCATCTTTAGAGCGAAGGGACGACACAATCCATGTTAACGTCCGCTTGTTCGTGTACTGACTCATTTAATGAGATATGTAACAGACTAGGAAGACAGTCTTAGCAATCTCTCTTGATTTCCTCAAAAGCATGCAGTTGTCTGAGATGACAAAAGTAACTTTCTCTGCCAACGCTCCCAACATCGACGAAGGAGAACTGTTGAAAACTAGTGTTTCACTTTGGATAAAATGTTATTAGTCGAATAAAATACATATGCTGATATATATTTTCAGCTGGTGGCGGCCAGTAGTTTATTATAGGCACTGAAGCAGCAAGAACAGTACGACTTTGCAATCGCCATGAGTAGTGAACTTTTAGAAAGAATAATAAAAGAACTGCAAGCAACTGAATTACGCATTGCAGCTGTTGCTAGCGACATGGGAACCAAAAATTTGAAACTATGGAGGGAGCTTGGGCTATCAACACAGAAAACGCATTTCTCAAGCCATGTGTATAGAGAGAGGATAGTATGGGTATTCAGTAGCGTCACCGTTATTGAAATTACCACTTGCTAGACGAAGGAATCATTTTGCTAGTTGTCATGGCCACGCCAAATAAGTTAGTAAAATACCTGTTGCATCATCAGAAGAATGATCTTCAAATTATGTTTTATAATTCAGAGGTGCACCTGTACATTGCTGGATGCGCACGTCACAGTGTGAGGAGAGATGCATAATCATTTTCACTCCACTCTGCACAAGCTGTGAAATACGTGCTTTTAACAACACGCGAACGTAATTTTTTGGAACTCATTAGCGACACTTGTTAGCTCGAGATACCCAGAAGACGAGAGGATTACCCTAAAAAGTGCATATGGCCTCTACCTCAAAAACCGGGACATTATGTTATGATGGTTTTTGAATCTTCGGCTATGACTGTAGGGAAAACGGCAAGTCTCTGAGCATTTTAGAAAGGACTTTTGACACCTGCTCTCTTTAGCAATATAGGAAACTTGGAAGCGTCTTACATATTGACCACTGGATTGAAGCAGGTACTGACTGTGGAATTATTTTTCCACAGTTTTTGGTCTTCGAGCATTCCATAACGTTTTACGTAAAAAAAAAAAAAAAAAAAAAACAGGAATATCCTCATAACGTTCACTAGAAACGCGAACGCTGTTCCTTTTTCTCATGGTTCTGTAGTTTCTGAGAACAAAACTCTGCCATTAATTTTTACTTCCATTGTCATAGTAAAATTACTATGAATACTGCTTCAGATAGCACGCTTCCTCTTTTTTGGTAAGCATCGTATCTGTCCTGTTGTGAAACGCTATGAAAAAATAGCCTGTGCATAGTTACTAATAGTTTTCTGTCTCTTTCTGTAGCTTTTTGAGGTGTGACACGACCATTAGCCATATCTTTACCGTAACGTGATGCTTCCTACAGACCTCATTTTATTTTCCAGTAAATAGTACGGCTGAATCCTGAATAAATTCGGTAGCTTCGGGAAACGATGAAGAATAACATTATGCGCATAGGCGTCCGCAATGGAGGGCAAGAGAGAACACTTACCCCCTCCTGGGGTGTGCGGTAAACTTTTTATTAAATCCAGAATTCTCAATATAATAGAAATGATTGCTCCTACTCAACCACAGATTTGGCACTGCCTATTGCAAGTGGGAAATTGTGGCTTTAGTAAACACGACGTTGTTTGGTTGTCAGGTTGTTTAAGGGAAATCATACCATTTTCTTATCGTTGCAGCGGTTTTGCCGTCGTTCTGCAACCTTGGCGGATGTGAACTTTTATGGAACTTACCAAAAAAGAGTCCCCCATCTCCTAGATTACTTGAGAAACGACAGAAAGGGACAGTTTCAGCACTCAGCGCAGTAAAAAACATGTCTGCAGTACGATTGCACGACACCCGCCCTAATTCCAACAACGGCCCCATCGTCTGCTGCACGCCTTGAACTGATCAGTAGGTTTGCATATGAACCGTGAATGCTTGTGATACCACGTTCAGTGTTATATGGTAGAAAGATTATAGCATAGCCTGAGGAACTCGGCTATGCTATATTGCGGGTGTATTCACCGACCCAAATTCAGAAAAAAATTAATTTCTGAGGTGGAAGAGAGGAAAAATGGTAAAATATCAAAGCCAATAATGTGTTTGGACGTTCTTAACCCAAATGGTTCTTGGACTGGACGCAACGCAACAACTCAGCAATCTAGGGCGAAATCTGACCGTAAAGGTTATGAGTTCTCAAATCCAGTTGTCATAGCTACACAATAACGTGTCAGGCTAGGGAGACCAAGACCAATGTACATCCTGTGAGAGGTATTTCTTGGGGCACGACACATTCTCGTACACAACTGATCGGTTGCATAAAAATGATGCTTTTGAAATCTAACCATCTCTTGGATAAATAACTACCGACTCCCGTGATAATGTGTTTTATCAGTTATGTTGTTTCAATGAGTTACAGCACGATTGTGCCTGGTATTATTTATTTCGCCGGCAATCCAGTTTTCAATAGAAAAGTAGTAATGAAAACCTAAACCGCAAAGATATGTGCACACGAAGCGATTACTACTTGAAGCTAGCTACCAAATCTAGTTTGCAACACGATCCCCCACTGGCATCACAGCAAACGTTATGGCTGTATTTTGCCCGAAAAGTGGAATACATCCGCCTTGTGCTGACAGCCCGTTGTACTCCAGACCTCGACACAGTGTCCGTGTGGATACTTCTGTGCCTGGAAACAAGCTCATTTACTGAATAACGGCAAAATGGTTCAGATGGCTCTGAGCACTATGGGACTTAACTTCTGAGGTCATCAGTCCCCTAGAACTTAGAACTACTTAAACCTAACTAACGTAAGGACATCACACACATCCATGCCCGAGGCAGGATTCGAACCTGCGAACGTAACGGTCGCGCAGTTCCAGACTGTAGCGCCTAGAACCGCTCGGCCGCTCCGGCCGGCAGTCAAGGTACGTGACTCGGTTTTGCGAGCCCAAATGGTCGCGAGAAGAATAAGTCTGTGCTCTGGACTCATTGTGATTCGCATGGCATTATAGCCCTAGGAAATCTGTCGGTCCGATATATATATATACACTACTGGTCATTAAAATTGCTACACCACAAAGATGTGCTACAGACGAGAAATTTAACCGACAGGAAGAACATGCTGTGATATGCAAATGATTAGCTTTTCAGAGCATTCACACAAAGCTGGCGCCGGTGGCGACACCTACAACGTGCTGACATGACGAAAGTTTCCAACCGATTACTCATACGGAAACAGCAGTTGACCGGCGTTGCCTGGTGAAACGTTGTTGTGATGCGTCGTGTAAGGAGGAGAAATGCGTACCACCCTTTTTCCGACTTTAATAAAGGTCGGATTGTAGCCTATCGCGATTGCGGTTTATCGTATCGCGACATTGCTGCTCGCGTTCATCGAGATCGAATGACTGTTAGCAGAATATGGAATCGGTGGGTTCAGGAGGGTAATACGGAACGCCGTGCTGGATCCCAACGGCCTCGTATCACTAGCAGTCGAGATGACAGGCATCGTATCCGCATGGCTATAACGGATCGTGCAGCCACGTCTCGATCCCTGAATCAACAGATGGGGACGTTTGCAAGACAACAACCATCTGCGCGAACAGTTCGACGCCGTTTGCAGCAGCATGGACTATCAGCTCGGAGACCATGGCTGCAGTTACCCTTGACGCTGCATCACACACAGGAGCGCCTGCGATTGTGTGCTCAACGACGAACGTTGGTGCACGAATGGCAAAACGTCATTTTTTCGGATGAATCCAGGTTCTGTTTACAGAATCACGATGGTCGCATCCGTGTTTGGCGACATCGCGGTGAACGCACGTTGGAAGCGTGTATTCGTCATCGCCATACTGGCGTATCACCCGGCGTGATGGTATGGGGTGCCATTGGTTACACGTCTCGGTCACCTCTTGTTCGCAGTGACGGCACTTTGAACAGTGGGCGTTACATTTCACATACTACAGTATCGTGTTGAAGCTGCTTGGGCAGCTGTACCTGTACACGCCATCCAAGCTCTGTTTGACTCAGTGCCCAGGCGTATCAAGGCCGTTATTACGGCCAGGTGTGGTTGTTCTGGGTACTGATTTCTCAGGATCTACGCACCTAAATTGCGTGAAGATGTAATCACATGTCAGTTCTAGTATAATACATTTGTCCAATGAATACCCGTTTATGATCTGCATTTCTTCTTGGTGTAGCAATTTTCATGGCCAGTAGTGTACGTGACAGTCGTGGGGGGTCAACCAACGGGAGCAGCAGTATGACGGAACCGCAAACTGCTGTCTCAATACGACTCGAGCATGCCGCTGTTGAATTCCGACACATATTCAGAGCTCACATTTCTGACAGCGATACCGCAAAGGCTATGTCGCGGAGTGAATATTTAATTACAGATATGAGACCCTGTGTGATAGAATTTAGTGATTTTTTTAACGTGAGTAAGCACTTGCGTTATTACTCGTAGAATTCTGTGTATATTCAGCTGGAAATCTGATACATCTTTTGATTTGAAATTCATGAGAAACTGCAACTATATGAATAGGATGTTAGTGGCAATTGGCTAGATTCAATGCTTTTTGTAAATCAGAGAGAATCGACTATGTCAAAATAATACACTCCTGGAAATTGAAATAAGAACACCGTGAATTCATTGTCCCAGGAAAGGGAAACTTTATTGACACATTCCTGGGGTCAGATACATCACATGATCACACTGACAGAACCACAGGCACGTAGAACACAGGCAACAGAGCATGCACAATGTCGGCACTAGTGCAGTGTATATCCACCTTTCGCAGCAATGCAGGCTGCTATTCTCCCATGGAGACGATCGTAGAGATGCTGGATGTAGTCCTGTGGAACGGCTTGCCATGCCATTTCCACCTGGCGCCTCAGTTGGACCAGCGTTCGTGCTGGACGTGCAGACCGCGTGAGACGACGCTTCATCCAGTCCCAAACATGCTCAATGGGGGACAGATCCGGAGATCTTGCTGGCCAGGGTAGTTGACTTACACCTTCTAGAGCACGTTGGGTGGCACGGGATACATACGGACGTGCATTGTCCTGTTGGAACAGCAAGTTCCCTTGCCGGTCTAGGAATGGTAGAACGATGGGTTCGATGACGGTTTGGATGTACCGTGCAATATTCAGTGTCCCCTCGACGATCACCAGTGGTGTACGGCCAGTGTAGGAGATCGCTCCCCACACCATGATGCCGGGTGTTGGCCCTGTGTACCTCGGTCGTATGCAGTCCTGATTGTGGCGCTCACCTGCACGGCGCCAAACACGCATACGACCATCATTGGCACCAAGGCAGAAGCGACTCTCATCGCTGAAGACGACACGTCTCCATTCGTCCCTCCATTCACGCCTGTCGCGACACCACTGGAGGCGGGCTGCACGATGTTGGGGCGTGAGCGGAAGACGGCCTAACGGTGTGCGGGACCGTAGCCCAGCTTCATGGAGACGGTTGCGAATGGTCCTCGCCGATACCCCAGGAGCAACAGTGTCCCTAATTTGCTGGGAAGTGGCGGTGCGGTCCCCTACGGCACTGCGTAGGATCCTACGGTCTTGGCGTGCATCCGTGCGTCGCTGCGGTCCGGTCCCAGGTCGACGGGCACGTGCATCTTCCGCCGACCACTGGCGACAACATCGATTTACTGTGGAGCCCCACGTGTTGAGCAATTCGGCGGTACGTCCACCCGGCCTCCCGCATGCCCACTATACGCCCTCGCTCAAAGTCCGTCAACTGCACATACGGTTCACGTCCACGCTGTCGCGGCATGCTACCAGTGTTAAAGACTGCGATGGAGCTCCGTATGCCACGGCAAACTGGCTGACACTGACGGCGGCGGTGCACAAATGCTGCGCAGCTAGCGCCATTCGACGGCCAACACCGCGGTTCCTGGTGTGTCCGCTGTGCCGTGAGTGTGATCATTGCTTGTACAGCCCTCTCGCAGTGTCCGGAGCAAGTATGGTGGGTCTGACACACCGGTGTCAATGTGTTCTTTTTTCCATTTCCAGGAGTGTATATTTTTTTGACATTTTGTGGGTAGTTCGCATTGAAGTCCCAGGAATGATAGGGGGCGATTATTCAATCATAAAAACGTGTGGGACTTACAGTAGTCACGAGGAAGGGTCCGTGACAAAGAGGGACCTTGCTGCTCTAGCGGTGTATTTTATGGGCCTACACGGGTTCTTTTTTTGGATGATGTTGGATAATTATTACTGATTGCTTCTCGTTTTACATCTATGTTAAGACACTCTCTTTCTTACGAATCACCTTACAGATTAAGTTATAAACGTCATTTTATGTGATGTACCTATGTCATAACTCATTTAGTGGTAGAAATGGGAAGTGGTAAGGTGCTGGGTAGAAATTCCTTTACACATTTTGTTTAAAATAATTTATTACGTAGAAATTCGAAATTCAATATAAAAAAACAAAGATCTTGTATTAACTTTGAGAGGATGAATAAACATGTGCTGTGTTCTGTAAATTATGATTTATGATGATATGACGCTACAAGAAGTAATAGTTTGACAGTGCGATGGTGATTCACATGAAACCAAGCGGAAACCACAAATTTTAGGCACCAACTATAGACCAGGAAAAGTTTCAAAAACGACATAAATTTCATAGAACTTAGGTAACAACAAGTAAAAGCCTGAGTTAGAAATCTTAGCTGCGCTTTCGCGAATTCCGACTTAATTTAATTCCAGAAGAATGAACTTGCAGTTACCATATAAATTATAAAACCCTATTAAAGGTGTTATAGGAAAGTCCAATGCAGTGAACAGATTTTAAAAGGAACAACAATAATTTCATAGCTTCAGCTGGTGAACGCTTTAAAACTTGAAGATCAAATACGCAAATACCGAATAACGAAAATCTCAGGCACACAGCCTTTTCAAACAATATCTAGCCACAGCAGCTGATGCATCTCATTTGAAACAGTGGTCGTCGTAAGAAAAACATTGACTGGCTTACAAGGTGGCAGGTTACTTAAGAGCCGAGGTCCAAATAACAACACACAGATTCAAGACCCACTATCAAGGGCAGCTTCCTTGGTTTCTAAAAACACTCAGTAATCAAAGTGACCTTTACAATGCGTTAACAAAGAAGAACATTTGGGTACAATTACCTGAAACAGATTTTGTTACCATAAGCAACCAACATAACTAAAACATAGGGTATGGCACTTGTACACTCCTTAAGTGTAGTAGCTATCGATTATAATGTTAAGAAAATACGACCAAATTGAGGTCACACCGCTGTCCAAACTCTGCATGATAATAAACATAACTCGGCTTTCAGATGTAACTAGGGAACTGTGTAAGTCGTACGAAATTCTCACCACTTTCTGGAGGACTCGGTGGAAGGAAACCATTGTCACCTAGCTTAGCTCTCTAGACCAGCTAGAATTAACATGGTGGCGATCGGATACCAGAGAAAGAATAATTGACATAACTCCCACAATAGTCTACCATAATGTCATCAGTTCACTGGAGGCTCCACAAGCGCCCGCTCCACAGAATTCAAAAATAGTATACAGTCTTCTGATCTGCTCCTAAGGGGGAACGTTGATGAAATTGACCAAAAATGTCAACTATCGATTAATTTTTTATTTGTTAGTACAACTGATGGACAATAAGTTCCCAAAGTTTCAAAGTTGGAATTGCATCCGAAGTGCAGCTCAGTGTATTACTTTCAACCTAACTTTTGCGGGATACCTCTAGAAGGCCGTGATGCATACTCTTTGGTTTTATAGATCATCTTTGGCCGATCCTGCACTTCTCAGAAAGCGTGTTCATGGCAAAAGCCAAAATCCAAATGAGTCTGTAAATTCATTCATATGGAAACGATACCCTAAAAACACATTTGCACCTGCTACAGTTGTCAGAATTGCAACTTATGATGCAGTTATTGTATTTAATGATGGGAACGTCGGGAGGATGGAGGTGTGGGTGATGGAGAAAACAATTCCTTTATTCCCACATACATTTAGCAATAACTGAACACTACACACATGAATGAATTGTGTAGACATGAACAGCACGGAATAACTAACTAAAGCTAAGTCAAAGAATAACTATATCACTGCACGTAAATTAACACTTCACGGAATGTTTATGAAGCACTGTACACTTGTAGGGATCGATTGTCAGAAATAGGTCACTACATGACTCCCCTCTTTAAAGCTAACGATACAGCAGATTAAATTTCACACGCTGTCCAGCTCTTGTAACTACTTCTTCCTTGAAACCGGGCAGTGCGTCACGTTTATCAGTGGTTGTGTCAGGGAGTGGTGTAGTAGTGCTCGACGTCGGTCTTGGTGTTGCAGTGACTGGTGTTCGCTGAGCGTTGTGGCGTTCATGGGGTACAGGAACACATCTTGTAGCTTCTCCTGTCTTCTCTGGTTTGTGTTCAGTGGTAGCTGTGGTGTGTGTTGCGTCCAGAAATGCTGGCTTGATACGGTCCACTGCAACTGTGGTGGGTGTACCGTTAATCATTATGCGGAAAGTATTGGTATCCCTACTGACTACCAGATATGGTCCGTCATATGGTGGCTGCAGTGGTTTACGCACAGTATCATTGCGTAAGAATACATGCGTGCACTTGTCTAGCTCCGCAAAACCGAACGAGTGTCTACCAAGCTGGTTTCTGGGCATTGTTGGTCTCAATTGGCGTATATGCTCTCTTAATCTTGTGGCGAATTCTGAGGCTGTGATTGTATCATCTGCCATGCTGTGCAGAAATTCTCCAGGTAGGCGTAACGTTTGTCCATACACCAGTTCTGCTACTGTTGCTTTCAGATCACTTTTGAATGACGTTCGTAGACCCAAAAGTACGATAGGTAGTGTCTCTGTCCAATTCGGTGTTGTGTGACATCTCAGTGCTGCCTTTAACTGTCGATGAAGACGCTGAACCATGCCATTTGATGCGGGGTGGTATGCCGTGGTGCGTACGCGTTTCGTACCTAATAACGTAGCCAATGCTTTGAAAACATAGGCTTCAAATTGTCGTCCTCGATCAGTTGTAATTCTCAGTGGAACCTCAAACCGGGCAATCCAACCACGAAAAAATGTTTGAGCTACAGTTTCTGCAGTGATGTCCTTCATTGGAAATGCCTCAGGCCACCTAGTAAATCTGTCAATCACCGTGAGGCAATAACTGTAGCCTTCCGATGCCGAGAGTGGGCCGATGATGTCAACATGCACATGGTCAAAACGCTGATTTGGTGGAAGAAATGTGCCTAATGGTGCCCTGACGTGCTGTGTGATTTTATTCCTCTGCTTCACAAATGTTTTACAGTCTGTGTGCATACATGGCCATACAAATTTTTGTTTGACCAATCTGAGTGTGGCTCTTACTCCTGGGTGTGACAGATTGTGCATTGATGCAATTGCCTGTGTTCTGAATTGCTGGGGCACAAATGGACGTATCTTTCCTCTTGCTACGTCACAGTACAACTAAATGTTTGCTTCAGGAACTGTCACGAGCTGTAGCTTCAACCCTTTCTCTTCTTGCAATAGACCACGCAACTCACTATCACATTGTTGCGCATGCGCGAGGGCGTCGTAATCAATGGCCTTTGTCACTGCTTCCACCTGTGCGATGTCATCTGCTACTGTGGACACTGCTTCTATGCGAGAAAGTGCATCAGCTGGAACATTTAGCTTCCCTTCCTCCACATACACAATGCTGGTCGTGAACTGGCTGATATAATCTAAGTGTCGCAGCTGCCTGGGCGATGCTTTCTCTGGCTTTACCTTAAAGGCATAGGTAAGCGGTTTATGATCTGTGTAAATCGTGAACTGTGGCCCTTCTAATGCGTGTCTGAATTTTTTTACTGCCGCATAAGCGGCGTACAGCTCACGGTCATATGTTGCCCAACGTTGCTGAGATGGTGACAACTCATGACTATAAAATGCAATGGGCTGCCATAACTGATCAATTTGTTGCTGAAGTACGGCACCAATGGCAGTCGACGAACCATGAGAGCGAGTGGATCATGCGCGACCGGGTGTGCTAATTGTGCGGCCTCTGCTATAGCTTTTTTTATAGCGTGAAACGCGGTGTCCCCCTCGATAGTCCAATGTACACTGTGGTTAGGTTTAGGTGCGCCTTTAAGTAGTTCATTCAATGGTGCAGTTATCAGTGCATGATTGCGAATGAAGCGTTGGTAGAAATTCACTACTCCAATGAATCGTCGTAATTCTCTGACTGTGACAGGGCGGGGGTATTTGTTTATGGCCTATACTTTACTGTGTGGCGGTCGAATGCCCTGTGCATTCACCAAATATCCTAGAAAGTGGACCTCTTTTCTCCAAAAACACACTTGCAGGATTAATTACTAGTCCATGTGTGCGTAGGTGGTCAAACACTTGTGCCAAAAGCTGTAAGTGCTCCTCTTGTGATGGAGACATCACCAATAAATCCTCTATATACACATAGCAAAAATCTAAATCTCTTGTAACCTCATCCATAAAACGTTGGAAGGTCTGGGCGGCATTACATAGTCCGAATGGCATTCGGGTGAATTCAGATAGACCAAATGGTGTTGTCACCGCTGTTTTAGGAATGTCTTCTGCAGCTATATGGGTCTGATAATAAGCTCGAACTAGATCAATGGTAGAAAATATAGCCTTACCGTGAACATTTGCAGAAAAGTCTTCTATATGTGGAACTGGGTACCGGTCTGGAATGGTCCTTACATTGAGTTGGCGATAGTCACCGCAGGGGCGCATCCATTCTTCTTTTTAGGCACGATGTGAATTGGGGATGCCCAACTGCTACTAGAAACTCTGCAGATACCTTGTGACAGCATGCTGCGAAATTCCTGCTTTACCACTTTTAGCTTTTCGGCCGTTAAACGTCTAGGCCGAGCGTGAGTTGGCGGCCCAGGCGTGGTCAAAATGTGGTGGACGGTTGTATGCTTGAGTGGTGGGAGAGTAGGTGTTTGCTGTGTGATCTCGGGGTATCCTTTCAGTAATCGTATATATGGCGTGTCGCCTGTGACTGTGCGTACCTCTAGTGGTGTGATACAACGGACTTTTCCTGTTGTATGCAGACTAGTAGTCAAATCTATTAGCCACTGACGTCGTAGATCTGGCAGTAAGTCGTAGAAGGACAAAAAATCTGCTCCGATAATAGGCTGTGATATATCTGCCACTGTAAAATGGCGTTCAAACACACGGCGTAGCCCCAAGTTAAGGAATAATGTTACTCGACCGTATGTTCTAATTTTGGAGTCATTGGCGGCGTATAGATAACAGTCGTCCCAGCTCCGGCGTGATAGGCGGTTTGCTGGGTATGCGGATACTTCTGCGCCATTATCGACGAGAAACTGTAGTTTTGTTTCGCGGTCTGTCACAAAAAGTCGGCGAGTGTTTGCACTGGAAGTTATCGCTGCTACGGTGTCTGCCTCGTGTTTCCACTTGCAAGGTGGCGTACACTTTCGTGCATCATTACCAAATGTCTTGTGGTACCAGCATAAGTTCTGTAGTGATGCCGGCCGCGGTGGTCTAGCGGTTCTAGGCGCGCAGTCCGGAACCGCGCGACTGCTACGGTCGCAGGTTCGAATCCTGCCTCGGGCATGGATGTGTGTGATGTCCTTAGGTTAGTTAGGTTTAAGTAGTTCTAAGTTCTAGGGGACTGATGACCTCAGATGTTAAGTCCCATAGTGCTCAGAGCCATTTGAACCATTTTTCTCTGTAGTGATGGTGATCGATTGCGACTGCGTGACCGTCGGCGGCGTGGCCGCGAATCCGAGTCCACCAGGATGGTGAGAGGAACGGGGTGTCGGTGCCAGGGCCGTGGAACTGTGGTGCCGATGGTCTGTAGTCCTGCGAACGTGTCACGGAGGGCGTCCACTTTACTGTATAGTTGGCGAGCCTTACGGCGAATGGTCGTCTTGAGAAGGGCCGTATTTGTCTCCTCATGCACAGTGACAATCCTGGTGAGCGAAGGGGCATGAAGACTCCACCTCAGAACTTTATTCTGTAGGCGCTAGAGAGTCAGCATCCGGGACTTACTGATCTTCACCCACGCAGAGGAACCATGCGTTAGTGAGGGTAGGACTTCGGAGAGATACAGCCGAAGCGTCAGCTCTCGGCTGGAGAAGAGCGGGTACAAGGCCTTTGTCAACTTTAACCCTTTATGAGTGACGTATTCCGCGTGGCGGTGGAAGAAAAGTTTCTTACCCAACCAGACCCTGAGGTACCTGGTAGCTTTGGCCACGGGACCCGGACGCTCCCGATTGAGATGTTGTTTCGGTGTACAGGGCGCCGTTTAGTGAAATACACAGCCATGGTTTTGGCGGCATTGGGGGCCATTTTATTGGAGCAACACCAGGTGACCGTTGCGTCCACTTGCCTTTGGAGGCGAGCAATGAGTTGATCAGGATTGCAGTCGGTCGTATAAAGCGCCGTGTCATCGGCTTATTCCTCCAAATGGCAGTAACAGATGATGGGCATGTCATTGACATAGATATTAAAAAGAAGAGGGGACAGCACAGAGCCCTGAGGGGTACTCATTGACATGTGGCGTACATTGGAGCGCTTTCCTCGCTGAGCAACGAGGAAGGTCCACTGGTTAAGGAAATCATCCACGATATTAATGTAGATGTCAGGGATGTGCTTTTACGTCAGCATCTTATGCACCAGGTTGTCCTGCCAAATCTTATCATAAGCAGCAAAACTGATGAAAAGATTTACTTCACTTTATACAATTCATAGTCACAGGAATGAGCTAGACGTTTGCAAAGAGCCTTTGAATATTAAAGCGTCACCTGATACACACATTTACTGAAATTTCTCTCGAAGTCCGAAGTTCTCGGTGTTCAAACGCACAGTTTGATCTAAGACGTAACACATGAGCCCTAACTAGTCGATGTTGTCTTCTTGGATGGAGGTCAGGAGCTGTCACTGAGCGATTCCATGCTCGGCTACACATCGGCCTCCGTGCGGTGGCGCTGCAGTGCTGGCAGCGGGGCTGTGGCTCCAGTAGCGCCTGCTATTTGGCGGTGTGGATTGCAGCGGAACATCACTGTCTTCTGTCGTATCGATGTGAGATGCCTACTTTGGTATGGCACTGCGACCTTCGGGTGATATCGCATTAAGCTTCTTACTTAACCAATGGCTAGTCTAACAAGGGGCACGTTTGACACTGAACACTCGAAACTACACGAACCCATGCTTAGAATAACACTCTGTCATAAAAAAGAAAACAGTGGTCTGTGTCATTTCCATGCAAAACAATGAATTCTACACAAGTGACATTTCAATAGAGGCAAACGAAGTAACAAGACATCAGAATCATAGGTGGGAAATTATAAATAATTCAAAGACATCAGTGTGTCATTACATTTTCAGTCAAATGTGCCAAAAGCCCTCTGCTCAAAGCAATTATAATAGTCCAAAACACACATCCCTACACACATGACTATGCTTATATTATTTCTCATAGTGCGGTTGTGGGATTTCGATGAAGTAGTTAAAACAATGTGGAAGAGAACAATGTGCAAATCTCACTAAGGCCACGTTTTTACATTCAAAATCGGTTTCACATTCAAGCAGTCCAATACCACAAGCCACACTAATTACATTTTCAAATGATATGGATATATCAGTGTCATAACTGGACTTTCGCCAAGCATGTCGCAACATAGGCGTAGACTCTGGAGCAGAAAATGGATTGTAAATCACGGAGTGAAGTTTGATGGTGAAACAATGATCACGATGTAACTTCACTTGTGGTTTGGCATGTTGCAGTCTTACAAAATCAGCATGTTGACGCAATAAGCAAACATCAAGGGATTGGTAATATTTTGTTGTTTCCGTGGCAATATCTTCAGCATTACATCTCTGTGTGAAAAACTTGCATCTAGTCACAGGAATGAGCTAGACGTTTGCAAACTGTCTTTGAATATTAAAGCGTCACCTGTTACACACATTTACTGAAATTTCTCTCGAAGTCCGAAGTTCTCAGTGTTCAAACGCACAGTTTGATCTAAGACGTTCTATATGACCTATCCAGGAACCACTCGGCAACAGGCTCTTTCCACTTATTACATGTTCGCCAAGAGCTGAAGTCAGAAAACATTTCATATGTCCTTTATCATTTTTCCGTTTTTGCTTGCCTCCACATGAATGTCTAACGGGCAGTTTGTTTCAAGTTTTTTTGTAAATATTTGGACCGAAAGTGCCTTGTGCCGCTTGAAAACCGATGTGCAACTTGTTTGATAGTTTATCTGTCGTAGATGAAGCCACATGACTTGTGTACTGTAGGTAAAGCTATGGACAGATTGCAACTAATCTGCCAGGAAGTTTCACACTAACAGTAGTTTTCTCTCCTCTGTGAGACTGCTGATGCTGAATGCATTTCATAGTGGAATTGATTCTGGTCACTGTCCCAAACATTTTCTTTCTCCACACACTATCATAAACATGTTCACTTTCTCCACGAACTATTATGACTTCTGACGTATACTACCATCGTCTTCCATGTCCTTACGTGTGACAAATGTAGTAATATGCCTGGATAAAATGCAGTATTCAGCCTTAAGGTTGTCTATAAAACAAATCGAAGCCTTGAAATTATCCAGACCAACCATCACAGGTTCTTCTAGTGCCCACATTTGCAGATGCCAATAGTGAACTGTAGACCTATACGACCTTGCTCTATCAAATTGCGATATTACGCGCTCTTTTATGGTTTGTAATTGTGACAGTGTGTTTCCTTTGAAAGGAGCTCCTGCTCGTCTTTTGCTTGACACATAATTTAGAATTAAAGTGCAATTTGGTTTACTTCTCAATGTACTCACAGCGTCTCATAAGTGTGCTATAGGAAATGAAGCCACGATTGTAATAGTCCTCAGAAATGTTCTCGAGCATGCTGTCGGTAGTATCTTCTAATGGACTGGGCGTCAACGGTTTGGGTGGAGATAGTTGGTACTCTCTTTGACTGGACTGTACCTGATGCTCTGGAGATGAACGCCGTGTACAGCCTTAACAACCACCTTCAGCTTCAGGTTCTTCTGGTCCTTCAAAACCCCAGTATATCTATGCAGAGTAATATCATGTATTTCCGTATCATCCCCATTACGTTTCTGAATTATTGTGGTATATAATATATCGGAAAACTCTCTGTCCTCGAGCCCGATTTCATTTCCATATCCAGCATATCGAAAGTTTGTCCCTAATATTTGGATCACATTCGCAGGATTAATTCTCTTCTCTGTACCCAACTTACAAAATGGTTCAAATGGCTCTGAGCACTATGGGACTTCACTGCTGAGGTCATCAGTCGCCTAGAACTTAGAACTACTTAAACCTAACTAACCTAAGGACATCACATACATCCATGCCCGAGGCAGGATTCGAACCTGCGACCGTAGCGGTCGCGCGGCTCCAGACTGTAGGGCCGAGAACCGCTCGGCCACACCGGCCGGCTACACAGCTTACACCGAGACACACACCTAATACAGCACTGCACCTATACCATTCACTTAACTTGAGCACTTGTTAGTGTAGCTTCAACATGTCACCGTGTGATGGCTCTATCAGTGATTTGTATGGAAATGACCATGACCACTGTTGTTTTCTATGATCGAGTGTTAGACTAAGCATGGTTTCGTGTGGTTCCGAGCGTTCAAAGTCAAAAGTGTACATTGTAGGTAGTGACAATGCTTTCTCTAGTCTTTAGTTTCTTTGCCGGCATTCCAACAACTTAATTTTTGAAAGTAAAGTATTTTGATGCGTTTATATTATCTCAGTAATTACATTGAGATCTTTTTAGTTTTAACTGACAGCTTACATCAGTAATTTGTAGTGATCTGACTGCAATTGAGGCAATTAAATGTAGAGTCTCCTGCTGTATTCTAGAGCTCGGAGAAGTGCATGAGTGCTTCGACAACCATAAAAAAGTAAATTTTTAGAGACCATACTTCTTCTTTACTCGAATTCGTTGCGTTGAAGAAACGGAGGCTTCGGCAATAACACACAATAATACATAAGGTGTAGGGGGCGGGGGGACCATAGTTTATGAAACCCGTGAAAAATTTGCCTCTCTTTCTAATCGTAACAGGATGCCAAAAAGGTATTGCTCGATCTAGGCTATTTTAAAACGTTGAAATGATTTCCTGACATTCTTAAAATGACAAGGACTGTATTTACATATGCCTTCAAATCGATTATTTTCGGCGTACTCTTATTGGGTAGACAAAACACGTCTGGTTTGGCCGAAGTCCGCAGGGGATAAAACGTAATGGTGGGTGCAAAAACAAGAGAAAGGCGTAGAAGTCGATGTCATTGATTGGTGAAGTCGATGGATTTACAATATTTAAAATTTTCGACGACATTTGAAATAATTAATTGTACAGTCTGAGATTGTATTTAGCATATCAGGTCAGCTCAAAAGTACTTCAAAAATCGTAAAACTGCAATATCTTCGAATCAGAAAACGAAAGTATCACACAGATCCTTCCTTATTCTCATTCGCTGCGCCGCCAAAACGTAGAATTTGACGATCAGTCTGTAAAATATGTAGGTTAGGGCCCAACGGTTCACGAAATCGGAGTAAAATTTTCCCCTCTTTCCGATTGGGAGAGAAGGCTCTAAAATGTCACGATTTCTGTGCTTCTATAAAAGGCTTAAGAGCGATTTCCAAAAATCCTTAAAATGGCAAGTACTTTATTTACGTGCGCCTTCAAATCGTTTTTTATCGGCACGGGCTAATAAGTAGGGACCAAAATCGTCGGATTTGGTCGGAGCTCGCAGGGGGGGAACGGGAAGTTGAAATAGTAAAACAAAAAGCGTTGTTGCAGTGAAGAAGCCTATGCGATTAATTGGTGAAGTCGATGAATTAGTAAAGGTGCGATTTGGCGCCGGTGGTTTGTTGGGGTCAGCGTTAGTGGGAGTTGGTGGTGGGGGGCGGGAGGGGGGGGGGGCGCAGAGCAGCATTTCGGCAGTAAGCGGCTAGGCTGGCCGGTGACGGGTCCGCGCTGGGCGCCCACTTGGAATAACGCCGGTGATTAGCGGGACGGCGCGATTCGGATTTCCATTTAAATGAAAAGTCGCCGGCAGCGCCGCGGCGCGGGCGCGAGTTTAATTATTGACGCGCGGGCATTCCGCGGCCGGGCCGAGCCGGGCAGGGTTGCGCGGTCTTCAGCTGTTGCATTATTTATAAGTGTTGGCGCGCCGGGCCCTAATGCGGCTGGCAGGGTGTGAAATATCCCCCGGGAGCGGCGGCTTATGATTACATTCATTGGTTTAACCATGCGCGTAATGGGGTTTTATTTGCTCGGCCGAGTAGCGCGCGAGGTGACCAACTTGGCGCGCGGCACGGGGAGGTACGCGGGCGGCGGGCGACGCCCTAAGAGGATAAGGGCGCCGGTCCAGCACTCACTGTGCACCCGGCCATTACAGCATATAGCCCTCAGGAGAATGCGCTTCGTCACAGGCGTGTACTTACAAGCTCTTCTTACATTGTAGACACACCAGGGAGAAATGAAGAACGAGAACTTTCAAAGACACATAAGCACCACGCTTAGGTAGAGTTCTGACGGAAGGTGGAGCAGATGAGAGGCTGAGGTTCATTAAAAGAATATCAAATACAGAGAGACTGTGGTATGTCATTATCAAACCCCTCCGTAAGACAGGGAATACACAGATGCCAATAACTACAGACCTGTTTCACTGCTTACATCATTTTCCACAATTTTTGAGAAGCTATTACATTCTAGAATGGTATCTCACCTGAGCTACAACAATATCCTCAAAAAATCACAGTTTGGATTTCAGAATAGATGCTCTACTGAGAATGCCATTTACAAGTTCGCTCACCAAGTTTTACAGGCATTAAATAATAAAAGAACGCCGGCTATTATTTTCTGCGACATATACAAGGCATTTGACTGTGTGAATCACAGTATTCTCGTAGAGGAATTGAAGTTTTGTGGGGTTAATGGCACAATTAACCAGTTGGCAGTGTCTTATCCAACAACAACAAAAGTGCAGGAAGTTGTACTTGGTGACTCAATGAATGTAATTTTGTCATATGATGACATGATGGAGACCGTGGCTGTTGTTTGAAGACAAATGTTGATAGTGTTAGGACAGCAACCAGCCACAAATTTACTTTCAGTTCCATTATTCAAAGGCTACCGTTACCGGTTTCGAATCGTTGTGATTCATCCTCAGACGGTTTACATGCTTTCTTTATGACATGTGGTGGTTTTTTTTACGGATTAATTGTCCTAAAATATAAATAATACATAATTATAAACACGCCACACACAGATAGTTGCGTTACAGATTTTCGTTGCATGTGACTTAAGTGAAACGTCGGTTTCGAATGTTTGTTTTCATAAAATTCGTCCAGCAGATGTAAATGCATTCCCACTGGATTCTTGTTGTAGCACACGTAAATTGTTCTCACTGAACACTTAAGATTTTCCACTGAGGTGATTTCTACCAAACACCACATGTTTTGATACACACAAAGAGCTTACAAACATATAAGTATCACAGATCCTATGATATATCATAACATTTGACGATGATGTCCTATGTTTGGAAAGGATGATATATTCATTTACACAACTGTAATGCCTTTCACACTAGTATGGAGACATTGAATTTTTTTTACTAGTACAGAGACATTGAATTTTTTTTAGTTGATGTTGCTAAAATAGTTATAATGTTTTATATACATATATATATATATATATATATATATATATATATATATATATATATATTAGGACTGTATAGGTAAAATAGTATATTATTTAGTTGCATTTAGTATCATGAGAAATATAGTAACATATAAATTTGCTACTTGATCCGCAGATAGGTGTACTAATATTATTTGCTTTGGAGGCTGGGAAGTTATTTTTGGAAATTTTTCAGGAAAGGGGTGTTAGCTAACTCTGTTTGTTCGTTAAGGATATAGTCTGGGGTGCTGCTTTTGTGTGTGTGTATTTCTAATTCTTCTAGTATATTCATAGTGGCTCCTTTTTCTGCTAGATGCAAAATTTTTAAGTCGTCCTCAATGTTTCCCACTGAATGGTTTTCTTCGGCAGTGTGGGCTGCAAATGCTGATTTGTTCAAGTTACCAAGTCTGAGAGCATCAATATGTTCTTTGTATCTAATTTCAAAACTTCTGCCTGTCTGTTCAATGTAGAATTTTGGGCATGTATCACATTTGAGTTTCTATATTCCTGATTTACGGTAGGGGCTCTTGGATGTATTGACATCATTGACTACTTTTTGTTGTAATTTATTATTTGTGGAAAAGCTGATTGTGATATTTTTCTTCTTTTTAAATAATTTTGCTATTTGGTATGAAAGTGGGCCTATTTATGAGAGAGTAGCATATTTAGATTTGGCTTCAGTGGCACACTGATTTGGCTTGAAGCGACTGCTGTGAAGTGGATCTGTGGTTTTTGTCTGCATTTTGTTGTGGAGTTTTTCTATCATTGTGGGTTTATATCCATTATTATGAGCAATTGTTTTAATTATATTGATTTCATTTTTTTGGTCTGTGTCACTCATTGGTACTTTTTTAATTCGGTGTAGCATCGTTCTGAAATATGCCACTTTTTGTTGGTGGGTGTGGCAAGATGAGTTGGTAATACTGACATCTGTGGTGGTAGGTTTTCTGTAAATACTAAATTGATGTTTATTGTTACTATTTCAAATTTTCAGATCAAGAAAGTTAATGATTTTATTAGTTTCATGTTCAACTGTGAATGTAATATTTTTGTGCATTTTGCTTAGATCTGCTGCTAATGATCTATTTCATTGCTTGTACCATCAAAGAGCAAGATTGTATCATCAACATATCTTCTGTAGTAAATTATTTTGTTTGAGATGTGCTGGTTGGTTGAGAAGAATTTTTGTTCTATATGGTTGATGCAAATGTCAGCCAACATCCCAGCTAATCTACTTCCCATTGCCAAACCATCATGTTGTTGGTACAGTTTGTTGTTGAAGCTAAAGTAATTATGCTCTAGAATAAGTGAAAGTATTTCTATGAGTTCACAGATCTCTGCAACACTAATTTTCTTATGTTTGAGCAGATTGTTTCTAATAATGTTAATAGTCTCTTTGACAGGGATGTTCATGTAGAGGTTGACTATGTCTAGTGATGCTAATTTAGCTGTTGGTAGGATATGGATGTCTTTAATTAAGCTTATGAGTTCATGTGTGTTATGTATGGTGTAGTTATTTTCAAATGTTTATAATTTGGTAATGAGGTCTTTTAATTTACGGCTTATGGAGTATGCAGGGCTGTTTCTTGAGTTAACAATCGGGCGAATGGGACAATTTTCTTTATGAACCTTTGGCTGTGCACGCAGTTTTGGTGCTGAGGGATTCATTTTTATGCAGTTACGTATTTCATATTTGTTCAGCGAAATCCTACAGTAAAATTCCAAACTAAACTCCGAAAGCTACTACAAAACTGTAACTTTACTAAATCAGGATGGCCGGATGCGGATTTGAAACGTCGTCCACTTAAATGCGAATCCAATGTGGTAACCACTGCGCCACCTCTCTCGGTAAAAACTGTAGAGGAATGCATCTAGCAAATAACTGAGGACATGGGTTGCAATTCCTATTCTGAGAAGAAAAGGTTGGTACAAGTGAAAAATTCATGGCGGTCCGCACCAAACCAGTCAGAAGACTAACGACACAAGAAAATTGCAATAGACAACAGGTAAGAAATGAACTCTTCATACGTTAATTATATTGCATGCTCCCCACGTCTTTCACTATAAATGTTACAAGTATTGACATAGATTAAAAATTTACAGTCACATATTTAAGGGCTAACTGTATTATATATAAATAATTATTCTAGTTCGCAATGTCCCATTAGTTTAAAACGTATCTTCCATGTGGAGAATTTATTTTTATGCCTTTGTGAAGAGAGTAGTCCTCGATATACGCTACAGAGTCAGTTTCCTGTTAAGCCATCCGAACAGTAGAGCATTTAAATTCGTCACACTCCCAGACAATGGACTTTATTCAGTTATTTTCGAGGTATCTTGACTTTCTTATGTTTCAAGTTTTCATATGCTGCAATCTCTTGAGCCACACGTTCTAAGCACTGCTGCTGTGTATGCCATCGTGGAAGAAATGATATGCTTCTCAACTCAAATAATTTATAATTCAATTGAATTTCCATGCCATCAGTTTCCCATCCCGACGAATTTGCGTGGCATTGCATTTTGCAATCATACTATTCCACTCGACATAGAATAGACCTTGTCAACGGCAAAAGATCGATATTATCTTAAAATGTTTCTATGATCAACATCAGACAATTCGCAAATCATTGTGAACGTTATGCATTGTCTTTCTATGCATGTTTTCCAAAACAGCAAGTAAATGGCGCACTTAAAAGAGTTGGCAGTATTGCAGTTCTTTATTTTACATAAAGTGGAATTACTTTATCTTTCATATGAGTTAAGGCAACAATCTGTACACACTATACCCATTGTACCCGTCAGAAATATGAGCACTGGCGATTAAAGGTTTCTCATTTAAATTAATATGTTTGCTGCGATTAATCAGATGTATGCAAATCAACTATTTTTTGCTATGCCCATTATACATTGTGCAAAGTAATTTTCCCCTGTTCTGGGTCATATTTTCTAAATATTGAAGTCAGATCGCATTCCTATATAAAATCATGATTCTAAATTTTGTATGTAGACAGTGTTTCATTTCTGGGTATATTTCGGACTTACCTTTGTAGGCAATTCGATTTCAAAACTGAGCTGACGCAACGTATTGAGAATAATGGCCCTTGAAAAGTAAGGATCTTCAGAATGCCAAGGTATTCTATTTCTTAGTTACACGCCTGGAAGTGTGGCCCCCATGGATAAGCTTTCAGCACTACTGGCTGCTGCAGAAGATGTTCCACCCAGCTACAGGTGACCACTTCAAGGTTGACTTCACGTGCGTGGGCGAGCGGTTCTAGGCGCTACAGTCTGGAACAGCGCGACTGCTACGGTCGCAGGTTCGAATCCTGCCTCGGGCATTGATGTGTGTGATGTCCTTAGGTTAGTTAGGTTTAAGTAGTTCTAAGTTCTAGGGGACGGATGACCTCAGAAGTTAAGTTCCATAGTGCTCAGAGCCTTTTTTGACTTCACGTGCTGTCAAAGACGAATCTAACATGTTCGTGAGTTCAAGGAGGTATATGGTATAAATTATGCCCTAATCATAGTTGTGACAGTTTGCACTATGTATTAGGATTATTATACAGATTACATGACACACATAATTCTTATTTTCTCTGAGCAGTAATTTCTTTGTAATTATGGTATAGCATTGTACTTGGAATGGACATAAAAGTAATTTATTTACTTTTACTATTACACTAAAATATTTATGTAAATTGCTCTTAAAAGCCTTTTCTTCTGTGGCAGTGACCACTCATGTGGTCAACACATACGTGTAACACACCGCCTGCTCCACCTCTCTGTGGTCACCTCTTCCTCCATCTATCTGTCCATCTCATCCTCCCACCTCTATCTATCTATCTATCTCCTCCTCCCCATATCTCTGTGTCTTCATCTCTTCCTTCCCTCTTTCTGTCCATTTCCCCCTCCATCTCGTTCTGTTTATCCCCCACTCTATCCATCTCAAACAGTCCCCAGTCATGCTCATCGGCAGTTGTAGTCCTTGTAAAAGAGTTCAATAAAGCAGACAGTTACTACTCCCACTACCAGCCTGTGATGCAGAGAAGGCTATAGAGCAGAAGCTTGCAAATCATTTATTTGCTCCTGCCGTATAGGCCACCTTGAAAAGCAGATCTACAAGGCAGCCTGATATTATTCCAACATAGCATTCCTGTCACACAGAGCAGTGTACTTGTTAGGGCCTGGTAAACAATTTCTTGCCCCTGACATGTAGGCTGCACTGCAATGCATGTTGATTTAGCAGGCTGATACTGTTCTTACACATCATGCCTATTGTGCAGTGCAGCCCATACAAAAGGTAACACATTTTTGCCATATCCCACTCCTGTTGGAGCTAGGATCTTATTAACCCTGCAGTACAGGCCTGTAATTTCTGTGCCAAATTTACTTGAAATCGGTCCAGGGATTTGGGGGGGGGGGGGGGGGGAGGAGATCCTGGGCATACACACACATACATATGGACATCACAGTGATCTAAAAGTAGCCTACATACTGAATAACAATAGTATACACTGGAAGGGGTGTAGGTATCACTCTCAGCCACTTTCCCTCCTCTATCCTCTCTCCATAAGAGACACAGATGATGAAATCTATGTTAAAATCGCCAAGACTCATAAACACACTGTCAATGTGAATGAGTGTTGGCTGATTGAGAGAAGTGATGATATTTGCCTGTCACTCTTTCCCCTACCATCAAATTAAGGGGTTCTCACCTCTTAATCTTCTCCTCTCTGAAACATGGAGACATCGAACAAATTCTCTTACAGGAAGAAATTCTATTTCTGCAATAATAAACTTGATTAAGACAGCTGCAATTAAATCGGTTATAGTCGTGATAAAAGGTAGAAATGCGAGGCAGTCCCGTTAAAGAAAAATGCACATTTATTAGCCAGCAAGTTTTGACCATATGGCAATCCACTGGCTTGCTGTGGAGCAAGCTACATTTACATGACAAGACAGAGGCACGTGAGAAATAATAGTAACTTGTCAAGTTGCTAGAGCTAATACTGATTAAAAATCGGAAATGAATCTCCAGAATTTAGAATCACGAACGAAAGTAATGAGCCACGAGTAATCACGTAATGCGAGCATACAGACAGTAGGAGCGTAGCAAAGTTTACCACTCTAACGCTGATGGAACCGTAATGCTGATGCAACAGTTCATGGTTCCTTGCAGGATGATGGAAAACAAAGTGTATCGCAAAAAAGGCGGCGTTTGCCGTTCTGCTACTAGTCAAAAAATGATTCCTACCGAGATCCGAAACGAACTGAGAGTGTGTTAGCGTGTCTCAGTAGTTTTGTTTCCTCAAACGCCACACAACAGTGTGATTCCTCCAATAGGAAAAGGTATCCGTAGCAACTTGACTGGGTATGGCAATTCAGGTTGTTGCTACAGTTTTCGCCATCGCCTTGCCTTGAATTTGAAACTAATGGCCCTCGAAACTTTCGCAGATTTACGGCGTATTGTATATTTTATCAATTAAATGATTGGTGATCATGAAAACTGCTCTGCCCTCACTGTTCGACAGTGTGGTTATAATTTTATTTAACTCTCTCTCGCTCTCTCTCTCTCTCTCTTTCTCTCTCTCTCTCTCTATCTCTCTCTCTCTCTTTCTCTTTGTAATCAGACTGGTTTGGACGTCTGGACAGGTGCTAGGACTTTTCCATGTTCTCTAAGCGTCCCAGCAAAGTTTTTGGGCTCTAACACGATGACTTCCCCCAGAATGGAACTCTGGATCCACCCCTGCTACGAAAGAAGTGACTTACAGAAGATCTGTAACATCGATTCTTGATTATTGCGCATCCGTCTAGTTCCTTGCCAGGTTGGATTACTTCAAGAGATAGGAAAGATCCCATAAAGAGGGGCATGTTTCGTCACAGGACCAATTAGTAAACGTGAGAGTGTCACGAAGATGCTTAACAAACTCTTTTTCTACAGGACCATTTAGTAAACGTGAGAGTGTCACGAAGATGCTTAACAAACTCTTTTTCTTTCAGACCCTGCAAAAGAGGCGTTTGAGCCATGCAACGACCTATCGATAAATCATAGCACGTCCTTGAGGCAAAGATGCTGGTGTATGGAACGGGTCAGCGAGATGGCGCGCTAGATCTGGGAAAGAGGGATTTCACAGTATGGCGCTCGGCGAGGCGAATGGAGCTGACGATTGGTGGTTGCGGACTGAAGCGTTGCGTTGTTGGCCTGTGGCCTTCTGGTTTCTAAGTCTCCTGGGTCCGATAGAAGACGTCGTGCTCACACTAGACGCGGGGCGTGGAGAGCGCAAAGCTGGTTGAGACGTCTGTGTGGATCGGCTTTTGGAGGTGTGAACTGTGGGAATTAAGTCCGCTCACCTTCCTGTCGCCGCCACCGAGATCAGCTGCCTCCAGCACCGATTAAGAACCCAGTGAGAATATCCTTGGTGTGGAATTATTCGAACTACTATTTCGTTTCTTCACTGTATTTAAGTGGTGACAGATGCAGGTTAATTCGATGGTTAGTTCATGGCTCCACAGTAACCGTTTCCGTCAGAATCATAAGAGTCACTAGTTGTACTGTCGCTGGCCGATATTTGAAAAAGTTATGTAGAGTGGATCTGCTCTGCCTCCCTGTGTTGTTAATGTTCCTAGATTAGCGGTACTTGTCTCCACTCTGAGATACTTTATGTACGACAGATCATAATGTGCCGTGCACCCGCCAGGTTAGCCGAGAGCGCTAATGCGCTACTTCTTGGACTCGGTTAGGCGCGCCCGCCCCTGATGGAATCCACCCGGCGGATTACCGACTTCAGCCAGGCTACGTGTGGTTTTTAGGCGGTTTTCCACATCCCACTCTAGCTGCACTTTATTATTTTCAAGGGCCTGGGCTCAGACCCTTATGGTTGCAGCACTTTAGGCACGGAATACGGTGGTAAAGGACGGTTGGCGCTCTGTGCGCTAATGAAATAGCATAAGGAAGATTTACATTTATCCAATGTGTTGCAAGTGAATTACCTTCTCCGCAGCTACGGCAAAGCCAGTGGATGCAGAACGCATCCTTAGAATACCCTGACTTGTCCCGGCTGGGTCGCAAATTTTCTCCGCTCAGGGACTGGGTGTTGTGTTGTCCTAATCATCATCATTTAATCCCCATCGACGCGCAAGTCGCCGAAGTGGCGTCAAATCGAAAGACTTGCACTAGGCGAGCCGTCTACCCGACGGTAAGCCCTCGTCACACGCCATTATTATTATTGTGTCCACTTCGACAGATTCTCGAGACCATTGTCTCTGCGGCAGCCGCTCATGTAACGCTACAGTGCCATGCAGGGCAGCAGACGGCAAGAGTAGCTCGATAGTGGCATCGACCACCAGGCCATCGACTGCGTCTTACTTTGGCACTCTCGTTACATCAAACCAGAGGTAGGCCGTGCGCGCCAGTCTCTGCTTAGTCGAGGCCAGCATTCCTTAGCAAGACTCCCAGATACAGCGACAGGCTGGCGGTGTGCCAAAGACTGTCATTTAGGCTCTCAAAAATCTGGAGGTAGAAATCTCCAAGACTTCACATCAGCACATGAGATGGAGGCAGCTCACAACAATCAGGATCGGCAACAATCTCGAAGGCAGAAGAGAGTCATCTGGCGAATAGTACGCAGTACATCACAGGGTCTGCATCGTAGCTGGCTCAGTGCAATTACACAGAGTATGTGCTTGGAAGCCTGAGTATTAATTACTGTCCGTCCAAGGCAATGACTTTACGTCCTGCTGAGGCTGACCACATGTGTCCTCGTTTTCTGAACTCATCAGCTTTCTTTGCAATACCTCGATGTCACAAAAGTGGCCTTCATTCTTTCAGCTTGATGCTTTTTCGCCTTGTCTGCAGGATGATAGGTGTTCTTGGGGGAACATCTACTCATTTCATGCGGCAACTTGCTGCGCTGTCAGAATGATGTTACAGTCCTTCCTTAGTGGGTCATGTTGCTGAATTAGCTATGCAGACTTCTTGCTCGAGTGAGTTGAAGCAACAGCTTATGGGGTACGCCATATTATTTGCAGTATTGGCTCTCTATCTGTTTGTCATTCTGGTTGCTACAGGATGCAGTGGCCTCGTCTCCTTAGTGAGGTCATGTTGCTGAATTAGCAATTCAGACTTCTCGCTCGAATGAGGTGAAACGATAGCTTCCACGACGTGCCATATTATTTGCAGTTTTGGCTCTCTGTCTATTTGCAGTTCTGATTGCTACACGGTGTAGTGCTTAGAAAATTGGATATGATATCTTTCTGTGGTGCAACATATTTAAACATTTGAAAAATGGGTGTTATGCTCATGCTACATAGGATCATTGTGGCATACAAGTTATAAACTAGCAAACGTGGACATTCTGGTGTATACATTTAACAATAAGAATATTTTTTATGACCTACATCTAGTTCCAAAGCCTGTAATTCTACCCCTGATATTTCCCCAAAAGGTACACACCCATATACAGACTGTAGCAACCACAAATGTCACATAAGGATTATATGGTGACATACTGGTAAACACAAACGAGATATTATGGGTAGGAAGCACATAACTGAATAAAGCAAAAAACACAATGAAAACAAGTTATGAAACGTTAACTAAAATATCACTAATGCATGAGTGCCTTTAGCTTTGAGTCCAACTTACCCTAACTACCACTTTTGTCCGCAACATCTGTAGGAAGGCTGCATTTGCGAAGACCAGGTGCTTTATCCAGAACAGCCCATTGTTCAGATAGAATAGCTTCAATAACTTATTCCAAGCCATGCAGGAGAGGTGGTGGTTTCCCACCAGCACCTTCTACTCTGCTTATAAGAAGCATTGTCTCATGTTCTTCGCAATCTCCCTCTGCCACTGAAATGCCACTTTCCTAATATTTGTAATTTTATCGGCTATCGGCTGCCACATGTCTGTACCTGGTCATCTACTGCAGTAGAGATTTTTTGATGTCTAGACATACCTGATTTTGTTCAGCAGTGGGCCATTACAGCTTAATGATTTCCGATTCAAATTCCATGAAGGTTGTAAGCGCTTTGTGACTGGTAATAATTTCACATTTACGTCTCCGCTCAGGTCGCTACTCATTAACTCCATCTTCCATCGAAGTAGTCATGAGTTTGACAAGCTGTCTTGAAATTGCCAATTCCATGTTTTGATATGCAGGTCACAGCCTGCGCTACAAATGCGGAATTTAGTCAGCGAGGTGAAGCACTTATCATCAAAGTTACGGTCACTGATGCATGCAGATCGCGCAGCTAAACAAGATTCTCTCCCACTTGCTCTGTCTTACATTAATGCATATATTCCACCAGGTTGCAAATTTTCACAATTGCTCTGTTAGTATCTGGCCATCTGCCTACTCTCTGCTAGCGGTATTAATGGCAGTGGCACCACAACTTATGTGCTCATCCAATCGTGAATGGTATCGGGCGAGTGGCAGGCATCATGGGTGAATGGGTTTTTTAAAAAAAAAAAAAAATTAAAAAAGAGAGAGAGAGAGAAACTTAAACCAACTTACGCTAAGGACAACACGCGTGCGCTCGGCTAGTCTCTCAGAAGCTCTGCATGGTGTGGAGATGATCCACAGCATAGACCTCGCAACAAAGAAGGTTGGGGATGTTCAGGACTTACAGGTACCATTTGGGGCAGCAGCGGTTAGCGCATGTCCCAAATACTGCGACGGGCGTACAGTGCATCAAGCGCCATCAGTTCGGTTCGGCAAACCATAGGTAGAAGTCTTCAAATCTCCTCACCAGTGACTGCAAGATCAACGACTCAAAGTGACGGTATCTGGTGGACCAGACAGATAGCAGTCTAGGGCAGGCAGAAGACATCTTGACGAACGGTGGCAGTGCATCACAGGCTCGCCTTTATAGCTGGTGTACTGCAACGTGAAGACTGACCCAGAGACTGAGAAGCCTGAGAGTTTATTATTACTGTTTTAAGGCAGTGATGTTATGGTGGGTCAGAGATGAGCGAATGATGCCCGCTCCTTAATGTATTCTCGGTTTGTTCCGTTTTCCTCAATGTGCCTGTTTGTCGTTTTGATTGCGACATAGGGCGTTGGCCTACCTTACCCCAGCTAGGTGCTGGGGCTTTGAGAAAATTTTACATTTAAGTAGAAAACGCTTCCTCTGTGTAACGGTATACCACGCAGTGCTCAACATTCATACGCCAATGAAATGCACTAATCCATGGCGCTCTCACAATGAAACATTAGCTAAAAAATCAACAGTAATAATGTACACAAAGCAAGTATCAATTATAGAGCAGTAAATATGTCATCGACACTATGTGATCAAAAGTATCCGGACACTCCCAAAAACATACGTTTTTCATATTAGGTTCATTGTGCTACCACATACCGCCAAGTACTCCGTATCAGTAACATCAGCAGTCGTTAGACATCATGCGTGATTTCCACACCCCTAAACATCCCTAAGTTCACTGTTTCCGAAGTGATAGCGAAGAGGAAACATGAAGGGACACGTACAGCACAAAAGCGTACAGGCCCACCTTGTCTGTTGACTGGCAGAGACCGCCGAGAGTTGAAGAGGTCGTAATGTGTAATTGGCAGACATCTATCCAGACCATCACACAGGAATTTCAGACTGCATCAGGATGCACTGCAAGTATTATGACAGTTAGGCGGGAGGTGAGAAAACTTGGTTTTCATGGTCGACTGGCTGCTCATAAGCCACACATCACGCCGGTAAATTCCAAGAAGAATTGGCTGCCGTTCCCCAATAAACCTTCCAGAACCTGACTGAACGTAAGCCTGCGAGAGTGGAAGCTGTCATCAAGGCTACGGGTAGGCCAACAACATATTGAATTCCAGCATTACCGATGGAGGGTGCACGAACTGGGATCGCATCTCGTGGTCGTGCGGTAGCATTCTCGCTTCCCACGCCCGGGTTCCCGGGTTCGATTCCCGGGGGGGTCAGGGATTTTCTCTGCCTCGTGATGGCTGGGTGTTGCGTGCTGTCCTTATGTTAGTTAGGTTTAAGTAGTTCTAAGTCCTAGGGGACTGATGACCATAGATGTTAAGTCCCATAGTGCTCAGAGCCATTTTTTTGCACGAACTGGAGGGTGCCACGAACTTGTAAGTCATTTTCAGCCAAGTATCCGGATACTTTTGATCATGTATCGTATGTCTGTCACATTTGCTAGTAACTCATTTGCTTTTTTATTATGTTGGAAACTGTGTAAGAAATATCTCACTCAATTTGTTTATCTGCAATATATTTATAAGTATCACATGACTGTGGAAGCACTGCAGTGTAATGCTTGTCATTTTTCATATTAAGGATCGTGGTGTGCCAAAGTGTGAAGTGTGTGTGTGTGTGTGTAAGCTAGCAAAAGAACGTTATCGGTATCAATTTATAACGGCTACCGGAAGGCAGTGGAAGATAAGTGTTCTCAGACCTCAGACATGACGATCTTTTCGTTTCGTTAACGTTTCTGCTAACGAAATTTCCATCATATCCGCCAGTGCCACTATTCTTGTGTATAACTGCACGTGACCCGGAATAAAATGCTCCATAACACCTCCATCTCATAATAAACTCGAAAACTAGTTAATGGTGCAATAAAACGTATCAGATACAAAAAGCGACTTGTTGCTTATTATTCTTACAAACACCACACTGAACACGAACTGAAGTCCACAACCTGTATCAGTAACAAGGCATACTAAGTATCACGGGCTGATGTATGAGTCCATTTTAACGTGGACTCCTCATACAGACAATTTAGTGCAATCCTTCGTTAGTGCACTAAGTCATGTGTGCTGGGAAGCCTCCATAGAACGTCATTTAACATCGATGGAGCAATTTTTGAATTTCTTCGCGTCGTCAGTCTTCTAACTGGTTTTATTTCCGACATGCAGAATCTGCGACACGTGTGCAGAATTAATAAATGTTTTAACCTAATTGTTGTTCAGACATAGTCACACGTGTAAAAATTGGACTCATTTGCCGTTCTCGCAGTAAAATAGGCTTCCATCATATTTTATCACATCTACACTACTGGCCATTAAAATTTATACACCACGAAGATGACGTGCTACAGACGCGAAATTTAACCAACAGGAAGAAGATGCTGCGATATGCAAATGATTAGCTATTCAGAGCATTCACATTGGCGCCCGTGGCGACACCTACAACGTGCTGACATGAGGAAAATGGTTCAAATGGCTCTGAGCACTATGGGACTTAACTGCTGAGGACATCAGCCCCCTACAACTTAGAACTACTTAAACCTAACTAACCTAAGGACATAACACACATCCATGGCCGAGGCAGGACTCGAACCTGCGACCGTAGCGGTCGCGCGGCTCCGGACTGTAGCGCCTAGAACCGCTCGGCCACTTCGGCCGGCCTGACATGAGGAAAGTTTCCAAGCGATTTCTCATACACAAACTGTAGTTGACCGGCATTGCTGGTGAAACGTTGTTGTTATGCCTCGTGTAAGGAGGAGAAATGCGTACCATCACATTTCCGACTTTGATAAATGTCGGATTGTAGCCTATCGCGATTGCGGTTTATCGTATCGCGACATTGCTGCTTGCGTTGGTCGAGATCCATTGACTGTTAGCAGAATATGGAGTCGGTGGATTCAGGAGGGAAATACAGAACGCCGTGCTGGATCCCAACGGCCTCGTATCACTAGCAGTCGAGATGACAGGCATGTTATCCGCATGGCTGTAACGGATAGTGCAGGCCACGTCTCGATCCCTGAGTCAACAGATGGGGACGTTTGCAAGACAAGAACCATCAGCACGAATAGTTAGACGACGTCTGCAGGAGCTGATAGTGCATGCTGGGCTATCAGTTCGGAGACCATGGCTGCGGTTACCCTTGACGCTGCCTCCGATGGTGTACTCAACGACGAACCTGGGTGCACGAATGGCAAAACGTCATTTTTTCGGACGAATCCAGGTTCTGTTTGCAGCATCATGATTGTCGCATCCGTGTTTGGCGACATCGCGGTGAACGCACATTGGAAGCGTGTATTCGTCATCGCCATGCTGGCGTATCACCGGGCGTGATGGTATGGGTTGCCATTGGTTACACGTCTCGGTCACCTCTTGTTCGCATTGACGGCGCTATGAACAGTGGACGTTACATTTCAAATGTGTTACGACCCGTGGCTCTACGCTCCATTCGATCCCTGCGAAACCCTACATTTCAGCAGGATAATGCACGACCGCATGTTGCAGGTTCTGTACGGGCCTTTCTGGATACAGAAAATGATCGACTGCTGCCCTGGCCAGCACATTCTCCAGATCTCTCACCAAATGAAAACGTCTATTCAATGGTGGCCGAGCAACTGGCTCGTCACAATAGGCCAGTCGCTACTCTTGATGGACTGTGGTATGGTGTTGAAGCTGCATGAGCAGCTGTACGGTTACAAGCCATCCAAGCTCCGTTTGACTCAATGCCCTGGCGTATCAAGGCCGTTATTACGACCAGAGTTGGTTGTTATGGGTACTGATTTCTCAGGATCTATGCACCCAAATTGCGTGAAAATGTAATCAAATGTCAGTTCTAGTACAATATATTTGCGCAATGAATATCCGTTTATCATCTGCATTTCTTCTTGGTGTAGCAATTTTAATGGCCAGCAGTGTATTAATTCAACCTGCTAAGGGTCCAAGATTGACGAACAAATCTCATACTTTGCATGTAACAGATCACGAAAATTTTAAACGCGTTGTACGTGTGATAAATAATTATAGATTGTACCGAACATCAGGGGTAATCACGGGTACTTTTAAGAATGCATATTGACATAAGAGTCGTGTGGTGGAACTGTAGCACATCTATACGTATAAGATTTAGCGTTACAACACTGAGCTGACATGTCAAAAAGCAATGTGATGATCATGTGACTGGCTTATAAGTACTTAAAAGGTAATGCAATAAGTCTGTTCGGTACATTTAGATATCTATCTGTTTACCAGCGAGACAGTCAGTTCTCTAGACATGTCTAAATATTCTTCGCATTCCCATAATTACTTTCACGGCGACAATAATTCTTACTAAATTTTGTCCTTGTCGTTAATACTATCAAAGAAAGCCACAGGGGATGTCGTGCTTTTGCCATCCACAGTAAACGCAAATAGCCATGTGTTCGAAATATTTGCAGCATTAAGGGACGTACAAGAAATCTCTTTATAAAGCTCCATTGAACGGAATGGACAGTGTCTTGAAAGGAGGGTATAGGATGAACGTCAACAAAAGCAAAACGAGGATAATGGAATGTAGTTGAATTAAGTCGGGTGATGAGGAGGGAATTAGATTAGGAAATGAGACACTTAAAGTAGTGAAGGAGTTTTGCTATTTGGGGAGCAAAATAACTGATGATGGTCGAAGTAGAGAGGATATAAAATGTAGACTGGCAATGGCAAGGAAAGCGTTTCTGAAGAAGAGAAATTTGTTCACATCGAGTATAGATTTAAGTGTCAGGAAGTAGTTTCTGAAAGTATTTGTATGGAGTGTAGCCATGTATGGAAGTGAAACATGAACGATACACAGTTTGGACAAAAACAGAATAGAAGCTTTCGAAATGTGGTGCTACAGAAGAATGCTGAACATTGGAGGTATTGAGGTATTGAATAGAATTGGGAAGAAGAGGAGTTTGTGGTACAACTTGAGAAGAAGAAGGGACCGGTTGGTAGGACATGTTCTGAGGCATCAAGGGATCACAAATTTAGCATTGAAGGGCAGCATGGAGATTAAAAATCGTAGAGGGGGACCAAGAGATGAGTACACTAAGGAGATTCAGAATGATGTAGGTTGCAGTAAGCACCGGGAGATGAAGAACTTTGCACAGGATAGAGTAGCATGGAGAGCTGCATCATACCAGTCTTAGGACTGAAGACCACAACAACAACAGCATTGACATCTGAAGTTGTTTTAAAAGAGATGGTTACATTGCATCTACTAGACGTTTAATAACTGTCACGCTATGCATTGGCAAGCCCAGCCATGTGAAAATGGCCGACTGTGCCTATAGCTCACTTCCATGCGATAGTGCATTTGTTGCGAAAACTCTACGCCCATAAGTGCGGCAGCCGCCAAGGCTGTTGTCAAACTGTGAGAACCAGCTAATCAGCGCTTCTGACGTTAAAACATGGGTTTGAAGATGGGTGACCATGATGTCATGTAGCTGATGACGCTGCTGAGCTAGCCCTCGTGGTCTGGTAGTGGTCGTGGTCGCACAGTGGCGTTGGCTTGATACCGTGTATCGCACTGACGAAATTGGAGAGTTTATTACGTAGATAATAGTTAAATGATCCACATGTCCCCTTCTGTGCCGTTACTTATTGGCCCTTTCCTAATGGCTGTTGACAGTCTATTTCAACACAGATTTTCTCACAGATAATATCGCACAACGGTTCTGTAATGTATGAAGGAACATTTAAATTCTTCTTGGTAAGAAGCGTAATATTTTCGATCCAATTTATGTTTCCTATGTCACGAACAAAATTATCTGGTTTTTCGGTAGCAACCACAAACCTAAGCATTCATCAGTTGGTCTCGTCTTCTTCGCCAATAGCTGGGGAATGTGCAGCACTTTGCAGCTATCCACGCTGACACGTTCTGCTACCACAGAAGACTGATCGATTGTGGCTCTGAGGCCTCCTTTTATACTCAAAGAACCAAGATGGCGGCACTATGGCGAGTTACCACCATACCACAGCTGTTTCATAACTTATTCGTTAATTGATACTACATGGAAATGATTGACATAAAGTACAGAGGAGCACATTGTAAAAACTGTTTTTCGGTGATTAATACACATAAATGGCCTTGCACAGGGATAAACACATGATCCATTCTGTTTGCAGTTGTAAGATTCTATTGTGGTGTAAACTGGCAGGTACCCTAACACACTAATTTTACAATGTTCTGCGTGCCTATCGGGCGAGAGAAGTTGGCCGTTGGGAGACCTTGAAAAGTATCTGAAACTAGTCAAGAAGGCAAAACATCTTTCATTTTGTAGCTATTTCAGCTGCCCTTACTTTAACAGTCATGATTTCCATTGAATAGCTCTCTGCACATGAATAACTTAATGCTTTGTTGTCGACATGTAGTTATACACTAAATCAGTTTTGCAGTGCCATACATGTTACATAGACTACTGTTGATGAAAATAGGACTTTAGTATCCCACAAAACTAAGCTCATCCGTTAATATTGTGCTGAATTCTTCAATTCTATCATCAACATCTCACCTTTTCTGGCTGCTTTCCAGTTCCATTGCTTTTTACGTTGATTGTCTCGCTTTTTCCCCCAAATATAGAAGCATGTGCTTCATACCTCGAAAAGAGTGTGCCACACATAAGCAAATTTGTCGATAGTCTACGGTATACTGATACAGTTGCGTATTGGTATATTGACTTTGATGTAAGAACTCCTCGAAGTTTAGTTTTACCTACTGTCATTCAGTTTCCTCATTTTATCAATAACCAGAAGGTCATATTCCGTGTGATTCCAGCAGTCAGCGCATATGCTAACAAATCCATTGTACGGCATGTCAATTTCTGCATGCCCTAGGTAAATATGTTTCAAATTTACGTAGTTCTATTTCAAGGCAATAATAAGGTACATATCATCCCTTACCAACTGCTTTGGAATCCTGGAATATGTCCTGCTCAAATAAAAAACATGGCTTTCATATGACGGCCGAGACCGCCGACAGTTGAAGAGGGCCGTAATGTGTAATTGGCAGACATCTACCCAGACCATCACACAGGAATTCCAAACTGCATCAGGATCATTGCAAGTAGGCGGGATGTGAGAAAACTTGGTGGTCAAGCGGCTGCTCGTAAGCTACACATCACACCAGTAAAAGCCAAATGACGCCTCGCTTGGTGTAAGGAGGACGATTGAACAGTGGAAAAACGTTGTGTCGAGTGACGAATAACGATACACAATGTAGCGATCCGATGGCAGGGTGTGGGTATGGCGAATGTTCGGTGAACGTCATCTGACAGCGTGTGTAGTGCCAATAGTAAAATTCGGAGGCGGTGGTGTTATTGTGTGGTCGTGTTTTTCATGGAGGGAGCTTGCAGCCTTTGTTGTTTTGCGTGGCACAGGCCTACATTGACGTTTTAAGCATCTTCTTGCTTCCCACTGTTGAAGAGGAATTAGGGGATGGCGTTTGCATGTTTCAACACGACCGAGCGCCTGTTCATAATGCACGGCCTGTGGCGGAGTGGACACTACAATAACATTACTGTAATGGACTGGCCTGCACAGAGTCCTGACCTGAATCCTATAGAATACATTTGGGATATTTTGGAACTCTGACTTTGTGCCAGGCCACTCTGACCGACATCGACACCTCTCCTCAGTGCAGCACTCCGTGAAGAATGGGCTGCCATTCCCCAAAAAAACCTTCCAGCACCTGATTGAACGTAAGCCTGCGAGAGTGGAAGCTGTCATCAAGGCTACGGGTGGGCCAACAACATTTCTAAATTTAGGCATTACCGATGGAGAGCGCCGCGAATTTGTAAGTCATTTTCAGCCAGGTGTTCGGATACTTTTGATCACATAGTGTATGTGCGAAGACAGCTCCCTCAGGACGTGTTAACAGCAACAGAAGAAGATTAGTCTGCCCACAGTCAGATTGTCCAACAATCAAATCACATGTATTATCAAGGTGTAGTGAGACATTTATGTTCTCCAGGATTCCGGTATCATTACAATACCAGTCACTTATTACAAGACCCTTGTGATGAGGCTGTTTCATCCCCTCGTTCATGGTGGCAACTGCTCATCTGCATTAGTATGTAGGTGTTTTATAAAGGAATCAGTGACATACATACAGCTCTTAAGCTTTTCTTCATTATAAACGATTACATATAGCTGGTATGTAAACAGACTTAGGTAATATTGTAGTTATGTTAAACATCTGGAAAAAGTGATTCATGCATTTCCACCTTTATCGACCAACAGCACGGATCATAGAGATGAGCTACGTTTTTTTGCAGTGAGTGGAGAGTTCGGTGAGGTAATTCAAGCAGATCACTCTACAGTGTTCATAGAATTGCTGAACATACGGCTGCCACCTTAGTCAACGCTCTAGCTCAATCTGTGTTGCTTAGCTGCTAAAAATTATATTCTTAAAGTATAAAAATTCTTACAGTCCATATGTGGCATAACAACAAACCAGTGCTTAACAGTATTGGTTAAAAACAGTCTTGGTTGCAATTTTAATTTATTTTTTATTTTTCAACGACGCGTTTCGCCTTATTTAGGCATCTTCAGGTTATCTTTCCTAGATGGACACGTCTGCTCCTGCAAATGTATGCACGCTCTGTTGTTAAATACACTACTGGAAATTGAAATAAGAACACCGTGAATTCATTGTCCCAGGAAGGGGAAACTTTATTGACACATTCCTGGGGTCAGATACATCACATGATCACACTGACAGAACCACAGGCACATAGACACAGGCAACAGAGCATGCACAATGTCGGCACTAGTACAGTGTATATCCACCTTTCGCAGCAATGCAGGCTGCTATTCTCCCATGGAGACGATCGTAGAGATGCTGGATGTAGTCCTGTGGAACGGCTTGCCATGCCATTTCCACCTGGCGCCTCAGTTGGACCAGCGTTCGTGCTGGACGTGCAGACCGCGTGAGACGACGCTTCATCCAGTCCCAAACATGCTCAATGGGGGACAGATCCGGAGATCTTGCTGGCCAGGGTAGTTGACTTGCACCTTCTAGAGCACGTTGGGTGGCACGGGATACATGCGGACGTGCATTGTCCTGTTGGAACAGCAAGTTCCTTGCCGGTCTAGGAATGGTAGAACGATGGGTTCGATGACGGTTTGGATGTTCCGTGCACTATTCAGTGTCCCCTCGAGGATCACCAGTGGCGTACGGCCAGTGTAGGAATTCGCTCCCCACACCATGATGCTGGGTGTTGGCCCTGTGTGCCTCGGTCGTATGCAGTCCTGATTGTGGCGCTCACCTGCACGGCGCCAAACACGCATACGACCATCATTGGCACCAAGGCAGAAGCGACTCTCATCGCTGAAGACGACACGTCTCCATTCGTCCCTCCATTCACGCCTGTCGCGACACCACTGGAGGCGGACTGCACGATGTTGGGGCGTGAGCGGAAGACGGCCTAACGATGTGCGGGACCGTAGCCCAGCTTCATGGAGACGGTTGCGAATGGTCCTCGCCGATACCCCAGGAGCAACAGTGTCCCTAATTTGCTGGGAAGTGGCGGTGCGGTCCCCTACGGCACTGCGTAGGATCCTACGGTCTTGGCGTGCATCCGTGCGTCGCTGCGGTCCGGTCCCAGGTCGACGGGCACGTGCACCTTCCGCCGACCACTGGCGACAACATCGATGTACTGTGGAGACCTCACGCCCCACTTGTTGAGCAATTCGGCGGTACGTCCACCCGGCCTCTCGCATGCCCACTACACGCCCTCGCTCAAAGTCCGTCAACTGCACATACGGTTCACGTCCACGCTGTCGCGGCATGCTACCAGTGTTAAAGACTGGGATGGAGCTCCGTATGCCACGGCAAACTGGCTGACACTGACGGCGGCGGTGCACAAACGCTGCGCAGCTAGCGCCATTCGACGGCCAACACCGCGGTTCCTGGTGTGTCCGCTGTGCCGTGCGTGTGATCATTGCTTGTACAGTCCTCTCGCAGTGTCCGGAGCAAGTATGGTGGGTCTGGCACACCGGTGTCAATGTGTTCTTTTTTCCATTTCCAGGAGTGTATTTCAACTGTCTGAGGGAAGATCTCTGTAGAGACTGAATGATCACACCGTATCACTGATGGAGACTGAAAGTTTTCGTGGAATAAGGCTGAAATCTGCATTGACACGTTACATAGAACACACCATTACCTACTGATAATATTACTATCCTACGAGAGAATTGGTATGTGGTGCTGCTTTTGTACTTCAACAATTAGAACTTTTCCGTCTGTAAACGATCAAAAAATACTCGTTGGTCTTGTAGTAGCAGCAATTGATTCGTATCTACAACGGAAATCCTCAACAACTCCAGATATCCACTTCATCACCGTTGATATTCTGTCTGTAAGCATAGTCATGTTGACATCCGTGGGGCGTGACGTAGATGATGATGATGTTTGATTTGTGGGGCTCTCAACTGCGTTGTTATTAGCGCCCGTAAAAATTCCCAACCTTTGCTCAGCCCAATATCGCCACTTTCATGAATGGTGATGAAACGATGAGCACGGCACAAACACCCAGTAATCTCGAGGCAGGTGAAAATCCCTTACCCCGCAGGGGATCGAACCAGGGATCCCGTGCTCGGGGCGTGATGTAGAGCCTATCATGGCACACAGTTATCTTAAACAACCTTCTTAAGCTCCACATGGCATTACGTCTACTCGACTTCGGACTGTGCTGTCAATGAGTAGAAAATTGGGAGGATATGACTGGGTAGAGTGCAACTGTTTCCATATTCCGTAAGTGTATGTCAGTTCCTAAGTTTATGAAGCAAATTTAGGTTTCTTGGTGAACGAAGTGATGAGCTTGTGGTCCTAACCAGTAGATTTCACATAGAATTTGATGGACTTCTTTTTGATGATTAGGTAGGTGGATGGCTGCTCTAAGTGTTGGCTTATGTGTGTGTTGAGAACATAACTGGGATCGTTTGTTACAACTCTGAAAATTCTATTCTGGAGAGTGTGCGTTTGGTAAAAGTGTAAATACCTGCCAGTTGCGGGGCAGTGCTACGTCTCTAGGTTTCGGACGGTGTGACCACTGACTTGTGGCGGAGACGGTCGTAACATTTCCTGGTGGCGACTCCCGTGGCACACAGTGCCCTCAAAGATGATGTCGACCTCTGATGGTTAAATATTTTGCGATTGAGGCATTGTGTTTACTCGAAGAAGCTCACACGGCATGGCAGGGATTTGTTCGGAGAACAAAGGAGGATATAGAAACCGACGGCACACACAGCAAATTGTACTTGACAAGTTGAGAGAATGGTCTGTTGTTTCTAGCACCTTACCAGGATGGCGTCGATTAGCACGCTATATCCAAGTAATGAATACATTTCGAGGCCTTCATTGTTAGCCACCAAAATGCTACAGCAATGAGATATTCCTTTTGATTAATTAACATTAATCTGAGAGTATAATATCATATGCCATATGCAGTCACGTAATACGTATTTTTAATGGAAAATACGGAGTCTGACCTTATCGAAATATGCACATTTTGGTCGTAATTGCCGGCCGCTGTGGCCGAGGGGTTCTAGGCGCTTCAGCCCGGAACCGCGCTGCTCGCAGGTTCGAATCCTGCCTCGGGCATGGATGTTTGTGATGTCCTCAGGTTAGTTAGGTTGAAGTAGTTCTAAGTCTAGGGGACTGATGACCTCAGATGTTAAGTCCCATAGTGCTTAGAGCCATTTTTTGGTCGTAATTTGACATTGTTCTTTTCCGTATTTATAGTAGCTTTTCCTCTACTGCTTCGGTCGCGACTGTGTAGCAATTAGACCAAAATAATTGTATAACCATGTATTAATCCCACCGAAAAATATATTAAAGAAGCTTTCCTTCTGCTATGCAACTTTGACAAAGCCAAAAGCCTGTTAAATACACCCATGATTAAAAAAAAGAAAAAAGAAGAAAGAAACAGACCACCTTGAACGACTAGAGATAGGACGTCTGTATTTACAGGTTGTGTTTGTGTATGTTAGTATGTTCTGCAGGAATTATTAGTATTTGAAACACGTCGGCCTGAAGTTACAGGTCAAGATCGATATCGCAGCGCAACACCACCTACCATTAAAGTGCTCCTGCGGCTCCCGTTGTCGCTATAAACTGAAGGAAATGAATCAGTGTGACTTGAGAAAACGTGCAGGATCCCTAAACCATACTATCAAATCAGTGAGTTTGGAAGAAGGTGCATTATTGGAATGACAGAATGTGACGCATCCAGTAAATTATAGCTCGTGTGGGACGAAGAGTTTCGGCCGTGCAGTAGGCGTGTGCAGAATGGTTCACGGAAAGTCGTAGAACACCACGAGATGTGTCCGGCCTCACCAACCAGACCAGCCCCCCACCCACTCCTGGAAGTGTCCGAATGTCATTACAGATCTGCGTCCTCCTCGGCTCTGGAGCAACAGTAGAATGAAACGCATCAGGAGTGACAGTACGTCGCCGATTATTACTGAATGGGTTACATACGCCTACCCCTCGCGAGTGTGCATAAACTTGATAGACGGATATGGTTTGTGGAATGACGTCACTGGGGACAGGAATGGCATTAAATAATATTTTCAGATGAGTCTAGGTTCCGTTTGTTTGAAAATGGTGGCCGTGTTTTCGTTCGCCGTAGACAGGGATACGGAAGTACTAAGGAATGACGAGATACGTTTGAAGTTCTCTAACGCTATAGGTACAGCAATAAGGAATAGCGCAGTAGGCAGTACAGTTGAAGAGGAATGGACATCTCTAAAAAGGGCCATCACAGAAGTTGGGAAGGAAAACATAGGTACAAAGAAGGTAGCTGCGAAGAAACCATGGGTAACAGAAGAAATACTTCAGTTGATTGATGAAAGGAGGAAGTACAAACATGTTCCGGGAAAATAAGGAATACAGAAATACAAGTCACAGAGGAATGAAATAAATAGGAAGTGCAGGGAAGCTAAGACGAAATGGCTGCAGGAAAAATGTGAAGACATCGAAAAAGATATGATTGTCGGAAGGACAGACTCAGCATACAGGAAAGTCAAAACAACCTTTGGTGAAATTAAAAGCAACGGTGGTAACATTAAGAGTGCAAGGGGAATTCCACTGTTAAATGCAGATGAGAGAGCAGATAGGTGGAAAGAATACATTGAAAGTTTCTATGAGGGTGAACATTTGTCTGATGTGATAGAAGAAGAAACTGGAGTCGATTTAGAAGAGATGGGGGATCCAGTATTAGAATCGGAATTTAAAAGAGCTTTGGAGGAGTTACTGTCAAATAAGGCAGAAGGGATAGATAACATTCCATCAGAATTTCTAAAATCATTGGGGGAAGTGGCAACAAAACGACTATTCACGTTGGTGTGTAGAATATATGAGTCTGGCGATATACCATCTGACTTTCGGAAAAGCATCATCCACACAATTCCGAAGACGGCAAGAGCTGACAAGTGCGAGAATTATCGCACAATCAGCTTACCAGCTCATGCATCGAAGCTGCTTACAAGAATAATATACAGAAGAATGGAAAAGAAATTTGAGAATGCGCTAGGTGACGATCAGTTTGGCTTTAGGAAAAGTAAAGGGACGAGAGAGGCAATTCTGACGTTACGGCTAATAATGGAAGCAAGGCTAAAGAAAAATCAAAACACTTTCATAGGATTTGTTGACCTGGAAAAAGCGTTCGACAATATAAAATGGTGCAAGCTGTTCGAGATTCTGAAAAAAGTAGGGGTAAGCTATAGGGAGAGACGGGTCATATACAATATGTACAACAACCAAGAGGGAATAATAAGAGTGGACGATCAAGAACGAAGTGCTCGTATTAAGAAGGGTGTAAGACAAAGCTGTAGCCTTTCGGCCCTACTCTTCAATCTGTACATCGAGAAAGCAATGATGGAAATAAAAGAAAGGTTCAGGAGTGGAATTAAAATGCAAGGTGAAAGGATATCAATGATACGATTCGCTATCCTGAGTGAAAATGAAGAAGAATTAAATGATCTGCTGAACGGGATGAACAGTCTAATGAGTACACAGTATGGTTTGAGAGTAAATCGGAGAAAGACGAAGGTAATGAGAAGTAGTAGAAATGAGAACAGCGAGAAACTTAACATCAGGATTGATGGTCACGAAGTCAATGAAGTTAAGGAATTCTGCTACCTAGGCAGTAAAATAACCAATGACGGACGGAGCAAGGAGGACATCAAGAGCAGACTCGCTATGGCAAAAAAGGCATTACTGGCCAAGAGAAGTCTACTAATATCAAATACCGGCCTTAATTTGAGGAAGAAATTTCTGAGGATGTACGTCTGGAGTACAGCATTGTATGGTAGTGAAACATGGACTGTGGGAAAACCGGAACAGAAGAGAATCGAAGCATTTGAGATGTGGTGCTATAGACGAATGTTGATAATTAGGTGGACTGATAAGGTTAGGAATGAGGAGGTTCTACGCAGAATCGGAGAGGAAAGGAATATGTGGAAAACACTGATAAGGAGAAGGGACAGGATGATAGGACATCTGCTAAGACATGAGGGAATGACTTCCATGGTACTAGAGGGAGCTGTAGAGGGCAAAACCTGTAGAGGAAGACAGAGATTGGAATATGTCAAGCAAATAAATGAGGACGTAGGTTGCAAGTGGTACTCTGAGATGAAGAGGTTAGCACAGGAAAGGAATTCGTGGCGGGCCGCATAAAACCAGTCAGTAGACTGATGACCAAAAAAAAAAAAGACAGGGGAGCGGCCGGCCGGAGTGGCCGTGCGGTTCTAGGCGCTACAATCTGGAGCCGAGCGATCGCTGCGGTCGCAGGTTCGAATCCTGCCTCGGGCGTGGATGTGGGTGATGTCGTTACGTTAGTTAGGTTTAATTAGTTCTAAGTTCTAGGCGACTGATGACCTCAGAAGTTAAGTCGCATAGTGCTCAGAGACCTCTTTTTTTGTGAGACTACGGCTACTGTTGCACTGTTTCCGTTTGGCGGCATATTATTTCAGTTTTGACGTATTATGTAGATTTGGTAATTGACATTCACTCCTTTAACTGTAGCATAGAAGATAAAAACTAGAGAACAAATTTTTTGCTGGATGAACCAGAACTCCACCGACAAACTTTCATAGTTTGTTCACGGAGATACCTTCTGAGTGTCTTGATATAAACGACCCGAGATCTCTGGCGGCACGTTACATGAATGTTGTTTTTCGTTTCGTTTCTTGCCCCCTGTTAGAACTCTATCTGCATAATAGGGCACAATAGGGCACATGTCAACGGCAAGCGCCGTGTGTCTTGGCTCCATTCGCTCACGGTACCTGTTGTTGACGTCAGTAATGCCCTTCCTACCTCCCTCAAGTTTGCATTCAGTACTCCTCTGTTCTGTCTCGGGGTTTGTTGTCTGGCAGTGTTAGTTGTACGCTAAGAATGATAAAAAGCACCAGTTTGGACACGTTTATTACTGATCAACAGTTGACCGATCTGCATCTCATATGTGGGTTCATTAAATGCCATGCAACAGCGCACAACGGCGCTATTTTGAGCTGTTGCCACAACGACTGCAACCACACCACAGTACTTTTGCGTCTGAGGGTTGTTTTATACATTGTAAGGTTTGGCTATTGCATAGTAAAGGATTTTGAAGGTCCGTGTAAATATTTTTTTTGCGGTAACAAACCGAATAAATAATAATTACACTACTACTCTGTAATTAGCCACCGACGACAGTGAAGAATTTCTGAAAGTTTGTCGGTGGAGTTCTGGTTCTTCCTGTATAATGATTTACTGAATTTCAAACAGTTTGTCATCGTGTTATGGAAATATTTGCCAGGCTGTTACCGAAGTAAAGATGGAACGATCATGTAGATAGTGTTGGGGAGAAGGCGATCCAAAGACCGCGTTTTATTTGCAGAACACTTAGAAGATGCAACAGGACCAATGAAGAGAATGCCTACATAACGATTGTCTTTCCTCTTATGGAGTACTGTTGCGCGGTATGGGATCCCTACTAGATGGGACTGACGCAGGACTTCGCAAAAGTTGAAAGAATGACAGCTACTTTTGTATTATCGAGAAACGGGGAAGAAAGTGTTACGTATACGATATGCCAGTTGGGATGACAACAATTACAACGAAGCCATTTTTCCCTGCAGCGAGATCTTTTCATGAAATTTCAATCTCCAACTTTCTCCTTCAACTGCGACCTAGATAGAGAAAACGACCATCGTAATAAAATAAGAGAAAGAGATTAATAGAGGCGACAAAGTCACAGGCATACATTAGCTGTTAAATACGCCATACTGTATGTTAATGGTTTATCATTGTGCACTATGTCAGCCATATTACATAGCTTCGAAATGTACTCCTATCCTATAATACGACAAGTGGTCTGCAAGACCAGACATACGTTTTTTCGACGATGACATGTCACAGACAGGTCAGACATTTTAACATATCAGCATGCACTCAAGAATGGTTAATCATGAATGTGTAAAATAAATGAACAATTAACAGTCAAATAAAGGAATTTTCTTTCAAAAAATTCAAGGGGCAACCTAAAGCCTAGCTACTAGTCGTTTGGAAAACATCAATCGATATTAACAGCTCAGTAAAGCATTTAGTTCCTTGTGAAAAATATTCGGAACGTTTTTTGATAATGTGACCTCTTTAATACAATATTCACAAAAATATTTTTTGTGCAGCATCGCCTCAGAGCCTTTAGCTGGGCGGCGTGTCTCGATAGGGAAGCCAGGGTGCTCTACGACCGCTCAATAGCTTCTACAATCCAGGAAGAACAGGTTTTACGACACACACACACACACACACACACACACACACACACACACACACACACACATCCATTTTCACAGCATCCCATAAATACTCAGCACGATGAACTCATTCGGCTTGACAGGTACTTCATCTTCCTTTGAGAATTCATGAAGCCCATTTGACACAATGAGAGAGCGGTAGAGAGCTACATGTCTACCTGAACGCGCGCGTCCCGTCAGGCAAAGACGCGGTTGCGATACATCCCCGTACCTTTTGCCTATGAGGGATGATTCTAGAAGTACCAAATTCCCATTCCATCACGAAAACACGTTCTTCATGCGACGATTCCATCACCAGCCTACATTGTCAGTGTTGATCTTGGGTCTATCGTCTGTTGTGCTTCTGGAAGGCTTATGCGACATCTTCAGTATGAGCTATAAATTATAACGACTAATGTACTTATACAACACGTATTAAGAATAAAACAAAGAAAGAATAAAGCACTGAGGAGCAACTGAAAAGATGTTACCGAGAAACTAAATATCAAATCAAAACATGGTAACACATAGTAGATGAAATGAAGGACTTCTATTACTTTGGAAGTAAAATATAGCATGATGGATGAAGTATCGAGCATATAAGAGACAGAACAGCAAATGCAAAGCAAACATTCCTTGCCGGAAGGAGTTTACTAGCGTCAAACATTGGAACTACGAGAGGTGTTCACTAAGTAACGCAACACGTGTTTATTGAGGATTCCAACGCACCGTGTTATTCCCCATTCTCTTGACTACAAAACCCGTTTTTCAACATAATCTCCGTTCAATGCTCTGGCCTTAAGCCATCTTATTGGGAGGGCCTGTGTGCTCGCATGGGACCACTCCACTGGTCGACGTTACAGCAAACGCCTTGCTGCATTTACGTATTGCTTACCGCAGAGTGGTCCGTCGTTGCTCTTTATGATCTTCTGTCAAGCGGCGAGAAACCCGGTGGGCACATACCCCAACAGGTGGACGAGTGTATCAGTGCTACCAGCAGAGACGTCCAGCTGTGCAGCGAGGTGTTTTATTGTGATTCATCGATCACCTCGAATGAGAGTGTCCGCACGTTCCAACATTGCAGGATTCTGTTGTGCTATGTTGGCCGGCCTGCACGCTGAGGATCGGACAGGTATGCGTGACCTTGTAGCGGTGATGGCAGAAGCCCCGCCCAACTACTCACCGTGCTTCTGTTCACAGCCAGGTCTCCGTTGATACTTTGTAAGCGTCTGTAGATATCTGCAATGCTCTGGTTTTCCGTCAGAAGAAACTCAATGAAGTTCTCTCCTTGGAACGCATCTCCGTTGCGGACGTCATTTTGAAGAATACGTATAGCGCCGCCACCCATCGGAACTTCATCTACATCTACGTCATTACTCTGCTATTCACAATAAAGTTACTGGCAGAGGGTTCAATGAACCACCTTCAAGCTGTCTCTACCGTTCCAGTCTCGAACGGCACGCGGGAAAAACGAGCACTTAAATTTTTCTGTGCGAGTCCTGATTTCTCTTATTTTATCGTGATGATCATTTCTCCCTATGTAGGTGGGTGCCAACAGAATGTTTTCGCAATCGGAGGAGAAAACTGGTGATAGAAATTTCATGAGAAGATCCCGTCGCAACGAAAAACGCCTTTGTTTTAATGATTGCCACTCCAATTCACGTATCATGTCTGTGACACTATCTCCCCTATTTCGCGATAATACAATACGACTGCCCTTCTTTGTACTTTTTCGATGTCATCATGAAGCTATAGTGCCTGAAACGGGAGTATTCCACGATGTCCCGTAACAAACATCGCATTTTATCAAACGAAACTGGCCGTGAAAAAAATGTGTTGCATTAGTTATTGAAAGCCCCTCATATTTTGAGAAATTTGTGTGAACGCCCATGTATAATACTGTATTTTATGGAATTGAATTATTTGGACACGGGAAAAACCTGAAAAGGAAAGAAATGTTTCAAATGTGGTGCTGTACACGGTCGATGGAAATGAAGAGGACTGAAGAGATAAGAAATCTCAAGAGAATCGGAGAGGAAAGTAATGTGAAAATAAATACTAGGAAAAGGATCAGGATGATAAAACACAAAACGTGTTAGGACGGCAGCGAATAACATTCGTGACATCAGCTGGAGCCGTGGGGGGAAATAGAGACTGGAATATATACAACAAATACTTGTGGCCATTGGGTGTTTGAGCTACTGTGACATGAAGAGGCTGCCACAAAGGACAGATGAAAGAACAAAGGTAGCGGTATTTCCCCACTTGATTAAAAAACCGAAGATTGTGTGCCCTCTAAGGGGCTTTTCAGAGTGCAGTGCTGGTAGTGAAAGTGAAGAATAAGCACCACTCTTCACAAGTTGCTCATATCCAACGATAAATTATGTAAGCTACCTGCTGCAGTCTGGCTTGTTCACCAGTGCCTTAGACGTGATTAACTCCGTACTGCATAGTGCGACTCTATTCGATCCATGTCTTACAAGGTGCGACTTCGCATCACTTACCTGTAACTGGGGTGTTGCTGTAGACGTCCAGATAATCGGTGATTTAGGCTGTGTGCCTATAAGGCTGCTAATGATGACGGTGACAATCAGCGTCTGCTTCTTTGACACCCTTATCTCTTGCGACCACAGTAACAGCCCAAGATTTCGTTTGCTCCAACGCTCAGAGTGATATTCGCCAAGAAGCTTTTACATATGTCATTAATCTATTTGCTGACTAGCAACTCAGAAAACAGCATCCACATTAATAGTATAAACAATCTCTCTTTGCTTCAGTGACATGCTGTTTCAGAGGAAAGTGTCGTTGGGTTGTGGAGGTCAGTATCAAAGATTATCAGTTTGTTTCATTTACAGCTTATTGCCTTGTTGTCTTTCCTTCAGTGTTCACTGTTGTTTGTGTGGTGTAAATTACTGTGTGATTTCCAAATTTTAAATTTCCATGTAACGGAACAAGTAAGTTGCTAGTTGTTGCTTCCTCTAAGTGACAATGATGAAACTCAGGAGACTGTTGTGAAAAATTTCGGTACTTCGGAGATCTTGTTAACGGTGTTCTCAGAGATATATTTTCTAGCGTTTATGAGACAGGTCACTATTTTTTATGATTTATGAAAGTAATTTCGAATTATACCTGTTGAAGAACATCAACTGTGCTTTAATATTATCAAGGGAAACAAAACATTATGCAAATGATAAATAATAATGTCATTCATCATTACACTCTTATTGCATATATTACTTTTGATTTTATTACACATCAGATCAGTAATTACAATAAATACATACATTATTTGTAGGATGAATAGGCTTTGTGCGAGACTAATTTATCTAACGTCACGATGAAAATTTACAAGCAGATTCGTTTTGTTATTTACATAACAGTTTTCTATTAATAAATAACTATTTGTACAAATCAATCGTTTAAAGAATAGTTCCAAATTAATGCTTTTAATTCGTTACATAACTTGGAATAGAAGTCACTAGAATAGGTTCGACGCAAGAAATTCTTCTTGTTTGAGGTAAATGAAAATGAACAACCGACTGAGTGATGAAATTCGAAATATTGTTTTTAATTAAAAGAGAACATCTTCTGTCACTGAAATATTACTGGTTCCCTAAGCAAACTGTCACAGTCACTAAGTCTGTTTCTTAAATCCTGCAGTATTACTGCAAGTAGACACTGCGTTCACGTTATCATCACGTTTCGAAAAATCAGAGAAAGTTTGTTTTAGTGAAAAACTATGATTTTATTTCGTACAATATTCTGTACTACTGTTTCAGCTTAATCCCAAACGTAGGGTTGTGGCGCAGGGAATTATCAGTTCACACAAATTTCAACGACTGTAGGGAAACCTTAACGTGCAATTTACTCTTTAGCTAAATACTGAGCGTGGAGACATTTAGATAACATTTCTGTTTCACATATCATTTCATGAAGGCTTTTCACGTAATTTTATGAAAAGCAGTAAAGTATTCTTGCAAACTATTGGTCTGGCTGTAACAAGTGAATTATCATTTCATTAAAGCTATAAACGCTGTTTTCGAGTAGTACAAATAAAACAAAAAAAGAAAAGCAGCAAAGAAGTACTCGAACGATGAGTTGACAGTTGGCCTGGCCTTTGTTTGTTACAGCCTTAAATGATTACTGTTTCCAAAAGCCCTGAGGCAATCATTAACAGAGGACACCAGGGTCGCATTTTTGAAGTAACTGAATTAACTTTAATTCTTTCATGTACCACGGATCTGTTTCGGATGTTACTTTACGGTATGAGTTGCACTGTCATAATACTAGTTGTTTCTAAGGTAGATTAGTGATTGAGGGCTGTCATTGCACTGGGATTAACTCGATTAACAGAAGAAGGAAGCCTTTTCTAAGGTTAGCTACTAAAGCGTTCTAAATGGAGCCAGATTTCTTAGACGTAAAGTAACAGTAACAATGTTACAAATATTAACTGTAGCACTGACAATAGCAATATATTCGAAAAACAATGACCAGCTCAGTTGATAAACTCTAACGATTGCATTTCTCAGTTGCACTAAATCAGAGTAGCTAGATTTGCAAATAAGTAAAAACATATGTAAGATAGTAGATAAAAGGACTGAAATTAAAGTTGTTTATATTAAAATGATACATAAATTTGTACACAATGATTCTGAAATTTTTGATATGAGTTGATTCAGAAAAAACAACTTTTACACAGATTTAACAAAAAGGTAACTCAAACATCCCGTAGAAGCAGGAAATAGTTTCCTATTATTATATTAAGAAAATGCTTTCTCTGTCACATGAAGTGTACTCGTAGATTAAAACATTCAGAAAATTCAGTTTGCGTTAATTCTGATGTCCGTCTGGTACCGTTCTCTTTCTCATTTAAACATCTCACTTTGGCTTATCAGAACTATTTCACTTTTATAAGCGTGTTTATACACGGTCTGTGTCTTTAATCAAAACAATTAATGGGAAGCAATTACTTTCAAAGACAGTTCCTAGAAACCGTTCAGAATTCGTTACTGCACTGCTCTTTCGTGGAAGGGTTTCAAAGCGCCTGCATCGATATGACTGTCCACTTGTGTACCTCGCTTTATAATGAGAGCTCCTGAGTATTTCACACGCTGTGTCAGTTTCACAGGCTATAGACTATCGCACACGGAAATAGCGTCCATTAGCAGCATCTTTTAAAAATGCGATGGCATTCAAAATGCAGACTACACATGAGTATTCCAGAATGAGAAACAGTTATTTATCAAGTCATATAATCACCAAGCATCTGCAATTGTATGTGCCCACTTCACTTATAATCTGGCTTTGTAGACGTTAGTCCGTTATCCTTGAGTCACCGTAACTAGTATTTAAAGTTGTAGTTTCGTCCAGATAATGAGATCTGTCAGTAGGATCACACAACACAAGAGGAGATGCAGATTCAGCAGAAACGTTGTTGCTCTTCAAGATTGAGTTCCCGACGAGCTATGAGAATGTTTCACCCAGCAATCGTCGAATGCTCGGTATGCTCAAGAGCACATTTATTTACATAACGGAATCAAACATGTTAAAATAACTTCGAGGAAGTGTCCATTAACCCACTACCAGAGTACCGCAATTTGCCCTGCAGCTAGTAGACGAGTGCGTACGTAACTTTGAGACATAGGGTCCTATGTACTTTGGACAGTAACAAATGAGTGCGCGAGTACTCCGTCTCGTTTCAACTCAACGTCTGAATCGACTCACTCTAATATTACATTTTTGTGAATAGCCTGAGAAGAGCACAACAGAGTCATACATCAGCCTAAATAGTGCTGGCTGTGATCCCGCACGAAACACTGACGAGGAAAGCAAAGAAAGACAAGAATTCGTCTAGAACAAAATTGTACAAAAACAAAATGTTAAAATGGACTATTGCACTTACTGAAGTATGCCTAGTTAAGTTAAAAATATCTTCTGAATGAAAATACCTGTAACTGAAGTGCGTTATTGTATAATTTATGTTCTTTAGACACTTTTGTCAGTTAGGATACTTAGATATGAATTTGGTTTTTTAGATTTTGTAAAAAAAAAAAATGAAGATAGTAATAATTAATAAGTATCCCTAACGTAGAGGAACAACTGCAAGAACTGAAAACAATTAAGTCGCAGGTCCGGATACTACGGCATTGGCCCCTTACTTAGCTTGCATTTATTGCGAATATCTCGTCCAACGCAAAGTCCCAAGAGACTGGAAAAAAAAGTGCAGGTGATTTCAGTGTACAAGAAAGGTAAAAGAGCGGACCCCCTAAAATTATACAATATTCTTAACATCGGTTTGCTGCAGATTTCTAGAAGATACTATGAGTTCGAGTGTAATAAATTTCATAGAGACCACGAATCAGCACGGTTTAGAACGCATCACTAATGTGAAACTCAGCTTGCCCTTTTCTCAAATGATATCCTGTGAACTATGAATGAAGGGCAATAGGTATGTTCCTTATTTCTAGATTTCCGAAAAACATTTGATACAGCACCCCACTGTAGTCTGTTGACGATGGTACGAACAGACGGAATAAGTTCAAAAAATGGTTCAAATGGCTATGAGCACTATGGGACTTAACATCTGAGGTCATCAGTACCCTAGATCTTAGAACTACTTAAACCTAACTAACCTAACGACACCACACAAATCCATGCCCGAGGCAGGATTCGAACCTGCGACCGTAACGGTCGCGCCGTTCCACACTGATGCGCCTAGAACCGCTCGGCCAAACCGGCCGACGGAATAAGTTCCCAGATATGCGATGGATTGAAGACTTCTTAGATAATAGAACCCAGTATGTTGTCCTCGATGACGAGTGTTCATCAGAGGCAAAAGTAGCGACGGGAGTGGCCAAGGGAAGAGTGACAGAATCGTTATTATTTTCTATGTACTTAAACGATCTGGAGGACAGGGTGGGCAGTAATCTGCAGCTGTATGCTGATGACGTTATGGTGTACGGTAACGTGTCGAAGTTGAGTAACTGCAGAATGGTACGAGATGACTTGGAAAAAATTTGTAGTTGGTGTGATGAATGGCAGCCAGCTCTAAATGTAGAAAAATGTAAGTTAATGCGGATGAGTAGGAAAAAGAAAACCATAATGTTCGGATGCAGCATTGGTGGTGTCCTACTTGACACAGTCACGTCATTTAAATATCTGATCATACCGTTGCAAAGCTATATGAATTGAAAGGCGCATGTGGGGGTTGTGTTTGGGAGCGCGGAAGGTCGACATTGGTTTATTGGGAGAATTTTGGGAAAGTGTGGTTCATCCGTAAAGGTGACCGTCTATAGGACTCTGGTGCAACCTCTTCTTCAGTCCTGTCGAGTGTTTGGGATCCTTACCAGGTCGGATTAAAGGAAGATATCGGAGCAGTTCAGAGGCGGTCTGCTAGATTTGTTACCGCTAGGTTCGAACGACATGCAAGTGTTACGCAGATGCTTGGGAAACTCAATTGGGGCCGCGCGGGATTAGCCGAGCAGCCTCAGGCGCTGCAGTCGTGGACTGTGCGGCTGGTCCCGGCGGCGGTTCGAGTCCTCCCTCGGGCATGGGTGTGTGTGTTTGTCCTTAGGATAATTTAGGTTAAGTAGTGTGTAAGCTTAGGGACTGATAACCTTAGCGGTTAAGTCCCGTAGGATTTCACACACGTTTGAACATTTGAACTCAGTTGGGAAGTCCTGGAGGGAAGACGACGTTCTATTTGAGGAACACTTCTGAGAAAATTTAGATAACCAGCAATTGAGGCTGACTACAGAGCGGGTCTACTGCCGCCAACATACATTTCGCGTAAGCTTCGCGAAGAAAAGATACGAGAAATTAGGACTCATAAGGAGACATGAGTGTACCTGCGAGTGGAACAAGAAAGGAAATGAATAGTAGTGGTACAAGGTAAATCCTCCCCCCCCCCCCCCCCCACCCTTCTCCGCAACCGTATGGTGGCTTGCGGCTTATTTATGTAGATATGGATAGACTGTGTATCTAATGAAGAGGTATTGAATAGAATTGGAGAGAACAGAAATTTGTTGCAGACCTTGACTAAAAGAGGGGATCAGTTGGTAGGTCACATTCTGGGACATAAAGAAATCATCAGATTATCAGTTCATTGTTAGAGAGAAGCGTGTAAGTATGCCTGGGGGGATGGGGAGGGGGGAGGGAGGGAGCAAAAATGGTAGAGGACGACCTAGAGACTAATACAGTGAAAAGGTTCAAATGGATCAGGTTGCCGCATTTATTCAAGGATGAAGAGTCTTGCACATGGAAGTGTAACATCGAAAGCTACATCAAACCAGACTTGGACCGAAGATCACAACATAAGCAACAACAAAAAATGTTATATTACTCTTTAACTTAAAACGGTTAGCTATTGTAACATGTCTCAATGTCGTGTTGCAAGGAGAAGACGAGAGGAAATGAGTGATGAGTAGATAAAAGTTGCGGAAAAGGTATAAGTCGATCAGTAGTGCCCTATCGAAGCAACCACCTCAGTCACTTTAAGCGGTTTTGGGAAATCACAGGATATCTGAATCTCACGGCCTTCCTCAGTAATATGTCCAGTGTCGACGACAGCTCCACCTTGATCGGTGGCCAATGAACCACTCAAACAGCGTACCTCTCGAGGATGAGTGGCCGTGGAAACGATTCAGTCGTGAAAAAATTCGAACCATTAGCTGAAAGTTGCTGTTGCGAAATCAACACGAAGATTGTAGCGATAGGGCGTAGTAATAACAGTTGCATTGCTGTTGTAGTTTTAGTGCATGTAATTGCAGTATAGTTGCTGTGATATCACGAATAGCACCCGGTGTTTTAGATAATGGCGAAATTAGTTTTAAAAAACTTAAAGAACGAATTTCTGTATTTGTTCTGTTCATCAACCCTAACAGTGGAGCGAGCTGTTCTAGATCCGACCCATTAAAAGAGTCGCGGTTCTATTCATCCAGTTGGCGGACAAACAGAGTGGGGCAAACGGCGCATCCCAATTCGCAATAAATGGGAGGGGCTCACAGTTCCGTCATACTTCTTACACTCAAGGGAAACCTCTGAAAAACCTTGGTCGGGACCGGGAGATTCGAACCACATTAATTTATTTCTGGAGCAATGTCCATCGTTAAGAACTTCGTCCCAGCCAAATATTAAAATGTTTTGTATGCGTAAAGTGTGTACGTGTTGTACGAGTGTGTATCTGGTGCTGAGCGGAGTGATGTGTTTCCGTGTCAAATGAAAGAATGAAAACCCTTGACTCGTTTTCTCTAACTGTAAAGGAACATCCGATTGCGAGTAGGAAAAATGCCGAAGGAAAGCGCATGTAGTCTAGCACATTGGTGGTCATCTAAATTTTAAGAGTAACAATAGTAGATCAAAAACAAATAAGGAAACGTGATGTGATTGACGCTGGTAATGCAGTTCGATATTCAGAACACAGAAAAAAATTACACAATTCATTGACCATTCATACAGTGTAAGATAGGTGTTTACATAAAGGTGTAATAACTACTGAAATATAAAACTGAACGAAAAGTCCAATAGTCCGCAATAGATGCATTTACTGAAGTGGATTAAGGATTTACACAAAAGGTTTCGCAACTTTTAAGTGGCATCTTCAGGTGTATACCTGCACAGAAACTATTTATAAATTAATACTTTGATATTGGGGAAATAAAATTATCTGAGATTTTAAAGTATTTAGTAAACATATTTAAACGAGGCAGAAAATACTATCATCTAGTTAGGGGACTGGATGTGGATCACATAAGCCCCACAAGGAACGGCCGTCTTCGTATATAAAAATATATACTTGTAATGTCATATCAAAAGATGGTTACTTGAAAACTTTGTCACACATGGCATAGCGAGCTATTACAGAATGCCGCAGAGTTACAGTTGGCGTGGCTAGGCAAAGTTCTCAGCTTTCTTCAATTGGTAAAACCATCCTCAATGATGAATGTCCTATCTATAAAAACGGAGGAATGGAATTAGGAATCAGAAACAGATCCTTGATTAAATAGAATGAAGCAGTATGCAAAATGAAAAAGAGGTGGTGACAATCCCGTGTAACGTCAAAAAACAACCACAATCTGGAATGCTCTCTGTTAAATTCTCAATGAACTATCATCGCTTGACCGATCAAAACATATTCCTGTGGGCATATGTCAAGTAACGATCGATGCTCCTCGTAAATGTTATCCAGGAATAGATTGCGCCCTGGAGTGACTGAAAACGAAAAATAAAGTTAATGATGAAAACTAATAAAATTAGTGGACAAAAAATGCGATGAATAAAATTGTTTTAACATTTTTGGGGGCCACCAGTGATCGAGAAGAAGCCGAAACGCTTTTGTGTTTTTGTCACCAACATATTAGTAGTCGTAGAGCCTGACAGCTCAGGCTACGATGTGTCCAGTGCGTTCCCGTCACCTGTCCGATGTCTGCCGTACCGGTACTGAGACAGTTAGGGAAATAGAACTATCGCGGGCAATATGGAAGAAAGAGAAGCGCGAGCGAATGGTCGTATTCGGTTTTTGGCCGAATTCTAGGAAATTAAACCTTATCTGTAAAGGAGATCGCATATAGAATATTAGTGTCACCCTTTCTTGAGTACTGCTCGAGTGTTTGGGACCCGAACCAGGTCGGATTAAAGGAAGACGTCGGCGCGCTGCTAGATTTGTTACCAGTAGGTTCTATGAGGACGTGAGTATTACGGTAATACTAAACGAACTCAAATTGAAATCCCTGGAGGGAAGAAAGTGTTCTTTTCGCGAAACGTTATTGATGAAGTTTGGCCGCGCCGGGTAGTCCCCCCGTCTGGGGTTCGAGTCCTCCCTCGGGCATGGGTGTGTGTGTTGTCCTTAGCGTAAGTTAGATTAAGTAGTGCGTAAGCTTATGTATCCGATGACCTCAGCAGTTTGGTCCCATAAGACCTTACCACAAATTTCCGAAGATAAAGTTTGGAGAGTAACAGAGTTAGAACTGCCACCAGCGTATATCGCGTAAGGACAGCGAAGATACGACAAGAAAGCTCAAAGTTCTTAAGGGTGCATACAGACAACTGTTTATCAGGTCCTCCGTTTACGGGTGCAACAGGTACGGGAATGACTATCAGTGGTAAGTGATATCCTTCAGCATGCACCGTATGGACGGAAATGCTTGTGACCACAAATTAGCACAGTTTTAGAAATCAACCGTCATGCGAAACTCAGCAGGCAGTTTTTTCACATAATATACAGCGAACCACGGATAAAATGTAACAGCCAGATTCCCATATTTTTAGATTTCCGTAAGGGACCACACTGTCGGCCGTTAAGGAACGCACAAGCATACGAAATAGGTTCACAGACATGTGAGTGGCTCGAAGACTTATTAACGGAACCGAATATGTTGTCCTCGACGGCGAATGTTCATCAGAGATAAGGGTATCGTCATGAGTGCGTCAGGGAAGTGTGACAGGATCGTTGTTTTCTATATACATAAATGGTCTGGTGCACAGGGTAAGCGGCAGTCTGTGGCCTTTGCTGATGATGCTGTGGCGTGTGGGAAGGTGTCGTCGTTGAGTCATTGTAGGAGGATACAAGATAGCTCTAAATGAAGAAAAATGTAAGTTACCGCAGGTGAGTAGGAAAGAGAGACCCGTTATATTCGAACAAAGCATTAGTAGTGTGCCGCTCGGCACAGTCACGTCCATTACGTCTCTGTGCATAATGTAGCAAAGCAGTATGAAATGGAATGAGTTTGTAAGAATTGTAGTAGGGAAAGCGAATGTTTGTCTGCGGTTTATTGGAAGAATTTTAGGAAAGTATGGATCATCAGTAAAAAAGACGGCATGTAGGACAATAGTGCTACCTACTGTTGAACACTATTTGAATATTTGGGATCTGTACCAGGTCGGTTAAAGGAAGACATCGAAGAAATTTGGAGATGGGCTGCTATATTTTTTTACCAGTAGGTTCGATCAGCACGCTAGTATTAAGGAGATGCTTCGGGAACTGAAATTATAATCGTTATGCGGAAGGTGACTTTCTTTTCGACGAACAGTATTGATGAAATTTAAAGAAGCGGCGTTTGAGGCTGACTGCAGAACGACCCTACTACCACCAACATAAACTTCCCGTTAAGTACCACGAAGACAAGTACGAGGAATTAGGGCTCATACTGAGGCATATAGAAAGTCGTTTTCTCCTCGCTCTGTCTGTGAGTGGAACTGAGAAAGGAATGATTAGTAGTAGTATAGGGCACCCTCCGCCAAGCAGCGCTTGCGAAGTATGTATGTGGATGTGGAAGTAACATATCGAAGAAATTCATAGGTGTGCTGCTAGATTTGTGACCGGTAGGTTCTATGAACACTTAAGTATTAGAGAAAGACCCCATGAACACAACTGGGAATTCTTGGGGGGAAGAAGGTGTTCTTTTCGCGAAATACTATTGATTAAGTTTGGGGTATTCAGCATCTGCGACAGAGTGTAGAACGACCCTACTGCCACTAACGTATTTCGCATAGGATCGTGAAGACACGATAAGAAAACCCAAGGCTCGTATGAAAGCATTGGGACAATTGTTTTTCCCTCGCTCGATTTGAGAGTGGAACAGGTAAGGGAATGACTCGCGATGGTGAGTGTTATCCTTCTCATGGTACCTTGCGGAGTATGTACGTAGATGGAATACTAGAGGAGGGATGTACAACCTTTTAGCTTACTAGTGTCACACTGGAAGAAGACAAGTATTTTCGGGCCGTACATAACATATTGCACTTAACATTAACAATAGCCACTGGAAGAAATGAACGAATGAGATAACAGCACCTTGGGGCAAGAGTTTCAAATTGAAAATATTCTGTTGATCAAAACTTTATTTAATAGGAATTTTATGGATGTATTTCATCGATTGTGTGAAAAATCCTCATTTTTTAGGCTGCACTGATACTTGCTCTGGGCCGCATGCTGTCCACGGGCAGCGGGTTGGACACTCCTGTACTAAAGTTACCGATATCCACTTTGGAATGTGTTGTGATGTCCTAAGGAACAAAAAGTTCTCAAAAATGGACACAAACAGTTTAGACCTCAAAAAGAGTTATACATTTATAAATGTATAAACGTTTTTGCGGTCCAGACTGTTTGCGTCCATTTCGACAGTACTTTTAGCCAGACCGCTGTCCCCAACGAGAAATGTAATCAAAAATTACTGAAAAGTTCTCATTCTGGAACAATAAACTGCAACACGCTTTTTGAATGCCATTCGTAAAAGCGATACACCTTAAGGAAGAAGCTTTCGTTGATCGGTGAGTAGCTAAGTCAGATGGCATACGGGTGTGGCGCACGGGCGGTGCGCTGGTAACTGGTTGGGAGCTGTGGCGTGCCGCGGACGCAGCTGACTAGTGTAGCGAGAGAGCGCCGGGGGCGCCGGGGGCGGCGGCCTGCTAGACGAGGCTGGACAGCGGCGGCCGGCTGGTGGCGGGGCTCGGCGGCAGCGACGGGTGGTGGTAGTAGAGCGGGTAGCCCGCGGGCGCCGACGCAGCCGACACGGACACGCCGGCCTCGCCGCCGCCCACGCCGGCCCCGACGGCCGCCCCCGCCGCCGCCGCGGGGTGGGGGTGGCCCTGCGCCTGGGCCTGCGCCTGGGCGGCGTGGTGGTGCGCCGCGGCCGCCGCCGCCGCCGCCTCGTGGTACAGGATGGGCACCCGCACCAGCCGCTGCGCCGCGTGCGCCATGTTGGCCGCCTCCAGCTCGGCCGCCAGCTGGCGCTTCCACTTGTTGCGCCGGTTCTGGAACCATATCTTCACCTGCGTCTCCGTCAGGTGAAGCGACGCCGCGAGGCCCGCGCGTTCCGAGCTGGACAGGTAGCGCTTCATGTCGAACGTCGACTCCAGCTGGAACACCTGGCTGCGCGAGAACACCGTGCGCGTCTTCTTCTTCCGCTTGTTGTTGTTATTGTTGTTGCTGCTGCTGCCGCTGCTACCGTTGCCGTTGCTGCTGCCGCCCCCGGAGCCCCCGCCGACGCCGCCTCCGCCGCCACTGCTGCCGCCGCCGTCCTTCTTACCCTCCTTGTCGTAATCGTCGTCGTCGTCCACGTCCTCCTCGATCTCGACGGAGTCGACGTGTGAACCCGCCGCCCCTGCGGAGGAGGATCCCGACTGGTGCATGCCGTGGTGGTGGTGATGGTGGTGGTGGTGGTGCAGGAACCCCTGCGGCGGCGGCGACTTGGGCCGCGTCAGCGACAGGTAGGAGTCAGCGGCGGAAAGGAAGGCGGGGTGCGGGTGCAGGATAGGTGGCTGCGGGGGCGGTGCGGAGCTGCTGGCGGGGCTGCTGGCGGGTGTGGCGCCGCCTCCGGGGGGGCTGTATCCGCGCGCCGCCCCCAGAGGGGAGCTGGGGCTGCGCCGGCCACCCGCACTGCCACTCCGCCGCGCCGGAGAACCCGGCGGGCTGCCGCCGTCCTCGTTCGTCGTCGTCGAATCACCTGCGAAGCACAACCCAAGTCATCACCCAAAACACCACCGTCTCCAAATCTTAATCATTAATGATTCATAATGTTTGATGTCGCAGCGGAAGGACAGCGAACATATAAAACAGTAACATAAAGTCAGTCCAGATTGCAACAGTTATTTATTTATTTCGGTAATCGGTTTCAGTCTAAGAGACTATCTTCAGGCCAGAAATCCCTTGATGACTTGTGGGGCCGCATCACGGAGCTGCTGGGAGTACCAAAAAGTACCAGTCCACAACTGCTCCAAAAAACTGCCACTTGGCTTCTGGTACATTTTGCAACGCATAGCAGCTACGTGAACCAGCCCCACCAGTTATCTACAACTACACCTACATCTACATGGATACTCTGCAAATCACATTTAAGTGCCTGGCAGAGGATTCATCGAACCACCTTCACAATTCTCTATTATCCCAATCTCGTATAGCGCGCGGAAAGAATGAACACCTGTATCTTTCCGTACGAGCTCTGATTTCCCTTATTTTATCGTGGTGATCGTTCCTCCCTATGTAGGTCGGTGTCAACGAAATATTTTCGCATTCGGAGGAGAAAGCTGGTGATTGGAATTTCGTGAGAAGATTCCGTCGCAACGAGAAACGCCTTTCTTTTAATGATTTCCAGCCCAAATCCTGTATCATTTCTGTGACACTCTCTTCCATATTTCGCGATAATACAAAACGTGCTGCCTTTCTTTGAACTTTTTCGATGTACTCCGTCAGTCCTATCTGGTAAGGATCCCACACGGCACAGCAGTATTCTAAAAGAGGACGGACAAGCGTAGTGTAGGCAGTCTCCTTAGTAGGTCTGTTACATTTTCTAAGTGTCCTGCCAATAAAACGCAGCCTTTGGTTAGCCTTCCGCCACAACATTTTCTGTGTGTTCTTGCCAATTTAAGTTGTTCGTAATTGTAATACCTAGGTATTTAGTTGAATTTACGGCTTTTAGATTAGACTGATTTATCGTGTAACCGAAGTTTAACGAGTTCCTTTTAGCACTCATGTGGATGACCTCACACTTTTCGTTATTTAGGGTCAACTGCCACTTTTCACACCATTCAGATATTTTTTTAAATCGTTTTGCAGTTTGTTTTGATCTTCTGATGACTTTATTAGTCGATAAACGACAGCGTCATCTGCAAACAACTGATGACGGCTGCTCAGATTGACTCCCACATCGTTTATATAGATAAGGAACAGCAAAGGGCCTATAACACTACCTTGGGGAACGCCTGAATTCAATTCTGTTTTACTCGACGACTTTCCGTCAGTTACTACAAACTCTGACCTCTCTGACAGGAAATCGCAAATCCAGTCACATGACTGAGACGATATTCCGTAAGCACCTAATTTTACTACGAGCCGCTTGTGTGGTACAGTGTCAAAAGCATTCCGGAAATCCAGGAATACGGCATCGATATGAAATCCCTTGTCAATAGCACTCAGCACTTCATTTGAATAAAGAGCTTGTTGTGTTTCACAGGAACGATGTTTTCTAAACCCATGTTGACTGTGTGTCAATAGACCGTTTCGTTCGAGGTATTTCATAATGTTCGAACACAATATATGTTCTAAAATCCTGCTGCATATCGACGTTAACGATATGGGCCTGTAATTTAGTGAATTACTCCTACTACCTTTCTTGAATATTGGTGTGACCTGTGTAACATTCCAGTCTTTGGGTACGGATCTTTCGTCGAGCGAACGGTTGTATATGATTGTTAAGTATGGAGCTAATGCATCAGCATACTCTGAAAGGAGCTTCTGGCCTGAAGATGGTCTCTTGGACTGAAACTGGTTACCGTACTCCATCCATACATGTCATAAAAATGGATGTTTGTATGTGCCTTTGTACGCCTGTATGTTCCACATTTCATCTTAAACCACGGGACCGATTTTATGTATCCCTTACTGTCGGGCAACAGTCGTTGTGGTGCTAAGAACCACGTACCTATGATAGTGCAGAAGATATGACGTCATAATCGGTGAGCTGTGTGAGAAACTAGAGCATCGTGCATGACTTTCAAATTTATTACTTCTCTGCTACGAACTCTACCCGCAATAAATTTCGAAGATAGTATCCACATATGCCGCTCTATGTACGTACCAAATTACATCATTTTATGGCACATATATGGGAAGATATGACCTCATAAACACTGCGATGCGCAAAAAAGAAATAAATAAATAAATATAAAAAATATCGCATCATGCATGAAGCTTTAATACACTTTTTTTTTTTTTTTTTTTTTTTGCTAAAACACACGTACAGTCGACTCAAGGAAACCTCCGACACCTGGCAATGGTCTTGATACCTTTCAACTGCCTATCGCAAACGGATGCAGACGAAAACAGTAGCCTTCTGTAGAGCTTATGAAGAGGCTCTGGCATAGAGGTGTTTACAAAATCGCCTTGTAGACACGCAAAGTAGCTGCGCCCAGCTGCCTGGACATGAAACTAAAAATATCGTTTATAATCTAGTTCTCAGTTACATATATATTACAGAGAATTTGTGTGTTGCATATTATGTTTCATAATTTGGATACTGTACTTACATATTTGTACATTATGCATATTGCTTTGTACTACTGTTTCAAAATCAAAGAGCCGGCCGAAGTGGCCGTGCGGTTACAGGCGCTGCAGTCTGGAACCGCAAGACCGCTACGGTCGCAGGTTCGAATCCTGCCTCGGGCATGGATGTATGTGATGTCCTTAGGTTAGTTAGATTTAACTAGTTCTAAGTTCTAGGGGACTAATGACCTCAGCAGTTGAGTCCCATAGTGCTCAGAGCCAAGCCATAATCAAAGATGCTTTCATAAATACATTGGAATGAATTTTTTCGATGCTTCGCTACAAACACAGTTCATTATTTGTTTTTGTTTCTAATAGAAAGATGGCATAATGAATATCTCGGAAAATCCCGGATTTTCAGCTAGTTAACAAATATATAATTGTTGCAGTCTAGACTAACTGTTTTTGTTTTCCTATAGTCATTCAGGTGGCACATTTTTTTAGATCATACAGCACAGTTTGGATCAAAGGCAGTTTGTCGTAATATAATCAAACGAAGCCTCTAAAAAGATTTTGTTTTATTATTCTGCAACTAGTTGAGACCTGTCGGTCACCATCTGACAACTCATAAAAAAATTTCATTAGTGAATATTACATACTTGCAATATGTAATCATGGATTTTAAAATTATAGTCATCCACTACGAAAAATGTTACAGGTTTTGCGATGTGATGACCACTAGTTTGAAACGAGTTGCAGAATAATAAGACAAAAACTTTTTAGCAGCTTGGTGAGATTATGTTACAACAAAATCAATGAAATATTTAGAAGGAATTTTCATCCTACAGCGGACAGGGCACCGATTAGAAACTACCTGGCACTTGAGAACGGTCTGCCCCACCGGGACTCGAACTGGAACGTTGGTAATGTCCTTGCCGACATTTTTTCGGGCCTCTATCCACTCCTATAGCCTGTCCTTGCGCTCGCAAGGTAATGCCTTCGTCAGATAGCTTCCTTCAGCTGTATTCGTATTTTTCTTAAGTAACTACATTTTTCCTCTTCTTCTTAAAATGATCTAAACACTTTTATTTCTTAAAACGAAAAACTTTTTTCTCTTAAGAGGGTCTTAGTATTTGATTTATAGGGCACTTATTGTAAATTTTACTTTTATTTCCAAGGGTATATACTCAGAAGTTTTCTTCATTCTTCGTACTGCGTAAATTAATTGTACTTTGCTAAATAAAAATCTTTTTTATGGTAAATGGATAGTAATGAATTACTGACGAGTCTCTTATCAGCCAGTACTTAGAATTCATTAACTAGGGTCTTACGGCTTCATGTGCATAACCATGATTCATTTAAATTATACGAGTACTTACTGCGGTTTTAAAAAAGAAATAAACTGGAAGCTAAATTTGGCACAGTATTTATGACAATGACTTAACTACCTACGCACAATTCAGGACTCGTCCTCACAGCATTTCCTTCTGCAGTACCTGTCTCCTACTTTCCAAACTTAACAGAAGTTTTTGTATGTCCATCCTTCTGATTGGACGTTTGAGCGACTTCGGCCGTTTACTTATGTAATAAAATGCAACACCTCCATCCGTCCTTACGATGTTATTTATTACATGGTTACCAGTTTCGGTGCTTCAGTACACCATCTTCAGGCCTTAAGCGACGGTGAGGAGGTTAACTCCTGATTTTCGCAGAGCGCATGTAAAACGATGTTGTATCTCCACCCATCAACTACCAAGCGACTCAACCATATAATAAACAACATCGTAAGGATGGCTATAGGTGTTCCATTTTATTACATTAACAGAAATTCTTCTGCCTGAGCCGACCGCTGTGGCCGAGCAGCTATAGGCGCTTCAGTCCGGAGCCGCGTGACTGCTACGGTCGCAGGTTCTAATCCTACCTCGGGCATGGATGTGTGTGATGTCCTTAGGTTAGTTAGGTTTAAGTAGATCTAAGTTCTAGGGGACCGATGATCTCAAATGTTAAGTCCCATAGTGCTCAGAGCCATTTGAACCATTTTTTTCTTCTGCCTGAATAGGTCAGTCCGCAGAGCACTTACCTGGGAAAGACAAAGTTCCCGTCTCGAGCCTCGGTCATGCACACAGTTTTAATCTGAGAGGAGAGAGTGGTTTATTGCTTCCATTTGTCAAAAAATATTACACGCTTGTTGTCAGTTGACGTTACGTTAACATACCGTAAGCACTTTATTATACATTCGAGACTGTTTTGCTGTGATAGAAGGTATAACACTGTCCGCAGTATTGATGAACAGGAAAAGTCATCAGACAGAGTGGACTGAAACATCTTCCTGAAGGTCTTGAAAGATTTTGGTGTAGACTGGGAGGGCAGGAATGTTATAAAGGAACTCCACACAAAACAAAGTGATTGGAAGAGGTGTTAGATAAAATTTGTCACCGACAAATTATTACGCTAACTAGTAGACAAAGCAACAGAAAAGGCATAATACATTATGCATAGTAGTGGGTGAATAAACGACGGCCGGCCGTTGTGGCCGAGCGGTTCCAGGCGCTTCAGTCCGGAACCGCGCTGCTCCTACGGTCGCAGGTTCGAATCCTGCCTCGGGCATGGATGTGTGTGATGTTCAAATGGTTCAAATGGCTCAGAGCACTATGGGACTTAACTTCTGAGGTCATCAGTCCCCTAGAACTTAGAGCTACTTAAACCTAAGTAACCTAAGAAATTGTTGAGGCTTTCGTGGCCACTTGTTGACAAACTGCCTATTGGCTTCTGTCTCGGGTTCTTCGGCCGACGTTCATCTAATGATTTTTCTGACGTTTCGCCAGCACGAGTGGCTGGCATTGTCAAAGCTTCACCCTCCATTGCTGGTGGTGAACTGGAGCCGAGCGCTATTGCGCAAACACGGCGTAAACACGATTTTCAAACCGAGACAGAAGCCAATCACACACATCCATGCCCGAGGTACGATTCGAACCTGCGATCGTAGCGGTCGCGTGGTTCCAGACTGTAGCGCCTAGAACCGCTCGGCTACTCCGGCCAGCTGTGTGTGATGTCCATAGATTAGTTAGGTTTAAGTAGTCCTAAGTCTGATGACCACAGATGTTAAGTCCCATGGTGCTTAGAGCCATTTGAACCATTTTTTTGATAAACAACGAAGACAGTTAACTTTAACGGTTATCAAATAGAGTTGGCTGAATAAAGAAAGAACTACAGTTTATGATGGATCGCCAAAGTGGGAAAAGGGCATGCAACGAGGGTAATTATAGGAAAGGGGAAATTGACGACAGTAAACATACATGAAGGTTCCGTCAATATGTAACTGGAAGGACATTTTTTTTTGGTGCTTAGGAAGCTTGGGAATAGAAAATGTAAACTGTGTGGAGCAAATAAGGAGTGGAATATCTGTAGGCAAAAGAGATTTTGAAAAGGTGGAAGGTTTAGTGACAGCAAAAGGAATTCCACTGGGATTAACAAAGAGGTGTGCCAAGTCTTTTACCTGCAATGTAGTATTGTGTGGCAGGGAATCATGGCCAGTAGAAAGAAACTCCGTCCGAACAGGCCCCGTAAGACCAATCTGTATCGACCGACAGGCGTTACTCGATATGGATATTGAGGGGCATTGGTCAGTACATGGCACTCCCGGCGTTTGTCAGGTTTCGTGATCGGAGTCAAAAGGAAAGAGAAAAAATTTGTGGATAGTTTTCAAATGTGGATTTCGTTTAAGCAATGAAATTATTTTCTGAGAGATTACAGAAACCACTTTTTAAGCGTGTATACGGTTCGCGCTATGTTTTTTTCTGCCTACTGAAAAATTACGGCCGGACAGCAAGATTGGTTGCAAACGGGTATGGTAATCCATATATTCGCACGCTTACATGCAGCTGGCACAACGCTGAGGAAGTATCGTCCTCAGAGTAGTCTAAGGGATTATGGGCCGCGAGCGGTTGCTTCGTGCGATGTCTCTTCGACAGTAGTAATATACGTAATTGTAGCGGTCCGGGTTTAGTGAATTTGGCACCGGAGCGGCGCACAGTTGGAGGCACTGCGAAGCCGTAGTAGCGTCCGCCCGGAATTACGGGAGAGGGAGATTGCGCAATCGGCTTAAACAATCCTCGGGTTTAGAATACAATAGTGTAAGCACTTAATCGATGAGCGCATTCACGCTCGCATGCGGAGAAGCCCCGCGCGCCTGCCCTAAGCAATTCCAAGGAAGCCCGGCAGCGGCGCTCAGACCGTGTCAGCGCCACCTCCTCGTTACGCACCGCCACGCAGCTCGCACGCGCGGCACGCACGCCACGGGACAGGGGTCTGCCTGCAGTTACCGTCCTCTCCAGTTTCACGGGAACGTGTCCGCCCTAACGGCATTTGTAGCGGAGACACCTTACACAGAACATACACACGACTACTAGTCTTATATATATATGTTGGCCACGACATCTTGGTAGATGATTGTTGCAGTGTCTGTGTGTTTATGGGTTGCATTTTTTCATATGACTTGTCAAGCCAATGGCAGCACGGCATCTCTTGCCGCAATTGTCACAAGTATATCTGTGTATCTGGCTGCTGAGGCAGGAGCAGTGGTAGCATTGCGAAGCTTTTTCTGCCTTAATCTGTCTAACAAGCCTTCATCATGCTTCGACATTCCAGATGATATATCATCACGCCACTCTGGTCTCATGTTAGCCCGTGCCTCCCATCTGTTTGCGTCGATTCCAAAGCTCTCCATATCTCGTTCACAGGTGTCCTTGAACCTCAATACAGGACGTCCTACAGGTCTTTTGGCTATAGAGATCTCTCCAAGCATCAGCTCACGTGGTAATCTGTCAGGATCCACACGGTGGATGTGTCCCAGCTAGCGGAGTCGTCTCTGCTTCAAGATAGCTGAAATACTGTTGCAGTTAGTTTTAGATAGTCTTAAAGGTGTAATTACCACCGAAGAAACAATAAAGTTGCGTAATCAATTTTTTGTTTGTTTTCAGGATCGTGCCCACAGTGCTGGTGCATAATGGCAACACCGTGCCACAGTACCGCAGCACGCCACAACACGAGGAAAACTCAAAATGGCGCAGTCATGGGCGGCCGCAAGAATTTTTACAAGAGAAGGGAAAGTAAAAACTTGCCGTTTTGGATATAACTGATTCGGTGAACTAAAAACATGTCGTATCCAAGAATTAAATTTGACAAGAGGTACACAAAACTTCTTGCATTTCAACCGGAAAGTAAGGTCCGATCAGTCGAGAAATGAAAACCACAGTGAAAAGCAAAAATCTTTTATTCGTAACAGTTAGCCACACCTTCCAGCTACCTCTGTAAATAGTCGCCGCTTGACTCAGACAAACTTTGCAGTACCCTCGTCACAGAAAGCAGCTGCCTGTACTTTTCGCCAATTCTATATGGTGGTCTACCTTTCGTTATCTGTGCCAAACAAAATACATGAAGTGCTGGCTACATAGACAGTGAGCAGAGATAAACAACGGAGGGAGCCAATTAAGGGCTGTATTGTGGGTGATCAAACACTTCCCACTGAAAACGCTGCAGGAGCGCCTTCGTTGCTCTGCAGAATACGGCTGAAAATTGTCTTGTAGAAAGAAACGCGTGACATTTATGTTATGTGGGCTGCATAGCGCCAGGCGAAATCTCTCACCAGATACACATACTTGGCGGGAGAGACTATTGTTTTAGGCATTTCTGCGTGATCACTTGTCGCTCTGAACTCAAAAGAGCGACGTGAATCGATCGACAGTCACACTAAAGACGCCAACACGTCTGTGCGAAGTTCTATCGGATTTTGGCAGTGGTTTCCATTTCTTGGCTAATCGGACCTTACTTTCCGAATATGCCTCGTAGTCACCTACTTAGGATATTTAAGGCCGATAACTTCGATACTGTGCCTAAAGGTAAGCATATTTCGGTAGGAACCTATATGCAAAGTATATCTTTTTGGGGCTCCATAGCTCAATCGTTAAAAACGGAAGCCTTATAAGATCACTTTGTCGTCCGTCTGTCCATCTGTCTGTCTGTCTCTCTCTCTGTCTGCCCGACTGTTACAAACCTTCTTCACAGTAAGGGGCAGATGTATCAACTTGAAATTTATGGCACGTACTGAGATCTATTGTCACTTGGTGAAGTAAAACACGTAAGCCAGTAAGTCAATGCAATAAAAGATACGGCCATTTATGTCACATATTTTGATAACTCGCAAATGCGTTCATTAAAACCTATAGTGTACTTCCCACTGACCTAGAACCCCGAAATGTGAAAGAATCAAGGTTTCACAGCACAAATAAAGGAAAAATCTGAAAACTATTAAATTGCGATTATATCACACGAAAAAAAATTATTTGTTATCCTACTTCAAACTTAAAATTAAAACGTTCTTCGAAGTCATGAAGTTCCTGAGGCAGATATTTTGCCACTATCAGTGCTGTTAGCAGACAAACAATATCGAGGTCTTCTATCCCCAGGATGGATGAACTGTCTATACACACAACTAACTTTGTACAGAACCCTCAGAGCGTGAGTCCTAATCCCACGAGACCAACTTTTTTTGTTATTAGTGCCAATATGGATGCCACCTTTTTGATTTAACGACCAGAAATTACTTTCTCATTCGGCTGAATCCACGGTATCCAACAAGTTATTAAATAGTTAAAAAATTGATTTATTCATTCTCCTATAATGACTGACTGAAACTGAAATTTTAAAATCTGAAATAGGAGAAAAAGACAGAATGACTAAGAAAATCTTGTGAGGTATTAACAAAATTTCTATTACCCCTTGAAGTGGAGAAACTGGGAATAGTCTTTACAGAAAGGCTTATAAAATTGTGACACCTATAACAAAAAAATGGTTCAAATGGCTCTAGGCACTATGGGAATTAACATCTGAGGTCATCAGTCCCCTAGAACTTAGAACTACTTAAACCTAACTAATCTAAGGACATCACACACATCCATGCCCGAGGCAGGATTCGAACTTGCGACCGTAACGGTCGCGCGGTTCCACACTGAAGCGCCTAGAACCGCTCGGCCACACCGGCAGGCACACCTATAACACCATTTGCTTATAGTATTTCATATCTCTTCACGTTGACGGATTTATTGCATTGCTTTCATGATTTATATATTTCAGTGTCAATTGGCATAAATGAAGTTGAACAAAATACGTTTTGAAAGCTACAACAATTTGGGTTGTTTAGGTCAAGACAGCTTATGACCAATAGACGACCAGAAAAATGTGGAAACCTTTCAAAACCATCTTCAAATTGGCTGCTAGAATCAACGTTTAGAAGCCTAGGACTGCACTAAGGTAATACCTATCGCTCCAGTTCGTTATTGAGTAGTATACCAATGGGATTGCAGAAATCGTAGATTTGTGAGTGTACATGGCATTGTATCATGGACCACTTCATTGTGACCATTATTGTGACCAATACTGGTGATAACCATTTTTCCCACCTTGTAAATTCACACATTTTTTCCCTCTATTCTCTTTCTTTTTCTAATGATGTGTGAACAGCGACAATGTAGGCAAGCCATCATAGTTTTCCATAAACAAATGGCACACTATGTAATCAAAAGTATCCGGACAACTGGCTGGAAATGACTTACAAGTTCATGGCACCCTCCATCGGTAATGCTGGAATTCAATATGGGGTCGGGTCGCCCTTAGCCTTGGTAACAGCTTCCACTCTCGCAGGCATACGTTCAGTCAGGTGCTGGAAGGTTTCTTGGGGAATGGCAGCTCATTCTTCGCGGAGTGCTGCGCTGAGAAGAGGTATCGATGTCGGTCGGTGAGGCCTGACACGAAGTCAGCGTCGAAAACATCCGAGAGGTGTTCTATAGGATTCAGGTCAGCTCTCTGTGCATTATGAACAGGTGCTCGATAGTGTTGAAAGATCCAGTCGCCATACCCGAATGGCTCATCAAAAGTGGGAAGCAAGAAGGTGCTTAAAACATCAATGTAGGCCTGTGCTGTGATAGCGCCACGCGAAACGACAAGAGGTGCAAGCCCCCTCCGTGAAAAATACGATCACACGATAACACCACCGCCTCCAAATTTTACTGTTGGCACTACACACGTTGGAAGATGAAGTTCACCGGTCATTCGCCATACCTACACCCTGCCATCGGATCGCCTCATTGTTTACTGTGATTCGTCACTCCACACAACGTTTTTCCACCATTCAATCGTCCAATGTTTACGCTCCTTGTTCCAAGCGGGCGTCGTTTGGCATTTACCGGAGTGATATGTGGCTTACGAGCAGCCGCTCGACCATGAAATCCAAGTTTTGTCGCCTCCCGCCTAAGCCTAACTGTCATAGTACTTGCAGTGGATCTTGATGCAGTTCGGAATTTCTGTGTGATTGTCTGGATAGATGTCTATTACACATATCGACCCTCTTCAACTGTCGGCGGACTCTATCAGTCAACAGACGATTTCGGCCTGTATGCTTTTGTGCTGTACGTGTCCTTCACGTTTCCACTTCACTATCACATCGGAACAGTGGACCTAGGGATGTTTAGGATTGTGGAAATCTCGCGTACAGATATATGACACAAGTGACACCCAATCACCTGATGACGTTCGAGGTCCGTGAGTTCCGCGAAGCGCCCCATTCTGCTCTCTCACCATGCCTAACGACTACTGAGGTCGCTGATATGGAGTACCTGGTAGTAGGTGGCAGCACAATGCACCTAATATGAAAAATGTATGTTCTTGGGGGTGTCCGGATACTTTTGATCACATAGTGTATACTACTGTTGTCATTCTGCAGCGCATCAGGTGGAAGGGACGTCATTATGGGGACGGATGACAGGCACTTATACTGCTGCATTGTTTATTTGTATTGTTTCCGTGTACCGGGTGTGACACCAGCTGCTTTCTCCTCGGTTAAGGCTTGCTGAGTGCCTCTCTCTATAGAATACATGGCCTCCAATCACTCATTGCTGAATAGTAGCATGTTGATAAGCTAATTCATTGAGATGCTTTATGTCATCTGAGCAATGATTCGTAGCGACCGTTGGATATTAAAAGATAAGGAAAGAAACAGGCAGCATCGCGTTGGCTATAGTTGTTAGAATCAGTTATATCCTAGTATTGATGAAATGGAAATTACACATGTTATATTCTTTCAAATTATAATGAGCCCAATGCAGCAATAACAGGCACAGGCAACCAATACAGATGTGGGATATAAAACGACACCTCTCTTTGAATTATTTAATGATATAAAATTTTGATTACAAAGAGCAAAGTGACTGTCAAGGAAAAACGTAACAATCAATGAACACGCAAAGACCAATTTTGACAAGAAATGTATTTATTCATTTAAATAACAACAGTAAAGAGATGATACCGTAATGACTATACTACCTAATACCTGAAGTAGTAGTGAAGAGATGTCTGAACGCATCATCTGTAACCCTTTCGATAGTCATTATTCGAGCTTCAGCCTTCGAGAGCGTGTAGACTATATTCATCTTCTTTTTCCTTTCATTGAAACCTTATGGAGTGGACTGATTTAATACTGACACTAAAGTGTATGTATATTAGTTCTTTTGATACTTTACGCACGTAATAAGTGTGGAACAAGAAACGACGTACACACTGGAAAAAAGACTGTAACAGCTATGAATATTGATAGGACCAACAGATAACAGAAATAAGAAAAACGCACGAAGCACTCACAGTCCTACTCTCTACATCGGTTTCTTTAATATGAAAACAAACTCTATGTATATACCATTTGGCTATAAACTTATAGCTGTGGATCACCAGGGTAGCAATGGGACAGGCTCATAAGAGTGTTGGTAAAATGAAATCATTATTACACTTTGATTTCCCTGCATTACTTTAAGCAATTTATTCCGTAATTGCTCCAACAATGTCACAACCGGTTCCCTTCTATCTCGTATTGTGCATTGGTCTGTTGTTCCACGGGTAATAACAATGCTGTTGACGCAAAGTTGAAATTAAAACAGGAAGTCAAGTTACTGAAGATGGACCCGTATGTAGAAGATTGCTACTCTGATCCGATACATTATTCTCGGTCACGTACATACCCATTTCGTCAATAATACATAGCCAAGGCAAGTTTCTTCTCCAACACATGTGAAAGCAAGTTAGTTTCTGCATTACATGAAAAGTCAGTTGACGCATTGTTCAAAAATTAAAATTATAAAATTGTTAATACGGTTTACTAGTGTCTTTTATTGGATCGTAGTAAATTCGTCAGTGAATCCCGGTCACAAAAGGATTTTTCACCTATTTCTCCAATACTTAATTTATAGTAGCCCAGATATAATCACATTTCTTTAATATGTTGATGCTACCTTATGTTGCTCAGTGTTTTTTTTTTTTTTTTTTTTGTTCATGACATAGTTGACAGTGCGTTAATTTTATTTTATCATCTCTATGCATCTTTGTCCGATACCACTTGTAGATTAAATTATTGAGTTTGTAGAGTAGCATGGAGAGCTGCATCAAACCAGTCTCTGGACTGAAGACCACACAACAACAACCCAACATCATTTTCAGATTATTTAAGTAAAGGCTCATTGTGAGATCGTAGAATTTGTCTCGGAGGTGTCTGTGGCACCTAACTTAAAGTTTAGGCTGGGACATTTTGTGGTCGAGTTGTTACTCGCGGAAAGTACAGATTAAAACGTTTCAGCATCAACGGAGAAATAGAATTATAGTGTATCTACAATGAGCTTCATAGGAACTCGAATTATTTCGGTATCACTTATACACCCACTGTAGTATGTTTCCATTGTGAATAGCACAAAGTTGCAATTACATTTTGGTTCACATTACATAAAATTGTTCCCTTATGGAGGGCAGTACGGTACTGAAAGGCTCGTGGATAGTTGTGTGTGATGTCAACAAGTATTCAGAAACCAACAGCGGTGATCTGCCGATGAAGTGTTTCAGTTAAAAACTAGTCACGATAGTGGAGAATAAAATTCTGTCAATATGACGTCTATTTAGTACATGATAACTAGTTTACAAATATCTTTACCTTGTTCATAGAAATGCGTTCTACCAAAACTACGGTTCGGCAGTTTTGATACAGTACATATATGATGTAGTAAATATTAGGATTACCGGTGGTATGTGTAGCGTTGGTAGGAAAAGAAACATAAGCGAACGTGTAAGAGAGAAACACTCTTTGTTTGTTTGTTTGGTTGGTTGTTTTGCACATCTATAGAGTCGCACATCATTCAGTCTTAGTTCTCTGTGTGTTTTATATCCGTACAGAATATAACTTGCATTTTTTAAGCAGTAAAAATTGGTTCGTAGCGTAACTTCTGCTCTGTTATGTGAGGAAAGCAATAACTTTTGATGCAAGTACACTTTACAAGCACAAAAATAAAGAAATGTTTATTAATATTGCTATTTTGCATTCACTAGAAAGTTCTTCATCATGATCAAAGGTACGAATTTCCTGTTATTATTCATTAATGCGAAAGTTGTTTATGCATAACAGCAACATATTTTACATACGTTCGACGACGTATTGAAGCAATGTTTGACTTATTTTTGGTTTGCGTATTTCTTTACTTTACCTCCTTTGTTTGAGGAAATAACGTTTTCTAGCGCTGTATGATAAATCTGTATTTTTTTCTTTATTTTTACAACAAAATTCCTCTGTTTCGCGCTACGAATCAATAATTTTCGAATAAATGCGGAATGAACGATTGGCAATTTCAGTTTTGCTTTACATACTGTTTATTTTTACCGAACAGGCTTCGGGGTAACTATGTAGAAAAGAACATGTTCTGTAGGTTACACGGGCCTTTATATATTTTCACTCGGTTTCTAGACGGTTGACCACGTCCGGTTTCCATAGGAATCTAGTAGACACTTACCGCATACTTAAGGAAAATTATCGCTACGGGGTAAAGCCCAGTAGGTACGGAGCACACGCAATGTACAGGTAAGCTGTGCCCTTTACTTAAAGCTTCTACGAAAACTAATGTAGACTAAACTCACTTCATGCATTGTCCTGGACGTGGCATTCGTTAACGCACCTGCCTAGTAAGCAGCAGATCCTGGGTTCGAACCCAAGTCGGGTACACATTTCCACTCGTCGCCTCTGATTCCACGTAATGTCCCAATGCAGCTGACTGTAGCCGGCCGCTGTGACCGAGTTTCAGTTCGAAAACGCGCCGCTGCTGCGGTCGCAGGTTCGAATCCTGCTTCGGGCATGGATGTGTCTGATGCCCTAAGGCTAGTTAGGTTTAAGTGGTTCTAAGTCTAGGGGACTGATGACCTCAGATGTTAAGTCCCATAGTGCTTGGAGCCATTTGAACAACCTACTGTAGGCTACGGTATTTTTACAACTGTAATAAGTTATTCAGTCTTTAAAGTATAGGCCGCGACGTAAACGTGCTGCTTGTGTATTTTGTACTGCTGCGTGCTTAAAAGATGTGAACAGCAGCGTGCTTTATCGACCAGCGTCGCGCGACAGGACATTCCGCTGTCCTTTCATTTCATTGATGAATCGTTGTTTATTAACGAGCAATTTGTATGAACTTTTTTTGACAGGTAATTTGCTGGAGTTTGGGGCAGTGTGAAGCGCAGTTATTGAGCGCGGGGGCACCGTGTTTTGTTCGGGGCTGATGTTTAGACCACGGCAAGTGAGCGCCTAATTGGCTTACAGCTTACGGGCGGCCATGGCACGCCAGGGGCTTCTAGCAGTTACAGCCAACACTAACTTAAAAGGGGGGCTGACTCGACTTGACTTACAAGCGACAACATCGACTCTTGACGCGTCCCTGGTACATAATACCTGCGGAGCCATTTACCCGCCCGCGCCAAAGCCGACACGGCCGCGCTCGGCCGGCACGCAACCAGGTCACGTGCTCTGCTTGCCTCTTTCCCCCCCTCCACCCCCCCTCCGCCCCCACACACACACACACCGCGGCGTGCGCTCCCCGTCATGACAGTCGCTCACAGTGCGAACCACGTGTTCATCTTGCGTTTTGATTCAGCAACCTTTCGTTTCGTTTACGTAGTTTTTCGTATCGATTACGGGTGATTTCTTTGGTATGTTTTGCGACCGCTCTTTGATCGATTTCGATAATTCTCTGCTGCACGGGAAGTATTTAGGTTTCACTGGTGACGGCTGGAGTATCTCAGCCAATGAACGCCTAGTGGTGACACGTGAGCGAATTGAATTTGAGGGTGGTATGGGTGGCAATTGCATAGAAGCAGTTGTGCTGAGGCAGTCAGCCTGTTGTCACCTCTGCGCAGTCCTACATGGGTTTGCCATGTACTGCAGAGTATCTTATTATCAGTTAGTCGGTGCTGAGCAGTTTTGCATGTCAACTGCATGCTATTGTTTGTTGGTGCGAGCAGACAGTGTTGAGCCGAAAGACCTCGGTTGCAACTTGTTTGTATCAGACAAGCTGTGTATGAAAATTGAAGGTGGAGGGAGGAAAAAGGAAAAGAAAGGAAATGGATTACTGATGTCAGATGCATTGAGACATCATGCGGAATCAGCGGCGACGAGTGAAAATGTGTACCGGACTGGGGTTCGAAGCCGCGATCCCCTAGTTATTAGGCAGGTGCGTTAACCACTGCACTATGTCCAGAATAACAGACACCACACATTCACGTGGTTGCTTCGCCTAGATGGGCAATGGCTCCACCTTATTCCATGCGGATGCATAAGCATGTCCGACCTCCCGTGGTAATCTCAGAGTAGCGAGAATGGAGGAAACGGACAGGTTCAAACGGTTCAAATGGCTCTGAGCTCTGTGCGACTTAACATCTGAGGTCATGAGTCACCTAGACTCAGAACTACTTAAACCTAACTAAGCTAAGGACATCACACACCCATGCCCGAGGCAGGATTCGAACCTGCGACCATAGCAGTCGCGCGGTTCCGGACTGAGGCGCCTAGAACCGGCGAAACGGACAGGGACGGGAATTTGGATCGTCCTTGAGACGTGCCGAGACAGTGCACACAAGTGCGACAACACTGTGTCCCGGACGTCGCATTCGTTAACGCACCTGCCTAGTAAGCAGGAGATCCTGGGTTCGAATCCAAGTCGGGTACACATTTCCACTCGTCGCCTCTGATTCCACGTAATGTCCCAATGCAGCTGACATACGTTATCCCTTCAGTTTCCCTTCTGCACACCACCCCCGTCCCCAACACCTTCAATTTACATTTAACGTATCACAGCTGCGGATTTTGCGTGGTGCCTGTTCTTTCGGACATGTTGCTATTCATGAGAAGAACACGGCTGGCGCTGGAAATCTATTTCCCAGAAACTTCGCTCACTGGAAGAGGAGCCAAAATAAGCGAACACCTGTCTCGGTTTATGGGTAGATTTTCGACAGTTTCTGACAAAACAACCGTCAAAAATTTCGACATTAACGTAGATCCAATCTAGTGCACATTAAGATCATCCGAACTGCTGACACAGTGACTAACGTCACGGGATGAGACTTTCGCGTCCCATGTTCGAAACCTTTGTTTTAGTTTGTTTTATTTCATTTCTTCATTTGTCTACCCATGTCCACGGAAGGTTACTACACGAATATCATGTCAGAGAATACAAGGGCGTAATATTAATTACAAACTTTCAACTGGGTTTCACAAAAAGTGTCATACATTTGTTATTTATGATAATGTGTTACGGTATTTCCAGGGGTTACAATATTTTTAAAATGCCATATTTTTATATTTCATTCTTATATCAGTTCTTAATTCTCGTACATTATTCTTCTGTTGATTCTTCAGGAAGATTTGGTGCATTCCTTTGGGTGACACCGATCGTACAAACATTCGAAACACAGAAATTCACACCAATACGAGCATCGCGCGAGGGCAGGTTTGCCACAGCTGCGTTTCTTCGCATGACTCTCGACAGGGAAAGAAGCGTAGTTAACACTGTTGAAGATTTCACGCATTGGCAATAATTTCGTGGCAGACCACATAAAACGGATCACTTTTCCGAAAACTGGAGCTCGAAATTGATTATGAGTCAACATACACCAACAGGAATTTTACCGAAAACAAAAGTTTGAAAGTGGCTGCAAGGCGTAAGTGCTAAGTACCGCTCCGGGCGTCCGGTATCAGCATCGACTTTGGCGTTGCAACCTCATATTGATCCACTTACGCAAGAAGACTAACTGTTTGCAGTTCAAACAATTTCTGAACAACAGTGGATAAGTGCAGGTGAAAGTCATCGTATATATAATCAGGGTGAGTCACTAACTTTTGCCACCAAGAATAACTCCGAAACTATGGTAGGAAACGAAAAGTTTGCGGGACAAAAGTTGCATGGGACAACCGGGGCCGTAATATGACGCAGAAAATATCTTTAATTCTAGGTGGGGTCGACTCAGAGAAATGAAGGTCAACTTTGTTTTTTTTTAATGGGGTGCTATAGTTTGGTACTTATTTTCTGATAGCGGCTATCGAGACGAATCCAATGACGTTTAACAGCAAGGTCTTTGAAGGTCAACGAAGGTTAAAAAGATGAAATGAACGTCCACTTACAAAAGGTATCCGAAGCGGTGACCATTGATATCAATGCAGTGCTGCAATCTTCTTATCATGGATTGAGTGGTATTCCTTACCACATCGACACTTATCGAAGCACATGTTCTGACAGTTCTCTCACATGTCTTCAGGTGTAGTTGAATGTCTTTATAAACTATTTCTTTTACGAATCCCCACAAGGAAAAATTCAGAGGCGTCAAGTCTGGCGAAGCAGCCGGGCATGACAAATCTCCTCCGCGCCCAATCCAACGATTTGGGAATTGTCTCGGCAACTCATTCCTAGCCATCAGCGAAAAATGTGCCGGACACCAGTCGTGTTGATACCACATTCTGTTCCTTGTTCCTAAAGGTATTTCTTCCAATAACGGCCTTAATGTTTCTTGCACGAATGTAAATGGGCGTTCATGCCACCTTTTTGACCTTCGTTGATCTACAAAGACCTTACTGTTACACATCATTGGATTCGTCTCAATAGCCGGTATCAGAAAATAAGTACCAAATTATAGAATCCCATTAAAAAAAAAAAAAGTTGACCTTCATATCTCTGATGGGACCCCACCTTGCAACAAAAAACCAACGTCATATTATGGCCACCGTTTTCACATGCAACATTTGTCACACAAACGTTTCAGCTACTATCATACTTTCGGAGTTATTCTAGGTGGCATCACAAAAAGAAACATATCTCATTAATTGCACCGAACTGAAAGATCGATCTATTAGCTAAAGTGGTGCGTCTCTGGACAATATTTTTGCTTGTGATGAAACACGGATACACCACTTTGAAGAGGAGTGCATTTGTGCAGTGGAAACAGCATGAATCACCTGTCCATAAGAAATTTAAAACACAGCCATCGGCTCATTTTAACCATCTCTGGGAGTGCAAGGAAACATGCCCAGGTGTGGGATCGACATTTTGAAATCATCTATACGGTGATGTAGGTTAGGATCCCAGGTAACACACCCTGCTGCCATTCATCCTGTGGGCCATCGTTTGCTAGAAATGAACGAATAATGTCGGAATTTTGCCTGATATTCTACTGCCTAGTTCCCAGAGACGCGCTCTGACACAGCGTGTAACGTATGTTCGTGGCTTGCAGACTGTCGTTGGTTTAAATCTTGCAGGTCCTGCAAATCCTTCTTATTTTAAAATTTTTGTCGAAATGACTGATTATTTCTATTCAGTTAATTAGGTTAAATGTAACCTTTTATAATTTATTTTCCTTTTTCACATCAATGTAATCATCGCATCAACTATTTCACCTGCCCTTATTTTGTCTTCCAATCTTTCTTTTTCCACTAGGAATCTTTGTCTATGTCACTGTACCGCATGACACATTGATTAGGTGGTGCAGACTTTTCCATTGTGAATCCGTCAATCGCAAGCGAATTTGAGGCAAGCAATAGACACGTGTGTATTCATCACCGCCAAAATTAATACGAAGAGCTGCATTACATGAACAGTGCATGTGTTGCATACCTATTGGGCTTTATCTCATAACGATCACTTTGTTGCGGTTATTGTCTTAGTAGATTCCATCAGAAACCGGAAGCGGTGAAGCGTCTGTGAGCTGAGTGAACCTACAGAACATTTTTATTCTACTTAGTTATCCTCCAGTCTGTTACGTAAAAATAAACAGTACCATATTTATACCAAAATTAGAATTGTCAATGTTTAATTCAGGTTTTATTCGACCATTGTTGATTTCTAACGTGAAACAGATGGATGTTGTAGTAAAAATAATGAAAACAATACAGATTTATCATATAGCGCTAGAAAACACAGTTTCTTCTAAAAAAAAGGCTAAATGAAAAAACGCAAAAGGAAAATATATCAAACATCGCTTCAGTACTTCGCCGAACTTATATAAATCATGTTTCTGGTACTCATAAACGAACTTCGCATTTATCGATAGTAACAGGAAACTTTTGCCTTTGATCATGACGAAAAAAGTCCTATTGAGTACAAAGTAACAACAATAACTATGTATGCATTTCATGTCTGTGTAAGTAAACTGCACTTGCATCGAAAGCAATTCCTTTGCTTTCAAAAAAGCGCAGAAGTTACGCGATCAACAAATTTTTATTAGGTATAAAATGCAGTTTATATTCCTTAGAGATAAAATACGCAATGGACTAACACTGAATGATGTGCTTTTCTAATTATGTGCAAAACAAACAACCAAACAAACGAAAAACAATTCGTCGACTACCAGTTTATCTTTTACACATTTATTCATGTTCCTTTCCTTACCAACGCTACCAATACTTACGGAAATCCTACCATTTACTGCGTCATTTATTTACTGTACCACAACTACCGAACTGCAGTTTCGGTAGAACGCAACTCTAGTTTGAGTGGTGTCTGTGTCATGACTTGCCGTTAGGAGCCGGTACTGTGAACGTGACGTAAGGTTGAAAGATAAGCGTCGGTGCGGATTATAACTGCAGGCAGTTAACGTGGGATTGGACAAGGTGAACAGGGCTTCACTTGAAAAACCGTATTTTAACAGCAACAGAAACAGTGCTGCTACTCTTCGCGAGTATCGATGCAAAAATGAATACGGAGAGGTCCTCTTTCGGCACAGGCATTGAAGACCATGCGTCGAAAGTTCGAATTAACTGGTGATTTGGGAATTGCTCTTGTGAGAGGCCGATAGTCAGTTGTGCCACAAATTCTTGAAGTGACTGTTGTCACAGCTGAGAATTCTGGATGCAATGTGTGATCTTCAAGCAGCGCATGAGCTGAACATTCCACCGGCCGAGAAGTGATGAGAACAGCTGTGAAATACATTCTCTACTGCATTTCCAGGCTGTCGTGGAAGCAGTTGGTCGTCACATTGAGCAATGTCCATAATCTGTAAAGTACCCATGGTACGTAACAAACGATTGGTGAAAGTAAAGTGTTTTTCTTTCAACGGTTTATTCGTTATTTCTCTTCTGCATGTCCTTACAGATATTTGCAGAAAGTTTCATTGTCCTACGAGCTCTCGTTTTTCATGGGAGCAGTCTCCAAGTAGCAAAAGTTTAATTACGATCGCCCTATACATTGGACACAGTTGTATATGTTGCTTCATTGGACTATCAAATTTGGCCTCACCTCTCGTATTCTCCTGACACGGCACCTAAAGAATTCGTCCTCCCACCTCGGGTTAAGAAGCCATTGCGTGGAAAGCATTTCCTCAATGGTTATGGGGATATTATAAGGTCACTTGCTTCTGAATCCGGTTCACTACATCTGTTGCTTATTTTTCATCTTAAATCGACGTTTAGAGTTACTTGAACAAAATAGCAGTTAAAAAAGCTCAACAGGACATACATTTTCTCATTCTAGAAATTTATTATGCCTGCTGTTGGCAACTGATTGCATCAGAGAGGGGAAAGCTGAAAAATAAGTCCTTGAGGCAACTAAAGACGCCAGAATAACAATAACAAGCAAAACCAATAAGAGGAATAGAGAAGGTGAGGAACATTAAAAGCCAAGAAGACTGTGGATCTAGAATGTATGAGGAACAACAGAGGTGAGTCATTGATCAAATGTAACTTTGAGGTGAATTTCCTGAGTATTAAATTTTGTGACATGTTTATTTTATGCGCAAAAATATCTATTTGAACTAGAGGTCCGAAAGTTTTTAGTATGTTTCAGGGAACTATTTGGAGGAAAATAGACTTCACACACAGACGTGTTGTCAACAGGAAGTAGGATACATATTGATTAATTATAAGAAGTAACCTTAATTTTAATTATCAGATGTAAATGTTTCTAGAATAAAAACTTATAGCTGTAACGACACGATTGTACTCTACCTTTTAAGGTAGGCCTGCTGTTAATGTGCGCTTAAAGTACCAAGCATGTATGTTAGCTAGTCAGTGCATATAATCCAAGTATGGGCCGGCATGTAGAAAAGTAATTTACTGATCTAAAAAAAAAAATGTGATAATCAGTGCGAGAACTAATGTGATTAATTGTAGATGAAATGGTTCAAATGGCTCTGAGCACTATGGGACTTAACTTCTAAGGTCATCAGTCCCCTAGAACTTAGAACTACTTAAACCTAACTAACCTAAGGACATCACACACATCCATGCCCGAGGCAGGATTCGAACCTGCGACCGTAGCGGTCGCGCGGTTCCAGACTGTAGCGCCTAGAACCGCTCGGCCACCACGCCCGGCAATTGTAGATCAAAATGATAAGCAAGAAACTCTATTGTATTGTCCTACAGGTTTCATCACACTAAGGCTTCACGTGTTTTAGTTATCTTCTGTCTAGCTTCACAGGCAAGTTACCTTAAGATTGGACATTTTCTGGATGGTTAAATTCTACATTTCCAGGTATCAGCAAGTTAGCTATCTGTAGGAAATGTGTCGCCTTGAGGGGTGAATGTGTGGAGAAGAATTAACACTGCCAGCAAGTTTCAAGGCTACAGCTTGATTTGTTCGAGGTGATAATTGAGACATTATATCTACCCTTGTAAGTCGAGTGCCGGAACACCAGTGCGAATGAACGACCGAGGCTACGGAGGCTGTGCAACGATACAGACAGAGGGAAGGGAGTAGCTTACCGGTGGGGCTGGGCCGCTCGAGGCCCATGGACGCTGGCGGGGGCGGCACGCGCGACCACGCCGCGTACCAGGGGCACGCCTTGTCGCCGGCCGCGCCGCCGCCTCCTCCGCCCCCGGGGTAGACCGCCACGAACGGGCTGCGGCCGGACGCCGCCGCCGCCAGCGCGCCGAAGTGCGTCATCAGGCCCAGCCTGCAACACACCGCACACACTCTCACATGTCACACCGTATCTCATACCTACCGCTTATAGCATTACAACACAGAGCCTCCTTTTTTTCACATTTTTTTTATTTCCTATTTTTAAGTACGAGGGGCGTTTGAAAAGCCCGTGCAAAGTCCCAGAGATGGCACCACCGGCCCGTATCGAGGTCATGTTTAGTTAGCAGCATCTTTGGAAAAAACCCACACAAAGTTTCAGCCATATTTGTCTATTTCTTTGTGTTTGGCTTTCGTGTGAATCAAGGAAGTCGAGTGACTGTCAAAAAATGGACGAAAAAGAATTTAGTGTGGTGATTACACATTACTTTACGAAAAGCAAAACGCCTCAGGAGACTTAACAGAAGCTTGATAAACGCTATGGTGACTCTGCACCTTCGATTAGAACAGTTTATAAGTGGTTTCAAAATTTTCGGAGTGGCCATATGTGCGTAAGTGATGCTGAACGTTCTGGACGCCCTGTGGAGGTTACGAGTCCAGAAATCACTGATAAAATCCATGATATGGTGATGGAGGGCAGAGGAGTGATGGTGTGTGAGATTGCTAGTGCTGTGGACATCTCGAATGAACGGGTACATAATATTTTACATAAACATTTGGACCTGAGAAAGCTATCCGCAAGATGGGTTCCGTGATTGGTCACGCTTGACCAAACACGGAATCGTGTGAAGTGTTGCAAGGACGGTTTGCAAATGTTCACGAAGAATCCGCAGGACTTAAAGCGTCGTTTCGTCACTGTGGATCAAACATGGATACATTACTATACTCCTGAGACCAAAGAACAATCTAAACAATGGGCTACCAAGGGAGAATCGGCGAAGACCATTCCTTCGTCCGGAAAGGTTATGGCGACTGTCTTTTGGGATTTGCAAGGGATACTCCTCATCGACTATCTGGAAAACGGTGAAACTACAACAGGTGCATATTATTCATCGTTTCTGGACCGTTTTAAAACCGAGCTGCAAGAAAAGCGCCGGCGATTGGACCTAAAAAAAGTCATTTTCCATCACGACATTGCACCAGCACACATCACAGCAGTCGCAGTCGCAAAATTAATGGAAATAGGATTCCAACTCGTATCACATCCCCCTCTATTTTCCAGACTTGGCTCCCTCGGACTACTGTTTGTTCCCCAGTTTGAAGAAATGGCTGGCGGAACAAAGTTTTTATGAAAATGAGGAGGTGATTGCAGCAACTAATAGCTATTTTGTAGACTTGGACAATTCCTATTATTTAGAAGGGATCAACAAATTATAACAGCGTTGGACGAAGTGTATAAGTCTAAAAGGCGACTATGTCGAAAAATAGAAAAGGTTTACCCCAAACACGTAAGTAGTTTTTATTTTTGCACGGACTTTTCAAACGTCCCTCGTATAAGAGACGAGAAAAAGCTTCCGTTGGAAGACCGAATAGTCCAGGAACGTTATGCCAAATTAGGCAAAACCGACTTAAGCAATCGTCCAACCGAGTCACCAGGTTGAAGATACCCATTTGGTTAAACACCGTCTCTTGCTGTACATCGTCGTCCAACAGGAACCGTTGACGCTTCAAGGCCTTGTTTAAAGCACCGACGGCGTGATAATCGCATGGGGAGACAAATGGACTTTCAAGTGATAGAGAACATCAGTCAGTCGTCCTTTTCTTGGAGGTTTTATTCTCAAATCTAGATTTCGGCTAGTGTCGAGCAATTATCAATGCACCATTTCATAGTATCAATGCTTGTTCTAGTGCATCAGTCCCCTGTTGTTCGGGTTTCTGTCACAGTTGTGTGACAGGTAGATCTATCACTTGAAAGTCATATCACCGTCGCTGAGTGCACCCACGTTCCTAATGGAAGGTAACCTGACGTCAGGACTATGGGAAGGGTGCTCGAGTGTCTTCCACTTCGATTGGCGTTATCATCAATCAGAACCATTTGTCCCAGTTTTCCCAGACGTTTCACCTGAGGGTACATAGACATGCTGACCCATACAGACACTTCATTCTCCGATAGATGTCTACTGATGTGTGTTCTTCGGAAGCCAAGAGAAGAGTAACAGTACGTTGGTCCTTTGGACGCTTTTGGTAACGTCGCCGTATTTTATGTTTGCGTATTAACAGCACAGACGCTGGAAGTACACGAGTGCCACCATGATCCCTTGCCTACTTCTCTCTACTCCTATAACCACTACATTGCTACATTGCATACACGCTGCCACAACGCCCTCAAACCGAAATTTTTTATCGCCCCTTATAATTTCATGTTAGAAGTGTATATACGGGATGCAGTCGGTATAGTTGCAGATATTTCTGTTGGTGACTGAGGACGTATGTTAAACAACATTACATTACTATTTACGTCATTTTTAGACAAAAATTATAGCTATTACAAGTCGTACGCTTTTAGTTTGGGCATTACCTTCAAGTACGAGGGCTGCTGGGAAAGTAACGTCCAACCGGGCATGAAATGGAAACGACAGTGAAAGTCTGACGAAGCTTTGCAAAAAACTGTTGGGCAGCGTCTCTAGTATGCCCATCGATCAATTCATGTTACTCTTATCAGCTCTGAGCGCTCATTGAGCACATAAAGACACCTACAACAACATGTTTCTCAGCAATTATGAGGCTCTTCGCCTGAGGTGATGCAGCCCACTTAACATAACTGTCATGCGTTTCCTTCTTCATAACAATTCTCGGCTGCACTCTGCAGGGGCAATGAAGACGCTCTAGCAGCATTTTCGATCGGCAGTGTTTGATCACCACAATACAGCTCGTAATTGCTCCCCCCCCCACCCCCACCCCTCAGTTTAATCTCTGCTCACAGGAACCGCTGTCTATGAGGACAACATCTTGGCATGGACAACGAGCTTTAGACCAGTGCAGAGAATTGGCGGAAACACAGGCGACTGCCTCCTATGATGAAGGTACAGGAAAGTTGGTGCAATGCTACGACAAATGTCTAAGATTCGACTACACAGAGAAGCAGTAGTGTTCTTTTATTATGTTTTTGGCCATGAGTTTTGTTTATTGAAAATAAATGGTTGGTGGAACTTTAACACAGTAACGTTTTTTATCATTGCCGCGTTACGTGTCACAATGTTGTAAGTAAAACGTGTTTGATTTTCACTGTGCTTTCCTTTTCGCGACTGATCGGACCTTACTTTCCGAATATCCCTCGTACATATGACAAAGACAAGTCATTAACGCTTACTTTCCCCTAGGTAGCAGGTTACATTTTAAAGTGTGGACCCTTGGACGCAAAACGGTCAGTCTATACTGACAGGCGTACTCCACTTAGTGGTGTAGTGACAGTAGTGCAGAAAACATCAGGTTGAAAAGTTTGTGGGAAGACTGTTCGACGCAGAGGAAAAAACAGCCAACACACTGATATGTTTACCTACTCCTAAAGTACCACAATAAAAATATCGCCACTTGTACTCGTTACACCCTGTATAATTTTTCGTTCTATTTTCAATACCAATTATCTATAATACTGTAAAGCAAATTATTGGAAATGATTTGTAATACTGTGGTAAAGGAATGTAGTAGACACGTTTGTAAGGTCAGGGCTCTTGCTATGTACGATAAGTCTCTAGACAAAGATAACCTCGTCATGGGCCTAACATCCGTGGCATGAGGGAGCGTGCACACAGAGTGTTGCAAATTAACAATGAGACCGGACGTGAGTAACTTAGTGTGTCAACTTGATGGAGTTAAAATGGTAGGAAGGCAGTATGAAGATAATGAGCAATAGTGGGGACCACGGTACAGCAGTTGTTTGGTGAGAGTTTTAAGAATATCAATGGAAGAACACTGCGCGGCCAAGCGTATTTAATTCTGCTCGTAAAAAGAAGAAGAGCCTTTTTCCCTTGCAGCACGCCGCGAGTACAGCATCTCCGCTCAAAAGTTAAGACTCCGTCATTCTAGAAGTTAAGAAATACAAAAGGCCTGCCACCGTATAAAAAAAAAATTTTCAAATGTGTGTGAAATCTTATGGGACTTAACTGCTAAGGTCGTCAGTCCCTAAGCTTACAGACTACTTCACCTAAATTATCCTAAGGACAAACACACACACCCATGCCCGAGGGAGGACTCGAACCTCCGCCGGGATCAACCGCAAGGTCCATGACAGCAGCGTCTGAGACCGCTCGGCTAATCCCGCGCGGCAATAAATTAAAATTTAATACAAAAATGCGGAACATCAAATAGAAGAAAAAATATCTTTTTTTACTAGAGACTGAACAGTATAACAATAGTAATAATAATAATAATAATATTGTTATTATTATGGTTTTTATTATTATTACACGTACAGGGTGGCGAGAAAAGTTATGAGATTGACAACACTTTGAGCGATCTGGCAACGCTGCACAGTCCAAGACTGCAGCGCCCTAGACCGCTCGGCTGATTCCGCGCGGAGCCACCGTATCAGAGTCCGCAACTAAACATTGTAGGTGTTTTGTTAACTCTAAATTTTGTCAGTCTTAATAACTATGCCAAGTCATCACTACCAATAACACTATCCTTTTCGTATCACTGCAATAGCCGAGTGTCACACAAATGAAATTACTTTCATTTTAAATTTATTAAAGTCCAGAAAGTAAATTTTGTTAGCTCAGTGAAATCTGCAACTTCATAATTTAACTGGAGTGTAGATTAACTTGTGCACATTTAACTACAATCAACATCTTTTTTTGAGAAAGAGACTTATTAATCATTTGTCACAGTTTTTCTGGCAAAATTATAGCACAAAATTTATTTCAACAGTGTGACTTTATGTACTTATCTACATGTATTGTGATTCTTGGCTTTCGTACTTTCGGCGTTGGCTCTTTACGTGCTGCTGTATGTGACAGGTTCAGTAGTGTTCTTTTATTATGTTTCTGGCCATGAGTTTTGTTTATTGAGAATAAATGATTGGTGGAACTTTAACACAGTATCGTTTCTTATCATTGCCACGTTACGTGTCACAATTAGCAAATGACTCTGGATTTTTAATTGTTACAAAGCTTCCAGTGTGATATTAATTAACGTTCGAACATTTTATAAGATTATGCATATTCAACCGAGCTCTCTCACGTGGATTAATTGTCACCGTTCACAGAAATTTTATTAATTATGATCTAAATTTACATTTAACTCAACATAATCAGTTTTATAACCTTTGATCAAATTCGAGGTGGAGACCGCATTATTTCAGTAAACTACTACAGCTTTGCTAAATTTCAGTTCAAAATTAATAACGTCTCGTTAACTAGTTAAAATCAAAAAACACAATCGCACATTTCTCTAGCTTCGATTGTTATTAGCTCAACGTATTTCTTTGTCGTAATTACTTCCAGTAGCACACTTATTCGCATTCTGTCGCTACAAAATTCTTCAGAATAAATGCCTTTCCCGAAAACTACAGGACATTACTTTACACCTGTCATTTAATTACCAGGGAGTATGGATAAGTTACACGCTGTGCAGCAGAGAGATAACGCTAATTTAGCACACTGTTTGATATTAAAGGTGACGCCCCCATAAGACGCAGTCGGATGATAACGTAATTTTGTACGTGTACACACCCTCGGCGGGCTGTAAATGTTTGCAATTCTCTGTGACAGGTAGTATGGCCAACAGAGCACATAAGTGTTGTTCATGTTTAATGGTGTTACCAGACGTGGTAAGGGTATAGAGGGAGTCCCAGGAAGAATAGTCATTTTTTCAGCGGTATGACAGGGACGATCATTCGAAGCAAAAAGGAGTAGTGAACACGGACTTGGAAATGCATACGTTAACAGCTATGACTATCTTCGATATTGCAAGCTCTTTGCTTTCCATATTTTTGGAGAAGGTAGTGCTATGACCAGACGAAACTATATCTCTCTGCTCTGGTGATGGCAACCTCCCTAGAGATTCTGGAGTTTGTTGTCCTTGGACATTACTCCTCTGGTACTGGGTTGAAATTGTTTCCTGGCATTGGGCTAGTCTGAGCAGCAGGAACGAATTACTGGGAGTGCTAGAAGACTAGAAAACTTAGGAGGAAGGTGTCTTCTTCTCCTCTGTTTGATTCTTGGCGTTACATCGATGATATGACGCCAGTCGCGTTCTGTAAAAACTGGATGCCTGTTTATCAGGCACAGGTCCTTCTGGATGATGTCGGTCAAATTGGCGATTTCCCAGCTGAATACATATGGCTTATGGGGAGGGGAAGGTTTGGGGATATTAGATGGGGTATAAGGAGAGGGATAGGTGTGAAATGGGAGACGAAAGAGTAGTCGTCCGGGCGTAACTGAGCGCTCTTTCTTTGCTTTGGAAGAGGGCTCATCGAGCTGCAAGATATGAAATAGTAGTTCACTTTGTTACATGACTGATGAAAAGATTTATTTAACTTCGTACAACCCTTTGCCGGAGGAGTGCATAGATATTTACAACTTTCAGTGACTATTGAAATGCATACAATCACAAACTTCTCTGGAAGTAGAATTTTCGACATTTACATCTGAGACTTCACTAAGGCTGTTCCTACTGGATGATGCTGACTGCATCAACTGAGGTCACGAACTGAGGTGGAGAACTTCTAACCCCCGACTCTACATTGACCTCTGTGCGAGGGCGTTGCTGTGCTGAGAAAGAGGGCGTGTCTTCTTCAGCCTTCCAAATTTGTCACTGCAGACTGAAGCGAGACCTTGCTTACGTCTGTGGTATCGATTTGCGTTGCCGACTTTGGTGTGGCGCTGCGATCTTTGGACGATACCACAGATGGTATTAAAAAGAAAAGCAATAAACAAGGGCTGTAAAATGTGTACGTTCAGAACTATGAACACTTTTTCAGTAAAAGACTTGTTTCTCATGGTGGTACGGGAGACGAATATGTGCTCATGGCTCTTAAAGTATGACGATAGGATGGCCCGAGTGTGGTACTGTGTACCGAAACCATTAGCCTGTAAGAAAGATAAAGTGCGACTGTAGTCTAAAACACACACTTTGCTGTAAGAAGGAAGAAAATGAATCTCCTCAGGAGCTAGTAAAATAAATGAGTGATACGTGAGACTGCTCATTTGCAGCTATGTCATGTTACAGAACTAAGTTTTTCAGAATTAGTTTTGAAACATCATAAAAAACTAAAATATACGAATGATGTTTATCGTGTGGATAAGAAAAAATCCGCCTTTAGCAACTGAATGTTTATTTGCAAAAGATGGATTTGTTCCTACGTACATGATCAACAAATTCAAGTAATAACGGAGGAAGAATTGCTGCAGATGTTAACAGTATTGAAAAACATACGAGCTTTCGAAATGTGGTCAGAGCGATCACAGAATTGAATTTAGAATTGGTTCAAATGGCTCTGAGCACTATGGGACTTAACATCTGTGGTCATCAGTCCCCTAGAACTTAGAACTAATTAAACCTAACGAACCTAAGGACATCACACACATCCATGCCCGAGGCAGGATTCGAACCTGCGACCGTAGCAGCCGCGCGGTTCCTGACTGAGCGCCTAGAACCGCGAGACCACCGCGGCCGGCCAATTTAGAATTTCGACAAGGACATTGGTGTACGTTCTCAGCGTCAAGAGACGTAAACAACCGGCTGTTAATCGCTCACTTACAAAAGACTGCAAAGGAAGCCTTTTCCATCCGTAGAAGTCAAAACGACTACCTGCAACGAAAAAGAGTTACAGTTGTTGACAACTGCAGCAGTGGAAGTCGGAGAAATGGAAGTTAAAGTACCTACGTAACACTTGCATTTGCAGCAATTAAATCCATTAAGGATGAAATGCACATTTTCGCTAGAAAAGAGGCTGAGTTAAGTCTTACAGCTTTAGAAACACAATATATAGCAGCCAAATAGAGAGAGAAAGAGAGCAGAAAAAAATCATCAGCATTCTGTACAGACTTACGATACGAGAGAAAAAGAATTGTCGGAGCTAACTAAAAGGCAAGCGGGCTTTACTGTAAACGTTAACGGGCGAATTCTGTGCGCTTGTGTTAGTTCCCGAGTCGTCTTTGAAACGGGATTGCACAGAAAAATGAAGAGACTACAAAAGTGTGGAAGGTTAGCGGGTCACAGTTCCGCGGAACCGAGAAAGGAACAATGCGGCAGGACAAAAAGGTCCTTTTGCACTGTTCTACATAAAATCTCGTGAGTGTAACAGCCGACAAGGACGGTTAAAAAAAAAGAAAAGGGAAAGAAAGAGAGACTGCGCGGGTTCGCAGGTGTGGTGCCAGGCGGGACTGGGCATGACGTGGCAAAACGGTCTCCCGTCAGCGCGGGCCACCCAGCAAGTGCAGATCAGGAGCGCGATAGCCGCGCCGCGGAGCCTCGGCTGGGCGGAGGGCCGGCGCAGGAAGCGCGCGCCGTCGTGCCGTTGTAACCCGAGCGAGCGCCGCAGCTGGTGGGGCCCGCCGCCCACAAAGGACGTCGCAGGGGCGGCCAGACTGCACTGCCCCGACTCACTCCGCGTGGACGCCGGCGCTGGCTTCCGCCATCCACCAATCTGGCGGCGCTCTCCTGCGTTTGGCGAATGATCGCAATCAAGATCTGAGCTAGTGAACTCATGTTAGTTTCGAGATAAACAACGAAAATACACTACTGGCCATTAAAATTGCTACACCACGAAGATGACGTGCTACAGAAGCGAAATTTAACCGACAGGAAGAAGATGCTGTGATATTCAAATGATTAGCTATTGAGAGCATCCGCACAAGGTTGGCGCGGGTGGCGACACCTACAACGTGCTGACATGAGGAAAGTTTCCAACCGATTTCTCGTACACAAACAGCAGTTGACCGTCGTTGCCCGATGAAACGTTGTTGTCATGCCTCGTGTAAGGAGGAGAAATGCGTACCATCACGACTTTGATAAAAGTCGGATTGTAGCCTATCGCGATTGCGGTTTATCGTATGGCGACATTGCTGCTCGCGTTGGTCGAGATCCAATGACTGTTAGCAGAATATGAGTCGGTTGGTTCAAGAGGGTAATACGGAACGCCGTGCTGGATCCCAACGGCCTCGTACCACTAGCAGTCGAGATGACAGGCATCTTATCCGCATGGCTCTAACGGATCGTGCAGCCACGTCTCGATCCCTGAGTCAACAGATGGGGACGTTTGCAAGACAACAACCATCAGCACGAACAGTTCGACGACGTTTGCAGCAGCATGGACTATCAGCTCGGAGACCATGGCTGCGGTTACCCTTGACACTGCATCACAGACAGGAGAGCCTGCGATGGTGTTCTCAACGATGAACCTGGGTGCACGATTGGCAAAACGTCATTTTTTCGGATGAATCCGGGTTCTGTTTACAGCACCATGATGGTCGCATCCGTGTTTGGCGACGTCGCAGTGAACGTACATTGGAAGCGTGTATTCGTCATCGCCATACTGGCGTATCACCCGGCGTGGTGGCATGGAGTGTCATTGGTTACACGTCTCGGTCACCTCTTGTTCGCATTGACGGCACTTTGAACAGTGGACGTTACAATTCAGATGTGTTACGACCCGTGGCTCTACCCTTCATTCGATCCCTGCGAAACGCTACATTTTAGCAGGATAATGCACGACCGCATGTTGCAGGTCCTATACGGGCCTTTCTGGATACAGAAAATGATCGACTGCTGCCCTGGCCAGCACATTCTCCAGATCTCTCACCAATTGAAAACGTCTGGTCAGTGGTGGCCGAGCAACTGGCTCGTCACAATACGCCAGTCATTACTCTTGATTAACTGTGGTATCGTGTTGAAGCTGCATGGGCAGCTGTTCCTGTGCACGCCATCCAAGCTCTGTTTGACTCAATGCCCAGGCGTATCAAGGCCGTTATTACGGCCAGAGGTGGTTGTTCCGGGTTCTGATTTCTCAGGGTCTATGCACCCAAATTGCGGGCAAATGTAATCACATGTCAGTTCTAGTATAATGTATTTGTCCAATGAATTCCCGTTTATCACCTGCAATTGGTTTTGGTGTAGCAATTTTAATGGCCAGTAGTGTATTTTGAGATTCCACTCTGTACTCTCCTGAAGTCCAGTAGGACCAAATACACTCTAAGGGAAAAAAGGAACGACTCACAACGAAAGAATTATCAGAATGGGATCCAATCCGATAGATGTAATGTACAAGTACTGACAAATAAATGATTAACATTTCAGAAGAATTGGATTATTTATTGATGACCAAGATCTTCACAAATTGAACAACTAAATAACGCGTTGGTCCACTTCAGCCCCTTATGCACGCAGTTATGCGTCTTGACATTCATTGACAGAGTTGTTGACTGTCCTCGTGGTGGATATCGTCCCAATTTCTGTCCTATTGGCGCGTTAGATCTTCGAAATCTTGAGCAGGTTGGAGCATCCTGCCACTCCTACTCCTAAGGCTCTCAATTTGGAGAGAAACCTTGCTGGCAAAGATGCTGTTTGGCAAGCATGAAGACACACAGTAGAAACTCTCACCGTATGTGTGTGGATATTATCTTGTTGAAGCACGGAACGCCTTAACATGAAGGGCAACGAAACGGGGCGTATAATATCATCGACGTACCGCTGTTCTGTAAGAATGCCGTGGATGAGAATCAAAGGTGACCTGCTATGAAAAAAATTGGCACTACAGACCATCACTCCTGGTTGTCGACTTAATGGCGGGCGACAGTTAGGATGGTACCCCACGGCTGTCCAGGGCGTCTACAGACACGTCTTCGCTGGTAATTTGGGATCAGTTCGAACCAGGACTCATCACTGAAGACAATTGTACTCCATTCAATGAAATTCCAGGCCGAAGACGTGTCTGGATACGCCCCAGAGAGCTTTGAGAACCAACCTGACTGTCCCCCGCCGTACGGCCACACAACCAGTAGTGATGGTCCAGGGTTGCCATTTCTTTTCATAGCAATACCCCAGTGCTTGTCATCAGCGGCACCTGTACAGCACGTCAGTAAGTCGACGATATCCTACGTCCCGTTCTGTTAACCTTCATGGGAGCCTATCCTGGGCTTACATTTCAGCAAGATAATGCCCGCCCACACATGGCGAGAGTTTCTATCATACTGCTTGCCTTCATTCTTCCCAAACACTACTTTGGCCATCGAGATAGCCCAGTCTCTTTATTGAGAACTTTTGTAGCATTATGGGCAGGCTCCAACAACCTGCTTGCTGAAGCCCAGATGTAACACGTCAATTGGATCGAATTTGGCACGATATCCCTCAGAAGAACACTCAACAACTATATTAATCAATACAGAGCTGAGTAACTGCTTGCATAAAGACCAGATGTGCACCATCCCATTATCGACTTGCTCAGTTTGTGAATCTCTCTTTCCGGAATAAATCATCCAAGTTTTTCTGAAATTGTAATCATTTTTTGTCGGTACGTGTGCATCACATCAATTGATTTCCATTACATTACAGTGTAGTGGGTTATTCTTCCACTACGCTGTAGCGAGAGCCCTTGCTACTTATCATTTCGCCATTACATGTTTTGAAAGTTTTCTCATTTCTCCTAGGTATTGGCAGGTAAGACCTTCAACCTAAATGTGTTCTTGAACAGTAAGGTTTGAAGTTATTGTTTATGACAAAGCCATTTCATTTGGATGTTGAATCAAAATTGGTTAATAAAATGTAGGCTATAGTTCCGTATACTGGATCCTCTTCAGGTGCTTAAAGCTACCCCTTACTTTATTATTTTAAACTCTACCGATGTTATCACACACCCTTCTTCTTTTGGAATTCTACTGCAGATCCCAAGAGGATGGTGAGTAAAGACTGATCAAAGTTCAGAAAAAGTAGAGGAAATCGAAGGCGGCCAGAAAAAAGTGTAACGTTTCAAAAACAACATTTATTAAATTATCCAACATGAGGTACGGTACATCTGAGAATGTATCTACAACAAAAAGAGGGAGACCTACAATTTTGGAAAAAGTTCTTGAAGAAGAGCTAGTTTAATAATGTCTTTCTGTCCAAACTGCTTTCTTTGGGCTTACTCGTAATGAGTTTCAACAATGAAATTTTTGGGAAAAAATGGGTTAGTCTTTTTCTCAAACGTTACAAAACCAGACGGTCAGAAAGAGAGCAAATAGGTACATCAACTACAGCAAACGAAACCAGAGGAACTCTATAACCTTCTGGGATTGTTATATTATACTTACTTCGAAACTTGTTTATGTTTTCTCCCATTTAATACTTTTTGCCAATTTTATTTGGAGTTTTTTTTTACTATTTTTTAAAAACCTACGACTTTTGAAAATATTTTTCGAACTTGTTAACAGTAACGTTTTTGAAAACATTTTTCCATAATACCTTTTAATTATATTTTCTAAGAGTAACATATTTATAAGAAATAATGTTTCATTGTTTTCTATTTTTAAAAAATAACAAAATGAGGATTCAGTTTTGGATACTTTCCTCTAACCCTCTGTGAATAGTTTTATAATAATTTCATTCTTTGCTTCGAAAGGTAGTGATCCATTGTAGAGCCTCGGTTATTTTCAGCAAAATATGAGTAATCTGGGACTGCTACAGAGTGGTTTCGAATCCTGAAAATCTGTGAGGGGATCACCAGTCTACAGAAACCGATACTGCTACGATGTAACGAATCTTACCCTTACCGCTCAGTTCTGGACCAAAGCCTACAGGTGGCGCCCATCAGCTGGGAAGCGTGGTGAACTTGTGGCATCGGCAGGAAAGGTGTGCAAATAGTCTGTGGAGCGAAATCATGGAATGAACAAGTCGGGACGTGGCCGCCCTGGCGCGAATAACAAGGTGAAGTATTTATACTGAGTATTGTTCAAAAACGTTCAAATGTGTGTGAAATCTTATGGGACTTAACTGCTAAGGTCATCAGTCCCTAAGCTTACACACTACTTAACCTAAATTATTCTAACGACAAACATACACACCCATGCCCGAGGAAGGACTCGAACCTCCGCAAATTCTATTACTGTGCTCTGCGAACCAGCATATTTATCGATGTACGACCATTGGTACGCTTGTTACTGCTACGAAGATACGGAATCCAGTTGAGTTTGGCCCTGCTGCACTCGATAGCGCATGCGTGCGTAACATGCTTAATAAATTGTACTGTTTCCATTTGAACACTCCGATGGCCTTTGTCAGTGAGGTTCGAACGTCGATGGCAGATTGCGGTTGGTGCTGAATATGAGGCTTTTTGGCTTCGATACTGGCAGTGCGATTTGAATAAACGACGTTGAATTACAATACAGATGTTGGTTTCAGTTATCATTATTCAAGTACTCAAACGATACAAGTTTAGAGCTGGGTGGGATTGGCATGGCCGCGCGGGATTAGCCGAGCAGTCTACGGGCGCTGCAGCCATGGACTGTGCGGCTGGTCCCGGCGGAGGTTCGAGTCCTCCCTCGGGCATGGGTGCGTGTGTTTGCCCTTAGGATAATTTAGGTTAAGTAGTGTGTAAGCTTAGGGACTGATGACCTTAGTAGTTAAGTCCCATAAGATTTCACACAGATTTGAACATTTGGATTGGCATGTCTTTAATTTTATCAACGAGGGCAACATAATTTCTGATACGAAAATTATGTTTTGAAACTGGTTTTCTTTTGAGTGGAGTAATCTCGTTCCTTCGCTTGTACGCGACATGGAGCAGGAAACACTCTACATATCTTCTGCACAAATGATGTCGGTGCAAAAAAAAATGGCTCTGAGCGCTATGGGACTTAACATCTGAGGTCATCAGTCCCCTAGAACTTAGAACTACTTAAACCTAACTAACCTAAGGACATCACACACATCCATGCCCGTGGCAGAATTCGAACTCGCGAGCGTAGCAGCAGCGCGAGATGACGGTGTAAGTCGCACATCATTTTGTCTATGTTTGAGACATTCAGTTGTCCCCTGAAGCCGGCCGGAGTGGCCAAGCAGTTCTAGGAACTTCAGTCTGGAACTGCGCGACCGCTACGGTGGCAGGTTCGAATCCTGCCTCGGGCATGGATGTATGTGATGTCCTTATGTTAGTTAGGTTTAAGTAGTTCTAAGTTCTAGGGAACTGATGACCTCAGAAGTTAAGTCCCATAGTGCTCAGAGCCATTTGAACCATTTCGTCCTCTGAAGATGGCCTAAGAAACCGAAAGCCGATTCGTGACCAAATAAATATAATTTTTCAGAGCATTTTTCCAATTCAATATTATTATTGTTTTCTGCGAAGAACAGATGGAAAATTGAGTTAATGGTAAAATAAGTTTGTCAGGTCATGAAAATAGCGGATCTTGTATGACGCGGTAAACACTAGGGAAGGGTGATGGACAGAAGGAGAACATACAGATTGAAATCCATATTCGCAATGAAACTCTGGCCCTGATGGTGGAGAACACGGGTCACACCCGCCAGCACTTGTACATGATAAGCATAATTTCTTGGATAGATTCCAAACAAGGAGTGTGACTTCGTGGCGTAAAGTGTGAGAGAGGTGGGGTGTGAACGTGTTTGTTTGCTGCGGCAGCTTTGCGGGCTCGGATCTTCGATTACCGAAGGCGCAAGGTGATGAGGAAGACGCAGACGCCGGGGCCGTCCCAGTAGAGGCAAGCGGCTCGGGAAGGGAGGGGGAAGGGAAAGGAGGGGAGGGGAGGGGCGGTTGCCATGCCTACAGCTCCTCGTGTCGCATCAAATTTGCATGAACACTTAAGCGTCCTCATCAAAGTGTAGAGAGAGGCAGTCGCCGCCGACTTGGCGGACAGTCGCTGCCGCGACAACGGGACCTCGCTCCACCGCGGGCTGTCGCGACGCAGCTGCCGCGGGGAAGGCGTGCCGTCGCCCCTACACACGGTGTTCGGACCGATGACTTGCGTCCGTAATTCACAAAAGAGTGGCGTATCAGAGGTTTACACAGGGTCCTGTCACATTAATATGACCACCGCCTATGTTCGACGTCAACGTGCAACGTGATAGACATCCCTGGGGTTGTGAAGCAGCTGAATGGGTTGAAAATAAATAAAGCGCCAGGTCCTGATGGGATTCCAATTCGGTTTTACAGAGAGTGCTCTACTGCATTGGCACCATACTTAGCTTCCATTTATCACGAATCTCTTGCCCGACGTAAAGTCCCGAGCGACTGGAAAAAAGCGCAGGTGATACTTGTATATAAGAAGGGTAGAAGGACGGATCCTCAAAATTGCAGACCAGTATCCTTTGCGTCGGTTTGTTGCGGGATTCTCGAACATGTTCTCAGTTCGAATATAACGAATTTCCTTGAGACAGAGAAGTTGCTGTCCATGCATCAGCGCGGCTTTGGGGGGCGTCGCTCCTGCGAAGCTCAACTCGCCCTTTTTTCACATGATAGCTTGCGAACCATGGATGAAGGGTATGAGACGGATGCCATATTCCTTGGCTTCCGGAAAGCGTTTGACTCGGTGCCCCACTGCAAACCCCTAACTAAGGTACGAGCATATGGGATTGGTTCCCAAGTATATGAGTGGCTCGAAGACTTCTTAAGTAATAGAACCCAGTACGTTGTCCTCGATGGTGAGTGTTCAACGGAGGTGAAGGTATCATCTGGAGCGCCTCAGGGAAGTGTAGTAGGTCCGCTGTTGTTTTCTATCTACATAAATGATCTGTTGGATAGGGTAGATAGCAATGTGCGGCTGTTTGCTGATGATGCTGTGGTATACGGGAAGGTATCGTCGTTGAGTGACTGTAGGAGGATACAACATGACTTGGACAGGATTTGTGATTGGTGTAAATAATGGCAGCTAACTCTAAATATAGATAAATGTAAATTAATGCAGATGAATAAGAAAAAGAATCCTGTACAGTTTGAATACTCCATTAGCAGTGTAGCGCTTGACACAGTCAGGTCGATTAAATATTTGGGCGTAACATTGCAGAGCGATATGAAGTGGGACAAGCATCTAATGGCAGTTGTGGGGAAGGCGGATAGTCGTCTTCGGCTCATTGGTAGGATTCTGGGAAGATGAGGTTCATCTGTAAAGGAGGCCGCTTATAAAACACTAATACGACCTATTCTTGAGTACTGCTCGAGCGTTTGGGATCCCTATCAGGTCGGATTGAGGGTGGACGTAGAAGCAATTCAGAGGCGGGCTGCTAGATTTGTTACTGGTAGGTTTCACCATCACGCGAGTGTTACGGAAATGCTTCAGGAACTCGGGTGGGAGTCTCTAGAGGAAAGGGGGCGTTCTTTTCGTGAATCGCTACTGAGGAAATTTAGAGAACCAGCATTTGAGGCTGACTGCAGCACAATTTTACTGCCGCCAACTTATATTTCGCAGAAAGACCGCAAAGATAAGATGAGAGAGAATATGGCTCGTACAGAGGATATAGGCAGTCATTTTTCCCTCGTTCTGTTTGGGAGTGGAACAGGGAGAGAAGATGCTAGTTGTGGTACGAGGTACCCTCCGCCACGCACCGTATGGTGGACTGCGGAGTACGTATGTAGATGAACCATTCACAGGCAGCAAGTGGCGGGACTAGTATTGGAAGGAACATGATGCGTGTCGGGGGGACGCGGAAAACAGTGCAGTCGTTGTCGTAATGTGGATACGGAGCGATTTATCTGGCGTCCAAAAGGACATGATCATTGGCTTTCGGGCCGAGGGTGTAAGTGTTTGCGAAAAGGCTAAGTTTGTAAACTGCTCGTGTGCTGCGTGGTTAAAGTGTACCGTCCGTGGCAAAGTAGTGCTACCCAAACCAGAGGCAAGGCAACTGTGGTGCACCACAGGCCATAGAGGACAGAGGTGAACGATGGGTATGGAAATGCTTACGGGGGAATAGACGTGCAATTACTGTCACGCAACTGACTGCTCAAATGAACCAAGGGGCTACCAACAGTGTTTCCTCAACGACCGTTCACCGAACGTTGTTGCTTGGTTCACGCACTCATGCTGTCTGCTGTTTATCGGCGACGAACGTTGGAATTTGCATGACAGTACCACCACTGGACGTCCACTGACTGGCGGCAGGTGGCCTTTTCAGATGAGGGGGTTGGATTGGGTTGTTTGGGGAAGAAGACCAGACAGCGAGGTCATCGGTCTCATTGGATTAGGCAAGGAAGAGGAAGGAAATCAGCCGTGCCCTTTCAAAGGAACCATCCCGGCATTTGCCTGGAGTGATTTAGGGAAATCACGGAAAACCTAAATCATGATGGCCAGACGCGGGATTGAACCGTCGTCCTCCCGAATGCGAGTCCAGATGAATCACGTTGTTTTTTTTTTTTTTTTTTTTTTTTTTGCTCAATCGGACAGATGGGTGTTGTTGGCCTGTGCGGCGTGAAACGTCTGAAAGCAAATACACCGCATGTGTTATGATGTGTTATGGTCTCAGGAACGTTTCCATAGCATTCTCTAGGTGATATCGTCATTCTCGAAGGCACAGTGGATCAACGAAGTATGAGTCTATCCATGGGGACTATGTTAATCCCTACATGCTCGGTTTTTTTCCCCTCGGCCTGATGGCATCTACCAACAGGACAATGCAACGTGTAACACATCTATTGATATACATGAGTTGTGCGAAGAGCACCAGGGTGAGTTTACCGTACTCCCCTGACCACCAAACTCCCCGGGTTTAAACCCGATCGAGGATCTGTCGTACCACCTCGATTTGATCTGGATGTTCGCCCCATGGATCCTCAATCGAGAAACCCTGCGCAGCTGGCAGCGGCACTGGAGTCGTCATGGCTCCACATCCCTCTCTGTACCTTCCAGAACATCATTCACTCTCTTCCTCCACGCCTTCCTTCCGCGTTGCAAAATGTGGATATTCGGGCTTTTGACTTTGTAAACATTAATGTGACTTGACAGTGTATCCCACAATAGCAGGCATTACGACTGTCGGAGATTGCATCGACCACCTATTACGCCCTAACAATTAACGAATTGTCCATCCACACTGTAGTTTTACAGTTTTCCATCAAGAACGGTTTCACCTATTACGCACTAACAATCAACGAGTTGTCCATTCACACTGTAGTTTTACAGTTTTCCATCAAGAACGGTTTCAGCTGCCAGTAACCACATTCTTAACTGCACAACATTGGTTGTATTTAACTTGTTATGTACCGTATATAACTGATGTCTGAAATGCTGCTTATAGCCGAAACTAGTAGGGATAAAAAAAAATTAGACTTTCAGTTTGAAAAGGTACTGAATATTATTAAATAACAATTACCTATCGCACTCTCTGTCGTTACTTTAATTGAAGCAGCATTTTACTACATATACTTCACTGCTCTGGTGTTGTAAAATATTGTAAAGACTACTTTGCTGTGTTCTGAGCCATGCAAATGCATTTTATTAACGTGCGACCAACATAACGTTTGACTATAACCCAGTCATAACAAGGTCCCGTTTTTTTGGGCGCAGAAATCTCGCTTGATTATTATCCAAACATAGTTTCGGGATTTTCGAAACAAAAAATAGTAAACCAAGTTTGAAGTATTCTGTTATAAATTAGAACGAGTATCTTCGTTCACAGTACAAATTTGTGGATGTGAAGACGCAGATGACGAAAATTCTCCCATGAACCGGGATTTGACAGCTAAATGACGTAGATATAGTGAACAAAGTATTTCGGCTAAAGGAAAAGTACGAAGACGAGGCAAATGAAGAACAGGTTTTCGTGCAACCCAAGGCACTGAAATCTGCTAACTGGCATTAGAGTAACACAAAATTCATTTGACGATACCGAAGTTTTTTGACTCTCCGAAAAATGTAAACCATCGTCTTAAAAAGTGAATGAAAAACAGAAGCAGAAAAAGTGAACGATTATTGCCCACAAGTGAAATGACTGCTGGTGGTAGGAAATACGAGTACCGTGTGTTTTAAGCGTATTTTTGTAAATAATTTGTCGGTTCTCGGCTATTAAAGCGTAGGCAATGTAGTGTTATTTCAAATGTGATAGGTAGCATATTTGTAAACACAGTAAATAGTTGTTTCCTGTAAAAACATGCATATTTTGGATTATCCATGTTTTTAGGTTGTCCGTGCAACGTCGTGTCCGCATTAACCCGGATAATTGGGAGCTTGCTGTACGTCTATCTAGTATGGTCGATTAAAGACACTCTGAAAGTAAAGTACTAACATTATTTTAAAAATGGCGTTCATCCAACTTTATACGTCTCTCGCACCCAAGCATGTTCATTCCGTCGTCTATTTCAAAACAGAGAAAGAACACCGTATTAAAAATCTTACCCATCAGTTACAGCCAAGTATTGTCATGAATTTAGCAAACATACTTCTACGAATTGAAACATTTAGGCAGCCGTTGTGCCCGAGCGGTTCTAGGCGCTTCAGTCCGGAACCGCGCTGCTGCTACGGTCACAGGTTCGAATCGTGCCTCGGGCATGGATGTGTGTGATGTCCTTAGGTTAGTTAGGTTTAAGTAGCTCTAAGTTCTAGGGAACTGATGACCTCAGATGTTAAGTCCCATAGTGCTCAGAGCCATTTGAACCATTTTTTGATTCCTCACCAGCGTCGCTAATACCGATAAATCAAGCGTAATCAACTATTTACCACTAAACAAACAAAGGGGAAGTGAATTTGGTGAAGTAAATAATAATAATGGCGTGTGACGAGGGCCTCCCGTCGGGTAGACCGCCCGCCTGGTGCAAGCTTTTCTATTTGACGCCACTTCGGCGACTTGCGCGTCGATGGGGATGAAATGGTGATGATTAGGACAACACAACACCCAGTCCTTGAGCGGAGAAAATCTCCGACCCAGCCGGGAATCAAACCCGGGCCCTTAGGATTGACAGTCTGTCGCGCTGACCACTCAGCTACCAGGGGCGGACTTGGTGGTGGATCCACATTACCTAAAGTACATGTAGGCAATGAAATGTTTTGTTTCATTTGAGCGGAAATGGACTGCTCTACTGCACTCAACAATAAAACTGGATGCACCTGCAACATTGTTAAGTTGCGTAGATTATAGCTGGTTCTAACTGTGCGAAACACTGAAGGCTGTGAAGATTACAACTGCAACATTAAGAAAACATGTTACTCTTCACAGTAGAAACAAGACTTCGAAATACTTTGCAAACATTAGTAAAACCACGGTCAGAGACTGAAGGGCATTCAGGTCCGAACCTATACGAAAATACAACCCATAAGGCAAAACAAACCTTCTTGTGACCAATGAGTAGGAAAATCACTCTAAGTACGAACTCACGTAGGGGATTCTCAAGTACGTGACAGATAAATGACCTTTGGATAAGGTGATAGTGCATTACAGCTGATTGATAAGAAAGATACTCTGAATTTTATAAATGCAACTGACGGTAGAGTCATGTGGGAGAGAACAGAAGAAGAAAGGGAAAAAGAAACAAGTAATGAAGAAATTAGGAAAGCATGCAACTTCATCTTCAGTATACTAGACAAGTTAAGAGACGCTGTTTACTTTGGGCTGCTACATTACTGCAACAGCATTTTTCTTATACTTTATGGTGGCTAATACAATTTAGCTAACAGTAGTCACGATTTCATACTGTATCCTTATAAATAGGGTCTACACAATGTAGAATTTTGAATGTCGGTTTTCTTCAGCTGTAAACGAGTTATGTATCAAGCTTTGAGAAACACTACTTACATTCGTACTAAGAGATGTATTTTAAGGTCGTGGAAAACACTCACTAGAATTGGATTGAGTGAAAAGAGGCCTTCCTGTACCACTAATAACAGCACAGGGGGAACCCGAACTCTGCCGACAAAATTTCGGAGGTTGTTCAGCGATATTTTCTGAATATTTTGTACAAGTGCCCGTAGTCCTTGGCACGTTGGTTACGGAGTATTCTGTGTCGTTTTATTTCTTACCCACATTTATCTTTGTCTCTGTATCGCGCAGAAAATAGTGGAAATTTCGATGGTAGGCGCTGTGTGTCTTGGTTGGAATAAAAATGTTTCTATTCAGTTATGGTACACGCTGAAGCAAGGGCGCCCGCTGGAGAAAGTGTGGGGGTCGGACTAACGTTAAGAAAACTACCTCGAAAATGACCAGTAAATATCGGTAAAACGGCTTAAAATAAAATAAAACATGTGCAAGCTGAGTTATAAAACGAATTACTGAAATGAAAAACTTTGTAGGACGTTGGAACTGAGATTATAGAAAAGATAATCAATTTAAAATCGCTATGTTTTTCTTTAACAGATCTCAATTCCTGAAAGTTCATGAAAATTACTGTATAAACATCTTGCAGTGTATGACAGTCTGCTTGCAGGGAGTCTCGAAAGCAAGGAAACATCTGTTGTCGAACACGTGCTTGTAGCTAAAAAAAGAAATTCTACTTTTGCTGAAACAACTTTGATTAGTTTCAGAAATGGATCTAAGAAAAACGGCACACGAATGTCGGTTTATCAAAAATGGACACTACAGTTTTTACAATTTCGCCACAAAATATCGATTTATGTCCCAAGCGTGGTACAGGGAAACAACAGCAAGTGACGCGACAACGGCGATAGGCTGATGAATCATGAATTTGCCGCAAATGAGATGAAAACTTGCAGAAGCCCTTGTGCTGAAATAATGGCAGCTTTACTCTTTGGCATCAGCGTTGTCTTAAGTATTGCAGTATTGCTCGGTTGTGTATCGAGTTTGTTTTTCTGTCAATTTTAGTAGTACGTTAACAGTGATGCAAAGCAGTGTTGATAGGGTTTGCTGGTAAAGAGGTGACATATGTATGTATTTTGTTTGGAGTTCACAGAAACAATAGAATAGCGGTACAACGACGCTTTACTGAGGTGTTGCCGCAGCGGTGGCAAGCACGTAATAGTACTTTTAAATCCGTGTTTGGTGTTATTACTTTTAGTAATTGAATATTATTGGCTTTCCACTGTTGTCAAGGTATTTTCTATGAAACAAAGGTAACTGTGGTAACAAACTGAAGAAATCTTAATTACATTCCTAGTACGTAACGAATCACAAGGACTATGGTTTCTTTGTTCCAAAACACTCAGAATAAATCCCTGAACACCCTCGACATTCTGTCGGAGGAGTTACAAATTCATCCTGTGTACCCTTGGAGCATTAAACGCTAATACTCCTCTTCTCCTTTTCTGCAAAAATTTGCATTTTTATGCAATTGTATAGTTTTACTTAGTGATGTTTCTTTATATACGTTCATCATGTATTATTAACCAACCGGGGGACCCGTGTGAAACTTTCACACTTTCATAGTTTTAAATAATGATAGCATTTGGAATAAGTGCAGTCGTTGGGATAAAGGTAGTTGTGAGAATGCTGCTTTTCACTCTGAGGAGGTGTTTGAGCTGCAGCTACGTTTTTTTAGTGACACATCTAAGTGATAGCTTCTAATGTACTTTTCCTTCGTAAACTTGTCATTCATTATATCTGACGGTAGTATCCAAACAACCCTGTTATTGATAAAAGTTAATAATTTATGAGTAAATACAATAATAAGAGAAATAAAGAAGTTTACTAATCATGACAATATTTGACTTTCATCAATTGCTTGTAATTTCTAACTTTCTACCTTAATTACATTTACGTGTTGTTGAAGAGAAGTCTAATGAGAAATACAAATTCAAAATACAGAAAAGTAAATAAATGCGAAATGTATAAGTTAGAACTAGTGTTCGCTTCTCACCTGGTATATCATTAAGACCACAATAATCCCTCACTCTATTTTGAGATTTTAATTGCACTTCGTACTGTATATAATCGCGTTAGGCCGTAGTAGCAATAGGTAAAACAAAGTTCAAATTGACAATGACAGTTTCCGTCTCGAAAAATATATTCGTTTAGGAAAGTCAACTTGTACAACGGGTAGATATAATGGAAAACCACTGTGGCACGGTTATTGTCTACGACAAAGCTGTGTACAAATTATGCAGTTAATAAGTACTTAAATAAATTAATAGTCGTGCGGTAGTGTTCTCGCTTCCCACGCCCGGGTTCCCGGGTTCGATTCCCGGCGGGGTCAGGGATTTTCTCTGCCTCGTGATGACTGGGTGTTGTGTGCTGTCCTTAGGTTAGTTAGGTTTAAGTAGTTCTAAGTTCTAGGGGACTGATGACCATAGATGTTAAGTCCCATAGTGCTCAGAGCCATTTAGCCAAATTAATAAGTGAATAAAGTGGTATTTGTAGTAAGATAATACGAAAAGTGGGTCCCTTATTCGTGATTAATAAATTAGTTTCATAAAATGTACGTGCGAAGCTGTTCATCCATGATGTCCTTTTGCAATGATTGATAACAGTCTCTTTTACGTGAAGGTTTTCCACAAACAGTAAGTTATAGTGCAAAATCTGTATGCAGCGTCAGAAGCTGGTTAAAAAACCTTTCTAACGATTTCTCATTTATCCCTGTACGATTAGTATGTGTTGAGAAAAAGGGTTGTTGACTTGAGAAATAATATCTGCGATGATGACATCATGACGTCATCATGGTATCAGCGAGCCGTCTGTGTTGTCGGCGAGACGGCTCCGTAGCGACGGCCGCGGTCTAAGGCGCGCCGGTGTTCCACTTTGCAGGGGACGCGACTCGGCGAGAAGTTGCCACTTCTCCCAGCAGGCCGCGCTAAAGTAGCTGCAGCACTGAGCATACATAATTGCTTCGTCCAGAGAGAGACACACTTTACTCTCTAGAATGCTTGCTCAATATTTCATGGCGGGCAACATCAAACTTTATACTCGCTCGCATCCCCCGACTTACCTGGCGCTGGGCGGTAGGGAGGGGGGGGGCTTTCAGAAGACGGCGCCGCCATTAACCCGAGCCGGGCGGCGATTGGCGGACGCGGGGCGGGCATTTTCATGCAAATTACCCCGCGCTATCAAACTTCCGCGATGACGCGCGGCCGGCGGGCCGCGTCTGCGCCGTGATAGCCGGCGGACACACCCGCCGTCGCCGGCCACCCCACCTCTCCCCACAACTGTGAGAGCTCGACTAATTGACGCTTCTAAATGAAAACTTTTCACCTTAAGCCGTGAAGTTAAACTGTTTATTCTATTCTCTGTCGGTTGTAGACACATTCTTATGGCCACAATCAATCACAATAGATTTCCAAAGCCACACTAGCCTACAGCAGTCTGTCACAAGTAAGCGGAGACTGCGGGTCATTTTCCTACAAGCTTTGGTCAGTTAAGCACCTACACACGTTACCTGTGCATTAGGTGATTTGCATAACTGTCGGGCGTTACCTAATAACGATTGCTTTCTTTACGTATACAGTCAATTTCTTACTAGGTTCACCTTCATCTACATGGCTTCTCTGCAAAGCACCTGGCAGTCGGTTCATCGAACCACCTTCACGATAATTCTCTATTATTCCACTCTCGAACAGCAAGTGGAAAAAAACGAACACCTATATCTTTCTGTGCGACCTCTGATTTGCCTTATTTTATTATGATGATCGTTTTTCACTATGTAGGTCGACGTCAACAAAATTTATTCAAGTTCGGAAATGAAAAATGATGATGGAAGTTTCGTGAGAACATCCAACCACAACGATAAATGCCTTTGTTTTGTCCATGACCACCTGAAATTCTGTATCATGTCGACGACATTCTCTCCCCTATTTATGGATGATACAGAACCTGCTGCCCCTCTCTGAACTTTCTCGATCTACTCTGTAATCCTATCCGGTCTTGGTAGATCTGTTCCAGCCTGGTCGTAGGTTGTGTTCAAAAAATGAACAGCATAGTGACAGAAGTGATGACACTTTCTGCGGGACCTGACCATTACAATGCTCAAGCACGTACAGTGCAAGCTGTTGCTGATTTGCTTAACTGATGGGACTGCTAAGTGCTATACCGCCTACTGCACTCCCATGACTTAAGCCCTCGTGAGTTCAACTCGATTTTTAAACCGAAAGAAACACTTCACGACATTCGCTTCAGAACTGCTACAAATTCGGCGGGCGGTATACCGCGCTGCTCGAACTGTCAACACAACTAGCACTGATGAATATCCTACGGCTTCCACATCACTGGCAACTGGTTGTACACAATGCTGGTGACTACTTTGAAGGTCAGTAAAACTTTTAAACACGTATCTATTCTGTACGAGCTGTAAATAAATAGTTGTCACTATTAAAGTTCCAACCCTCACGTCGGTGTTGGCAGAGCTTACCACACTCAAGGCCTGATTTCATTTATATAGCCAGTAAAGATTCAGATGGCTTAACTACGCTTGAGGAAGGAATTCAAGTAAAATTCGCAAGCATAGTGCAAAAGCACTTGTAGGGTTAGGCTCGAGATTGTTAGTCCGAGTTTGCAATTACCCCATGTTCTGCTAGTCAGTGAAAGAAGACTCCTTATCCTCCAAATAATTATTATTATTCTCCACATCTAATTAATATACACATCTAATTAATACACATCTAATTAATATACAAATGCTGTGGTTATTAAATGTTAATGTAACTTTGAAATTGAAATAATTTGTTAATTTGGCACTCAGCTATTATTGATACCTATGTCATGGCTAGAGGACAAATGTAAGGATGTAGAGACTTATCTCACTAGGGGTAAGATAGATAGTGCCTACAGGAAAATTAAAGAGACCTTTGGAGAAAAGAGAACCACTTGTATGAATATCAAGAGCTCAGATGGAAACCCAGTGCTAAGCAAAGAAGGGAAAGCAGAAAGGTGGAAGGAGTATATAGAGGGTCTATACAAGGGCGATGTACTTGAGGACAATATTATGGAAATGGAAGAGGATGTAGATGAAGATGAATTCGGAGATATGATACTGCGTGAAGAGTTTGACAGAGCACTGAAAGACCTGAGTCGAAACAAGGCCCCGGGAGTAGACAACATTCCATTAGAGTTACTGACAGCCTTGGGAGAGCCAGTCCTGACAAAACTCTACCATCTGGTGAGCAAGATGTACGAGACAGGCGAAATACCCTCAGACTTCAAGAAGAATATAATAATTCCAATCCCAAAGAAAGCAGGTGTTGACTGATGTGAAAATTACCCAACTATCAGTTTAATAAGTCACGGCTGCAAAATACTAACGCGAATTCTTTACAGACGAATGGAAAAACTAGTAGAAGCCTACCTCTGGGAAGATCAGTTTGGATTCCGTAGAAATGTTGGAACACGGGAGGCAATATTGACCCTACGACTCATCTTAGACGCTAGATTAAGGAAAGGCAAACCTACGTTTCTAGCATTTGTAGACTTAGAGAAAGCTTTTGACAATGTTGACTGGAATACTCTCTTTCAAATTCTGAAGGTGGCAGGGGTAAAATACAGGGAGCGAAAAGCTATTTACAATTTGTACAGAAACCAGATGGCAGTTATAAGAGTCTCCCCGATGTTATTATATTGAGCAAGCAGTGAAGGAAACAAAATAAAAATTCGGAGTAGGTATTAAAATCCATGGAGAAGAAATAAAAACTTTGAGGTTCGCCGAAGACATTGTAATTCTGTCAGAGACAGCAAAGGACTTGGAAGAGCAGTTGAACGGAATGGAGCCCGCATCTCGTGGTCGTGCGATAGCGTTCTCGCTTCCCACGCCCGGGTTCCCGGGTTCGATTCCCGGCGGGGTCAGTGATTTTCTCTGCCTCGTGATGGCTGGGTGTTGTGTGCTGTCCTTAGGTTAGTTAGGTTTAAGTAGTTCTAAGTTCTAGGGGACTGATGACCATAGATGTTAAGTCCTATAGTGCTCAGAGCCATTTGCACCATTTTGAACGGAATGGACAGTGTCTTGAAAGGAGAATATAAGATGAACATCAACAAAATCAAAACGAGGATAATGGAATGTAGTCGAATTAAGTCGGGTGATGCTGAGGGAATTAGATTAGGAAATGAGACACTTAAAGTAGTAAAGGAGTTTTGCTATTTGGGGAGCAAAATAACTGATGGTCGAAGTAGAGAGGATATAAAATGTAGACTGGCAATGGCAAGGAAAGCATTTCTGAAGAAGAGAAATTTGTTAACATCGAGTATAGATTTAAGTGTCAGGAAGTCGTTTCTGAAAGTACTTGTATGGAGTGTAGCCATGTATGGAAGTGAAACATGGACGATAAATAGTTTGGACAAGAAGAGAATAGAAGCTTTCGAAATGTGGTGCTACAGAAGAATGCTTAAGATTAGATGGCTAGATCACATAACTAATGAGGAAGTACTGAATAGGATTGGGGAGTAGAGAAGTTTGTGGCACAACTTGACTAGAAGAAGTGATCGGTTGGTAGGACATGTTCTGAGGCATCAAGGGATCACAAATTTAGTATTGGAGGGCAGTGTGGAGGGTAAAAATCGTAGAGGGAGACCAAGAGATGAATACACAAAGCAGATTCAGAAGGACGTAGATTGCAGTAGGTACTGGGAGATGAAGAAGCTTGCACAGGATAGAGTAGCATGGAGGGCTGCATCAAACCAGTCTCAGGACTGAAGACAACAACAACAACAACATGTCATTGTAATTGTCATGGCCTATTATTGCTTATGAGTTATTATGATTCTGAAGTTTTAAATTGACTTAATTGATTAAATCTCTTCTCACAAGTTATTTAGTAGTTAACAGGACCCAAGCAAACTCCTTTTTATTAAATTCATTATTAGTAATAATAATCTTTAGCCGCTGCTGCTGTAAATTGCTGTAAACCACATGGAAAAAGGCAATCACCTAAAGAGATGAGTGCAAAACTTAGGGCCAAAACAGAGACACCGACACACCACAACATATCACGTACTCTAATCCAGTAAATTCCGTTGCACAAGTCAGATTCTGTATCACTTGTAAATTTTTGTTCAAAAACGAGGCCAGATAGCTTAGGTATCATTGTTACACGTTCATTTGTTCCTGTAGTTTTCATATTCAAATACACAGTCAGATAGCTTATCCAAATGTTAGTTTTAAGTTCTTCAAGTAACGGCCTGTTGAGGGCCTAAATGACAATGAAACTGACACTCATACAACACGCATACAGTGTTATGCAGGTTAGTTTCCGTTTACTGATAGCTCAGGTTGTTTATCGAGTACATTTTCACAGACGAACGTAGCAACGCCACAAATTAGTTTCATATACGTTACACATTGGCTGTAGCTACGTTACAATATTCTCTATTTATTTGTCGAGAAGAGCCATCTCCTCGTTTACAGAAATCTTTACCATTATCGACAAACACCACAAAAACTTGTTTTTTGGATATCAAAACCCAGGCGCGGATTCCCAGGCGGCTATGCAAAAAAATGGCTGAAATTTTTGCATTATATTGCTAACATCCCGATCTCGAACAACCGTGAAACTTTTCTTGATATCTTTATTCATTTCCAAGATAGAGAGGTTCGAAGTTACCCTACTTGTACATTTAAAATACGCAAGCAAAGTCCGGCGTGAGGCAAAAACGTAGTTTACGAAGTGACGTAGTACGGAGGAATTTAGGGTAAACTGTCTCCGTTACCATCTTGCAACCCTGTCCCAATGTTGTAGTACTGAAGCACATATAAAATGTCTTTGCAGCAAATCTTATCTGAGATGTGAAATTAGCTTTGCTGACAATATAATTTTTTTTATATGACTTACATACCCTACTGCAGCAGGGAAAAGAAGAGAACCATCGGTAAAAGTTCTTTTCTGATCACAAAAAAATGCTAATATGAACATTTTATATATTTATATAAAAGACTCTTACTGTAAAGTGGGTTACCAGTTGCCTCATTCTACCATCCTCAGTGCCTTTAAAATTTTTCCCAAAAATTTTGGTGTGTGAACGTACCCGCGCTTTTTTATGCTGAGAGAAGAGAAGTCAGTGGCAGTGGCTCATCCAACTTTTGAAGAAACTTTCTAAAGGCTTGATCACGACGAGGCAGCCTAGCATGAGAGAAGACAAAAAGCCGGTACTTGCTGTTACGTTGCCAGCCAATTGTTCGGTTTCCGGCCACTGATCACCGAGTCACAATCGTGACCACACCCAGGGACGCAGATGGCAGCAGGTGCTTCGTTCTTCCTTTGCTGTTTGTTCCACGAACTTCCGGTAGTAAAACTTCGATTCCTTCTCGCAACTGTTTCTTTTTGTACTGTTAGTGTCCCTTCTCGCTGTCACCATACCTCACCGACAGCTGCAACACCTTCATTCTTAACATTACTTGTGTGCATCTGAATCACAAATAAAAATTTTTTCACTGATTATTTCAATTATACATACCCCTCTGCTATCCAGTAATCATTTATACCATTGCGCTTTGTTATTATAATTTACAGCACTTCGAACAAAAGCTCAATCCGTTCTCAATTTATTCTGTTAATCACATCATTTTCCATACTTGCATTCTACATTCAGGTCATTAGTGTCAAAATTTCTTTAAAAGATTGTCGAAAGAGTAAGACATACGTGAACAGTCTGAATGAAATTCAGTTAAAAATCTGTACGGGTAAATGGAGGCCGAAGCAATAATCTAAAAGCACGGAACATCCAAATAGAAGTAATATTACGACCTGCACCGGGAACAGAAGATAGAAAACAGAAACACAGAAATAATTTTTGTAAGGGTATATATTTTCGAAAAGTGTGATTTTTAAACTGTGAAGACCTTGCAGCCATATTTAAAGACAACTAGTTTAACCATATAATGGAAGCAGGGATGAAAGGAAGGTCATAACGCTATGTACAGCATAAGTGAAGACGGTTTTTAAGCAGCAAGATAATGATGTAGGTCGGCACAAGCACAGACATCTATAACCACAACTTTCTAAAGGAGTTTGTATAGACAGAAATGGCAGATATTTGATCGAACCAATAAGTGATGACTGAAATTCGAGTAGAAGACAGAAATCAGTAACGTATAGACTAACTAAGGCAAGAAGCAAACGACAAGGATTCGACCTAATCTGACAGAATTAAATCACAGTGTCATGAGCTGTGGGTGCCATTTTAGAGAATGGCGAAATTTAGCCTGTTTGTTGCGTCCAGAGGCAAACACTAACTATTTCATCTTCCGTCTCTAACCGACACGGATAATCTCTCTGTTACATTAACGCGACATTATAAAAAGGAAAAAATAATCTAAAAGTATCTGAATGTTTCTGTTCATTCACTGAAACCATTTGATACCACTCCTTCGCACGTTATACGGTCTCAGTTTGGAAATACTTTACATATTTGCTTTCTACAGTCAGTACTTCGCCCTATCAACTCAGATCAAGAATGAAGCGCTGAAAAACAGAAAAAATGTATCAATGATACACTTTTCGCTTGTTGTTGATGGATAACACTGTAGATCGCATGAAATAAATGTTCTAATAAACGACATAAGAAGTTGTAAAGGTTTCTAGTTGTTATTTTTATTATTATTTCAGTAAATTCTACGCATTTTCCTTCAATTATCAACTTAGTGAGGTAGTCCTGTGTTTGAGATACTTAAGATGTCTTAAGAAAAAGTGTGGTTCGAACCACATCTGGCCATCTGTATTAAGTCTGCAGTGGATTCCCAAAGCCACCTGAGATGAACGCTTGGAAGGCTCCTTCACCAAGACGATGTGCCATTCCCGACTTCATCCCAGTCCATCTAATCCCGTCTTTAATGACAATGCTAAGGACGGGACCTTACACTCCAAGCTCCCTTCCTTCATTCATTGATACCAGGCAGGAATCTCGAGCGCGCTGTCGTTCTCGGCTTTTATGTACGCTAAAGCTTTGAAGATCCTTTTAGAGTGACAAGACTCTCTGATTCCTTATATGCACGTTTCCCTGGAGTCAACAAACGGGACTAGGTTCATAAACCTCTTCTAGCCTGGTCAGTGCTATATCAGATGCTCAAAACGACAGCTGCTATGTCACGATAGTCCCAATCAATTTGGTTGGTGGCAGATGACAAAATAATTAAATACAAGCATGTTCTGTCACTGTCCCTTCAATATTTTTAAAGGAGGACTCTTAATAGGCATTATTTTCGTACCGTCTACCGATGTTTAAGGTTCTTAACTATGGTTTCTACTTCTGGCAAAGCTAGAGAGGTGTTTGTATCTCACTTCCCATTTCCGTTCTCCTACACTCAGGACAGGGTACCCTACTAATCTCTGGCAACTGTATGCGGTACAAAAATTTTTATGTTGAAATAGTTCAGACAAAGACTGTATGTTTTGAAAAGTTCTATCTGCTTACACGATCGAAAATTACTTGTATGGCTAGTGTAGAAAGTAGAGTTATCACTGTCATTCTTTTAAAAAATTGGGGTTATGGTATTTTATTATCAGAATATTAGATCTGTATGAGACAAATTCAGCGATACAACTCTTTTGTAGATCAGTCAAGATATTACGATGCGAACTTTTGCGCTGTTCTTGCAAGTGATTGATTGCGTTCTGCCCGCGAGTTTATTCCACTCACCACACACTGCCGATAGAGGCGTAAACGCAAAGTATCGCTTGCCTCGTCGTCATAAGTTCCCGTGGTTACTGATAAACTTTCGCGAGGCAGGCCACTCGAACGTCAGGAAAAACAGCACAAAAATTCTCATATTCAATGTAATCTTATTCTCTAACTTAAGTCTACAAAAGAAATACATCACTCAGTTTTTCATAAGCATATTCGCTGTTCTGATGGCAAAAAAAAGAGTTCCATTTTAAAGATGCCAGTAATCATTGTACCGGGTGATAAAAAAGTCAGTATAAATTTGAAAACTGAATAAATCACGGAATAATGTAAATACAGACGTACAAATTGACACACATGCTTGGAATGACATGGGGTTTTATTAGAACCAAAAAAATACAAACGTTCAAAAAATGTCCGACAGATGGCGCTTCATCTGATCAGAAGATAATTAGCATAACAAAGTAAGACAAAGCAAAGACGATGTTCTTTACAGGAAATGCTCAATATGTCCACCATCATTCCTCAACAATAGCTGTAGTCGAGGAATAATGTTGTGAACAGCACTGTAAAGCATGTCCGGAGTTATGGTGAGGCATTGGCGTCGGATGTTGTCTTTCAGCATCCCTAGAGATGTCGGTCGATCACGATATACTTGCGACTTCAGGTAACCCCAAAGCCAATAAACGCACGGACTGAGGTCTGGGGACCTGGGAGGACAAGCATGACGAAAGTGGCGGCTGAGCACACGGTCATCACCACACGGCGCGCGCCAGTGATCTTTCACGCCTCTAGCAATACTTTGTTTTTTTTTTTCTTCTTCTTCTAATAAAACCCCATGTCATTCCAAGCATGTGTGTCAGTCTTTACCTCTCTATCTACATTATTCCGTGGTCTATTAAGATTTCAAATTTATACAGACTTTTTGAGCACCCAGTACTTTCTACAGTGTGCCATGAGAACATTTTGAACTAAAGAACCTTTGTCTCAGTCATAGTTTTGTCGTGTTTGGCATAGTTCTAGCAGACACAAGAGTTTAGTGGGACCTTAATGTAAGTTAAGCGCAGGAGGTTTAGATTTACTTTAAGGTCGATATAAAGATAGGCTGGCTTTCTAGCTACTTCGTGTCTCAACTTCTTTGAATAACAATTACTGAAATTCCGATGCCTGGAGTTAGGCGCTTCCAGCTATAGAGCAGTATAATGCACAGGCGCCCCACTCGTACTGCTCTTTTCAACACACAGAGATCTCTACCGGTCCCTCCAGAGTCAACAGCTTACCCCTCGTCTGTGGGGTGCGAGAGCGGCCGGAATGCCTCGCTGGAGAGCTTCTCAACTCGAGGGCCTCTCGCCGCACTGCAATGCACACCAACGACTAGCTGCTCTGAATGAAGTCCTCTTACCGCAATGTTCACTGATGCGAACATTCGAAGTAAGCTTGAAACCGGGCCGTTGTCTTCCCCGTTCAGACATCTTCCTGTTGATCTATCCGAACGTCCATAGGCAACATTACGCACAGTTTCAGACTGCATCTTCACCTGCCAGACTTAACGCAGTTGGGGTATACACTGGTAAGCCAAAACATCATGACCACTGGCGGCGTTGGTGGCACGTGATGCGCTAGCAAAAGTATGTAAGCGGAGCAGACACGGACGGTAGGCCTATGGAATGCAAATGGGGAAATCCATTGAGATAAGCGACTTTGATTAAGGGCAGATTATCATTACGCAGCGCCTGTAAAGAGTATCTCGAAAATGGCGAAGCAGGTAGAGTGTTAACTTACTACTGTCGTGAGCATCTATGGAAAGAGGTAGAAGGACAGTGAGACTACCACAAGGCGCTAAACGGTTGGACGTCCACGACTCTTCACAGAGCGTGGGTTCAAATGGCTCTGAGCACTATGGGACTTGACATCTGAGGTCATCAGTCCCCTAGAACTTAGAACTATTTAAACCAAACTAACCTAAGGACATCACACACATCCATGCCCGAGGCAGGATTCGAACCTGCGACCTTAGCGGTCGTGCGGTTACAGACTGAAGCGCCTAGAACCGCTCGGCCACACCGGCCGGCCCAGAGCGTGGGATTCGGAGGATCTGTAAAGTAGGATAGTAGGTGGTCTGTGACATTTGTGCCGAAAGAGCACAATGCTGGCGCACGCACAAATGTTTCGGAGCACACTGCTCATCATATATTGTTGAGCGTGGAGCTCGGCAGCAGACCACGCCTACATGTGTTCACATGTTGACCCAACGACATCGTCAATTACGATTGCAGTGAGCACGGGACCATCGGAATTCGACCGTCGATCAATGGAAACGTGTCGGCTCTTCGGGTGAATCACGTTTCTGCTGTACTACACTCCTGGAAATTGAAATAAGAACACCGTGAATTCATTGTCCCAGGAAGGGGAAACTTTATTGACACATTCCTGGGGTCAGATACATCACATGATCACACTGACAGAACCACAGGCACATACACACAGGCAACAGAGCATGCACAATGTCGGCACTAGTACAGTGTATATCCACCTTTCGCAGCAATGCAGGCTGCTATTCTCCCATGGAGACGATCGTAGAGATGCTGGATGTAGTCCTGTGGAACGGCTTGCCATGCCATTTCCACCTGGCGCCTCAGTTGGACCAGCGTTCGTGCTGGACGTGCAGACCGCGTGAGACGACGCTTCATCCAGTCCCAAACATGCTCAATGGGGGACAGATCCGGAGATCTTGCTGGCCAGGGTAGTTGACTTACACCTTCTAGAGCACGTTGGGTGGCACGGGATACATGCGGACGTGCATTGTCCTGTTGGAACAGCAAGTTCCCTTGCCGGTCTAGGAATGGTAGAACGATGGGTTCGATGACGGTTTGGATGTACCGTGCACTATTCAGTGTCCCCTCGACGATCACCAGTGGTGTACGGCCAGTGTAGGAGATCGCTCCCCACACCATGATGGCGGGTGTTGGCCCTGTGTGCCTCGGTCGTATGCAGTCCTGATTGTGGCGCTCACCTGCACGGCGCCAAACACGCATACGACCATCATTGGCACCAAGGCAGAAGCGACTCTCATCGCTGAAGACGACACGTCTCCATTCGTCCCTCCATTCACGCCTGTCGCGACACCACTGGAGGCGGGCTGCACGATGTTGGGGCGTGAGCGGAAGACGGCCTAACGGTGTGCGGGACCGTAGCCCAGCTTCATGGAGACGGTTGCGAATGGTCCTCGCCGATACCCCAGGAGCAACAGTGTCCCTAATTTGCTGGGAAGTGGCGGTGCGGTCCCCTACGGCACTGCGTAGGATCCTACGGTCTTGGCGTGCATCCGTGCGTCGCTGCGGTCCGGTCCCAGGTCGACGGGCACGTGCACCTTCCGCCGACCACTGGCGACAACATCGATGTACTGTGGAGACCTCACGCCCCACGTGTTGAGCAATTCGGCGGTACGTCCACCCGGCCTCCCGCATGCCCACTATACGCCCTCGCTCAAAGTCCGTCAACTGCACATACGGTTCACGTCCACGCTGTCGCGGCATGCTACCAGTGTTAAAGACTGCGATGGAGCTCCGTATGCCACGGCAAACTGGCTGACACTGACGGCGGCGGTGCACAAATGCTACGCAGCTAGCGCCATTCGACGGCCAACACCGCGGTTCCTGGTGTGTCCGCTGTGCCGTGCGTGTGATCATTGCTTGTACAGCCCTCTCGCAGTGTCCGGAGCAAGTATGGTGGGTCTGACACACCGGTGTCAATGTGTTCTTTTTTCCATTTCCAGGAGTGTATATCGATGGTTGTCCCCACAAACGCCGTCATCGAGGTGAGCGGCAGCTCGAAACGTGCAGCGCGCCACGGCCGCAGGCTAGTGGGAGCAGTGTGGAAGACATTCTTCCGCGCTTACATGGGACATGTGATAGTACCCAAAGACACGGTGACAGCTGCGATCAGCAGTATCTCTTCATGCTTGATGTCTTCTCCGACGGCGATGTCGTATTTTAGCAGTGTAATTGTCCGTGTCTCGGGGCCAGAATCGTGTTGTAATGGTTTAAGAAGCGTTATAGCGCATTGGTGCTTTCGCGACCGAATTCGCCTAACCCTATGGAACCCATCTGAGTCGCTATCGGGTGCAATCACCACGTACACGAATCAGTGGCCCGTTATTTACGTGAATTACACGACCTTTGCGCAGACATTTAATACTACGAGGTGCGGCTAGAAAAAAACCGGACTGATGCTGGAAAAAAACATTTATTTACAATTATTTACAATTTCATGTTATCTCCTTCAATGTACTCTCCTCCTCGGTCTCTACACCGCTCCATACGAATTTTCCACTGTTCATAGCAATGCTGCAGATCATTTTCGGTAAGTCCATACATTACTTCCGTGGCTTTTTCTTTTACTGCTTCAACAGTCTCAAATCTAGTTCCTTTCAAAGCTGACTTGACTTTAGGGAAAAGAAAAAAGTCACAGGGGGCCAAATCAGGTGAGTAGGGTGGATGATCTAAGATGGGAATGTTGTGTTTTGCCAAAAACGTCTTCACTGACAACGCACTGTGAGCTGGGGCATTGTCTTGGTGAAGGATCCATGACTTTTTTCTCCACAAATCGTTCCGTTTTCTCCGTACTCGCTCACGTAGGGTAGCCAGGACGCTAATGTAGTAATGCTGATTCACTGTTTGTCCCTCTGGTACCCAATCAATGTGCACAATCCCTTTGATGTCAAAAAAAAAAAAAATCATCATTGCTTTGAATTTCGATTTTGACATTCGTGCTTTTTTTTGTCGTGGAGAACCAGAAGTTTTCCAATGCATCGATTGGCGTTTAGTTTCGGGGTCGTAAGTAAAAAACCACGATTCATCGCAAGTAATAACATTTTGTAAGAAGGTGGGATCACTTTCAATGTTTTCCAGGATGTCAGAACAAATCATTCTTCGGCGTTCCTTCTGTTCAATTGTGAGACACTTTGGAACCATTTTTGAACACACTTTGTTCATGTTGAAACTTTCATGAAGAATCTGCCTAACACTTTCCTTGTCAACTCCTGTTAACTCAGACACTGCTCTGATTATCTTGTCGAACAAGTTTACCGATTTTTTCAATGTTTGCATCAGTTTTTGCTGACAATGGTCTGCCAGTGCGAGTGTCATCACTGGTGTCTTCGCGGCCATCTTTAAATCGTTTAAACCACTCAAACACTTGTGTTCGCGATAAACAATCATCGCCGTACACTTATTGTAACATTACAAACGTTTCACTTGCAGATTTTCCTAGTTTGAAACAAAATTTGATATTAACACGCTGTTCTTTCTGTACACTCAACATTTTCCGACGCACAGACAAAACGTCAACTACTTAAAACAGACGCCACGGGCAGACTGAGTGCAGGAGGCAGATGAAACTCGAGCAGTAGGCGGAGCGAGAGTCACGTGACAGGCTACGCGACTTTCAGCCTTATTGCATTCGTTTTATTGTTTCACCAGGACTAGTCCGGTTTTTTTCTAGCCACACCTCGTACATACCTCCATAAACCTACCAACAAACTGTCCGATCACTGATACGCAGAATCAGTGATGTATTTCATTCCAAAGGCGGTCAAACAAGCTATTAAGCAGTGCCCATAGAGTTTTGACTGTTCAGTGTAAACAATGAATTGCGAGGGTCAAATCAAAACAAAGCCTCCACCTGCGTAGCTCGTGTTTCAGTAGGAACATCTCAATAAATCAAACGCATAAATAATGCTTAGAATTTTTTTCTTTCATTACCGATATTCACTTTTTCAATCTCCAGACTGTTGGCTACACTTCTGCCAACTATGGGCAATTTTTCTGGAGCTGTCACGGAAGAAGTCGTCATTCCTTCCGCTGCTAAAGTGCGCGTCATTTATGACGGCGGCCGAGTTTAGGTTCGTTCTGCGCACCTGACGTCACAAAACACAGCCAGACAATGAACAGAGAACGACGTTGCCAGAGCTCGACTGCAGTGCAGAACATGGACGAGTGTCTTCAGTTTTAGAAACGTTCAGTAATAAATAAAGTAATTGAACAAAAGCAATGTCTTGATAGCAAACCTTCTTTTATATGAAGTTTGGAAAAAGCATTTTTATACCAATTCCTTCACATTCTATTAATTAATTAAACCAAACAAGCAATAAACCTCCTAATTCAGGCGATAGCAAAGAAAAGTGTTTGTATCATTCTCACTAACCACTTTTTCGCAATAAAGAACAGCAGTAATTGTTTACCTCCTATTGTACTTCGACGAAACGCGAGTAATTCATAGTCATACCAACAGTGTTTGTCGGTATTTTGCGCGATATTTTAAAGTCCTCTGGGAGATGTATTGAATGACGAGTTGGGTAAGTGTAATGGTTAAAGTAGAACACTTGAATGACGAGCTGCGTTAGCGTAATGGTTAAAGTGAATGGCTGCTATGCGAAAGGTTCTGAGCACAGGCGAGCAGTGCAATGATGACAAAATTCGCGCACATCGCGGAATGCGGGGAGCACGTCTCTGTAGCAGCGAAAGGGTTAATACGGCCGTGGTGGCTTTACTTCATAAACTGCGCGCTCCCCCCTAAACGTAAGTTTGCGAACTATACTATGGCGCTGCTTCTCTTGGCGCGTACAACTGGCAACGCAGCAATCTCCCGTGTCTGGGCGGGCATGCGCGAACCGCCAAGATAACGCAATTGAACTATAGCCTCTCACACTTCATTATATGCGTAGTGATGTCCCCGCAGACTTTCCTTAAACTATCGGGAACACATGCAAGTCAGACGGAGCCAAATTTGTGCGGTTTTATGGGGATATGCGGAATACGGTTACGTGTTCTCTCTGAGTGACACGTTGATCATCCTGAATTAGTCTGTCAACGTTTTGCTTATTCAAATAAGTGGTTGTTGTCACGGAGCGTTCCGTCCCCTCCTCTGCATCTATAACCGTAATGGATCAACGACACCTAGTGCTCCAATCAACAGAATCATCATAAACGGCTTACACTGTCAGATGAATTCCCTTTGGAGTGACACCTTGTATTGTCAATAATTAAATGACAGCAAGTTGTTGAAATCGTACTGACCGAAAGTCTCAACTGAGTTCAATCCCTTACACTGTAACTGCACACCCGTACACTGCTAAGGCTTCCCGCCAACTGGAGCTGTAGGGGAGAGTCTACGAAATACCTGCTGCATAGCACTGCTGCCATCTGTTGTGGAGTTACGAAGGTAAACGCTTCGCTTTTCATTAAATCCTCGTACAAGTTCCCGTAATTAAGGAGATAAGTTTACATTCGTGCGACGTTCACTGCTGAAAAGCTCATCTGCGACGTAGCTAACGTTTGTTCTTCTTACTTTGTCCTAGTATGTGTTTCAACATCCTTTTGTTTCTGAACATTGAGGTAATTATACGGTCCAAAGCGGTTAGCGCAGTACCCATACGACCAAAAAAATATACACATGACTACCGGCACTGCTAGTGACTAGTTGCTACCATAAGAAATATACTTATGTAGCTATAAAGAAGTGATTAAATTATTTCTGAATTCAATGAAACTCTGCTCTGAAATGAATAAATCCAAAATGATTTCCCGAAGCTACTGTAGGATTCCTCTTAACAGCTCATGTTCTGTGTCGTGTTTTGAATTCGAAAAGAACGCTACGTAGCCAAGTTAGCCAGATGAAAATTCTTAAATACTCCTATACTTCAGTCCTTTTTCAATTTCATGCTGTTCTGTTCTCTCTCTAAAAATTATCTGTATATGATATTCTGCAATTTGAAATGTCTTTTGCTACATTTTTTCAAAAATAATTCTTCCTTAAAACATTTATGTTTACAAATATGCTATAGGCAACAGTACAGCCTATAACAAATTTTGCAAAAAATTATATTGATCTATTTTGAATCTCTTTGGATCGAAAACGTGCTCTACTAAGACAAGTCAGTAAATATATCCATGGTCTTAGTCACATGCTAGAGGGGGCATAATAACTACGTGAAAATTTCTTTCATAATTTGTTTTTACGTTTGTTTTTACGCGTAGCAAAATCATTCTGTTTTCTTCGACACATTGAAAGAAATGCACTTTCCAAGAAATTATGTTAATTTTTGTTTTCATATTATATACTTACTTCTTGGTGTAGCGGTTCACGTAACAAGCTAATCGTGCTGATCAAAGTGTCGTCACTACTTCTCTACACCCATCTCTCGCGTCTAAACGCCTCAGCTCGTGTCCAAAAGTTTGTTCCGTCTTTCTTAAGATCTCTGTCATCGGAGTATGATGAATGCACACGGCCTGTAGGAGCTTCGGTGATTTTATTAACAACGTTTCTCGAACCATATTTTCTAACTTTCAATGACTTCTGCGCCCTTTAAGGTCAATGCATATGAAACTGTTCCGTCTTACTACTCGACGCCTCTTTCTCGAATTGTTTTAATCAGCTTCCCCAGCTCTCCGAGTTATCGTTTTCAGAGAACAAAACAGTAACAACAAAAATTACAGTGTAAGGGTGTTGTAAGTCATGGCCTGTCAGCATATACTTTGTCTTTAGTTCACTTCAATATCGATCGTAATGCCACGTGCCTTGTCAATTACGTCCAGAAGGAACTGTTAATGTTGTATTCGGATAGTTTGCTCATCAGTTCCTTTTCAAGTATCTTGCCATTTTGTCTAGTTATTAGTACGAAACCAAAAGCTGTGACTCATGTTCGTAGCGAATGCAGGATTTACTGAAATAATGAGGTAAAATTACGCTTCTTGGCAGGGTGTACATTAGTGGCTGAATGTGATGATTATTTATGCAGTGTAGTGACATATATGTGTTGTTAAGGACGATTATGGAAATGAGACGGAGTAAGAGGAAAAAATCGGTGTCACGGTCCACTCATTGTCAGATGGCATCAAGGGGACCACCCAGCTCAGCGGCCGCACTCAGCTGACGTACCAGTGTAAATAGTGTACCAGGCTCTCTCTCAGTCACTAACATTTAGCTCCATACTTCTTACTCAGTTTTCTGGTCAGCCTGTGCACTTCCAATTCCCCTCCTCCTTTCAAACCACCACTCCCGACGTAAATTCCTCGCTCACTAGGGTTCAGATTAATTACTTCCTAATGGAATAAAATATTAAGAGCGTTTGTCATCTAAATCAGCAACAGGGTAGGGTAATTTTGCATATATTAATTTTTTTAATGAGTTGATATAATGCAACCACACTAACAACAAACGATAAGTTCAGAGAACGCCGATGGTTTCTGCGCATTTTATTAGAGATACGGTGATGATGCCGTTTGAAAGTGTGATCATCCTTTATTGCAGACGTGCCTGAAGATGGTGAATTGTATCACCGAAATCGGTTGCAATTAAATAAAATTAATATACACAAAGCCGGTGGTATTACTGTTGCGACACACAGCTGTGCTGTCTCATTATCCATTAGAAGACGGATGTGTGAAAACAAAGTTTTAAGTAGTCAGGTGCAGTACGTCGATCTCTTTGCTTCATTTGTGCTGTGGAAGTGTTGTCCAAACATCGGCGGTTGCTGAGTACGTTACCGGGTTACAGTCTAGTAAATTAATTAATTATCTTAGAATTAGCTATTCTCTGTCCTTGTCGATGTTGAAAAGTGTGCAGAATGTTTCTCACTTCGGAAGTAACCCACAGAGGCAGGGCACTCTGTAAGCTCCCATTCCATTTCCTCGCTATACTACAGTACATTTAATTTGAAGACAATCGGATCTCTAGAACGGAAACAACTTAGAAACAGATTACACCAGGTAAAATGATTAAATCTAATACGTATTGCTCATGACGTGCCTGTCATTAATTGGCACCCAAAATTAACAGCTAATGATGGGAAGGATCCGCTGCAGTAAAAGACGATGTCCATTATTCAATTAGTTTATGAGTGATTTTAGATTTACCCGTCGAAGGAAGACTTTGAATATTTCACGATTATTCAGCTGCGGTGGGGCGTTCATAACGCGCCTTCTGGGTAAGGCCACCCGGCGAAAGAATTCCCCCCCCCCCCCCCTCCCGCCAAAAAAAAAAAGACGCTCTTAGTTTTATATCTTCAAACGACAGAACACACCTATATGCTTTTCATTCACACGATATAATTCACAAATCAGTGCATTTATCCAGAGAAGCTACAGTTCGTTCCTGTTAGTTCACTAATGTTCATAAGTATCTTAAGGTTATTCGAAGTGCCAGCATCAACACTAAGACCGTCCTCAAACAGACAAGGTAACTAACACCGGGACGTGGACGAGACAGCGCCGTCTGCATACTGGACAGCTGGTTAACGTGCTATGCGCTCCCACCGCTCTTCAGCGGCATTCGTCGGGTTTATTAGGCTCTTAAAACACCCATTATTTACGAAAACGGACACGTGTAAACTGTTACGCTAACAGAGTTAGCGTGACAAGATATCTTGCATCTTGCCGGTAAATACCTTCTTCAATGATGGCGGGCAGCTTCGAAAAAATCTTCTCTTCGATTCAAATGAAATTACGATACGAATCTCGATCTTGAAGTCTTTGTGATGAAGTGCGTTATTCCACTGTGTTGGTAGTCAATGCAGTATCGAGAATGTACATGTAATGCGCACGCAAACTGAGACTATACACGGATGAAAATTCGATTAGCTTAACAAATAATTTATATATATATAGAAATTAAGAAATATATATATATATATATATATATATATATATATATATATATATATATATAAATTAAGAAATAATTTTATATATATAGAAATTATTTGTTAAGCTAATCGAATTTTTATCCGTGTATAGTCTCAGCTTGCGCGCGCAACCCCTGTACATTCTCGATGCTGCATTGACTACCAACACTGAAATAACGTACTTCATCAAAAAGACATTCCAGCCGTTGGTCTTTGCAGCAAGAACTGCAGCAGATATACACACATCAAAAAATGTTTTGCATCACCTCGGTTCCGAGAGTCCCGGAACCTGTACAAAATGGTTGAAATGGCTCTAGGCACTAAGGGACCTAACATCTGAGGTCATCAGTCTCCTAGACTTACAACTACTTAAACCTAACTAACCTAAGGACATCACACACACCAGTGCCCGAGGCAGGATTCGAACCTGCGACCGCCGGACTAAAGCACCTGTTCTAATTAAACCTTTATGTATCAAGTAATATGTAGTTCGATAAAACTACATCAATTTTCTGTCTTAACTTTCACGTGTCCATTGTTGACGGCTCTACGATCAGACGTCAATGCAACCGATCTGAAATTTTAACTCGATGTCACTGCTCGTTCCGTGCGCTTGCTACTACCAGCGTTGTCGGCGCAACACGACGATGTCGCAGCCGCCAGAAAAAGCAACTGAAAAAAAACCAAGGCAGGGCTCATTGACTAGCGCTTGCTACGTTAAACATTAGTCTACAAGTAGTTAAAGACACTCTGTTCTTACAAATAATGTAATAATTAAGTTATTCGTGACATTTGGTTGTAAGAGAATCTCGAGATACTTCCGTTTTCGCCTTCGTAATTACTCAGATGACTTCGTTAGTCTCCAGAGAAGCACACGATGTTTTCGACAAAGATAATTAGAGGTGAGGCGAGGGTGGCGCGGTTTACTTGGGGCGGCGCGTGCAGGGGCCTCAGTACTCTCCCGGCTAAAGCTGCTTGTGGTAAAGCTGCAACATGCGAGAGTTTACAGCAACGTACTAAAAGGATTCCAGCGTTCGAGAAACCGTAACAGTGCCGCTAATGGGCGAAAGCGCTGAAAATAAGTGGAGCTCCACAACTCCTTCTAAAAGATTTCGCAAACAAGATATTTGCTAAAGGTATTTTGCTGGGGATAATGTTTAAAAGAAGACTTAGGACTGACCCTTTTTTCTGCTTCTTATGTAATTACGGTCCTCGTTTCTCCTCTTGACTGTCAGTTTCCTTTAGAGTTTACGCGGAAGCCTAACAGCGACGTTGACAGCTTCGGCTGCGGCCTGTAGGGCCACCGAAAATGAAAAAATGTGGAGGACTGCCGGAACCAAAAGGTCTGGCACGTAGCCCTACTCTCTCCGCTACTGGGACATGAGAAATCGCAAGTACCCCATCTTTTATTCCACAGAATGCTGGACAAAAAGTTCGGCGTGGCTGCTGGGTGACATAACGAGTAGTTTTAGCCTTCAGGTGTTGTAGCCTGTATTAAAAAGAAGTTCCATCTGTTGCAGTTACAAATGCAAGATAACAGATTTTATATAAAATAAACTGAACGTACTGTTAATGCGGCAAATACTATGCAAACTCATCTATTAATCTGTGTTCATAGCCGTTTCCTCCTCGCCAGTCAGTCTCGCTGATATAGCAACCCATGAACAGAATATGTTTCTGATGTAGAGGTTATTATACATTAGAAAGCATTTACCAGACACTGTCTCGAACCGCAAATTAAATTATAAGAACACTTAGTGCGTGGTACAACTAAAATTAATCTCTTTCATTAAGTCTACAGTTATTTTTAGAGTTTTTTAGCTCATTAAGAAGTAAAATCTCTCGTTCACGACGTAGTGCAGAATACATTTTCCTTGTTCTGCACATCGCTAACACAGATATAAAACAGTCCATAATAAAGAACAACACTTCATATAAACAAGAAATCTATTTCACATAAAATTCTTTGTCAATGAGAATAACCTACACACCTTTTGAAGAGGATCCAAAATTCTGATTACCATCGCCAGAGCGCTGATAGTTGCGTGCTAGAGAGCTGGAGCGCTCGAGCCGAGGTAGCTACTTAATATATAGCTATGCATCGATACGATTTCCAGAGAATGTAAAAGAAAGCTCAAATATTTGATAGGTGTTCTGTATTACTACCCCTCAGTCACGTGGACAACATCTAGGAGGTAATTCAGGTAGCGTCATACATTGTGAAGCAAGTCAGCAATAACAGACGCGGGTGCTTTAGAAATGCCCATTGTGAGTTGTGGAATTGTTTTCGGCAAAGAAGGCACTCACACATGGCGTTTTTCATAAGCACATAAAAAGAAATCTATGGGTGTCAGGTCTAGATATTTGAATGACCAAGAGTAGTAAACAGCGTCGTGATACACCATACGACACGACTGATCTTGTAGTTTGGAAGACGTTCACTCACAAATTGCAAATGATGTTATTTTCAGTTTCATTTTGAGAACACGCCAAACGGTTATTTGTGGCGTTTGCAGTTTCTTTCTTCACGCTTCCGGTGCCATCTGCGAATGTTGCTGGCATTTGGAGCTGGTTGTTTGTATAGCTTGCGAAATCTCAGCACCATGATGACAGAAAGACGGTTCTGAAATTCTTTCACGCAAAATGCCTTCTGTGCTGGATCCGCCATTTTAACTTACGACACGGAACTTATGAGTTACGCATCATGGCGCATAGTTCCAGGTCGACACGTAAGTAATAGTAACCTCTCAAACAATTGTGAGTAGGACCAAACAGAACTTTCAATTTACGAAGCTCGCGCTCTAAAATCTTGTTTCCTACCTAACAATAAGAGAATATCGAAAGAAGGCGTAACAGTAACAGTTACATACACGGTAACATATTTTCGTTTAGCGCCATTAGACACCACTTCAACGAATTTCTGGGAGCCCTTTTTGCAACCCAAAAGCATTTCATTCTTTCTCTGGCCTACTGCCTTCTGGTGAGTGTGGAAACTCTTAAAGCTGTTGAGTGGACACATGTAGTTTTATTCGTTAGCGGCTTTTTAAATTGAATTTCTGGGACGTGCCCATACAGCCATTTCAACAATGGAAAGACGATTTGACAATGTGCTTTCATTAGGGTCAAGCCGTAACCTGCACGAAGTTACAAAGGCATAGACTTGTCGTGTGCCGCCATGAAGGTGCTTTTTGTCAGTTATTACGATACGAAGGTAGGAACAACACAACACACAGTCCCCGAGCGGAGAAAATCTCCGAGTCGGCGGACAACTGAACCCAGACCCCTTCGGTTAGCAATCTGCCTCGGGCATGGATGTGTGTGATGTCCTTAGGTTAGTTAGGTTTAAGTAGTTCTAAGTTCTAGGGGACTGATGACCTAAGATGTTAAGTCCCTTTGTGCTCAGAGCCATTTGAACCATTTGAACACCAATATATTGGATCATATCTTTAAATAAAAATGACATACTTTTGTTTTAAATTACTTTTCCAATGAAACGTCAGTATTCACAATAAATTTAAAAAAAAAAGTTCAAATGTGTGTGAAACTGCTAAGTCATCAGTCCCTAAGCTTACACACTACTTAATCTAAATGATCCTAAGGACAAACACACACACCCATGCCCGAGGGAGGACTCGAACCTCCTCCGGGATCAACCGCAAGGTCCATGACTGCAACGCCTGAGACCGCTCGGCTAATCCCGGGTGGCAATAAATTAAAATTTAGTACAAAAATGTGGAACATCAAATAGCAGAAAAATATCTTTTTGTGCTAGAGACTGAACAGTATAACAATAATAATAATAATATTGTTATTATTATTGTTTTTATTATTATTACACGTACAAGGTGCGTGTGAAAAGTTATGAGACTGACAACACTTTGAGCGATCTGGCAACGCTGTGTTGTTCTACTTGAGTAAACCGGTGTGTTCATCCCCCTGAGATGCTGAATGGCGTTTCAGCTCCGTACAGTCATAACATGGTTTTTGAGTGCGCCAACAGTGGAACGGTGTTGTTTTTTTTGTGTTATGAGAACGGAATAGCGGAGTTTAGAGCAACGTTATGCCATCAAGTTTTATGTTAAACTTTGGGAATTTCGTATATGTTCGTATACTGTTTTCTCGAAGGAAATCGGTAGTCCCACTTTTCCAGCCTTTCTTCTCTCTTACGGGACCTTAATTTACTGCAGTTTCTGTACTGCCTGAAAGTGCGGAGAGATCACCAGCGAATCCAGACAGTCAATATCTAAGCCTTTGGTTTCCCTACTTAGCCTGATGTGTTTATGATGCGCATGGATCTTCAACTCTTTTTTTTTTCTGCCGACTGTGTTTAATAGTATGTTGAACAGTAGTGTTCAGCGAGTCGCAGTCAAATGAAAACCGTACACGCGCCACAACGGGAATATGGAACGAATCCATTTAAAAGCAATCACCACACGCGTTAAGACATTTATAGCACTGGGAGTCGAGTTAATCAGTTCTTTTTTCGAAGAACGCGGTCAGCCACTGTCGGGTCCACTTCCTCGTCCGACTGAAATCGACGACCACGCATGTCTTTCTCGAGGTCGCCAAAGACGTGAGAACCATACGATGAGAGATCTGGCTGTATAGGGGGGTTCGTCAGTGTTTCCCCACCAAATCGCTGAAGCGTAGCCTTCGTCCGATTGGCTGTGTGGGGGCGGGCGTTATCGTGCATCGGGGGGATTGAGTCCGACAACATCCCCAGGGGTTTTGACTTTATGGCACGTCTCAGTTTCTACAAAGCGTCTTCGTAGCACTGTACACTGATAGTGGTTCCACGCTCGAGCAACTCGGCGAGTAGAGGAAGCGTTCTGCTGCAGAGTAACGACCCCCTTACCCCCCCCCCCCCCCTAATGCCAAGCCAATTGGTTTGGAAAACACTGCAACATACTCTGTACAGCCTGGATCTTTCACCGCGGGATTTTTCACTTCTTTGGCGACCTCAGGAATGACACGTGTGGGTGTGGTTTCAATGGGACGAGGAAGAGCAAGAGTGGGTGCGTTTGTGGATCCGTCAGCGTCCGACCGCATTCTGAGAAACACAAATTGATATTTTCGTCTCCCAGTAGGATAAATCCCTTGATGCGTGTGGTTATCATTTTTGAACGGAACCGTTCCCCGATCCCGTTATGGCGAGTGCTTGGTTTTCGTCTGGCTGCCTCTTCTAAATAATTAACATTATTTATTTATTTATTTTCGTTACAGCCGTCTATGGGCTACGTTTACACAACTTCCCTCACTTTCCAAAGTTCTCTTCCTTCCTCTTTCGCCAATACTCCTTCATCCGTTGGCTCACTCGTGCACGTTCATCTGCCGAGCATACTCTGCTCTTCCTCGTTTTCTCCTCGAAGAAATCCTTCACCTCCGCAACCTTTTCCTAAAAATCTGCCTGTTCACAATTTCTTCTGCCGTGATCCCGCATTTTTCTAGATCCCAGTGCACTTCTTTCACCCATGGAACTTGTGTCTTCCTGTTCTCCTGGAAGAGAAGAATCTTGTTGGAGAGCCTCTCTTTTAATGTCCATATAAAGACAGTCTTCTTTTCTTTATTGTGGTGGTGATATTTTCAAATCATTGATAAAGTTCTTGATTTGATATTAGGGGGAATGTAAATTCATTAGATATTTTTCTAGGACCAAGATTTTTTCTAAGGAATTTCCTTTCTTTCTTTTCCAAGTGTGTAAGTCCCTTTTTGGCTATTGTCTCCGGTGCACGTAAACATTCAGCTTTGACGACTGTGCTGTAGTGTTCGAATTTAGCCTGGTATGAGAGTGATTTAGATTTGTATGTATTGTGACACAATCTGATTGCTATTTCCATTTTTCTTGCCCGTTCTTCAATTTCTGCATTTTCATTGTTGTTTGGAGTCAAAATCTCTCATAGGTACTCGAACTTCTGAACTCTTTTGATGTCGCCATACTTGGTCCTCATTGTCCAGACTGGATCACTGGCATTTATGTTCATATATTGTGTCTTCTCAAAAGATATTTGCAATCCTGCTTTCAATGCTGATTTCTTAGTTGCAATTTGCAGATTCTCTGCAAAAAACACTATATCATCTACAAACGCGTAGGATTCAAATAATTAGCATTATTGATACATTTTTTTATTTATCAAAACGGCATTTAGCATGTCTGTATCAAATCTTTATTTTCAAACGACCAGTAATTAACAAGAAAAACGTTGTTTTTATTAAAATTATATTTTAGTATTACTTAATTAATATTTTAATTTGTCAGGCAATATGAAATTTAAATAAAAGTAAAAAAAAAGTTCTTGTGGCTAAGGTTCGAACTAGTAGTTTTACCAGAGCTCGGAAATATTTTAATCGGCAAAGGTAATTTCTTCGAGATTTTGTTTTTAAGTAAGACGAAAATCGAAGAAGGCCAATCCGTAAGATCTTCTTCTTAGATCTGACCTGTCGGCCGTGGGACTGGTAGTGTTTTGCCGTGTGCCCAAGGCCGTCCTCAAGCACGTGGAAAACGTTTCAAACATTTGTACCGCGGCCGCCATCAGAAGGCGGCAGTTTCGCGTTGGCGGCGGCGTTCGCCGGCGGCGTTGGCTGGGTAAGCTGCTCTGCGGTAATCGCGGCCGACAGCGCGGCGCTGACGGGGGAATACGCGGCAAGGCGATCCGCGCGCTCAGCCGACATCTTCCTCCCGCGGCCACCGCCCCCACCGCCCCCGCACTACTCTCCGTCGCCATCGACTTCCCCCGCGCCCTAATCGCTTCAACTTGCCGAGAGGCGCCATCAAAGTGCCACTGCTGCTCTTCCTAAGCCTGTCCCTTTTTAAGTTTCTTAACCGGTTCTCCGCCCGCAAAGTGTCTCCGGCCTGTCGTCCTCGCCGCATCGATCTCGCCTCAAAACGGCAATCAGCTAAAAAGCGGCGCGCCACACCACCGCTTATCCATCTTTCCGTTATACGTTCAGAGAACTCAGTCCTCGAAACGCACACTTTTCGCAGAGTGAGGACGAAAGGAAACACTCGCAGTTATGCTTCTAATTCTACCATCAATCGTCACTGCAAATGTGGAAATGAGAAAATTAGCTGACATCTCGCGACTGATAATTGCTGATATGAATAATAAATAACCTTCTGATCCACAGTGACGCGATAAAAGTCACAGAATATCTCCGAACATCGCGCTATAAGCGATGTCGTGCTGTTAGCGAAGGTTCAAATGGTTCAAATGGCTCTGAGCACTATGGGACTCAACTGCTGTGGTCATAAGTCTGTTAGCGAAGGCACTCGCGTCAGTCGCCTCCTGTCATAGCCCATTAACGCGAAATTTCGCCTCCCTGTCGAAACAGATACATTCGTTGTACGTCCCACATTGATTTCTGCGACTGTTTAATGCAATGTTGCTCGTCTGTCAGCACTGACAACTCTACGCAAACACCGCTGCTCTCGGTTGCTAACTGAAGACCGTCGGCCACTGCATTGTCCGTAGTTAAAGGTAATGTCAGAAGTTACCCGTTTTCGGCGCAGTCATGACACTGTGGATCTCGGAATGTTGAATTCCCTAATGATTTCCGAAATTAAATATCTGATGCATCTAGCTCCAACCGCCAATGCGCGTTGAAGGTTTGTTAATTTCCGTCGTGCGTCCATGTTACGTCGGAAACCTTTCCACGTGACTCACGTGAGTGCAAATGACAGCTCGGCCAATGCATTGCTCTTTTATGCCGTGTGAACGCGGTACAGCCGACATCTATGTATGTGCATATCGCTGTACCATGACTTCTGTCACGTCAGTGTAATAGATAGCAGCACTAGACACTGAAGCATAAGACAACGGTGACCACGTGAAACCTGGTGGGCTCCATTCAGACTCGTGGGACGAAATTAAAATCTGGCTGGAGTCACGCTGGGAGGCACACGACATGCATTCAGCTTCTAGTGGCAGGAAATGTGGAAACGTCAAGGAACTGTTCTTACCTTGAGCTACGTCTGGAAGAAAGAATGAAGAAAAATCAGTATACCTTTATAGTACTTGTGCATTTGGGAAATTGCCGTAACAGTGGAGACGTTCGAAAATCTGGAAAGGATGGAAGTAAAATAAAGAGACAGGACACTCATGTACAGTATCTACAAAGGTGGTGTCGATTAATACAAGTGAGAGATAGAGAAAACCGATATTGTATAAGATGCTTTTGTGATTTATCTCTACTGCTGCACGGTAAGGGACAATGGTCGATCAGAAATGAAATTAAATAAGAGGAGAATACACACCAATGGTATGTGTCGTAGGTGACATAGTGAAATATTCAGGATTTTAAGTACCTCGATTGTCCTCATCAACATTCTCGCAAAGTTTCTGCGTGTCTTATGTTGAATTTTTCGTGTATCTGTAGTGTTTTTTCTGTGTACCACACTTGCCCTTCGTGTGAGTTTGGAATCAAGTGCAGTCTCATCAATAGTTTGCCAACGGAGACTAGCTCCTTTCAGCAGTAAAATAGCACAGAGTGTTACAAATAGAATGAATCGTCAATTGTGTGATGAATTTTTACCCATTCGTTATTTACAAATCTTATCCATTTACTGTAGTGATGGTCTGGGGTGTCATTTCTTTTCATAGCAGGCCCCCTTTGGTTGTCATCCGCGGCATCTGTCCAGCAAGTCGGTAATCTGGCGATATTCTACGCCAAATTTTGCTGCCTTCCGTTGCAAGCTACCTTGGGGTTACATTTTAGCAATATAATTCCCGCCCACACACGGTGAGAGTTTCTACCGCTTGCCTTCATGCTTGCCAAAACCTATCCTGGCCAGCAAGATCGCCAGATCTCTCCCCAACTGTGAACGTTTGAGCATTATGGGAAAAGTCCTGCAATCATCTCCGGATTCTGAGGACCTAAAGCGCAAATTTCACAGAATTTGGCACGATATGCCTCAGGAGAGCATCCAATGACTTTATCAATCAATGCCAACTCGAATAACTACCTACACGAGGGCCAAATGTGAACCATCGCGTTATTGACTCAGTTAGTGAAGATCTTTCTCATCAATGGCTCATCCAGTTTTTTTGAAGCTGTAACCATTTGTTTGTCTGTACATGTACGCCACATATGCCGATTTCCGTCCCATTTGGATAATTCTTTCTTTGTGCGTCGTTTTTTATCTTAATGTATTTTGCACACTCTGTAGATAAACAGCAGTTTAGGAGTGATTGGCAGGAAATCCGCCTCCGTAGCAGAAGTCGCTATCGCACGTCTGTGCGGTGGTTCTCGGCTCGCGAGTAAGGCGGTTCGAATCTTGATGGTGGATGAAATTTTCACTTACAGCATATGGCCGGGAAGGGGAGTAAAGGTGGTGGCGTGAAGTCGCTGATCACTTGTCTTTCCACCAGTGTCCTGGATTAAATTCCAAATCTCTCCGCAGTGTCTCATGGTGTGACGGTTTGTGACACTGTTGATCATGATCCGTCCGTCAGATGCGGACGGTAAGCTTGGCGGCTCCCTCGATGTTACTCGAGAGGAATACCCTATCAGCTGGCTCCGGGTTTCACCTTTTCCCTTCCTTCATCATCACCCAACACGAACATAACGCTTCACTCCACACACACACACACACACACACACACACACAAACACACACACGCACAAAATTATTGTCACCAACACTTCACATGTGCACTTAAATACACAGCTCTCATACTTCGCGACGGGAAGGTACCTGCGGAGGATGGGAAAACCTTTCCAATTAGGCGGCTGAACTTGCCCTTCAGGGTGTCCCAACCATTAGTGCCATACGACCTTACATTACTATTGGTAGGATACTGAGGAACTTTAGTTTGTCTACGAAACGGGCTGCATATGAAACGTACGGCCCACACTTGAATACTGGCTGAAGTGTCGGGGGGTGGTATTGGCTAGGATTAAAAGGGGACATCAAACTATGCAAAAAAAAAAAAAACAAAAAAAAACGAGAAAAATGTTAGAAATGCTAGAAAATCTCAATCGGCAAAAAATCCAAGAAAGACGTCGTACACCTTGCGAGAGACACCTAAGAAAAATTCAAGAACTCTTTCCAGGGCAGAAATAAGGGAAATTCTTTGGCCCCCTTCAGATCTATCGCGTTCAGTTGATACAGATAAAATAGGTAAATAACAGCTCGCATGAAGGCGTACAGACATTGTTCTCGTGCACCACCCGTGACTGGACTGAGAAACGACCGTAATGTACAGGCTGTCAAAAAACTACATCTACAAAATTGTAGACAGTTTAGAGGAGATAAAAAAATCACTTACGTGATAAAGATATCACGGCTACAAAATTCCTTACTTGGTGTCCATAAAGATTTTGACCTTTGTGGTATTCAGAGACGATGCCGTACATTATGATTAACCTTGTTTTAGAGATGTTGCTGCCCTATCGACTTATTTTTGTGGGGAGGGAGGTGACGCGTTTGTTGCATGAGGCAACTATAAGCACGCCAGAATAGTTCGTACCCCTTTTAGCTGAAGCTGCAGCCATTGGTCATGACAAACCTGGTTGTTTTTAGCATTTTAGGCAGTCATTGACACGCGGGTACAAGTTTTGCATTAAATTTTCAGTACACGTAACTTAGATTATCTTCCTGCGTACTGAGAACTTCCTAAGTGCAAAACGTAGACAGATGAAATTTTCTGCAGCCCACCAATCCCCGAGATGTATATCTAGATGAGCAGCAAATTACAGCGAACAGAAGAGCAGAGTGTACTTGTACTCTGATGACCGTCAGATGTTATCCTGTCACGATGGCTGATGTAGATGTACCGACAGAAAAGTGGTTTCTTAAGTGCTTGTAATTAATTTACTCTTGTCATTACGACTCACATGCAGACATTATGTAGGCATCAGAATGATGTTTTTAGATTGGTCGTTAAAAACCGGTCCCTCGGGTACGGTAACTATCTTCGCTGAGTGGAACAGCTGTGTCTATCTTTCAGAACCTGTCATTTTAGATTAGTCACGGTTTTTATAACCGTGTCGTTTTAAACGATATCCTTCGAAATTACCTGTATCAATAACTATTAATTTAATCAGTGCATTTCGCCAACTTGCTAGCAACTTACCATCGGATTACTCCGGAGATTATTGAGAGATGCATTACGGCTGATACAGTTAACTTAAAGTGAACATTCATCTGAATTGCTCTTACATTATACCGCATGTTCTAATTGATTTGACACTCTAATTGTTTAACTTCACGGTGAAATTTATGTAGTTGCTTGCACGTACACGCTCTTTCAAATTATGAATCTTAGTTAGCAGGCATTCTTTATTAACTGAGGTGTTGCAGATGCAGTCAACATTTGTTTTCTTCAGTTGAGTAAACACGTCACCATAAGTGTGAAATATTTGGTTAGAGCTTTATTTTGATGGCGACCCAAAACAGTTCTTATCATGTTTCGTGTGTTAAGGCACACATCAAGATGAGTTGCCTACACTTTTTACCTTTGCTTCTGGCAGGTAATAATTATAAGGCTAGTGGCAACTAGGCGAGGAAACCCCATAACGTGCTTGTAAGTAACCTAATCTCGGCCATATACAACTGAACTATTATCAATATCAATCACGTAGAGTATTTAGCCAGCTGATGACATTTTTCTCATTAGAAAGAAGTATGTACGAATACCTTGCCTGACAAATGAAGCACTTAATCTTTGTGTGTCAATATATTCTCCGAAGATGTGCCATTTTTTACACATCGCGATTTTTATTTACCTCTGTTATTCGTCTTCTGTTTTATTTTCTTGTCAATAGTTTTACTCATGCTGCTGCTATTTGTATTTACCATATCTGATCCCGTAGTGCTTATCTTTCTATCTCTATAGACAGCTTGTACACAGTATATAGTACGTCTTAAATTCTTATTTTGCTCTTTTGTATGTTTTTCACTTCAATATAATGCTTAATGTCATGCTACACAAGAAGGGTTTTAGAAAATTCTCTCTCAATTTTATCACAGCATTTTATGCAAGTGGAACTCTTTAGCTTAAGCACCCTAACTAAACATGTGCTTCTTTCTGTACACTTCTTACCACATTTCCATTGGATGCATTGTGTAATCTTGCATATATTGGATGCATTGTGTAATCTTGCATAGTAGATGGGAAAAGTCATCCACCTCTTCTCCTTCTATGTCTTCCCAGTTTTTATGTTTACTCGATTGTTTTTGGGTTTACCTGATATTGTTTTCATATTAGCACATAGTATACCTCCCATTATGTAGAAAATTCTCACTGCTCCTTACTTTAAAGCAAGCAGGAGATTACGTATGAATGAAGTAATTACTTATTGTCATCATCACATAATCGGTGCTTTATAAAACAATGCAAACATTTTACAAATAAATTAATCAAGATCAGTCCCTTGAAGTACATAGGCGTAGGAAGGAATTAAAATTATTTAACCGTTGTGTCAGCATGCTCGCTTCACGAAAGGACTGGAGGACAGACTTTCGGAGTCTCTAAGAACGTAGAAATTTTGCTTCATGACTCACTTAATCACCACACAAGGGAAAGTTCAACTTTTATACTTGATTACATCGTTACAAGAGAACTATTGATTCGGGGAGGGGGGGGGGGGCGAAGGGGCGAGTTGTAGTTCTCCCAGAGAAATTATACTAAAATCTATAAATCCTTATTCATTGAAGTTTCTCCGCACATTTATCATGCTCGGAATTCTCTTTACGACCGAAAGCAACTAGTATTCAGTGGCACACTAACGGTTTGACTACATGTGGTCACATGCTCGCACAAAAGAGTGGTCAGACGCCGCGGATGACAACCAAAGGGGGCCTGCTATGAAAAGAAATGACACCCCAGACCATCACTACAGTATGGCGGAGATAGGTCTGGGACGTATCCAGACATGTATCGCTGCTCATCTGAGATCACTGAATACAATTCTATTCCAGTCAGTGAGAGTCCAGGCCGAAGCCGTGACTGACGACTCCCCAGAAAGCGGAGAAGAAAACGGGAATTTACAGGAAATGATGGGTCCATAGAATAGACTGGAAAGTGCATTATGTGTCTGGAGTCATTTCAAGAAGACTGTATGCTGTACACCAATTATGGAGGCTGGCCATATGTTGGATATGATATATGGAACAGGAGAACATTTTGTATCCTATTTGCGACTTGCAGAATAATGAGCTACACATTGGTTAACTAAGCTGTAATAGCAGCAATAAGTTCCCTTACTGAAGTGTTCTTTTATTACTGAATAAGTGTCAGTGCCGTGTATCATTAACTACCGATATCATCACACAAAAGACAATACTGTACGATACTTTCTACACGTCTTGTAGTTGTTGCACTTTCGCTTTCGATGTGATTAGGTGCAATAAATAACAATATAAAAGTCATTACACTGCGCTATCCGCAGAACTTGTGTGGAGGTAAGAGAATAGTAGGTTAATATTCCGATTACCCAGCACAGTTACACAATAAATTCAAGAAACTTAAGCCGGCCGACACTGCACGACTCACCCTATGCATTTTAAGGGCTATATTTTTTCTAAAATGCAATTTCCTTGCCGGCCGCGGTGGTCTCGCGGTTCTAGGCGAGCAGTCCGGAACCGTGCGACTGCTGCGGTCGCTGGTTCGAATCCTGCCTCGGGCATGGATGTGTGTGATGTCCTTAGGTTAGTTAGGCTCAAGTAGTTCCAAGTTCTAGGGGACTAATGACCACAGCAGTTGAGTCCCATAGTGCTCAGAGCCATTTGAACCATTTTTTTTTGCAATTTCCTTGTTGTTAAGGTTAACTAATGTACTGTTCAACAATGTAAACCAAAATATTATTATATTAAAGTACTTTAGTTGTTCAAAGGAAATTAAATAGTATATTATAGTGTAAGTAGGCTGTTTAGGTTTTTATGTTGGTAACGCCACGTAGTGCTCTGTATGAAAATCACTGACTGTGCTGTGTGCAGTCTGTGGCTGATTTGCATTGTCGGAATATTTACTATTGTAGTGTTGGGCAGTTGGGTGTGAACAGCGCGTAGCGTTGCGCAGTTGAAGGTGAGCCCTCAGCAGTGGTGGGTGCGGGGAGAGAGATGGCAGAATTTTGATAGCGAAAGATCTGCACGTGTGTCCATCAGAAAGAGTAAATTTGTAATACTGGATATCATGAAGTGATATGTACATTATGACTTTTGAACATTGCTAAGGTAAATACATTGTTTGTTCTCTATCAAAATCTTTCATTTGCTAACTATACCTATCAATAGTTAATGCCTTCAGTAGTTAGAATCTTTTATTTAGCTGCCAGTACTGACGCACGCTGTATTGCAGTAGTTCGAGTAACGAAGATTTTTGTGAGGTAAGTGATTCGTGAAGGGTATAGGTTATTGTTAGTCAGGGCCATTCTTTTGTAGGGATTATTGAAAGTCAGATAGCGTTGCGCTAAAAATATTGTGTGTCAGTTTAGTGTTGATCAGAATAAGTAAAGAGCGAAATGTCTGAGTACGTTCAGTTTTGCTCAGCTGTTTGAAAATCAAGGGGATGTGTCAATAGCACTAAGCATTTTACATACTTCGCTGTTATTATTATGAAAATCGAAGACGTGTATGGCACATTAGAAGTAAGGTGACGGCAAGCTATAATTCGGAGGGAGAGGGGAGAGGCAGAGACAGTAATGATGTGAGACCTACCCCTATGTATTCGTGGAAGTGGTTTGCCGTTACGTTCCTCTATCCTGTTTCCAGATGTTAAGTGTGTGATTGTGAGACGCATTTGTATAGTGTAGCTTTCAATGTTTTGTCACGAGCGGCATTAGAAATGTAGGCAGGGAGAATGGTTCAAATGGCTCTGAGCACTATGGGACTCAACTGCTGAGGTCATTAGTCCCCTAGAACTTAGAACTAGTTAAACCTAACTAACCTAAGGACATCACAAACATCCATGCCCGAGGCAGGATTCGAACCTGCGACCGTAGCGGTCTTGCGGTTCCAGACTGCAGCGCCTTCAACCGCACGGCCACTTCGGCCGGCAGGCAGGGAGAAGGCAAACCTGTTGCCAGTATAAGGTCACCCTACGCAACACTCCATGTACCCCGTCTAGCGGACAGAGCTCTATCGACAACCGACAGCGTCACAGACCGTCTCTGCACCGAGTAGGGATACGGATTAACGAAGGACACTGGCGCAGAATTTGCAGGCGAATACCTGTTCCCCGCCGCTTCCACTCTGTTGACTGGTTATTACTGCTAACAAGATTTCCTTCCGGTCAAACGTCACACTAACTTTAGTTAGCGTATCTCATCAGTGCACTGACGCTAGGAATTAAAATGTAGAATCTGAGGAGAAACTTTCAAGGAATTCCTTTACTGACTCAGCTGCATAAACTGGCCGTGGAGCGGATACCCTTCTGCTTCGACTACCACCCGCCCCCCTGCCGCCCCACCTTTTCGGCTACACTGCGAGCGATTACTCCTAACTAGCTGTATATGGGGCCAGTCGGTTCGCGGTTTGGCCGGGCTATCGCTCCACGCCCTCGCGTTGGAACCGGCGACCTCTAGCCATTAACAGATACTGGTTCGACCACAGACGCATGATCAGGAACGTAATATCACGCGCACATGCCCTTAATTAGCATTAATTAATAATCGTATCGTTATTGTCCTGGCGCACAGCCTGATAATTACACGACGTAACTGCACTGAAATGGCTAGCGTAGCAACTCGACCCTTTTTGGCTTCATGTGACGCATTTGCTCAGGCGACGCCGGCTGACGAAATCTGTTCCTTCTTTCAGTAGTGGTTACAAAGCAGTTGTAATTCTTCTTTACAGTGAGCAACCAGTAAGCAAGCAACCAGTCGGGTGGAATGTGCATACACTAGAGGTTGAATGAAGTCCTGCAATTCATCCCCATCTCCTTCTTCTTCGCTTTGGTTAATAGGCTTGCTCTTGTTACTTATTAATCGATTTTTCGATTTGACCATTCATTATCTTCTTTAAGAGATACTCCGTCAACATACATTTCCGAGATGTTATTTTCATTTATTTCGCAATCAGTTTAATTTCTTAATGTATGGTTACCCAGATTTTTTTATATCGCCATCAAGTGCTCTGCTTTGTTACTTACTTTCAATAGACTGAGAAAACGTGTTCGTAATATACACAGATTGTCTACTATACGTTTCTTTTTCCCGCTCCCGCATTACACCGTTTTAGCAGGCACTGTTTCCTACAGTGTCATACTGATTTCTTTTTATGTTTTGCTTTACTGACCTGCCCTGATTACCGATCTTCAACAAGGTCACTTGTGTGAACCATAAAGTCAATTGCTGTTAATTATTACTGTGTTGCTCCATTACTCTATATGTCGTTCCTTTGTACGAAAAAATTGTACAAAGGCGTTGAACTGAACCCACAACAAACTCGCAACGATAAATGGAGCGTCTCAACACACACAATCAAAAATATTGATATCCTACTGTCCAACTGGCGCAAATTGATTACATTTGGGTGACAGCACATTTTTTCTCCTACACACTTCCCGCTAAACTTCTTACTGTTCGAAATTTTACTTTACACTTCGAAAAGAAGAAACTCAAGATAAGCTTCAGAAGCACCTCCAGAACTTTTCAGTGTGATTTTACCCATTGCATAATTAGACATACGCACGCTGCTTCATTTCTCTGGCCGCGCGGTCTCAGGCGCCTTGGCACGGTACGTGCGGCTCCCCCCCCCCCCCCCCCCCAACCCCGACGGAGGTTCGAGTCCTCCCTCGGGCATGGGTGTGTGTGTTGTCCTCCGTAGCGTAAGTTAGTTTAAGTTAGATTAAGTAGTGTGTAGGCTTAGGTAACGATGACCTCAGCACTTTGGTCCCATAAAGTTCCAATTTTTTATTTCTCTTCCCAGCGACTCTGATCTTTGCATGTTCATATGTCATCGCTGTATGCTGTCAGCGCCTACACAACAGCAACGATAAACAGCACTGCCTATAAGTATACAATATCACTGCATTAACTGTCCAGCGAGCTGTTACGAAAATACAGATATAACGAATGGAATCTGACAACTAAATAAAATAATAAGACAGGTAAGGAGACAACGAACCATTATTACTACAATAACACCAACGGAACGGAACTAGTTAGCAAATAGTCAGTGACAGAATCACTGACATCGCATGAATGTCAAAACTATCGTACATGTGTAAAAATGTATAACAATGAAATCCATTTAATAATTACCTGTAACATTAAAAATTATGTACCAAAGTTATGTACCGTTTACTTACAGAAAACCTGATGACAGCAGTTAAGCTGAAACAGGCCTATTGTAAAATAAAAGCAATCAAACTTAGGAGCGTACTTGGAATTATAAATTATAATTACGCAATGTCCTTAAAAGCCATATACTGCGCAGCAAGTCCAGGAGAACTAAAAATATAAAAAGATTTAATTTTAGTTCCTTAAATCCTTAGGAACAGTTCCACTATTTCAACTTTACCGTCCGATGGAAACCTCTGTAATGGGAGAAACACGTTTTAGTATATCCATCGTGAACTGGAAGAAAGTAGTCGAGGAAGATTTAGTTTGCACCAAGAGCTATTTTAGCTGCAGGAGCCTCATAGCTGTTTTGTCACATCAGGAAAGAAGTTCCATCACAATAGCTTCTCGTCGGGACACACTGAATGCTGTAATCGTTGACACTATATTTGTGGTATTTGTAAATGCAATTCATGTTATTGTGTTAATACATAAATTTGTTATTTAAAAAGTAGAAGTTTAATCAGTACCTGACTACAAATCAAAATGTCTGGAGTTCGGTTCCCAGTTGGTACAATTTTGTTCTGTCATTTATCCCCACTTTTTCTTTCGTAAATGGCTCGTTAATGTAAAAACTGCCACGTTGTGCCGTGGTTCGGGGTCCACGATAAACATTACATCGCCCTAAAACTGGCTGGATAAGTACATTCAAAGGTCGAAGGAAAGCGAGAGGATATGACCTACTATAAGAGACTGGTAGTGAAACATTCTGACGTTCGTATCAAACTTCGGGGTAACGTATTATTTCAATACAAATAACCTTATTTTCAATACAAATAACCTTATTTTCGATAGAAACCTAATTTTTATCTCAATTTTCAAAATCATATCTTGTGATAAAATTTCGCAATTAAATACTCGTACTTTATATTCTGTAACATCTTCTTTGTGGGCTAATAGTTGAACGTCTTCATCTAAGGCTTACATCTATGTCGACACTCACGCTCTTCAAGGTGTTATTCAGTTCACAACTGTATTCGAATCTCTCTGTACACACAGTGAGCTCACATGCTCCACTACTCAGATCATTATTCAGAAGACCTGCGGTATTAACTAACTCTATCTGGAGACTAGCATCCAACAATACTCTAACTGTTGTATAACAGGGATCAGGGCGTCACTTCAGTGGCGATTGCGAGCCACGAAGGACCTTTGTAATAGATGACATGCTGCCCAGTCTAGAGTGTGTCAACAGCTGAGCATATATCGTATGTAACTGTGTCACAAAACAAATGAATACCTCCCTAGCCCTGACAAGGATATTTTATTGATGAGATTGTAGTGGAACGGGATACATTAAATTTTGTGAAAACAACTGAGGAACGTTGCGGCTTCGTTTTCAGGAACTGACATTTGCGGCCAGGTGACTGTTACGCTAGTCACATATTCTTTCTTCTTCTTCTGGTTTTGTTTTAACCCATTCATAGCATCTCGTTCTTTTCTCAATTTCGCCTTTTCACATTCTAGTTTGCTCCTGCTCCTCTTCCTCCATCTTTCCTCATTCTCCAAAAATGGTTCAAATGGCTCTGAGCACTATGGGACTTCTGAGGTCATCAGTCCCCTAGAACTTAGAACTACACAAACCTAACTAACCTAAGGACAACACACACACCCATACCCGAGGCAGGATTCGAACCTGCGACCGTAACGGTCGCGCGGTTCCAGACTGTAGCACCTAGAACGGCTCGGCCACCCCGGCAGGCCCTTATTCTCCATTTTATCCTTCTCCCCCTCTTCTTATTCTCCTCCATTTTCGGATTACTTTGTTTTTCTTTCTTCTGCGGCATTCTTGATGAGTCACAGCCATTACCACAAGCTACCTTTACGCATTCACTCTTGCGGCCAACAGTCCAGTCGACATGTTCCAACTAATGGATTCTCTGTGATTGGCCTAACCACACTCCCAACCAATGACGCTGTAGGCGCAGGATGAAACAGCGGTCGGACGGAATCGAGCGATCCCATTGAGATGATCAGGGAGTTAGTCGGCTTTCCGCTAATCGGTCTTTGCACAGAAATCTGCCGTAGTGTAAGCCGACAACAGAAACCGCCGTATTTCCGCACGGGCGGCATGAAGAGTTATTAGCACACACAGGGAGGGCTGCGCCTTGGCGTACGGCAGCTGAGCGGATTGCGTGCAGGCTGTTTAGCTGAGGTGAGACGGCAGCGGTGCCGGCATTGGCCTGATCCTCACACACGTGTCGCGCCGGAGATGTCGCGCGCGGCGAGCCGGCGATGGTAATCGCATTAGCTGGCCGCCGTCATAGCGCGCCGCAGAGGTCTGCCCGCTAATTATCGGAGTGCACTTATCTGCGCGACCGGCGACCCGGCCGGGTCCACGCGTAGGAGTAATTAATATGCACCCCGGCGATTTCAATTACAGATCTAATTACCATGTACAAGGTAGTAACGAGCATTTGGCGGGCGGCGTGGCGGCCCCGTTTTTACGAGGGCAGGAAGCGATAAAGCGGGCGGCGCCGGCGCGGCCAGCTGCCCGCGGAAGTGGCGGCGCGTGCCGGCCGTCGGGCGAACCACACGCCGCACACCGCACACCGCGGTGGCCCCCCACCCCACTCCTCGCCTGTACTGACCGCTGCGGCGATAATCGACGCCGCTGACACTTCGGCACTCGACCCCACTAATAGTGATTGCAGAGGCACAGCTGCCGAGTCCCGACTACGCCGTCAACGTCGCTGACGAAGCAATTTGTGCCAAACGAGACGGGTATCGCATCTTGCCAACAGTGTCGAAAGGTGTTGTCTCACAAGCAGGCCACACGGCAATCGGATTTTTGTAACTCTTTATATTTGTGGTACGTGAAGTTCTGCACTCAAAAATCAACCCGGGAATGCATTTCCATGCAACTCTTAAAACCTCTCGAGAAAATCGACTTCGAAGTTTTCCTTGCGTCTTTCATCATCATCATCATCGGCATCTCCTTTCAAGGGTTAAATGTTATAATTCCGGCCTCTGTCATCTATCCGTCTATCTCTTACGAGATCTACTTATTTCTGAGGCCAGTCGGCCGATAATTCATTATCTTTCTCGGCAATCTACAGGTTGAAAAGTATTCAAACCGACAAACTCTGGGAGGTTGTAGGGGACATCAAAACAAATATTTTTCCCTAATGTCATTTTTTCCTATGAGGATTATTTAAACCGGTGGAGGTCGTATTCCGCTCTTCAGTTGTTAGAGGCCGTATTACGATATTCACTTGTTAGAGGGCGTATTACGCTCTTCAGTTGTAGGCAACTGCTGTCCACCAGTGTCATAGCGCATTGTCTTTGTTTACTAATGGAGCGATACACCTGGAGTGAGTACACTGACATGGTTGGTGCGTACTACATCCTAATCGCCGTATCCCGCATCATACGATCTTTGCTGCTGTGTACCAACGTCTGCATGAGACCGGGTCATTTAGCAGATTACCGGCACATTTCAGTCGTGGTGTGCGTCGATTCCTGGACCGACGTTTCCCAGAAACGTGGATTGGCAGAGGTGGTCCTGTACCATGGCCTGCTTGATCCCCAGATATGTCCCCTCTGAACTTTTTTATGTGAGGAGAGATGCGCAACCTTATTTACGCAACTCCTGTTGCATCAGAAGAGGATCTGGTTGCCTGGATAGTAGCAGCTGCAGGAACAATTCAGGATACTCCTGGGGTTTTTGCCCGTGTCAGACCGAACATGATCCGACGGTGTAACCTTTGTTTACGTGTCAATGGAGGCATTTTAGAAAATCTACTGTCATTGAAATTGGGTTGTGTTAATGTGTTGTCTCTTGGTCATAAAAAAAATGGAAAAGTGTTTGTTGGTTTAATTAATTTGCCGCCAGAGAAATCTTCCTCTACCGGTTTAAATACTCCTCATAGGAAAAAATGACATTAGGGAAAAATATTTATTTTGATGTCCCCTACAACCTCCCAGAGTTTGTCGGTTTAAATACTTTTCACCCTGTATTTTCTGTCATTCTGTCCACATGATCCTTCTATTTCATTCCGTTCTGATCTGTCATTAAACGAAAAGATTTTTATTTTTTTTCATGAATTTCGTTTGTGTTCCTTCTCTTGTTTTTCTTCCCAAAGTCTTTCCTATTTTTCCGTGGACAGCTTGATATTTATTAATCTTCTTCTCAATGTCTTTGTCATAGTTAAAGCTAATATCGCATCCCAGATAACTAAAGTGGGCTGCTTTTCTCATTTGCTATTATTTTCGATCTGACTATATTCTTTCGTTTGACAGCCGTTGTCTTTGTCCTATTTGCAGATATAGTCAAGTTGTAATATATTGCGTTGTTGTTTAATGTATACTGACCAGCCAGAACATAACGGCCTCCGACATACTATCGATATAAACCCGTCCGGCGATACAGTGCCAGGTGGCGACAAATGACTGCTAGGCAGACACACGTATCAGTGAGCGTATTGTACGTATGTATGGGGAAGGCGAGCAATCTACGTGCGTTTGACCGAGGGCAGACTGTGATGCCCCGGAGGCTGAGCACGAGCATTTCGGACACTGCACGACATGTCGGATAGTCGAGGAGTGGCGTGGTGAGTGCCTTCAACACGTGACGAAAGCAGAGTTAAACTACGTCCAGTCGTCGTCGTGCTGGGTGGCCACCGCTCATTACAGATGTCGGACGTCGTAGGCTGGATGGCCTGGTAGAACAGGACAGACGGCGAACAGTGGCGGAAATGACATCAGACTTTAATGCTGGTCAGAGCACAAGTGTGTCTGAGCACACGGTGCACCGAACACTCCTAACGATCGGCCTCTGCAGCTGACGACCCATGCATGTGCCAATGTTAACACCACGACATCGGCAGCTACATCAACATCTTCATCTACATCCATATTCCGCAAGCCACCTGACGGTGTGTGGCGAAAGGCACCTTGAGTACCTCTATCAGTTCTCCCTTCTAGTCCAGTCTCGTATTGTTCGTGGAAAGAAAGATTGTCGCTATGCCTGTGTGGGCTCTAATCTCTCTGATTTTATCCTCATGTTCTCTTCGTGAGATATACGTAGGAGGGAGAAATATACTGCTTGACTCCTCGGTGAAGGTATCTTTTCGAAACTTCAATAAAAGCCCGTACCGAGCTACTGAGCGTCTCTCTTGCAGAGTCTTCCAGCGCAGTTTATCTATCATCTCCGTAACGCTTTCGCGATTACTAAGTGATGCTGTAACGAAGCGCGCTGCTCTCCGTTAGATCTTCTCTATTTCCCCTATCAACCCCATCTGGTACGGATCCCACACCGGTAAGCAGTACTCAAGCAGTGTGCGAACAAGTGTACTATAACCTATTTCCTATGTTTTCGGACTGCATTGCCTTAGGATTCTTCCAATGAATCTCAGTCTGGCATCTGTCTTACCGACGATTAATTTTATATGGTCATTCCATTTTAAATCACTCCTAAGGCGTACTCCCAGATCATTTATGGCATTAACTGCTTCCAGTTGCTGACCTGCTATATTGTAGCATGATGATAAAGGATCTTTCTCTCTGTGTATTCGCAGCACATTACACTTGTCTACATTGAGATTCAATTGCCATTCCCTGCACCATGCGTCAATTCGTTGCAGATCCTCCTGCATTTCAGTACAATTTTCCATTGTTACAACCTCTCCACATACTACAGCATCATCCGCAAAAAGCCTCAGTGAACTTCCAATGTTATCCACAAGGTCATTTATATATATTGTGAATAGCAACGGTCCTACGACACTCCCCTGCGGCGCACCTGAAATCACTCTTACTTCGGATGACTTCTCTCCACCGATAATGACACGCTGCGTTCTGTAATCCAGGAACTCTTCAATCCAGTCACACAGTTGGTCTGATAGTCCATTAAACGACTGTGGGGAACTGTATCAAATGCCTTGCGGAAGTCAAGAAACACGGCATCTACCTGGGAACCCGTGTCTATGGCCCTCTGAGTCTCGTGGACGAATAGTGCGACCTGAGTTTCACAGGATCGTATTTTTCGGAACCCATGCTGATTCCTACAGAGTAGATTTCTAATCTCTCAGTCTACGACTGAAATGGGCACGTGACCACTGGCAGTCGGAGTTGGCAGAGCGTTGCATGGTTGTTGAATCCCGATACCTTCTTCATCATGCTAGCGGGATGGCGCGAATCTGTCGTCTTCCAGGGGAAGAGCTCCTTGACACCTGTGCTGCGGGACGGAAACAAGCTGGCGGCGGTTCCAGTATGCTCTGGGGACAACTGCGTGGCATCCATGGGTCCAGCGGCGCTCGTGCAAGGCATCATGATCGTCAAGCAGATCGTACACTGGTTGCAGACCACGTGCACCGCTTTATGACGATCATGTTTCCCGACGAAAGTGGCGTTTTTCAAGACAATGCGCCGTGTCGCAAGGCCAGTAGTGTGATGGGGTGGTTCGAGGAACAGAGTGGCGAGTTCAAATAGACGTGCTGGCCCCTCAGCTCGATCGAACACATCTGGGATGTGATAGAGCGTGGCATCAGAGCTCATCGTCCTCTCCCCGGAATTGGCGAGAATTCGGTGACTTGTGTGTGCACCGAATGCTTTTATCCGTGCGAAGGTGGACATATCGCTGTTAGGTAGGTTGCCATAATGTTCTGGCTAATCAGTGTATACACCGCTCCTGGTAAATTGTCTTCTGTTTCCTGTATAATTATCTGGTCATCAGCGTATAACAGAGTAATTAATGGTACACCAGATTCCGTTTTAATTCCTAAGTGCATTTCATCTTTCTATTTCACAACTAGGTCACCAATATAGAAATTAAATAAAGTAGGTGACAGACTGCACCCTTATCGAACACCTTGGTTTATTAAAATTTCATGTGACGTTTACGAATCTGAACTTTTTAGCCAGTTATGTATTCACGTATAGACGCTTTATCGTATCAATAATTTTTTTGGAAAACCTTTTATTTCCATTATTTTCCACAAAAGGTTTCTTTAATACCCTATATTACGGTCCGTTTTTTGAGAGGCAGTGTGGATCCAGGTCAGTCTGCCTTCGGCAGGGCAACAGAGCGGACGCGTACGTGTTGACTTCGTGCGGAGCGCGATCTCGCCTTGTTTACATTCTGACGGCCGTTGCTTAAGTGCCAGCTTGCCTTGTACGATCCATGGCGAACCGTTACCGTAAATCAACACTCCGATTTACTTTCTGCAACGATTATGCCCGACCCAAAGCACTCGAGGTGGAGCGTTTTCTGCGAGAGGAAGTAAAGATCCCGGCGACCGATATTATCGGCATACATTTGTCCATCGTGAGCAGCACGGTCTATGTGAAAATCACTAACGACGCGGTGTGCGAACGCATACTACGTGAGACCAAACAGGGGCTCCGCTTCTGTCACGCTGATGGCAATGTGGGGGAGGTAGCCGTCAACCACGCAGGCTTAGGTATGCAAACGATACGCATTTTCGAATTGCCATTCGAACTTCCTGCTGAGGAAGTCTCGCGGCACTACACCCATACGGCACAGTCCATGGCCACACTGCGGAGAAGTGGACACAGTTTCGGACGTATCCTGTCCTAAACGGGGTCCGACAGGTCACCATTGATCTCCGAAGCCACGTCCCGTCCTACTTACAGATCGGCGGATGCCGTGCAATAATTATATACGACGACCAGCCTCGGACCTGTTCCGGGTGCGGCAAAGAAGGCCACCTTAGATCCGAATGCCTACAACGGCGTATTACGCAACTTCCAGCTGCCGAAGAACCACACACGTCGCAACCTACAGTGCTACCGGTGACCTATGCCGCTGCTCTAGCTTCTCCTACCGCTTTGCAACGTCGCCCGGTCACCACAAACGACGCCACCAACGAGCCCGACCAGACACCGACGGAGAGCGCCTCGGACGGCCCGCCGCCTCGGCCGGCCATCGACGCCGCTCCGAAGTTGCCGGCGCAACTGGACGCTGACCCTGACATCGGAAACACGATGGAGATTGACTCGCTCATCGTTCCTACAGCGGCCTTTCTGACAGAACGACGCGACTCCCTTCCGTCGACGGACACGGAGGGTCGCACAAGGAAACAACGTTCTCCGAAACGTCGCAAGCGAAGACGTCGCCAAGAGGAGACGTTACAAGTCGAGGAGGACGTAACCGTCGACCAGCACGAGGCCTCAGAACCCGCTACTGTTGACGAAGACGTCGTGAGCGTGGAGACATCTATCGGTGTGCCTGCGCCCCGTGCTGACGCTGAACTAAATTATGAACGTATCACAGGCGACACTACACCACGCACAATTACAACATCTTCCGCGGACAAAATGGAAGATACACCAGTTTCCGCTTCCACGGCGTGGCACGAGGAGGAGGTCAAGGAGCAGGACCCGTTACGGGACCCTGCGCCGTCACGGCCGCACCACTAATCATACTCTCCCGAGACTCCCCTGCGGGCCAGCGGGATAACGTTCCGCTGCGACGCCCACACCCTTGCGCGGACAGCGGAGTGGACCAACCTCCAGCAATCCGACACCAGGCCTACCGGATAGCAACCATCAACACCAACAAGATCCGTTCCAGGGTGAAAATCCGCCTTATGCAGGAGATGTTCTGGGCTTCGGATATTGATTTCGCCCGTCTGCAGGAAGTTCACTTGGCTATTCTCCCGGATATCAATGGCTATACCGCCCACGCCTCCGCGAGTGATCCTACGGGCCGCGGGGGTGGCCATCTACGTCCGCCACGGGATTTCTGTGACCGATGTCGCCTTCCTTCCATCAGCTCGGGGCATGGCACTCACTGCCATGGGGACACGCATCATTAATGTCCCTCAGGCACCGACCGACGGCATGACAGAGCCCAGTTTTATTCCGAGGAAATCGCTCCCCTGTTTTTAGGGCGTTATGACCATTGCCTACTAGGAGGTAATTTTAACTGCGTTCTGCATCCTAAAGATCGGATTCCCCACTTTTCTACAAGCCAGGAGCTACGTATAGTGGTGCGAGACCTCCTGCTTCACGATACCTGGGAAGTACAACACGGCGACCTTTCTGGCCATACCTTTCTTACAAGTCATTCCACAAGCCGGTTAGACGGGATATATGTCTCAAAAACTCTTAGATCTGCGATACGGGGCGCCGAACGCTGGCCGCTGGCCTTTTCCGACCATTGAGCTTACATCTGTACGGTCTTCCTTCCGCCGCAATCAGTATGGCGCACCCGTGCGCCATGGAAACTCGATACCTCACATTTGCATGACCTGGCGTTTCGCCAACAAGTCACTGAAACGTGGACAGCCTGCGAACGACGCCTTCCCCGCTACCACTCGACATTGGCATGGTGGTTGGACTGCGCCAAGCCGGCGATCCGGAGGACACTGATGAGATACGGGAAGGACATGGCCGACTGGCATCGCACCACTGTTGACTTCTATTACGCGATTCTCCGAGATCTGGACGCTCAACCGCCAACCCCGGACAACCAGTTGGAACGGCAAAGAACTAAGGCGAAGATAATTGTGCTGGCACGCCGGAAACTGCAAGGGGTCGTGATACGGTCGCGACGCCACGATCACGCGGATTTAGAAATTCCATCCATGCATAATATAGTGCCGACAAACGAAGGCGTCGTCGGCAGATCATCAGCACTCTGACCACGCCTCATGCAACGCAGATGACCACTCAGAATGACATCGTCCACGCATTCGTCGAGCACTACCGTCGTACTTATAGTGAAGAAGGCGCTAAAACTGCAGCAGACGACTCCGTTTTGCATTACGTCACGCGCACCCTCCCCCACACGGAGGCGGATGCTTTGACAGTGGCGGTCACGCTAGACGAAGTCAACAACGCAATCGCCAAGGGTGCGTTCAACAGATCGCCCGGCATTGACGGCTTACCGATTGAGTTTTACCGTACCTTTCGGGACCTCATGACACCACGGTGGACGACTATGTATCAAGAACTGATAACATCTGACCAAGCAATCCCACCCGCCTTTGCTGAGGGCATCATCATACCAGTCCACAAACCAGCCCGTGGTTCGATGGTCACGAGTTACAGACCGCTCACCCTACTCAATGCCGATTACAAGATTTTCGCGCGCTTACTGGCAATGCGGCTCCGAACAACACTCCCTCATATCCTCTCGCCAGAGCAAACGACGCCTGGCGGACAGGTTAACATACAGACTGCCACAGGGGAATGCCGCGACTTAATTGCGATAGCGGCGGCCTGCAGACTCCGGGCAGCGGTCGTCGCTATAGACTTCGACAGCGCCTTCGATAAAGTGCGTCATCGTTTCCTGTTTTCGGTGGCGGCCCGAATGGGCATCCCCCCTCCGTTTCTCGACGTCATCTGGCGTCTTTACGACAGTGCCAGTTCACGTGTCCAAGTCAATGGACGTTTAGCAGGGCCGGTACCTATCTGCCGTGCGATACGGCAGGGGTGCCCCCTCTCTACCCTCCTGTATGCCACTGCCCTTGAGGCCCTTATTGCTGGCTTGACGAACAAGCTCTCTGGCCTCACCCTACGCCAACACACTTTTCGCTGTCGGGCATATGCTGATGACCTCCTCCTCCTCATTCGCTCCGGCTCTGAAATTCGGGAAGTCCTCGAATTGATTACCCGTTTTGGGGCTGCCGCTGGCAGTGCCATGAATGTCGCCAAATCTTCTGCAGTGCACATTGGACGAGGCCTCCAGGAGGGTGAAGTGGCATCCCTGCCGCTTGTGCGGACTTTCCGGTACCTGGGCATTATCTTTACCCCCACGGTCACACGCACAGCGACAACGAATTTCCGTCGCCTGTTACACGTCATCCGCAACGGCGTCCTCCAGAACCTCTTGCGCCGCCAGGACACACTTCAACGGGTTGAGTTTCTTAATCTTTATGTGGCATCAAAATTGGTTCACATCTCGCAAGTTCTCCCTCTGCCAACTGCAATTGGGCGCAACCTTCAGGCGGCTTTTGGCTATTATCTCACGGCTGGTTCAATGTTTAAAGCCCGTTATGAGACACTTACCCTGCCCTCACGGTATGGTGGCGTCGGGCTCCTCAATGTCCGTGTGCGAGCTGCAGCCTTGTACATGAGTACCATGAGAAAACAGTGGATGGGCCAGGGTACATCTCTAACACGCAGCTTGCTTGAGGTCCTCCTACCTGCTTCCACCTCACCACCGGTGTCTGTCGGCCTTATCGTGCCTTATTTGTCCCATACTTCGACCTTTTTCGTCGACTACAGTTACATACATACCAGTCTGCCAGATACACGCCCACCAAGGACTAAGGATTTTTACAGCCTGTTGCTGCGCTGTGTTCCCCAGAATGTGATGGAGACCAAACATCCCTCCATCCAGTGGCCCATAGTGTGGACTACCGTCCACCAGCCCTTCCTCCCTACGAACGTCCGGGCACTGTGGTATCACATAGTCAACAGGAAATTTGCCACGAAGCAGCGCCTGCACAGCATTGGCTTGTCAGAATCCCCTCTTTGTCTCCTTTGCCAGCAACTGGACACTGATGAACACCGTCTGACATGCGCCTCATCGCAAGATGTATGGCGCTTCGTGCAGCAAATCATTGCCTGCTGTCTCCGGGTGCAGACACAATCGAACCTCGAATATTTCTATACCCGGAGGACCGACATTTTTCCGCCGCCAAATGTCATGCTGTTACGTGGGTCAAAGGGTGGGCGGTCGCTTATCTCTTTCATGAGGGCCCTAAATCCCGCCTCGACTTCTGGACCTATTTACGAACAGCCCATGCAGCTCTCGAAAACACGCCACGTTACCGAACATTATTTGCTAACTATCTTCGAGCGGTCTTTGTTAGACCTCCACTGAGTTGGGGGGTGCCTGCTCAGAGGGCACCTACCCCTCCTCCCCCGGCGGTGTCTGAGTTTCAACCGCCTACGAGCTATTCTACTTCTGACCTCCGCGGATGGGAGAGCGCGTCGCAGATTGCGCGGATTTTATTTCTTTTTGCTTTTCCTTTTTCCTTTCTTTTTCTTTAACAAGAATTTATATTTCTTTTCTCTTTCGCCGATGTGTAAATTAAAAAAGAAAAAAAGAAAAAAAAGAAGGGCAAAATGTCTGTGTGTCACGTACGCAGTCCGTGTTCGATCCCTGTCTGCGGTTTAAACAAAGGTGCCTGTATCACTAGAATTTCTGTGAAGCGTAAAACACATAAAGATTAAAATTTTTAATTTGTAGCGTTTTTTTATTGAAGTAATATTTGCTGAAATTTTTTTATAAAAATCGGTAATTAAGAATTTATACTTGGAATGAAAACTCGATTTTTAGTGCTAGTAATTAGAAGTAAGAAGACATGCATTTTTCTTGCAAATGACAACGAGATATGTGTTAATTAGCTTATATTTGACGCATTTTATATTTAAATGATGTAGATATTCGAACTGAACGGAAGGAAAAAAGAAAAAATAATAATGACCGAAGCAAGAATCGAAACAGCAATCACAAGTTTCGAGTGCTACTGCCCAAGTTTCGTAGAACAGGCGCCTTTTGTTTAAAAATTTGCATCAGCTGGGAACTGAACCCATCTTCACCACCCTCCCTCAGCCCCCCCCCCCCCCCCCCCACCTTACATAGCAGGTGAGTATTCTACCACTCCTTGTCGAAACAGCAACAGAACTTTAGGGTATTCAAGACACTCTGAAAACTTCAACGTCGGTTTTGTTGACAGTTTTTGAGAGTTTTGGGATGTTGATGTTTGAGCTCTGAACTTCACACGCCATAATGATCAAAAATTACAAAAATGCGATTGCATTGTATCAGATATTAGGTGGTTCATCCGCAGTTCATTCAAAGCCATCACAGGTCCCGCCTCCTGTAGCTTCTTCTTCCTTTTCGGTCAGTATTCTCTCATCTGCAACGAGTGAGTGTGTCTCCGTTTCTGCCGGCCGGTGTGGCCGTGCGGTTCTAGGCGCTTCATTGTGGAACCGCGTGACCGCTACGGTCGCAGGTTCGAATCCTGCCTCGGGCATGGATGTGTGTGACGTCCTTAGGTTAGTTAGGTTTAACTAGCTCTAAGTCCTAGGGGACTGATGACCACAGCTGTTAAGTCCCATAGTGCTCAGAGCCTTTTGAACCATTTTTTTGTCTAAGTTTCTCCGGCCTTCGTCTACGACATTGTTCGGATACCTCAATATTTTAACTCTGCCTTCGCTGTACATATATTACCAACGGTTAAAACGGCCACCCAAATCAAAATTGCCAGTTACCTATCTAACGATTTCCATGGGCAACAAAATTTTGATTTTCAGTATTTCGTGAAATCATTAACCGAATTTAGAAACTTCAAATGCTGTCGCAGCTTACTCATTAAGACGGTCAACCTTACGTTAAACGTTTAACTCAATACGTCAAATTTTAAAATTAGATAATTTTTATACGTTTTTTTTTTTAAACAGGGCTCTAGTTATCATGGTTATAGCCATCCCGTGTTCGATCCCTTAAAGAATATGATACGGGGAGGTTACTGGCAGAACCAAACGCAATGAAGAAGCGAATTCCACAATCATTGCTATATCAGAGCCGGAAGCATCAGACCCACAAACATTACAGCCTTCAAAACTGACGTCTTTTGAAGATAAATTACTTAAATTAAATAAAATTACTGATGTGCTAGAAATTCGACTCAAGTGTAAGAATATGTTGATCACACCCCGTGCCAAATTATTACGTGACAAGGAAAGTGCTTATCGTGATAAGAATAGACAGCGAAACAAATACGAAAGAAACGAAGAGAAAAAAAAACTGAATCGCATTTTAAAAATATATACTGCATATTTTTTGAAAGAGAAAGGCTCTAATATTGACTCATCCAGAAGAAACTACGCCTTTCATTCTTCGAAAACTAGACGGAAAAACAATATGTACTTGGCTAACGCTTTCTTAGGCAAATCAGTATCGGACATACTGGTCAGCATTCTAAATCTGATCACCAGCTACATGTTTTCGTTCTGTGACAGTAGTGGCGCATACGAACAGAGAGTGTGGTCATTTACCGTTTTACAGCAATAGCATGTAAACACGACGATCGTGTACCGCAGAGGTAAAGCAGGTAACGGACCCTAGTGTGACTATGTAGACATACACATGTGATCCAAAGTATCCGGACACCGACAAAAACAGACGTTTTTCATATTGGGTGCATTGTGCTGCCACCTAACGCCAGGTACTGTGTATATCAGCGACCACAGTAGTCAGTAGACATCGTGAGAGAGCAGAATGGGGCGCTCAGCGAAACTCACGGACTTTGAACGTGGTCTGGTGTATGGGTGTCACTTCTGACATACGTCTCTACGGGAGATTTCTACACTCCTAAACATCTCTAGGTCCACTGTTTCCGATGTGATAGTGAAGTGGAAACGTGAAGAGACGCATACAGCATAAAAGCGTACAGGCCGACCTCGTCTGTTGACTGACAGAGACCGCCGACAGATTAAAAGGGTCGTAATGTGTAATAGGCAGACATCTATCCAGATCATCACACAGGAATTCCAAACTGCAACAGGATCCACTGCAAGTACTATGATAGTTAGGCGGGAGTGAGAAAACTTGCATTTCATGGTCAAGCGGCTGCTCGTAAGCCGCAGAACACCCCCGTAAAAGCCAAACGACACCTCGCTTGGTGTAAGGAGCGTAAACATTGGACGATTGAACATTGGAAAAAAGGTTGTGTGGAGTGACGAATCTCGGTACACAATGTGGCGATCCGATGGCAGGATGTTGGTATGGCGAATACCTGGTGAACGCCATCTCGCTGCGTGTGTAGTGCCAACAGTGCGGAGTGGTTACACGATAATAACATCCCTGTAATGGACTGGCCTCCATAGAGTTCTGACGTGAATCCTATAGAACACTTTTGGGATGTTTTGGAACGCCGACTTCCTACCAGGCCTCACCGACCGATATCGACACTTCTCCTCAGTGCAGCACTCCGTGAAGAATGGGCTGCCATTCTCCAAGAAACCTTCCAGCAGCTGATTGAACGTATGCCTCCGAGAGTACAAGATGTCATCAAGGCTAACGGTGGGCCAACACCATATTGAATTCCATCATTACCGATGGAGGACGCCGCGAACTTATAAGTTATTTTTGACCAGGAGTCCGGATACTTTTGATCGTATAGTGTAGTTCTGAAGGTGGCAGGGGTAAAATACAGGGAGCGAAAGGCTATTTACAATTTTTACAGAAATCAGATGGCAGCTATAAGAGTCGAGGGGCATGAAGGGGAAGCAGTGGTTGGGAAGAGAGTGAGACAGGGTTGTAGCCTATCCCCGATGTTATTCAATCTGTATATTGAGCAAGCAGTAAAGGGATCAAAAGAAAAATTCGGAATAAGAATTAAAATCCATGGCGAAGAAATAAAAACTTTGAGGTTCGCCGATGACATTGTAATTCTGTCAGAGACAGCAAAGGACCTGGAAGAGCAGCTCAACGGAATGGACAGTGTCTTGAAAGGAGGATATAAGATGAACATCAACAAAATCATAACGAGGTTAATGGACTGTAGTCTAACTAAATCGGGTGATGCTGCCGGAATTAGATTAGGAAATGAGACGCTTAAAGTAGTAAATGAATATTGGTATTTGGGGAGCAAAATAACTGATGATGGTCGAAGTAGAGAGGATAGAAAATGTGGACTGGCAATGGCAAGGAACGCGTTTCTGAAGAAAAGAAATTTGTTAACATCGAGTATAGATTTAAGTGTCAGGAAGTCGTTTCTGAAAGTATTTGTATGGAGTGTAGCCATGTATGGAAGTGAAACGTGGACGATAAATAGACAAGAAGAGAATAAAAGCTTTCGAAATGTGGTGCTACAGAAGAATACTGAAGATTAGAGGGGTAGATCACATAACTAATGAGGAGATATTGAATAGAATCGGAGAGAAGAGTAATTAGTGGCACAACTTCACTAGAAGAAGGGATCATTTGGTAGGGCATATTCTGAGGCATCAAGGGATCACCAATTGAGTATTGGAGGGCAGCGTGGAGAGTAAAAATCGTAGAGGGAGACCAAGAGATGAATACACTAAACAGATTCAGAAGGATGTAGATTTCAGTAGGTACTGGGAGATGAAGAAGCTTGCACAGGATAGAGTAGCATGGAGAGCTGCATGAAACCAGTCTCTGGACTGAAGACCACAACAACAGTGTAGTTCTTAAGATGTAACAATTGGATTTTAGATATTCACGGGGTGCTATGTTATCTAGAGCACATCTAGACCACATTATAAAGATTTCACTCTTGACACACACGCGCGCGCACACACACACACACACACACACACACACACACACACACACACACACACACACACAAACACACATGTACGCACGTCATTTGATATAGACGTACACGGTCTGTAAGTAATGCATTTTAACGTTAGTATCACTCGACTGTGGAACTACTGCACTTCAGTTCTGCATCAGCTCTCAAGTACGCAATTACTCCAATGGCGGGAATCCTCACAGGCGAAAAAAGATAGCCTACGCCATGGGAATGCGACTGGGAAACGTAATTTTACCGCGTGGGGGACGCCGTAACATCAAATTAACGCCGTTACTGCTAGAAGTTAGTTCGATGATAGCCCTATTATACTCGACATTGATACTATAGAAATGAAAAGAAAAACTCCTCTGATTACTCTACGTTGTGACGGTACATCGTACTCGTTTTGAGAACGGCGGCTTCGTGAAACTCGACTAGTTGATACTGGTCAGACCATTAATTTCCTGGCAACGGTACGGCAGTGATAATGATTAGAACGCACCACTGCGTGGCTATTACAGGCTACCAGCCAGTGGATATCGCAAGCGAATTCAAGCTCATTCACATATAACAGCGCAGTAAACAGATACTGTTTCGTATCGGTGCATTACGACCTCCAAAAACATTACAAACAATGCTAATACCGGGGCAGCTACCGGCATAGCATAGCAATCGCACTGATCGACTTGAACTTCCGCGAAACAATTTCACATTCGTGATACCAGCACATTGTATAATGAAAAGATGGTGCCTGATACGATCTCATTTCGCTCATTAGTTGATAAACAGTAACCGGCCGGAGTGGCCGTGCGGTTCTAGGCGCTACAGTCTGGAGCCGAGCGACAGCTACGGTCGCAGGTTCGAATCCTGCCTCGGGCATGGATGTGTGTGATGTCGTTAGGTTAGTTAGGTTTAATTAGTTCTAAGTTCTAGGCGACTAATGACCTCAGAAGTTAAGTCGCATAGTGCTCAGAGCCATTTGAACCATTTTTTTGATAAACAGTATCCTTAACGGACGAGTGCTCTGGAAAACGTCTCATATAAAGGAACCTTATCGACAAGTACTCTTCCACACCGCATAACTGCAACGTGTAGCATTTAAAAAAGGTGCTATGATGTTAAGAAAAGTCACGCACTATCACGTCGTGATAAACAGATGCTTGGGAAGGCCTCGTCTCAAATGACTTCGCCGTCGGCGGTGCGTTAAAACACAAGATTCCTTTCCCTTTTGAAACAGGGAACCCACATACATGATTTCATTTTGTTTCAGCCAACCATAAATGCACTTGTAAATTTCAAGATAGTACTTCAAATCGCTAAGCAGCTACATTTAATGTAAATAATCACGATGCATTAAGAACACTGAAGACTCGTATTCAGGGATCACATGTAATCATGCAGTAAATGACATCGCTTTATTTAACCTTGGTACTCTTGCAACTCCAAGATAAAATACGGTTTCGCTGGCTTAACATAAGCTACCCAAATAAGTCTACCACTGCCGTAGTGTAACTTAGATTAGAATTTTTTTCACGTGAACCTGAAGATGGTTTACTTAAAAACCCAAAAATTTGCTTTGTGAACCTCACTGACAGTGATCGTTCTGTTTGCATTACTTGCAATGCTAATATCAAAGCATCGTGGTTATTCTTTTCCTTTTTTTAATGAATTTTGATCATCTTGTCTGTAAGTGACTTGAGCGCCTCAGCTCCTGTTGGGTGTAACATGTTTTACGTAATGTAGCTCAAGTAACTCCTTGCTCTTCTGAAGAAGATATCCTTAGCGGTATCGAAACCTGGATCGAGTCTAAAAATCCGCAACTTATTGGCTGTATTGTTTGTTAAGTGGGTTGTCATTCAACCAGGGACAAAATTCAAGTCGTATGCCATTGTCGCCAATGTGAAGGTTGTGGAGGCGTTATACAAGGCGAGTCACGTAAGACGTAACACCCCTTTTATTTCGTGAACGGTTGCACAAATCGAAACACGGTTTTCGACAAATGTTGGAGCTTCGAGGTGCATTGTTTTTTTTTTTTTTTTTTTATGAGCGCTGGTTGGTATCAACGGAGATATTGAAGTAAGTAATTTTCTTTAGATGAAACTGTATACTTTTTATAAGTGCTTTCGATAACTCTTGACAAGACAATTACAGTGAGATGAAATGAAATGTCGTGTGGCTAGGGCCTCCCTTCGGGTAGACCGGTCGCCTGCTGCAAGTCTTTTGAGTAGACACCATTTCTGCGATTTGCGTGTCGATGTGATATAGCGTTTACAGTGATATAGCGTTTCTTAATGTTGACGCTGAAATTTGCAGTAAAAAGTTTGAGAAAAGTCCTAGAATCTGAGAGCACGGTGGCCGGAATCGGCATTAGCGGTGCAAACACCGCCAAGCAGAACTCTCAGGCTAAGCTGTGGCAGAATGTCAACATATTTGCCTGTTTACTTGTTTGCACTGCAGTCCGCTCATTTCTGTTTCAACATTCGTTACGTGCAGATATGTACAGCAATGAGAAGTTGGATATTCTACTTTTATGTGGCGAGTGTCCGACGCGCAAGGAAATTGCACTAATTATTAAGACCCTAGTGCGGACAGTCTGCTTGGACGTCAAAAAGAGGGCAAGAAAGAAGACTGCGACTGACAGAGAACACGAAGAAGCTGTTCTGGCTACGGCGATAGTGAATCCGCACAGTGGTAGGAGACATACTGCCAAGTAATGCGGCGTCAGCCACACGAGTATCATCTCGCATCCTCAGAATTTCCATCTCTGTCATCTAACACTGCATCAGGCACTGGACGATCATGTTGCGAACGTCGCACAAATTTTTTTCGGTTATCCCTTCAGCAACTGGGAGACGTTTTTCCGAAGTGTGCTCTTACTTCATCTCAGGTGTTCTAAATTGAATTCGTACGCTCGCTTTCTGACGAACACTCTGCCGGTTCTCCTAGAAGAGGTACCACTGGACCATTCGACAGTGTATGTAGCTGCCACACGACGGTTGTCCGGCTCACTCATTTCAGGTTGCAACGCAAATACTGAATGAGAACTTCTGTAGACGTTTGATAGTACGAAGTTCTGTTGTTAAATGGCCTTCGTGGCCTTCCGATTTGACTTTTCTCGATTTCTTTCTCTGGGGAGCACTCAAAGGTGCACGGTCTATGACGAAGCCCCAACTACGCCAGATGACATGTGTTGTCGAATTACCAGTGCATCCTCTACAATTTCATCCACTGAAATTACATCTGTTCATCGTTCTTCCGAACGGCGACTGCAGATATGCATTTCAGTTCATGGTCAGTAGTCTGAACACAAGTTTATTTCATTTTCGTGTGTACGAAATTGCACTGCAGTGTCAAATATGTTGACAGCGTATATCGCACGGAGCTGGCAAAACTCTCGTTACGACTTTAAGTTTAGCATGAAACAACGTTTTGTTAAGAAGAATATTTATTTTGCGATGTATAGGTGGACACAAAATTATTTTTGATAAATTATTTAGTTCAACGAATGTATCCCATACGATATAATTTAGAGCAATGTAGGTAGCTACAGCTGTCCGTCAGCATGTATTTTACCTCAAAGAAACACACAGCCACGTACAAGAAAAGATTTAATCTATCTTCCAAGTAACATTTGGATATTTTATACACAAGTTGCTTTCTGCAGTGTATAAGACCTCTTAATTTTTGAAGAATGAACAGTTGATTTCTCTGCTTCAGCTCGCGTAAATCTGGGAGGATTTACAAACGTAAACACGATGCATATCCCGAAAGTAAGGTCCGATCGGTCGCGAAATGGAAATCACAGTGAAAATTAAAAATGTTTTATTTGCAATAGTTATCCACACCTTGCAGCAACGTCTCTACATAGTCGCCGCTCCGTCTCAGGCATTTGTCGTAGCGTTGTATTAACTTTCCAGCACCCTCGTCATAGAAGGCAGCCGCCTGTGATTTTCTCCGATTCCTATGCTGAGCTGCAGATCGTTGTCTGAAAATCAGAGGGAACAAGGTTCGGGCTGTATGGAGGGCAATGAAACGCTTCCCATCGAAAACGTTGCAGGGGCCTCCTCATTCCCCCTGCAGAGAACTGTCATGAAGAAGGAAATGCATGACAGTTATATTGTGTGGGCTGCATCAAATCAGGTGAAATCTCTCACGGGAACTATACTTTGCGGGAGACACTGTTTTCTAGGCATCTTTACGAGCTCACTGCGCGCTCAGAACTGAAAAGACAGACATGACCCGATCGACTAGAGACACTATCCATCACACCTGTGCAAAGCTTCATCGGATTTTCACTGTGGTTTCCATTTCGCGACCGAGAATCCAACGTTCCGGAAAGCACTGACGGTATTCCATGATAACAGTAGGAGCACTGTGGATGTATAGCATTTCATCCTGCGCGTGTACAAACACAGGTAACCGATGCTTCTCTCTTATACACTGTCAAGCCCTCTTACTACTCCACTCACAACACACCAAGGACAACTGCGCGCTCAGTAGGCTACTCTAATGGCAGAAAGATACCCCGAGCAGACTGGCTGAAAGCAACGAGGTATGTAGCGACAGAATGAAACGTCAAAGAGTTTGGGTGTGGAAGAAGGTAAGACCATACATGCGAGGCGCGAGCTGCCGGCCCCCCCCCCCCCCCCCCAAAAAAAAAGGAAGCATATGACCACAAGAACTTTTTTGCTTCAAATGAGCATTCCTTTCATATCGCGAGTATTGACCATTCCTCCTGGGACACCCAGTATTTAGGCCTTGGTGTCCTAAGCAGTTTTTACACACCAAGCTTCCCCAGATTATGAAATCAAAAGGTCCACAATGCTTTACGATGTGACGCACAAAGCGATCTCTTTGGTCTAACTGTGCCACAAAGCTTTATCTTATTCTGTTCACTTGTACTTCCCGTTCATTTCTTATCTGACCTTCCTGCCTGTTCTTCAGCATTCTTCTATAACACCTCAGTTCAAAGGATTTTAATTTCTTGTTGCCTGTACTAGTTGTCGCTCCCTGGGAGACGTTACGCCGCAGGAAAAGTCACTTTTTTTTCCAAGTATCTGGTCACTTGTAGAACAAACGGTTCTCTTAAGCTAAATCACAGTAAACTGGGAACGGATCAGATTGGTTCCCAGTTTGGAACATCGGGGGGGGGGGGGGGGGGGGGGGGATGATTACTAGCTCCAGCATTCGCCTTACGAAGCAAGAGAAGCCTCCTGAAAATCTTGATCGTGGAATTGGAACTATTTTTAATCTGTACATTGGAAAATTATATTCCTAGCATAAATATAAAGGGCTATTGTGCGCACGCGTGGTTCGAGTCGAGTAAACAAAGTAGTCTTAATTGCACAACTGACAAAACTCAGAACTAGCGTGATACTGGACTTGTAACTCTTAAATTACGTTATACGTATACGGATCTTTCATCTAAGTGAACAGGATATCTGTAGTTTGGTTTTATTTGGTTTAATGCGTTAGGTGTGTGGGCAGGTATTCTCCGTTCATCGTAAGCTTAACGCGTTATTCAGCATTGCGCTATGTGAAATGAAATGATCGTATGACATTGGTGGCCGGGAAGCTCCATCCGGGGAAGTTCGGCCGCCGGGTGCGAGTCTTATTTCAGTCGACGCCACACTGGGCGACTCACCTGCCGGTGTTGAGATTGAAATGATGATGAGGACAACGCAACACCCACTCCACGAGCGGAGCAAATCTCCAACCCGACCGGGAATCGAACGCGGGCCCGCTGCATGTGAGGCAAGCACGTTACCATTGGGCGAAGCAAGCGGATATTGCGCTATGGATTCGTCCTCGTTTGTTGGTCCGTCTCGCGAAACGCAGACCACGCCCTGTCGAGTACAGTCGCGTACGGTGTGTTTATGATACAGTCTAGCCGCCCGCTCATCATCTTACGAGCTAATGGATTGTTTGACCTCTACGGCAGTTGGTGGGTTCCGTACCAGACGGAGATTATTTATGTATTTATTCATTACATTCAACAAGGCACTGTACATATTTTACGTTGTGTTCATTACGACAAAAGTGTGATAAGAAATCTTAAATTTAATATGAGATTTAACGCTAGAAACAACTGTAACAATAATCGTGGACACCCTAGTAACTGTAGTAGGAGAAAACACAATTTGTATTATACCGCCTGACAAAAAAAATGCGAAGCATCCGGAAGACGTAGTCGGATGTCAGTGTACTTTGTACACGTACATACCCTATGCGAGTATGTAAATTAGTACAGTGGCAGTTCTCTGTGAAAGGTAACGGCGCTACGGTCGCAGGTTCGAATTCTGCCTCGGGAATGGATGTGTGTGATGTCCTTAGGTTAGTTAGGTTTACGTAGTTCTAAGTTCTAGGGGACTGATGACCACGGCAGTTGAGTCCCATGGTGCTCAGAGCCATTTGAAAGGTAACGGCCAGCAGAGTGCATTAGCGTCGTTGGTAGTTAACGCTGTTACCAGGCCTTCGTAGGGCATATAAGATGCGAGAACAGCGTCAGAAGTTGAGTGATCACTGCGAAGGGTATAGAGATACTGCCTACTTGTCTGAGGCAGCGTTATCAGCACCTGACCGAGCTCGAAATGGGCCTCATTGTGGGTCTCCATTTAGCAGGATGATCGAATCGTGCAATATCGAGATTTGCGAGGCATTCGGATGTGACAGTGGTCTGGTGTTGACTGCATGGGAACGTGAGAGCAGACAAACTCCTAGTCAAGGTTACGGTAGAACACGTCTGACCACGACATGAGAGGAGCGCCGTTTTGAGCGACAAGTACAAACACGTCACGTCCTTCAAATCTGCAGCCGCCACACGAAAATAAGTGAGCCGGCAAGCGAGATGCGCTAATGCTCAGGACACCCCACACGCGTTCGGAAGAACAACAGCTCAAAGCCACGTTCGACCATCTCGTTTTAGGTTTTTCATGATTTCCCTGATTGCTGCTAGCAAATGCCAGGATGGTTACTTCGGAAGGAACCAGATGATTTCCTCAACGGAAGAGCTGATTTCCTACCCCATTTTAAAATAATTCAGAGCTTGAGCTCCATCTCCAATGACCGCGATGGCGACGGTATGTTAAACACTAATTTTCCTTGGCTCTGAGCACTATGCGACTTAATTGCTGAGGTCATCAGTCCCCTAGAACTAAGAACTACTTAAACCTAACTAACCTAAGGACATCACACACATCCACGCCCGAGGCAGGATTCGAACCTGCGACACTAATTTTTCTTCCTTTTTCTTCCCGAGAACAAGTAATCGATTCCCTGCGTATTTCTGTATAATCCTGCACCATTGGTTGGCGACTAGTGACAGCCGTATTGAGGAATTACCGCCCCATGCGTTGGCTGCCGCTAACATCGTACCACAATAAGGCTGCATTTGGAGTGCAAGCACGGACTACTGACAAATGAAGTCGAATTGTGTTCAGCGATCAATCGCGGTTCTGCAGTACCCCGGATGACTACCATCGGCGATATGGCGGCGACGTGGCAAGAGGTATAGCGGTGTAACACCACGCAGCACGTTGTGGTGAGCCATTGGGTATGTCTTCAGGACACGGATGGTAGTGATTTAGGGAAGTCTGATGGCACAACGGTACGTCACGGACACCCTGCATCCTCATGTGTTACCTCTCAAGGAACGGTATCGTGATGCCACTTTTCAGTACGATGCCCGGGTACACATGGCACATCCCTCTATGAACTACGTGATATTTTAGTAATCCCGTCGCCAGCAAGATTTCCAGATCTGTCCCTGATGGAAACTGTGGGACCCCTCGGACGGTAACTGCTCCCCAGCATCCTCCAGCATGCCCAACGAGAGAATACAACGGCTTTCAGACATCTTCAAAAGCGAGTCAGTGTTTAAATCTAGGCCAAAATGTGTGCAGCGTCATACTGATAAGTGGCCTCATACTGCCAACTTCTTAGTATACTTGACTCGAATTTGTAAGCACTGAAATACCCTCTCATTTCATTTCTTCCTCCTCTATTGTGTGCTTAACTTTTTGTTATGTTGTGTAGTTCATCAAAGGTCCAATAACAAAGACAAATCACGAACATGTATGTGTAAGCTGAGGACACTGGCAGCAGTGGATGTTGGAGAAGACGAGGGCGGAACAGGAACAAGACAGAATCCATTTGTCGTATGGTATCACGTATCGATACCACCATACGGGCTTCATAGCAACGGAATTGCAAGATTCCGTCAGACTCTGACAGCAGTCGCGTGCGATCTGGCGGACCAAATGGTGTGCGCCCACTGAGCCACGCCTCCAGCGGCTCTGGCCTACAAGCGCCCTCTGCCGCCACAATATGCGACTTTTAACTAAGAATTTCGCCAAACAGCGGTGCAGATTGAGAACTTATTTTATTGTCTTTTCGCTACCAGTTTTGGGAATTCTGTATGCCATCTTCTGGCCCATATGTACTTCTCAACCATTGTATATTGATTACTGGGACCATCTGTTTCTAGATGTTGTGAATCCTCAGGTGCTTCCTTGAAAGACAGCTGCCACCAGTCAAGTCTTTGAAGGAAGCACTTGACCAGCTGTTGTCCCACGTCCACAATGGATCAACAGAGACAATATTTGATGGCCGGTGGCAGACAAACAGCCCACCCGCACTTGCTACGCCACCACTTTAGGGAGCCTCAGCGTTGTTGACACTTTGAGAGCTGGACTCCAATTCTTGCTGCAGTACTTGTAATGAGTCCTCGTTCGCTTTGAGAAATACAACTGTGTTAACTTGTTCACTTATCATTTCTGTTACCCGTCCAGCTTTCCTGTGAAGACAGTTGCCGCATAACTCTGTAGCCCACTTCCAAAAATGGTTCAAATGGCTCTGAGCACTATGGGACTTAACATCTGTGGTCATCAGTCCCCTAGAACTTAGAACTACTTAAACCTAACTAACCTAAGAACATCACACACATCCATGCCCGAGGCAGGATTCGAACCTGCGGCAATAGCGGTCACGCGGTTCCAGATGGAAGCGCCTAGAACCGCACGGCCACAGCGGGCCGGCAGCCCACTTCCCCTCACCGTTGTGAATGAAGTCGTACGGAAAATATTGAATTTGGGAACTTCCGCAAGAAGTCGTCTCTGTTTCGGTGGAATGGCACTCCTGCAGGCAAGATCGCTAATAGATGCCCCAAAGGCCAATGCGACACATGCTTCTGTCATTGGCATTCTTTAAGTGGCTCACATAGTGTCCAGTTATACCTGCAACTGATTGGGTCTGGAATCTCCTCGACTCCAAGGTGACCAGATGCTGGACCATCGTGGAAGTACTTCAGGTTCGTTAGGAGGAGAGCAACAGCTTCTGCTCCATCGAATCATGAGAGGAGGGTTCAATAAGTAATGAAACACATTTTTTCTACGATAATTCCTGTTGAAAAAATTCGGAATTTTCTCTGTTATTTTGATGAATATTTCCGCCTCAGCTCCTATAGATTCATGAAGCCCCGATAAGTGGCGGCGCTATACGTAGCCTTCAAAATGGCGTCTGTAGAGAAGGTGCGTTCTAAGCAGAGAGCTTTTATTGAGTTTCTTCTGGAGGAAAACCGGAGCATCGAAGACATTCAAGGCCGCTTGCAGAGTGTCTACGGAGACATGGCAGTGAACGAAAGCACGGTGAGCCATTGGACGAGTTGTTTGTCATCATCGCAACAAGCTCGTGCAAACATCTTCCATCTAAGGTGTGACAGCCGGCCGCACACAGCTGTGACTCCTGCAGTGTTGGAACGTGCGGACACTCTCAGTCGAGGTGATCGACAACATTTAGCTGCACAAGTGGACGTTTCCGTTGCTAATGTTGACAGACCCGTCTATCAGTTGGGATACTCAAAGGTGTATGCCCGCTGGGTTCCTTACGCACCCTACAGCCCGGATCTCGCACTTCCGACTTCCATCTGTTTGATCGAATGAAGGATTCACTCTGCAGGAAGCAGTGCGAGGTGAGGAGGAGGTTAGTGATGCAGCAAAATGCTGTTTCCGACGTCAGCCACTTGAGTGGTACCATGCTGGCATATAGGCCCTCCCAGTGAAATGCTGTAAGGCCGTCGCAAAGAACGTAGATCATGTTGAACAACAGGGTTTTGTAGCCAATAGAGTGGGGAATAACATGGTGCATTAGGTTCCAGAATAAAAGGAACCAGGTTTCACAAAAGAAATCTATGTCTACCATTACTTTCTGATCGTGCCTTGCAGTTCCTCTTATACACACATCAAAAAACGTTTTGCATCACCCCGTTCCCAGAACTCCTAAAGATAGACGTTGTTTGTGGATATATCACAGACACAGTCCCTTTGACTGTTCAGAGATGTCACTAAACCCGCCCAAAGATGCAAAGAACCATGCATGAGCAGCGCCTATTACACGGAGGGGGTCCGACAGCCGATCAGTTCCGGTCATTCCACCAGGAAGGATGTACACGGCTCGTGTGTCTATAGTTCAACACTGCCTACACGGTCAATACCGCGGTTCGATCGAGTCCGCATTGTTACTTTGTGCCAGGAAGGGCTCTCAGCAAGGGAAGTGTCCAGGCGTTTCGGAGTGAAATAAAGATATGTTGTTCGCACATGGAGGAGATACAGAGAGACAGAAACTGTCGATGACATGCCTCACTCAGGCCGCCCAAGAAATATTACTGCAGTGGATGACCGCTATCTACGGATTATGGCTCGGAGGAACCCTGACAGGAACGCCACCATGTTGAATAACGCTTTTCGTGCAGCCACAGTCGTGTTACGACTCAAACTGTGCTCAATAGACTGCATGATGCGCAACTTCACCCTCGACGTCCATGGCGATTTCCATCTTTGCAACCACGATACCATGCAGCGCGGTACAGATGAGCCTAACAACGTGCCGAGTGGGCCGCTCAGGATTGGCATCACGTTCTCTTCACCGATTAGTGTCGGATATACCTTCAACCAGTCAATCGTCGGAGACGTGTTTGAAGGCACCCTGGTCAGGCTGAAGGCCTTAGACACACTGTCCAGTGAGTGCAGTAAGGTGGAGGTTCCCTGCTGTTTTGGGATGGCATTATGTGAGGGAGATGTACGCCGCTGGTGGTCATGGAAGGTGCCGTAACGGCTGTACGGTACGTGAATGCCATCCTCCGACCGGTTGTGCAACCATATCGGCAACATATTGGCGAGGCATTCGTCGTTATGGACGACAATTCTCTCCCCCATAGTGCACATCTTGTCAATGACTTTCTTCAGGATAACGACATCGCTCGAAAAGAGTGGCCACCATGTTCTCCAGACATGAACCGTATCGAACATACCAGGGATTGACTGGAAAAGGCTGTTTATGGACAATGTGACCCACCAACCACTCTGAGGGATCGACGCCGAATCGCCGTTGGGAAGTGGGACAATCTGGACCAACAGTGCCTTGATGAACTTGTGTGCCACGACGAATACAGGCATGCATCAATGCAAGAGGACGTGCTACTGGGTATTAGAGGTACCGGTGTGTACAGAAAGCTGGACCACCACCTCTGAAGGTCTCACTGTATGGTGGTACAACATGCAATGTGTGGTTTTCATGAGCATGTTGTTTATGTTGATCTCTATCCCAATTTTCTGTACAGGTTCCGGTACTCTCGGAATCGAGATGAAGCAAAACTTTTTTTGGTGTGTGTACTATGTTCCGTTTATTAATTAGAATCCTACTTTGATCAGTTCCTCATTGTTCTACGTTTCTATGGTTTTCAGTAATGCTAGATCTTCCCTGTGTTCAGCAGAAAGTGTGTTTGCTCGCCGGCCGGGGTGGGCAAGCGGTTATAGGCGCTACAGTCTGGAACCGCGCGACCGCTACGGTCGCAGGTTCGAATCCTGCCTCGGGCATGGATGTGTGTTAGGTTAGTTAGGTTTAAGAAGTTCTATGGGACTGATGACCTCAGAAGTTAAGTTCCATAGTTCCCAGAGCCATTTGAACAATTTTTATGTGTTTGCTCAGATTAGGGTTCGTGATGAACAAAGTGCAGCTACTGTCTGCGTCAACGGCGTGGCACGGCGCGGCGCGACAGTATGAGAGCGACTTACTCATGTCTGTGGCTGTAGGCCTGTGAGGGCGTGGCGTAGCAAAGACAGAGGTGTTTCTGGCAGGCGGCGGCCTGTCTTGGCGTGGTGCGTTGCGGCGCGGTCGGCACCCGCGTTGCGGCTCTGTGGTGTCGCACCGCAGGGCTCTGCGCTTCGATCCAGCACTTTGCCCGTCCTCAGGCTTCGCCAGCCGTCTCATTTACTCTGCCGCTTCCGCCGACGCAACAAGCGCCGCTCAAACGTCACCACAATTAAGGCGTGGTGCAAGGCACTCATTGCCTCTCAAATTACAAGATAAGCTGAGTTACTTCCAGATCCGTCATAATGGCTCTGAGCACTATGGGACTTAACATCTGAGGTCATCAGTCTCCTAGAACTTAGAACTACTTAAACCTAACTAACCTAAGGACATCACACACATCCAAGCCCGAGGCAGGATTCGAACCTGCGACCGTAGTGGTCGCGCGGATCCAGCCTGTAGCGCCTAGAACCGCTCGGCCACACCGGCCGGCGATCCGTCATAGCTCCAGCTGACTTCCTATCGGTCTATGAACTCTATTATTCGAGCAAGTCAGAGAGAATGATTCCGGACGACAAAATAAATATAAGAGACTACGTCTCCATGGCCAGGGTCAATTTGGATGAAATCATTTTGAATATTAGGCCATGTCATTTAGAAACAGTACAAATGTTTATAACAACGATGTTTCGATAGTCTCTGCAGAGGTCGTCAGGGCGCCAAAAATGTTAGCCCGTACATGCGCACACGGAGCGGGGGGGCAGCGGTCAACATTAGTGATGAGGGCTTTATTGTGAACGACAACTTAGCTGTAGTGGAGCTTGTGAGCTACAGCTATCGAACGTTTAAACTATGGTATTAACAGATAATGTCAGTATGACCAATAATTTGTCAAATGTAGACATTCGAAGTAAACTAAGTAGTCTGTCGTTAGAGTACCTAAAAAGAAATACAAGGGATCTAGCAGAGGAAAGCATTGATGACCAAGCGCTGCCACCGCTCATATAACTAAAAGTGCGTAAGAACTGTACATAGCAGGTAAAATCACTTTCCACGACACTAACAATACAAGTTAGTTGTTACAATTCGGTATGAACAAATAGCACTGTTACAATTTTCGACCCGACACTCTCATCTTCAGATGGCTGATCACGTATAAAATTACATAACGATGTATGTGCGTTTGTAGTAATGGTTCTTTGCGAGTGGTGGTCATCAAAAACCGATGTAAGAAAATAGAACTACACTCCTGGAAATGGGAAAAAGAACACATTGACACCGGTGTGTCAGACCCACCATACTTGCTGCGGACACTGCGAGAGGGCTGTACAAGCAATGATCACACGCACGGCACAGCGGACACACCAGGAACCGCGGTGTTGGCCGTCGAATGGCGCTAGCTGCGCAGCATTTGTGCACCGCCGCCGTCAGTGTCAGCCAGTTTGCAGTGGCATACGGAGCTCCATCGCAGTCTTTAACACTGGTAGCATGCCGCGACAGCGTGGACGTGAACCGTATGTGCAGTTGACGGACTTTGAGCGAGGGCGTATAGTCGGCATGCGGGAGGCCGGGTGGACGTACCGCCGAATTGCTCAACACGTGGGGCGTGAGGTCTCCACAGTACATCGATGTTGTCGCCAGCGGACGGCGGAAGGTGCACGTGCCCGTCGACCTGGGACCGGACCGCAGCGACGCACAGATGCACGCCAAGACCGTAGGATCCTACGCAGTGCCGTAGGGGACCGCACCGCCACTTCCCAGCAAATTAGGGACACTGTTGCTCCTGGGGTATCGGCGAGGACCATTCGCAACCGTCTCCATGAAGCTGGGCTACGGTCCCGCACACCGTTAGGCCGTCTTCCGCTCACGCCCCAACATCGTGCAGCCCGCCTCCAGTGGTGTCGCGACAGGCGTGAGTGGAGGGACGAATGGAGACGTGTCGTCTTCAGCGATGAGAGTCGCTTCAGCCTTGGTGCCAATGATGGTCGTATGCGTGTTTGGCGCCGTGCAGGTGAGCACCACAATCAGGACTGCATACGACCGAGGCACACAGGGCCAACACCCGGCATCATGGTGTGGGGAGCGACCTCCTACACTGGCCGTACACCACTGGTGATCGTCGAGGGGACACTGAATAGTGCACGGTACATCCAAACCGTCATCGAACCCATCGTTCTACCATTCCTAGACCGGCAAGGGAACTTGCTGTTCCAACAGGACAATGCACGTCCGCATGTATCCCGTGCCACCCAACGTGCTCTAGAAGGTGTAAGTCAACTACCCTGGCCAGCAAGGTCTCCGGATCTGTCCCCCATTGAGCATGTTTGGGACTGGATGAAGCGTCGTCTCACGCGGTCTGCACGTCCAGCACGAACGCTGGTCCAACTGAGGCGCCAGGTGGAAATGGCATGGCAAGCCGTTCCACAGGACTACATCCAGCATCTCTACGATCGTCTCCATGGGAGAATAGCAGCCTGCATTGCTGCGAAAGGTGGATATACAATGTACTAGTGCCGACATTGTGCATGCTCTGTTGCCTGTGTCTATGTGCCTGTGGTTCTGTCAGTGTGATCATGTGATGTATCTGACCCCAGGAATGAGTCAATAAAGTTTCCCCTTCCTGGGACAATGAATTCACGGTGTTCTTATTTCAATTTCCAGGAGTGTACTTTGTTGCAGTTGGACGTCACAATGAATTACGGAAATGTACATAGCTTCCAAATAAAAGAAGTGAATTGCTTCTAAGTTACTTAGATCGAAAATCTTGACAATATCAAATAAAGAACTTTTCGTATCAAAACTGTCACTCCTATGGCAACCTGATCTTGAAAATTACCCACATATAAGACTTTCCTATCCTTCTCTATTCCTCCTGGAATAGTGCAGCCTTTGTAAGTAGTACGCTACCTCTACATTTCGTAGCTATGATCTCCATCTCCTGTTTCATTCTCTTTCTTTTGTGGCTGGAACAGCTATTGGTTCCTGCAATTCTCTCAAGCACACTTTTAATGGCACTTTTGCCTCTTGTTTACTTCTCATGACGTAAATAGGGTAGTATATAATCACGTGTTCCTCATTACCAAGTACTTTGCTTGGACACCATTTGCAGCCATTCATGGACTTTTATGTTCCCAGACAATGATGGAATTTTTATGAAGGACAATGCGCCATCTCAACGGGCTACAATTGTTCGGAGTTGGTTTGAAGAAGATTTTGGACAATTAAAGCGCCCGGCATGAATCGCATCGAGCGTTTATCGGACATTATCGAGAAGTCAGTTCGTGCTCAAAAACTTGCACCAGCAAAACTCTCGCAATTGTCGACGGCACGTCGCGTTGCGGGACTACGAAGGGCAAAAGCTGGTCCGGCACCATATTAGGAGGTATCCCGTGTCTTTCGCAACCTCAGTATATATGTATAAATGACTTCTATTCTCTCGGACATGTACGAAAAACGCACACGATTTATGATTCTGCAGCCATACACACATGACGAAAGAGAAATTCCGACATCGGCTGCAATCGGACACTGAAATAAATCCATTGGCGACAAATGAAAATTTGTGTCGGAGCGAGCGCTCACCTTAACCACTTCGGCTATCCGAAAACGCTTCCCGTCTGGCCGAAACTCCCGTACGTCGAACACTACATTCGTAGTGTCCCTGTCCATTCTCCTCGTTGCTCGCATTGTATCCGATTACTTCCCGCCTAGGTGCGTTCTTTTTTTGTATGTGTGGAGTGTCGGTTATAGACGAGTGTTGTTGTCAGTTTTCATTGAAAAGGACTGACAGAACTTTCTCAGAAATATTCTCTGAAGAGAACCGCCTTCTTGCCTTAAAAAATGTAATACGCGATACTTTAATAACTGTTTCATACGAGCGTGATATCGGAGTGTTTTCCCGAATAGTATAACGAGTCCTGTCTCTTAATCTTGTCGTTCCTGCTCTCCTTCTACGTACAGTTTCGTTTTCAGGTTGTTTGCCGCTGTGGAGCGGGAGTGGACTTAGCGAATCGACGCGCCGACGAGTGCTGCAGAGAAGCTAATAAAAGCAAAAAACAGATTCGCCGACAGTTAACTCGGCATTTTAACCCCGCGCAGCGAATTTCATTGGTCATTAGTCATTAGCTACGGGAGAACTTGATACCAGCAATACCCCTGCTGCCGTCAGAATCAATAGGATTCACGGGTGGCGCGAGAGCTGTTTGAAACTCTACCCATAGCGCATAAACAGTGGCCGCCGGTCGGCGCCATTCACGTCGCCTGCCCACCCCCTCTCCCCCCCCCCCCCCCCCCCCCCGCCTCGCTCTTCCACCCCCGCGCTGCCGCCGCCCGCCCCCTCACGGCAGCATCCCCCTTGCCGCTCCGTCTGTTCTCTGCCCGGCGAGCACCCTACAAATTCTGAGCCGCACCGCCGACGCGCAATCCATGTTCGCCGAGAATCAGCGCCACATAGAGTGATACCGATACGCCAGTACTACACAAGGAGCTTGTTTCGTCGAGTAACGGTACAAGTGGCTACGGCGAACATCTGTTGTTTCGTTCCACGGCCAGCGCTTCCGCAGGTTTAACGTGCCCAGACTGTAAATTCGAATAACCACAAACCGCTTGCTTATTTTGCTCCAGCTAGGAGTTGCATGTAATTTGGTAAAACGCATCGCTGTATATTTAATATACCACGGATATCTGAAATTAGTGAGACTACAGCCGTAGAAGGTGAAACGAAACCAGTGGAAAACACAAGTGACTCCCAAACGAACAAACGAAGGGCTCCTGCAGTTAATTCACTGGACTCACAGTCCGGAGAAACGAGGTTCAAATTCCCGTCCTACCATTCAGATTTAAGATGTCGATCGTTTCCCTAAAATACGTTGCGACGGTTCCTTTGAGAAGGAAACACTGACTTCCTTTCTCAATCTTGCCCTTTCCGAACTGAAACCCTATCGACCTCGTCGTCAAAGGGATGTTAAGTCTTATATTTCCATGCATAGTCAAGAGTTTTTATTTATTTTTTGATACTTTTACACAAGTCGGATAAATGGGAGGGTACAGCACCCCCACCGAAAATACAATGCGCAACAGAATTAAAGGACCACTTTTCCGAAACCTTGCAATACCCATCCCTTACGACGCGTAAGTTTGAAATTTAGCTCAAAGGTGCATACAAACTTCCTCTGTAATAGTGAAAAGGTTAGCGTCCTGCGAAGTCACCCTCGGGCTCGGCAATGCTTTAAACAGAAAAGTATCATCACATGCTTGAAAAAAGACCACAGCTCAGGAGTTGAGGCCGAGCGGTTCTAAGAGCTTCAGTCTGGAACCGCGCGACCACTACTGTCGCAATCCTGCTTCGGGCATGGATGTGTGTGATGTCCTTAGGTTGGTTAGGTTTAAGTAGATCTAAATTCTAGGGTACTGATGACCTCAGATGTTAAGTCTGATAGTGCTCAGAGCCATTTGAACAATCAAGAGTTGATGTGATGTGTAAGGTGTGCTAATGATGTCACATTGGCACCAAAAGCCACCACAGTCCTGCCCAGTGCCACAGTGGACGTGACAAACAATGGAAAGGTTTTCACAGCGCCTCTTACCCACACTTTACCGCTTCTTTTGACGCCTCCGCGATGGAGGTCAGAACCGCGACACCCAAAATTGAAATCACGCAGTTTTCTTATGAGTGACCGTGGGAAACATTCAAATCACACCGCCGTTCAGAATTGACACGAAAAGATCGCAGGAGGTGGCAGATATGGTGTCAATGAAACTACCCTTTTCCCACACATTTCGCGAGGTGATGGTTCAAATGGCTCTGAGCACTATGGGACTTAACATCTGAGGTCATCAGTCCCCTAGAACTTAAAACTACTTTAAACCTAACTAACCTAGGGACATGCCCGAGGCAAGATTCGAACCTGTAACCGTAGCGGTCGCACGGTTCCAGACTGAAGCGCCTAGAACCGCTCGGCCACTCTGCTCGGCTCGCGAGGTGAACAACAGGAAGAGGTTCTCCTCAACCTTTGGCACTGCTGACGCCGTTGCGCCTTGCAACCGTTCTCTCAAGACATCGTAGGGCTGCATCCCCATCGAATGTGGTCGCACCCGTTTGGAGAGAAAACAACCCCAATGTTTGCTCTCATGTACATGATGGAAGCATAAGGGAACATTCAACACCATTAGACGAAATTTGAAAGTGATCCGAAGCAGCAAAGCCTGCTTATTCTTTTCGACGCTGCTGTTTCGCGTGCTCACGGAGAGGTTGTTGGGGGGGGGGGGGGGGGGGCGGTGAGCCTAATTGTTAGCTACCCACCTTTGTTAAGCACCTTAAAATGTACCTGTACGGACAGGACCAGTTACGAGAATCCCGAGCGCAACCCACAGGCTACACTGCTCTTCTTTCACTGCTACAATGCTGCTCCTGTACCCAATAGGCCATCCGGTAGGGAAAGTGGTCGTTTCATTCACGCTCATTATGCCACCTTCTGCGGCCCTTTCATGCAGATTCTGAGTGGTGTGGTATGCCTGGAATGTATCCCTCGGTCACTCGTAAGAAAACCACACTATTTCAATGTCGGGCATCGCGGTCCTGACCTCCATTGCACAGGCGTCAAAGGAATGTATGAAATATGGGTAAGAGGAGCTGTGAACATCTTCCCATTGCATGACACGTCCACTGTGGCACTGTGCGAAATTGTGGTGAAGTTTGATGCTAATGTGACATCATTAAACCACTTAAACGTTACACGAACTTCTGAGCTGTATGTTTTCTAGGTTTTCTTCCCCCCCCCCCCCCCCTTTTTTGCGTGTATCGACACAATTTTGTTTGAAGCGTCGTCGAACTCCAAGGTGACGTGCCATGACGTGGCAGGGCGTCACGCTTTTTTCGTCATTACAGAGGAATATTGTAAGTACCTTTAAAGCAAATTTCAAACTTAAACCTCATAATGGGTGGGAATTATGGGCTTTTGAACAGGTGATGTTTTAGTTATTTTGCACAGTGTGCTTAGTAAAACAGTACGACGTTCACGTGAAACTGATTCACTTTATCTTTAGATAACAATCTTCTTCTTTTTGTTTTTGCCATCTGTGGAACACGCTAATTCGGATCAAGTTTTCTTCTTTCGGTCTATATCCTCGTCGAATATATTTTCATGCTCACTCTTGAAAACCTTGTTTCACTTCTGAGTCCACAACATATTCGTTACGTGTCTAACTCCAACATGGAAATCCATGACAGCCTCAGTTATCTATCTGAAAGCTACTGTGTTAAGAATCTCTCTTCCTGTATGCTCATTTCTATCAAAACTTAACTCTCATTTCGTAAGCACCGATTGTTTCAGTTGAAGTAATGTCGGTAAATTCAAAATTTTGAGAAAAGGGAACAGCGGCTTTATAATAATCTCATAATCTCTTGCTCGTCTGCTTTCAGGTGCTCCTGTTGTGACTGGGGTATGAGCCATTACGGTAACTTTGGTTTCACATAATTTCGGAAGTCAGCTCGAGAATGCATTAGCTCATTGTTATAGGAAAGGGAACCAACATTAACAACACGATTAAGTTATTCGTCTGGAAACTTCTACAGTTTGTTTTAATCTTGGCTTTGCTCGGAAACTGTACGTGTGTCTAGTAATAAATATTGCGGTGCATTATGGGAGAAGAACTCTTCTGGGATATTGCGCTCCTGTGTACAGAGAAGAGTAGTCGCACAAAGACGCGGAAAGAATTTTCGTTATGTTCCACAATAACTTAAGTACCAATTTAATCTGCGGAATAATTATGTTTACGCATCGTTTGAAAGGACTCGTGTCCTGCATGTTTCATTCAAATTGATAATGTGTAATATGGTACCGTAATAGCATTCTTCATTTTCGACTGTTTATTACCTATGGAAATGCATCCACAATTGGGCAAAGTTTGTAAGGAGCGTGATCCTTTATCAGCAGCTACAAAATGGCTGACTTAAAACGCGACCATTCTTCTTGAAGATGGGAGACAATGGAAGACGTCTCCAGAAACTTCAAGAGAGTACGCACCACGCAGCTGAACGATCGGTGATTGTAGGTTCGTTTCTTTCACAATTAGAATATTAGAAGAAAGAATACGGTGCTCTTTAGAGTAAGATTTAAATATGATAAATCTCTGTACGGAATGAGTCCAGCATTATTGAGGGAATGTAAATATAAATACCAACTCTTCAGTAAAGTTACTACCATTTTAATATGCATCCAGACGATTAGTAATGGCTGGAAACCGCTGGCCATGCATCACTTTTTGTATAAAGTCGATTTCGCCTAGCGGAAGAGTTATGGCACATGTTTGCCGGGATCTAAAACTAATTATTCTTACTGATTTCCTTGGGAAGGCCAAAGTAATGACCGCCCACTGCTTCTCAACTCCATCGTATCAACGGGATGAAAATCTTACCTCAGAAAGGGTCTGGGTTCCTAATATGAAAAATACTTCGAAAATAGGAAATAGTGGGAACTGAAGTACGTCTATTTATGTACGCAGCAAAAATGGCTCTGAGCACTACTGTAGTCATCAGTCGCCTAGAAGTTAGAACTAATTAAGCCTAACTAACCTAAGGACATCACACACATCCATGCCCGAGGCAGGATTCGAACCTGCGACCGTAGCGGTCGATCGGCTCCAGACTGTAGCGCCTAGAACCGCTCGGCCACACCGGCCGGCATGAACGCCGCAAACCACCGTACAGTGCATGCCGGAGGGTCCACATTGCCGATATTGTCGATTTTGTTTCTTATTCCATTCAAATGTCAAGTGAGAGAATAAGGTTGTCTGTGTGTCTACGTATGTGCCCTAATTTCTCTGGTTTCATCTTTTTTTTTCTTTCTCCTTATGATCCCTGCTTGAGATTTACTCGTACGTTCGTGACAGCGTAATGGTCGCACAGTCTAATTCAAATGTAGATTCACTAAATTTGCCCCGCAATGTTTCGCTGTAACTACGTCATCTTCCTTCCAAGAACTCACGTTTAAGTTCCCTGTTGTATTTACATACGAGTTATAGCAACCTATTATGAACCTAGAAGCGTCTGTGAATTCGTTCGATGTGTGTTGTCATGCATACTCATAAGGATTCCTAACACTGGAACAACAGACTTATTGAAATATTTCTGCTACCACCTTGAATGCAATTTGGTCGCTACATCTACTATGATTTGACACAATATCACTCGCTCTGAAATTTGAGATTGAAACACGTTTTGAGTTCGGTGAAATTGCTGTGGCAGTCATAGAAAAATATTTCCAATTTTTCCAGAATGGCTCTTTAGGGATGCAGCTTACTCACTGAAATCACACATTGCTTAGGCGATAGTCAACAACTTGTACAGCACAGTGTTATGCATTTTGTAAAAGAAGTAAAAAAAGGGCACTTAAATAACATAAGACGAAGAATGTTTACCTTTAAGTAAACGAGCTGCGCCCTTTTTAGGGTTCCGTACCTCATTCAGTTAAAACGGAAGTCTTCTAGGATCATTGTAAATTGAACTTGAATATAAGAGCAAGCAGCTGTTAAGTGATGATTTATTCACAACCGGTTTCAGTGCGTTAAAGCAACACCTTCAGATAGTTGGTAGTGTCGCTTGTATTAGCACAAGGAGACGTCTCCAGACAGAATCCTACCACATGAAGAGGGGAATTCGTCTATAGTAACTGCCAGAGCATTGGGGCGAGTACTGCAGGGGATGCGGCACCGAAACTAGTAGGAACAGGGAATGAACACCAGATAATAGGAGATCCTGTTTATAAAGGCAAACTCCGTAGATGGTTGTCGCGGGGATAAACTACAGCATTTATAGCTCTTCCACTAGTGTCAGAATACTTGTGGTATGATACCAACAGCTTCTTCAAAGATGATCTTGGTTGGTGCATTTGTGCTTGTTTAATAACACTATGGACAGGAAACAGCGAATTTGACAATCCTGTGTGATCGTTTAGAGGTTCCATTAAGTTTGATGTTTCATTAACACTGGCTACCGCAGATGCGTTCTGTGCATTCAACGCACAGTGCGGTGTTTTTGCCACTTTACTGCTTATCTAATGCTGCTACACGTGCTGAGAGAGAGCGTTGCGTGTGTTATGAAGTACATATCATGTGATAAAAAAACTTAGTGAAGAAATTTTATTTTCGTACATCTTATCGTCTTAAATATTTGCTCGATAGAGGACTGAATTTCTTTTCATTAGCCGGCCGGAGTGGCCGAGCGGTTAAAGGCGCTACAGTCTGGAACCGCACGACCGCTACGGTCGCAGGTTCCAATCCTGCCTCGGGCATGGATGTGTGTGATGTCCTTAGGTTAGTTAGGTTTAAGTAGTTCTAAGTTCTAGGGGACTTACGACCACAGCAGTTGAGTCCCATAGTGCTCAGAGCCATTTGAACCATTTTTTTTTTCTTTTTCATTATTAGTCACAGTTACTGTGCTGCATCAAATTAAGTAAAGCATTGCACAATATTTTAAAGAGTCTGCAGAGGTAAAAACCCATTCCGTAGACTATGAAAGTGGTTTATTTTAACTCATATATTGTTGTCTATGATACGCAGTTAACGTATTGAGATTTTATTTAATACTTAGAACAGATCAATATTTAATTCCTTTTATCGATATTTGGTTGTTGTATCTGGTAGACGGCCGTACGGAGTGTACCCTGTTTTGGCCATGTGGACTTGCCAGCTACTATGACATACTTATAATCCGATAAAAAATAAAAAAACAATAAAAACCAGACTGTTCTACATCTTACCTTCTGGTATCTTTGCTCAATAAAGGGCTGAATTTCTTTTCGTGATTCATTGTAGTTACTGTGCTGAATCAACTTAAGTAAAGCATTGCACAAAGTTTTGAAGAGTTTCCAAGATGTAAAAACGCATTGTGTAGACTTCGCATATGGTTAATATTTGTGCATTCATTGCTGCGTTTGAAAGGTAGATAAGATATCGAAATTACATTTAAAAGTTGAGTAAGGATTTATATCTGGCAGACAATCATGTACAGGGCGCCTTATTCTTCTTTTTCTTCTGTCCCCACGCATTGGGAATCATGCGGTCACAACAGCCATCATTTCAGAACGAGATTTATTTTGAAAATGATGGCAGGCAAAGAGGCAATTATAATTGTATGGTATATATGCCAAACTTTTATTATTCTTTGAGATATAGAAGTAAATCATCGGCAACAGTGGGAGGATCGGCAGAATGGGACGTGTATACAGGTCAATAGCGCTTAACAAAAACCCGGAGACCCCATTTAAACACGTCAGCAACATCTGGGGAGATGCGGAACATGACGAGGTAACTCGTCCCCAATAGTCAAAGGGTTATTTGACGTTTAACATTGCCGACCGGAGTGGCCGAGTGGTTCTAGGCGCTACAGTCTGGAACTGCGCGACCGCTACGGTCGCAGGCACGAATCCTACCTCGGGCATGAGTGTGTGTGATGTCCTTAGGTTAGTTAGGTTTAAGTAGTTCTGAGTTCTAGGGGACTGATGACCTCAAGTGTTAAGTCCCATAGTGCTCAGAGCCATTTGAACCATTTGAACGTTTAATATTAAGCTGCGTCCGATCAGGAGGGAGTGATGAAATGTTGGTGGATCATAAGTCCTGGCAACAGAGAATACGTAGGATACAGTGCATAGTGTCCTAGTTCCGTTAGGACGGCTTGTGTGAAATTCCGAACCTATCTTGCTGCGAGTTGCGGCGTAACAATCCCTGGAGTTTCAAAAACAACTGACAAGGGAACCTCCCCATCGCACCCCCTTCAGATTTAATTATAAGTTGGCACAGTGGATAGGCCTTGAAAAACTGAACACAGATCAATCGAGAAAACAGGAAGAAGTTGTGTGGAACTATGAAAAAATAAGCAAAATATACAAACTGAGTAGTCCATGTGCAAGATAGGCAACATCAAGTAGGCTCTGAGCGAAGGAGCGCCGTGGTCCCGTGGTTAGCGTGAGCAGCTGCGGAACGAGAGGTCCTTGGTTCAAGTCTTGCGAGTAGAAAGTGAAAGTGCTAGCATTTGCTGTAGCAGACATTTGGCTGCGAACGTATGTCTGATACTCGTCGGATAATGGCAGTGGAACAGTGAGGCAACATCAAGTTTTTGGAGTCTTCTGGCGTTTTTAGGCGAGAATTCGTCGAATTCGACCCGAATACCGAGATGCGGGTTCCTGGTGGCTAGTCCCTGACAACAGCCTGGCTCACAAAGGGAAGGCGGTGCACGGGCTTTTGTCCCAGCAGATGGATCACAGTCCTAAAAGCCGGCCGGGGTGGGCGAGCGGTTCTAGGAGCTACAGTCTGGAACCGCGCGACCGCTACGGTCGCAGGTTCGAATCCTGCCTCGGGCATGGACGTGTGTGATGTCCTTAAGTTAGATAGGTTTAAGTAGTTCTAAGTTCTAGGGGACTGATGACCTCAGCAGTTAAGTCCCATAGTGCTCAGAGCCATTTGAACCATTTTTTGAACAGTCCTAAAAAAAATGGTTCAAATTGCTCTAAGCACTATGGCACTTTTCTGAGGTCATCAGTCCCCTAGAACTTAGAACTACTTAAACCTAATTAACCTAAGGACATCACACACATCCATGCCCGAGGCAGGATTCGAACCTGTGACCGTCGCGGTCGCGCGGTTCCAGACTGTAGCGCCTAGAACCGCTCACAGTCCTAGATCACCCGTTGTATTTGCCGGATTTGGCCCCAGCCGACTTCTGGTTATTCCCCAAATGGAAGTTGGCATTCAAAGTCATCCAACAAAGGTGTACAAAAGTACTAAATGCAACTCCAAAAAGAACTACAGTGACTGTTTTCATCACCTTTAAAACGATTTTAGCTCTTTATTGATTCAGGAGGAGGTTAATTTGGCTAAATATAGTGATTTTTTAAACATAATCCATGACTTTTATGTATCATAGTCACAGTCCTAAAGAAACTGGCCCATCCTGTGTATGAATGAAACAGTTGCAAGGTTTTCGTTGCGTATGAAGAGTGGGACCACTACTGCTTACACGTGAGAAATTCGCCGGTAAGCAGCGAGCGTGTGTGAAATGGTCTCTCAGCTTTCACACAGGAGCCGTGTGGGACACGGCGGCAGGCCGGCGCCTTTTGGGGGCGGAGCGGCGGTTGTCGGCGGCGGGGAGACACGCCAGCCGGGGCCGGCGCCGGCGTGGGGGTGGCCGCCCGCACGCGGGGGCGCACGCCCCGCTAATTACGTGCGGCGCGGCCGGCGCCGCGTGGTAGAGCACCCCATCCCGCTGGCTTTGGCTGCGTGAGGGATTCCAAGCAGCAGCTCTGCCGGACAACCGCGGCACCCTTTGTGTAGGGGGAGCGCCGCTTCCCTGTCCCTTGCCACTCACATTCCCTGTCCGCCCGTCTCTTCTTCATCTGCACCTTGATGGCTGCCGCACGATGTGAGCGTAACTTTCCTAGCATACACTGGTTGGACAACAATATGGAAACCATGCGAGAAACGCATACCAACTTGGTGCGTAGGCTTGCAAGTTGCGCATCTGTAAACTGTGATGACCTCAACCCATAGGAAAAATAATTATCAAAATCTGAACTGTGAAGTCATCCAAAATTCTAGTTGGAAAACCACACTCTTTGTTATACTTCTCAATTGGTCACGTTCCCACTTTGTTTATGGACTGAAAACTCTAATATTCACGAGAAACTGCTCTGAAATTAACCTGAACCGACAAAATTGTGTATACAGGGTGGTACAAAAAGGTACGGCCAAACTTTCAGCAAACATTCCTCACACACAAAGACAGAAAATATGTTATGTGGACATGTGTCCGGAAACGCTTACTTTCCATGTTAGAGCTCATTTTATTACTTCTCTTCAAATCACATTAATCATGGAACGAAAGCACACAGCAACAGAACGTGCCAGCGTGACTTCAAACACTTTGTTACAGGAAATGTTCAAAATGTCCTCCGTTAGCGAAGATACATGCATCCACCCTCCGTCGCGTGGAATCCCTGATGCGCTGATGCAGCCCTGGAGAATGGCGTATTGTATCACAGCCGTCCACAATGCGAGCACGAAGAGTCTCTACATTTGGTACTGGGGTTACGTAGACAAGAGCATTCAAATGACCCCATAAATGAAAGTCAAGAGGGTTGAGGTCAGGAGAGCGTGGAGGCCATGGAATTGGTCCGCCTCTACCAATCCATCGGTCACCGAATCTGTTGTTGAGAAGTGTACGAACACTTCGAATGAAATGTGCAGCAGCTCCATCGTGCATGAACCACATGTTGTGTCGTACTTGTAAAGGCACATGTTCTAGCAGCACAGGTAGAGTATCCCGTATGAAATCATGATAACGTGCTCCATTGAGCGTAGGTGGAACGAAACTAAAATGAGCTTTAACATGGAATTTAAGCGTTTCCGGACACATGTCCGCAAAACATCTTTTCTTTATTTGTGTGTGAGGAATGTTTGCTGAAAGTTTGGCCGTACCTTTTTGTAACACCCTGTATATTCTCGGAAACTTCAAAGACATCCAAGACAATATCTGAAAGGAATTAGAAAAAGTGACAAAATTTCGTGAATTACACACAATACTGTTAATAATTGCATGAACACTGTGGGGGTTCACCATACATCTACCCACTTTTGAGTATAACCAGTGTCTCTTAGTACTACGACTCGTAGCAATACAATATCAAAAACTTTTATTACTGGGTATACAGTCCCTAAGTGATTTGACAGCTGACATTTATAATTCACGCTCACGTCAGGAAATGCACCAATACGGGAATAGCAGCTTTTACGTTATTGGTCAGAACGCAAGCAATTATGGCGGTCGCCGTAATTTTCGCGCGACGCCATATTTCGCGACCAAATACTCTTATTAGTCACTGTCATATATCTAGTCTCATAACAATACATCAAACTGCATAAAATAACTACAATAATTTTGACATGCAAGGAGAATTAGTTCTAATGAGAGGAAGAAGTTTATATTTACTGGTGTTTCAACAATGACTACCAGGCAACTTTTGATTCACTGATTGTAATTTTATTTTCGTTAGCAGAAAGCAAACATAAACTAAACAAAGAATTTATCTGAATAGAGTCTGTAATTCTTATACTTTTAATAGAGAAAGAAAGTTTCTAGGTCAGGGGATAGCGTTCGGCGAAATCTCTTAACCTCTTGTTACATACGAAGCGTTGCGTTGGGCAGCACGATGTCGGCGGGTTACGATGATGAGAGCAGGATACAGGCAGTTCCACTGGTTAATCTTCTCCGGCGAAATGCAAATAAAGTTCCAGCACAGCTGTATCATTAACCTCGTGGTGATTAACAAACCACAAGACGCCAGTATACGAACGTTGTTGACATGTCCTCTCTTTCAAAGTACATTACGTAGACATCGCTCGTTTTTACACTCTATGCACTGTCCGTGACGCTATCGTCCATAATTACACAGTTCGTCACATTTATATAGTGTTAGCCACAAATACACAGTTCATAGAATTATTCTTGTGTGTGAAGCACACCGTAAACAATGTCCACTCTGTTCTCGCATTTCAAACTTCAACAACGTCACTGAAAGCCATTTATATTGCGCAGTTAATTAAAGTCGTCACTTTCACGGCTGGATAGAATGTGATAGACAACAGTTCCACCACCCAAAACCAATACCAGCAAAGTTCATTCGCATAAAAGCACTGTTCGTGTCGGCCACAACCAAGTATTGTTAGCGGCACTTTCACAGTCCGGTTTATTTGCTCTTAAAGTTCGCTGGCGTGGCATTACATACCGCAGGGGTAAAGAGAATTAACAATCTGATAGTTCGGTATTACTGTCCATACAATTACGTATGCTTTCCATAAAACACAGTACTATTCTTCCGCGCACGCTTCACAGACACACCATCCACCATCCACTCAACTACACAACGACCATTCGACTATCGATATCACTATCGCTATCCCCTGTCTATAGATGTTATATCGTTATCGTAAATTAGATAAATCTTTATAAATATTATTGACTGCATTTTTCACAATTAATAATATTCCAAAAGAGAACTTTACAAACTTTACCACAGGTACAAAGCAAGAAACATATTTATCCATTGGCAAACGAAATAATGACAATTACATCTTTACATTTAAAAACCACAGTAGAATGTTACATAGTCACAATTAGAAATGACCATATGAACAAAAGAAAAAGAATAGAAATCTAACTAAAATCACGAAAAAAAAGTTTTATATGCGTAATTAGCAATGCCTTCACAAAACCGCCGGAAGAAAAGAAAAATATTAGTACATCTGAAAAGCGGAGGTCGAATTTGATCCGATGTTTCAACGTCGTCCGCCAACGAATAGCGTAGTGGCAGAGCTACCAGAGGCCAGCCCTGTCTACCCAATAATAGGCAATGCTCACAGCCAGAAGGCTCAGTGTGGTGCAAACGTGTGAAGCAAGCAGGCATCCATGCCAAGGAGACGCACTCGTGCTTCCTACAGCCTCCTGAGTGAGTTTGAAAGGGGTCAAATTCCAGCGTTCCCAAGTGGCAGGATGGTCCTTTCGGAGAATTTCCACGCGAGTTGGACGAGAAAAATTGGAAACGTGGTAAATTCTATGCTGAGGTCATCGGTCCCTAGGCTTATACACTACCTAATCTAACTTAAATTAATTTACACTAAGGACAACACACATACCCATGCCCGAGGAAGGACTCGAATCTCCGACGGGGGGAGCCGCGCGAACCGTGGCAAGGAGCCTGAGACCGCACGGCTAGGAAGTTGGACGAGCTATATCAGTTTCGCAGTGATGCTGGACAGATCTTCAACACGGAGGGTTGCGAACCAGTTGATGTTCAAATCAAAAGGCTCTGAGCACTATGCGACTTAACTGTTGAGGTCATCAGTCGCCTAGAACTTAGAACTAATTAAACCTAACTAACCTAAGGACATCACACACATCCATGCCCGAGGCAGGATTCGAACCTGCGACCGTAGCGGTCGCTCGGCTCCAGACTGTAGCGCCTAGAACCGCACGGCCACTTCGACCAGCACAGTTGATGTCAATGGGACTACAGGCACGCACAGCTCTAGCCCGTCTTCCATTCGCGCCAGGCTATCGAAGTGCGCGACGCTACTGGTGGCACCGGAGGATCACTTGAAAGATGGAAATGTGCGCCGTGGTCTTCAGTGATGAAAGCAGATTCTGCCTGCACGCAAGTGACCATCATTTGCGTGTACAGTGTAGAACCGGTGAGCGCTGTCTCGTAGAGTGCACTCGTCCAAAACACATTGGCTCGACCCGAGACCTTGTGGTCTTGGGCGCGATAATCTACAACTCTACTACACCTTTGATGTTTCTACAGGGGAATCTAACCAGCGTTCAGTATGTACAGAATGCTGTCAGATTCGTTCTTTTCTCGTTCTTGCAACAGGTAGGTGATATGTTGTTCCAGCGGGATAATATTCGCACATACAGTGCCCGTTAAAGTCAACGAACTGGCCACCTCCGTAGTTATCTGCAATCGAGCACTTGTAGGACATGGCGGGACGAGAAATGGCTCGAGTGACTCGTCAACCAGTAACTCCTACAGAATTACACGAAAAGGTCGAGCACACGTGGCATATCGTAGCCCAGAACAGTATTTGCCATCTGTACGTCCGACTGGAAGCCAGAGTTAGCGCCTGCGTTGCCGCCCGTGTAGGCTACACCACGTGCTGCTATGGGTGTTGCGACATGAGTCGATACCTGGTACCTGTAAATATAATCATTTCTTGTACTCCATATCCACTGTTGCAACGATAAGTATTAAGTGAAGTGGCTACCTCTATATTGGTGTACTACATTTTTCCGCCACTGTATTTCATCACGAACTACGCCCTTGGTATGTTCTCAATACGTTGCAGGTGTCATTCGAGATCAGAAAGCTATTCCGTGTAGTTGTAACTGCATTATGTCGCAGCTAAGCGAATGTGAAAGTGGCCAAATTGTGATGGTTGTCTTGTGAGTCTTGCCGTAACCAAAGTAGGTGAAGTGTTTGGTATTTCAAGAGGTACCGAATCGCTGCTTTATACCACATACTAGGATCCTGTAGGTCACAAGACGACGGAAGTGCGTGTTGAGTGATTTTGATAGGTCACTGGAGGGGACTGTGCAGAAAAGTGAAAAAATGACAGGACGACAGGTGCAAAAGTCACTGCAGAACTGAGAGTCGCACTCGTGAACCCTGTCACCACCAAAACAACACAAAGCGTACTCCAGAAGCGGGAAATTTCAGGGCGAGTAGGAATTCCCAAACCACTCATCAGTGGTACGAATGGTCGTAAAATGAAAACGTGGTACCGAAGCCTTGAAACCTGGACAATCGAAGAAAGTCATTTGATCGAATGTGTCTTGTTTCACACCGTTTCCAGTTCCTGGCCGAGTTTACGACGCAAGAGTGAAACATTGCGGGGGTCCCGTGATGATTTGGGCAACTATATCGTGGTAACCTATTGGCCCCATCATTACTCTCCAAGACTGCATTTCTGTCAAGTATTGTGTGGCCTTTTCGGCTGATCATGTCCATTTCATGTTACAATCTTTGTTCCTCAATAGTTATTCTACGTTCCGAGACTACATAGCCCTTATTCACATACGTGTTTTAGCAATAGTGGACACCAGAAGATCCTGAGGAGGATCCCAGCAGAGGGGTCGAAACGTCGATCGTTTTAGAAGAAACATGACGCCGCCTAATAACCCAAAAGATTTTAACTTCAGTGACAACGGTCACGAAAACTTGCAGACTTACATACTTATTCACATAGTTCGCATCGTCCAGGACTGCTTATGTGAGCATGAGGACGAATTGTCGCATCTTTCCTGTACACCATAGTTACCAAATATTTATATTATTTAGCCTTTGTGGTCTGTTTTGAAGAGAAGTATGTGAAATTGTTATCCATCTCCCTAATCACTACCAGAACTTGCCACTATTTTGCTTGGAGAATGCTCTAACATTCCCTTGAAAATCGTACATAACCTGTATTTATCCACACCAAGACTACTGGAAGCTGTTTTGAATGCCAACAGATTTCCTTCAACGTCTTAGGCATGGTAATGCTGTGCGTTTTTGGTGTTTTCTCGCTTTTGTCCATTCCCTGTTCCACTGTCATATCTACAGCTACATCTTGGGAAAATGAGTGTAAGCTGTATGGGAAGTCGGGTAAAATACGTAGGGACTTCAGAAACTAAATCACGCACGTCGTCCCCTGCTAAGATCACTAGGCAACGAGAGTGGATCATTGTTAGAAAAGGGTATATTTTCCGGTTTTCCTGTAGAAACAGTTCTGCTGCGATACCGGTGAAAGATGCATAGCAAGTGCGATTGAAATGCCGTGCCAACTGGAAACGTACCCCATGTTGAAGCATGCTTGATAGTACGCTCCGCGTGGATATGACATCAGAATCGCACGCAAACGCGTCGTGACATTTGTCGGTACGTGGACCAAATGCAATGTCGTGGCCGTAGGGAAGTGGTATCAACAATACGACGTAGACCGCGCAGTCGTGGGTCGTGGGATAATGCTGATCTGAAGTCCAGATGTTACACCACCGCTGTGCTTAGCACCCGGAAGGACTGCCATTCAGATTTAGTTTCTCAGCAGTTTTCCCAAACCACCTAAATGAATGTCGGGATGTTTCCTTCTGAAATGCCTCGGTGGATTTTATTCCCCACATTTCCTCAATACAAGCTAGTGCTACGTCTCTAATAATTTCTTTGCCGACGGGACACTAAACCTTACTATTCCTTCTTTCTTCTGTTTTTTACACTTATAACCGACTACATAAGACTTTGCATTTACCTTACATAACTTTAAATAAAAAAATCCTGAGACGATGATTTTGTTGCTGTTGATTGTGTTGCTGTTGTTGTTATTACTTGTATACAACTCACAGGGTATGCATCTGGCACGGAAAAAACGCTAGTAGTCACGAAATCGTATTTACCAACACGGTCCCGTAACTCTATCGCCCGTTTTCGTTCTTTCGTCGAAAATTGCCTTAATTTTGTTCGTTTTCAAAGAATCACACTTTCGCGTACTTAAACCAAAGTTTAATATGTCATGCCAGCTTTCTCGTAGATACTGGTTGTATTGATTCTGCGTGAAAGGTATTCGCAATTTCAGTTTATGGTGACTAATCAGCTTCCTCTATAACTGCTTTAAAAATACCGTTCCTCGTCCTACCAACCGTTCGTTTGCACAACATCTGATAGTCGGTGTCTCTGCTACATCGCCGTTGCTTGGTTACGGATAACTGAACATTCCGACTATATTTGTCAGTTACAGAAACTGGCGGTCGCTGGATGACAGGAATGTGGGCCTAATCGAGGAAAGATTTGGCACTCTTCATTTTGACTGTGACAACTGTTCAAGCAGCATCACAGCATCATATCACGGCTTAACTCGCACGCAACAATTTACTGCCTGTACTGGAGTCTTCACCATTTGCTTGCTGCGTATTTTACTCTACATGTGAGAAAGGTCTCTTGCCACATATCTCTTGCCACATATTGAGTTGAGGAAGACATTATGTTACCGGGGTCAGTCAGATTTACTTGGAAAAAAAAAAAAAGGTTCACATGGCTCTGAGCACTACGGCCTAGACTTAGAACTACCTAAACCTAACCAACCTAAGGATATCACACACATCCATGCCCGAGGCAGGATTCGAACCTGCGACCGTAGCAGCAGTGCGGTTCCGGACTGAAGAGCCTAGAACTGCTCGGCCACAGCGGCCGGCTATTTAGTTACGTGTTATCACTAGCCACTAAATATCGGACTAAATATTTCATCGAGCTGCTTGCACGAGTTCTTCAAAGAGGTCAGTTCAAGATATGATTCCTACTTCATTGGCAATATCAAGTTTTGAACAAATCATTGTGCAGTAACAGCAGCAAGAGAATAGGTTTTTGGATCATATTTCTATATAAAGAAAAAAATTTTTACCGATGTTATTGAGCGGTATCTATGTATACTTTGTAGGAGTTGTTATTATTTCTCACCTATTTCACAATTCCCTCGTGACGTGGAAAAAGTAAATAACTCGAGAAAAACATTACAAAGTAAACTTCAAAATGAAATATAGCCATCTTATTAAAGGATGAGTATAATCAGACACTTCTTTCTTATGTTGTTATGAGATTAAAAAATTAAATAACTAAGGGATAAGGGTTTTGAGGTGGAGGGGAGCTCAATAGAAAAACATCAACGGAAGACTGGCTTCCACGCACACTGCGAAATCTTCACGCCTTACACCACCACTGAGCAGAAGCAAATACAGCTAACTACAAAGATCGCATCTTGTACCTTATAATTTTATTTATTTCAAAAATCTATATTTTCATAGTTTCACTTTTCTATGCCCTTTACACATTTATAATTCTCTCGTTTTACACTTAATATTTTCAATGATAATTTTATTTTACATAATTTTCAAATTTCATGATTTTAGCGTCAGCCTATTTCTGTTACCCAAGTTACTATAATGTTTTATTGAATCTAAATCCATTATGCTCACGTCGTGCTTCCCAGTCCTCCCTGCCTTCTCTCCCCTAACCCAATCCTCCTCAGCCCCATTTTTCTTCCCTCTCATCTTTCGCCCCCTCCCCTCCTTCCCCTCCCCTCTCCCTCTTTCCAATTAAACAACAGCCTCCAGTTGCTTGCAACAGTAGTCTTTGTGTAGTTCTGTAGAGACACGACGGACTGCTTAATCAGCTGCATGAGTGAATATAGCAAATTATCTGCAGTACTTTTTTACTGATTGTAAAATATTGTAAGTCTACATATTTCGTTTGTTAAATTCTCTTTTAGATCCGGAAATGCTCAACTTTGATCGAAACTACTCTCTCTCTTACACACACACATACACACAAATTAACATGCATCTGAAACGGCAAGGTAAATGCCGAATTTTAAATTTGTAAAAAAAAGATGGAGCCAATACCCGGTCTAGCGGTCCAAAGAAAGTCGCCCTCGCATTTGGTGGACAGCGAGATGGGACTCACGGCTGATCCCGGAGTGAAAGTGTGGAAACTAACGTGCCGTTCCATCTGTCCAGTCTTGATCCCAATAACTTGATCTGTACGCTCATGAGCATTTAAATAGGCGATAAAGGCAGAAATAAAAATGATGAATTTCCATTCCAGTTTGATGAAAGTTATGTGACGTCAGTCATGATTTTCTGGCGAAATTCCCGTCCGCAGAAACTGTTACTCTATTTCTCTGATTTTGCACTAATTATGGAAAGCGTATTACAACAGGTTTTTACGGATATAACTGCAGCTGTACGAAATCCGTAGTGGATGAAGCGCGCCACGGATACGGCTGAAGGCATGACAAATTAGGGAGTCGCAGTGAGCCGATGATGATACATGAAACTTTAATTTCATTGATTGCTTTGTTGGGATTACTTTGTGATGGCATTAACTGCGCGTCGCTATAACACTGCTAGCACACGCGCGCGCGTGCGGGATCGGATCTGCAGATAAATATAATACCAGTGAGGCCGCGAGTATCAGCCAGGTTTGTTTGTCAGGATTAAATCCTCACTACCAAATTCATTTGTTTTCTTTTTTCCTACGTAAAATGCATAAATATAAAATTAATGAGTTTGACGGTATGAAATCTTTATTCTGTAGCATCAGCAATACTGTAATTTGTAAATGAAATATTTTATTCTGGATTTGTGTCGTCAAAACTGAATAATATTTGCACGTTTTGTGATCCCCATTGTTCGGTTAATTTTTGCGTTTGGTTCCGTTGTATTATCCATGAGCAACGGTGGATTGAAAAGGTACGTAGCTACAGACGTATTTGGATTATACTGTATACCTGGTCCCTCGTTACACATACAGGAAATGGCGATAAGTATTAGGTTTGTTCATAAGTTCAAAGCGTTTATCTTTTGCATATTGGTATTCCTCTTGCTTTGGGTTTGTTTACTGATAGTCACATTTTATTTGTAGTTCACTGTTGCTATCCGAGTTTATATATCGTTATTTTCTCATTTGAAGGTAGTGTGTGGAGCTGTGGACGCTATAAAATGCAGTTCCAAGTGGAGAAATCGGAGCATTTCCGACATATTCTTCTGTTTGAGTTAAACAAAGGGGTGATAGCAGCGGAGACAACCAGGAACATTTTCGCCATGTGTAGAGATAATGTCACTGGACGGAGCAGGGCAACAAAATAGTTTTCTCGTGTTAAGGAGGATCGTTTTGATGTTATTGACTCTCCACGTTCAGGACGACTTTCGGAGTTTGATGAAGATCGTTTAAATGCATTAATTCACAATGATCCAGTTCAGTGTTCTCGAGAAATGGCAAATGTGATAAACTGTGATCATTTCACCATAACGCGACAATTAAATGCAACGGGGAAAGTTCGCAAATCGAGTTTATGTGTACCGCATGCTCAAAGCCAAAATCACAAAAATCATCGGGTGGCCATTTGTGCATCTCTGTTTGCTTATCAATTAGCTCATGAACAACACCGACCATTGCTATCCTGTGTCGTTACTGGTGACGGGAAATAGTGTCCTTATGCTAATAAAAGAAAAAGAAAGGAATGGCTGATTCAACCAATGCAGAAATTCCTCTTACAAAAACCTGCGAGTATCCACAGAAGATAATGTTAAGAGTCTGTTGGAACAGCGACGTTGCGGCGTACTACGAATTGCTTCGCCGAGGTGTAACCATCACTGATGATATCTATTGTCCACAATTGAGACGTCTTGCAGTCGCAGTCCAAGGACAACAACCAGGATGACTTCGTGAAGTGATGCTGTCCCACGATAACGCCCACATTCTGCTAGACTGACAAAAACCGCTATACAGGAGTTGGGTTGGGAAGTCATTCCGCAGCCAACTTACTCACCTGATCTTGCGCCTCAGATTTTCACCTTTTCCGCTCTCTATCGAACAAACTTCAAGGAACTTCCTTTCCGGATGAATATGGCCCCGAATATAGCTCGACGAGTCCTTATTCTCAAAACCACGTGATTTCTATAGTGGTGGAATCGAGAACTTACCTCTACGTTGGCAGACTGTTGCAAATAGTGAAGGAGAATATATTATTGATGGATAAAGTCTCTCTTATGTGTATTTGTTTTGCGTATGAAAAACACTACGAACTTTCGCATCAATCAAATAGTTGTTGAAATGAGGTGTCCAAATCTAGTGCCTGCATTTTAAGATCTCCTTCAATACAGTACATATGTGTTGCTGCATATGAGACCAACCAGCACTTTGTCTTCAAACTCAGAAAGACTGTCGTGGAATGTCATGTATATGTTTTCGTGTAAGGAAACGTTGCTTTCTGTCATGATATTATTTAGCAGTGTTATATTGACGTGTCCGTTACGTCCATTCAGCCATAAAACATTCCAATTTTACAGCCATTATAAGTAGTCCGACGCCCGCATCTCGTGGTCGTGCGGTAGCGTTCTCGCTTCCCACGCCCGGGTTCCCGGGTTCGATTCCCGGCGGGGTCAGGGATTTTCTCTACCTCGTGATGGCTGGGTGTTGTGTGCTGTCCTTAGGTTAGTTAGGTTTAAGTAGTTCTAAGTTCTAGGGGACTTATGACCACAGCAGTTGAGTCCCATAGTGCTCAGAGCCATTTGAACCATTTTTTTAAATAGTCCGACAGATGAGCGTTGCAGAATGACAGCGTCGTAATGTACCAAACTTCGTGTGGTATTCGAAACTCATAGCAGCGGAACCTGCCACACGATACATCAAGAAACAGCCACCAGCCAAGTCTTATTAGGCGGACGGATGATGACTGTAAAACCTTCGTAGCGACGCTATTATTTTGAAAATTTTTGCCGGCAGTGAACTTTTTCATTATTTCCTTGTGATTTTTAAATAATTTCAATTAGAAGCTGGACATCTGAGACGATTCTTCTATTTATTGCTGAGCTTTGATTTTCAGTGATTGAGAGTGAACGCAGTTCTAAATGTTATGGTCATGTCAACAACTTTAACAGAAATAAGAGATTCGCACTCGGTAATGCGTGGAACTGGGCGTTTGACAGCGAGAGAATGAATACTTACTTATTTCTATTTTTCCCCTATCTCTTCCATAACGAGGAGAGCAGGCTGTGTTTTATAATTTTTTGTACATCTTCCATTCTCTACACATGTGAGTCGTGTGTGCTATAGTAGAAAAGTCCACTGTTTCATCCAAATTCCAGTCCATGATGGCAGGAAGACTGTTCGAGATTCAGTGCATTAAATAGACGCAGTTCTTGACAGCCATCTGTAAGGCTATCCTTCACAAGTCATTACGGGTAAACACAAAGAAAGAAGCTTCCATACCGAGACTGTACTAAACCAGCTCTTCTTCAAGATCTTTACCTAAAATCGTATCTCTGGTTCTTTTTGTTTTAGATGCTTTTGCAGGTGTACCGTACTTCACTTTGGGCAATTTCTAAAGTGTTGTTTTTGGAATATTAAACTATCTACTGGTCATCTTCCACCCCATCTTCATTTCCGGAATGCATCAACAGCTTTACTCACTTTAATTCCACTCCACCTTCTTTGATGAATGTTTCCCATTATCGTTTTAGGAACTGAAAAAAAATCCAGGAGGATAAGAGTGTGTAGTAATACAGGCCGACTTTAAGTATCAAAAACTAACGTGTCCGGTTTAAGCAACTGAAGGGAGTTCAGCTTATGCGAAAAGGCCCATAGTGTGTCTTCTTCTTCTGCCGACTAGGGTTGTCCTTGTTTGTCGGTCTCCTTCTGTGGATGTGCCATGTTGTGTTCCACATTGTTCCCTTATCGAAGCCCGCATCTCGTGGTCGTGCGGTAGCGTTCTCGCTTCCCACGCCCGGGTTCCCGGGTTCGATTCCCGGCGGGGTCAGGGATTTTCTCTGCCTCGTGATGGCTGGGTGTTGTGTGCTGTCCTTAGGTTAGGTAGGTTTAATTAGTTCTAAGTTCTAGGGGACTGATGACCATAGATGTTAAGTCCCATAGTGCTCAGAGCCATTTGAACCATTTGAACCCTTATCGAAACATTTGTTCTGACCCACATTGTTAATCCTTCTGTCTGTCTTAGTATTGCCATTTCCACTGCAGTTAACTTTTGTTTTATTTTTCTCGTTCCTGCTATAGTTTCTGCTGCATATGTGAGAACAGGACGCACTATTGTTTTGTATATTTTTGTTTTTCCCTCACTTGTCATAAATTTGTTACCCCATAGAGTAATTTGCAGGCGTACGGCTGCCCTTACTGCCTTTGTCACTCGATTTTTCACTTGCAAGTCTTTATAGTTGGAGATAACAGTCCCTCATCACATTTCAACTGGTACACCATCTAGTCCTAATTTACATGATACAGCTGTTTTTGATATTACCATATTCTTAGTTTTTTTAGATAAGATTTTGACGTTATTTTGCTGAGCTGTTTTATTACATAGGCGAAGTAACCTTTTTGCCATCAGTCATCAGAATAACATATAATATTTACCACTTTTATAGCCCGGTTTCTTTCTTGCGGCATCAATGATGTGGTCCATTATCAAACTGAACAATAGTGGGTTTAATGAGTCTCCTTGTCATTTGTCAATCAAATAAATTTTTAATATCTAAATGAAACGATTTAGTCATGAACATTAATCATAAACCTTATTATTGACGAATAGACATAGGTTGAAAGGCTTACCTGTCAACATCTAGGAGAAATCCATTATACAAGCATGTAATGGCGTACTGATGAGTAACAAGGGAAGTGAGCGACTTATGCTCTCCACTACGGAGTGGCCGAACCTCCTATTTGCTCTAACGTGGTGCGACTGAAGTTCGGAAGAATGCAGAGCTCAGAGACCAGACAGTCTGCTTCTTTTTTGTGGGGGCGAAGGGCGTGTTTGAGTCCTCGGTATTTATCAGAATGTCTCGTCCGCGGTAGGCTGATAGATGTTCACTTGGCAACTACACTACTGGCCATTAAAACTGTACACTACGAAGATGACGTGCTACAGACGCGTAATTTAACTGACAGGAAGAAGATGCTGTGATATGCAAATGATTAGCTTTTAGGAGCATTCACACAAGGTTGGCGCCGGTGGCGACACCTACAATGTGCTGACGTGAGGAAAGTTTCCAACCGATTTCACATACACAAACAGCAGTTCACCGGCGTTCCCTGGTGAAACGTTGTTGTCATGCCTCGTGTAAGGAGGATAAATGCGTACCATCACGTTTCCGACTTTGATAAACGTCGGATTGTAACCTATCGCGACCTCGGTTTATCGTATCGCGACATTGCTGCTCGCGTTGGTCGAGATCCAATGACTGTTAGCAGAAAATGGAATCGGTGAGTTCAGGAGGGTAATACGGAACGCCGTGCTGGATCCCAACGGTATCGTATCACTAGCAGTCGAGATGACAGGCATCTTATCCGCATGGCTGTAACGGATCGTGCAGCCACCTCTCGATCCCTGAGCCAACAGATGGGAACGTTTGCAAGACAACAACCATCTGCACGAACAGTTCGACGCCATTTGCAGCAGCATGGACTATCGGCTCGGAGACCATGGCTGCGGTTAGCCTTGACGCTGCATCACAGACACGAGCGCCTGCGATGGTGTCTCAACGACGAACCTGGGTGCACGAATGGCAAAACGTCCTTTTTTCAGATGAATCCAGGTTCTGTTTACAGCATCATGACGGTCGCATCCGTGTTTGGCGACATCGCGGTAAACGCACATTGGAAGTGTGTATTCGTCATCACCATACTGGCATATCAACCGGCGTGATGGTATGGGGTGCCATTGGTTACACGTCTCGGTCACCTCTTGTTCGCATTGACGGCACTTTGAACAGTGGACGTTACATTTCACATGTGTTACGACCCGTGGCTCTACCCATCATTCGATCCCTGCGAAACCCTACATTTCAGCAGGATAATGCACGACCGAATGTTGCAGGTCCTGTACGGGCCTTTCTGGATACAGAAAATGTTCGACTGCTGCCCTGGCCAGCACATTCTCCAGATCTCTCACCAGTTGAAAACGTCTGGTCAATGGTGGCCGAGCAACTGGCTCGTCACAATACGCCAGTCACTACTCTTGATGAACTGTGGTATTGTGTTGAAGCTGCATGGGCAGCTGTACTTGTCCACGCCATCCAAGCTCTGTTTGACTCAATGCCCAGGCGTATCAAGGCCGTTATTACGGCCCGAAGTGGTCGTTCTGTGTACTAATTTCTTAGGATCTATGCGCCCAAACTGCGTGAAAATGTAATCACATGTCAGTTCTAGTATAATGTATTTGTCCAATGAATACCCATTTATCATTTGCATTTCTTCTCGGTGTAGCAATTTTAATGGCCAGTAGTGTATTTGCGTGACATTAGAGGGAAGTGTGACGTAGTCCGTGTTGTACGCATCCTCTATGGCATCGGCTATAGGTAAGTCAGTTAAGAAGTCGGAGGAAGTCTCATAGACAGAATCATGCCTAGTAAAACAGTATGATGTTGAAACCAACCTTCTGGTTGATGACAGCTGCAGCTAATCTAGCCCTGCATTTCAAAACTTTATTGAGATACTGGTTTTGCTTAGGGTTTACAAGAAAATAAGTTAATATTTATTAATAACCTTACATACATAACTAAAACTGATTATCAGCTATTAAATTGTAAAATAACAATAATACTTACACAAAATTGTTCTTTAGTGTTTTGGTATTTGTGGAAACCTTGATAATAAATTAAGTTCACTACGGATACTGTAATCAGTACCAATAAAACATAAGTTCGCAGGCTTCCTAGGCCAGTGTTATTTAGAATAAAATAATTTTGGTCATTAGACCGCGTCATTATATAAAACATTAAAGCAACTAAATTGTGCCCGCATCTCGTGGTCGTGCGGTAGCGTTCTCGCTTCCCACGCCCGGGTTCCCGGGTTCGATTCCCGGCGGGGTCAGGGATTTTCTCTGCCTCGTGATGGCTGGATGTTCTGTGATGTCCTTAGGTTAGTTAGGTTTAAGTAGTTCTAAGTTTTAGGGGACTGATGACCATAGATGTTAAGTCCCATAGTGCTCAGAGCCATTTGAACCAGCCAACTAAATTGCCGATGTTTTGAGCAACTTCCTTCGATACTCTTCAGGACGGTCAAATGGTTCAAATGGCTCTGAGCACTATGCGACTTAACTTCTGAGATCATCAGTCGCCTAGAACTTAGAACTAATTAAACCTAACTAAGCTAAGGACATCACACACATCCATGCGCGAGGCAGGATTCCAACCTGCGACCGTAGCTGTCCCGCGGTTCCCGACTGAGCGCCTAGAACCGCTAGACCACCGGTCCGGCTCAGGACGGTCAACTCCAAACATTAAAACGTTTGTGTACCCTGTCATTTTTCATTATTTACAATTTAGAAAAAGATTTTTCGCTGCCAGCTAGATGTAAGAGTATGGATTTCTGTTTTTTGGCAAAAATTGACCTATTTCTTATACTTAGTCGTGTTTAATTATCTCGGGATCAATTAATTATCTTCCTTATTTTCTTTGTCGTGGACATAATTTTTATTGTATTTTTAAAAATTTCAGAGGCCAACGACGAAGTTGAAGGGATTGTACGATGGTGAAAAAATCGAAGACTATTCGTGTTCTAATGTTAATTCTTCATTAATGGAAGACTGAACCGCTTGACATTAGTATGCCAAACTTTTTTTTTTCTTAAGTAATTTTCTGAGTAAGACCTGTTCTCAACCTATCGGTAACGCATCATCAAATGATTACAACACCCAGCATAGTCACTGGCCTGATGCAGTCCCACTTTTTTTGTCTGTAATATATTTAAATGTTAATCAATCTTATTTCGCAGAGATATCGTTTTACTTGCACTCCACAGTGTTTCCATGAAAACATTTTTTTCACATCGTCACTGGAACGTGCGTTCCTGTCGCGACAGTTAACTTACACGAAGTCTGATACCATGCAATATTTTGTATCATCGGTTATTGAGAAACTACATTGAAATATCTTAATACACATGTCTTAGCCCATGTCCTATCATCCTGACCCCTCTTCTTCTCAGTGTTTTCCTTATATTTCCTCGTCGATTCTATGGATAACCGCCTCATTTCCTAATTTACCTGTCCACCAAAATTTCAACATTCTTTTACTCCATAACATCTCAAACGCATTAATTCTCTTCTTTTCTGGTTTTCCCACAGTCAACGTCTCACTGGCATACAATGCTATGCTACAAACGTACATTCTCAAAAACATATTCTTCAAATTAAGGCCTATTATTGATACTAGTAGACACTCTTGGTCAGAATCGCCCTGTTTGTCTGTGCTGGGCTCTTTGTTATATCTTAATTGCTTCATCCGTCATTAGTAATTTTGTTTTCAAGGTAGCAGGGTTGCATCGTGTCGTATCTTTCCTGGTACTCCGATTTACTCTAAATCCATATTCTGTATGGTTGCCCAGAACAGGTTTACGCGCTGGGCACGAGTACGCAGAGCACTCTTTTCGGGAACCATTCTTGCTAGAGCGCTACCGACGATGGAGGATTAGTACTGCCATCTACTGAGGGTTCTCAGAAACTTCACAGTACTAGCTGAGTGAACGTCTTAGCGCGAAGAACATATTTCTGTTCTGTGCCAGGTGAGTAAATTTTGTTACCTAAATATTGATCATCCTATTGAGCATACCTTTCAGAATTGAGAATAGATAAATATATGTCAGTTTACAGGAGACTATTGTTCTTCACACACCACCTTTGTATCATTTGAAAGCCTGAGGGTTACTATCGTAGTTTCGCAACTACTGTAATTCAAACACAGCGAAGGTACACGTTTACGCCGTTCTATTGGGGCACGTTTACGCACAGCTTTGCACTGCCATCCTTATAGTTAACCCCAGTCAAGGGAACTTAAAGGCAACAGCAGTTGGAAACGCAGTCAAAAAAAATTGAAGGCACAAGAAAATAAAAGGTAAAAATTACTGAAAAAAGCTATTTGAACCTAATCAATCTCAAGCAGAAAGAAATAATTCTGTGAGATCAAGGACTGGAAGGGGGAAAAATGCTACAAGCAAGAACAAGGAAAAGTGAGAAGAGGCCTGCTTCTGACCGCATCATTTCTCCCCAAAGGCATTTTTTCACATAGTAGTTCAACATGCCATCCTCTTCAGGTCGGCGTTATTTCTGTTTTCTTTTATGTCGTCTGCCACCTGGTATCTCTTCCGACCTTTCAGTCTCCTCTCATCAACTAGTCCTCCCAAACTGTGGCAATCGGTTCTTCTTACTTCATCTTATAAACTGCAGCACTCTGATGAAGAGACAGAAAATCTGCCTTTGTATTTACTGCTTGAAACGATACAGCCAATGAAGAAGAAATCAAGAATGGGCCCGGCGCCTTAGATGTAAAAGGTGTGCTCACGACGACTGTGCCACAAGGAACACTTTATTTTTTTCTGTGCATAAATTGCAATTCGGACATTGATGATGAATAGGCCTTTAGCTAATAATCAAACCACTATGTAAGTCGTATTGTGCTAACAGATGGAAGCAAGCCGAATAATTTGTTCAGTGCCACAATTTTTTTTTATTTTACAGTGTTAATTGATGTAAATATAACTATAATTTTGTTTACTGACAGAAAAACTTATTTTGTAAGTTTCAATACTGTGCTCTACATACTCATTATTGTGTTGTGTGAGATGCGTGAATGTGCCCCCATAGGTGCGTAAACTGGCGCCGTATCCGGCGCACCTTTACCCACTTGACGTGACACTATGTAAGATTATTTTTCATTCTTAAACGTAATGATGAGTTAGAAGATTCTATGCAAAGCTATACTTAAATAATAATGCCGTAAGACCAAACAGTTTCAAACAAGGTGAATCTAATCAAAAAATTTTAAAAGTTCAGAAAAGAAATGCGCATAAATGTCTTCTGGTCTCCCCTACTCATTAGACAGTTCATTCCATTCAACTGTTCCTGTAATGCCACACCCGAAAAGAAAGGCTCACGAAAGTACTCCAATAGGAAATGACAGTTGGTAGCACAGGAAAGGGAAGAATTAGGTAAAGCCGTGACTAAGAAATTGTTGCCGATTTATTGCTCCGCTGAAAAAACCGTGCGTGCAGCTGTGACGGAAGCGACATATTTGCATGTCCGCCTTTGCAGCAGTGGGAAAACTGCACTCGTCCTGGATTTGTCGCAGCCGTGTGTCCGGCAGCGCAGTAATACACTTTCGCGTCGCGTGACGTCTATTATGTTAAAAGGCTACTTCCAATTACATCCTCTCCGCGGCTGATGGCACAACAGATACCGGGCGCAGAAAGAACGGTCACCGCTTATAATAACGGACTGTAATTGCCAGCGCGTACACGTGTAATTACATGGCGTGCCCCCTTATAACTCACGCGCAGTTAGACCGGAGCAAGTCGCCGCCTCCGATACCGCCACCAGCAGCGCCTCTGCAGCACGGCCGCGCAATTCATCTAACATCTAACTCTATACTCCACAGGCTACCTTACGGTGCGTAGCGGAGGGTACTCTATGCACCAATGTCGCTTAACCCGTTTCCTAGTCCAGTCGCGAATCGTGAGTGGGAAAAACGACTGTTGATATACTTCTGCTCGGCTTTCTCCAAGTTTACCTATCATGCTCTTTTCGCGAGATATACACAGGAGGAAGCAATACATGGGTTTACCCTTCTAGGAATCAATGTTCTTGGAATTTCAGCGGTAAATCTCTCGTTGATACTCGTGTCTTTATCAGCGATTGACACGGAAGTTTACCGAGCATCTCCGTAACAACTGTAGTGACTCAGATTCTTGTGGAATTTCTGTTAATCACGTAAATTTACGATACCACTTATTTTTAGGTATCTGTACCTAAAGGAGTAAAAGACGGAACCCTTATAGGATAAATTTGTTGTCCGTCTGTCTGTCCGACTTTTAAGACCCTTTCTTCCTCGGAGTCGGGTAGCCATATCAAGCTGAAACTTATGTCACACATTATGGTCTACGGTCCCTTGGCGGAGAAAAAAATTGAACCTTCTAAGTGTATGCAGTCAACAGATACGGCCATTTATATCATACATTTTGACAGTCATACATTTTGACAGTCGATAAGTCAGTCATTAAATCAGACAGGTTACTTCCCGTTGTCCTGCATTGATACATTTGGTCAGAAGGTTTAATTGTATAAGTAAAGGAAAAAGTAGAAAATTGTTAATTTGTAATTATATCACACTATCAACATTTTTTTTGTCATTTGTTATCCGACTTCAAACTTAAAACATTCTCGAAAGTCTTGGAATTCCCGGGATCGATAACCTGCCTGTGCCAATACCGATAACAGGTAAAATAGTCGTATTTCTCGATTCCCAGATAGTATATACAGCACATAAGTATGTTTGTATGGAACCCTCAGAACACTAGTCGTACTCGCACCTGGCCAGTTTAGTTTAACCTATACTTACATCTAAATTACAATTAATGTAAAAACGTTGAAATGATCTCAGAGTTCTCTCCTTAAAAGTTTGTCTACAGTTTTTGCGTAAATACTTTTTGTAACTAACAAGCAATATAAATTTATTGGAGCATTCTCTGTAAAGTTAATAATTTCGAAGGGAACTTTATACGATCTCGTGCCTAGTAAAAGACTCGCTGACGGAACGTGTCGCTCATCATTGAATCTTTTCTCCCTTTTCTGTGTCTTATTTGGTAAGGTTTCCGAACAGATCAACAGCACTCAAGAATCGAACAAGTTTTTTGTAAATCACTTCTTTCGCGGATGAATAAAGTGTTCTTCCTATGAATCGCAGCCTGGCATCTGCCTTTCCTACATATTATTTTCTGTGGTCATTTCATTTTCGGTCACTATGTACGAACACTGCTAGGTATTTTCCTGTTGTCACTTTTTCCAGTATGTTTCCCAACAGAGTAATAGACCAGTAATGGACCTCTTCGCCTATTTATGCTCAATATGTTGCACTTATTTATGTTCAGGATCAATTAACAGTTCCTGCGCCAACAGTCAAACTCTTGTTGGTCTTCCTGAGTTTTTGTAGTCTTCTAGTGTTAATACTTTATAGAAAACAACAAGGTCTGCATACAGCCTCAGAGTGACCGGTGGTATCCACTAGTTCGTTTATATACAGGGTGTTGTAGGAGGGCTGCTCAATATTGAGCATATGATAGGAACGACCATTCGAAGCAAAAAATTCTAGTAAAAACACGCTCTAAACTACATACCTTAAGAGCTATAAGCACTTGTTCATTTTCGCATCTGCGAAACACATCTGTTCTACTGAACAAGTGCGCATAGCTCTTAAAGTATGTATTTTGGAGACCATGTTTAAAGCACATTTTTTCCTTGTTTTGGTCGACACTACCTCCTCCCAAAACATGGAAAGCAAAACACTTGCAGTAGAAGATATCTATGCTACAGTGTCGAAGATGAATAAGTGCTCATAGCTCTTAAGAAACCCATTTTAGATCCAGCATTTACTGAACGTTTTTGCTTCGAATGCTCGTTTTGGTCATATCCTTGAATATTAACCACTCCTCCTGCGACGCCCTGTATATTGCGAAGAGTAATGGCTCTATAAAACTCCCTTGTGGTACTCACAAAAGTACCTTTACTACTCTCGGTTTCGTCTCGTTATGAAAAACGTATTACGTTCTATATCCTAGCGCCCTCAATCCGATCACAAATCTGGCCCGTCACTCTGGATTTCAGGGACGAACAGACACAGCTATGTTTCGCAACGTCTCTAATTACGGAATATATGTTGGTTTTTATAATGAATATATCGTTCTCCACAAACGCCTTAATGACAACGTTGAGAAGTACATCGATTGGGGCGGGTGAAACCCCAGCACAGCAACGAAGGCTTCAGTAAATCGTTTTACCTTGCCGTTGTGATGGACTCTTTCCTTAAATGCGTTTTCATGTTAAAAACATTTCCCGACTATTTCAACTTTTTAAAACATATTTTGCTCCTCGCTTCATTATTATCCAGTTTATCAAAATGTTGCCGAGTTCGACTGTTATTAGAAGCCATTCTATCTGCTGATTCAATAATTCTTGCACTTAAAAGATTTTAAACAATAATACAAAAACAAACAAGTAAATCGAGTCATGAAAACTAGAAGATTCAAAGTGAACGAACTGCGAACGAAACGCAGCCTGTGTTGATGAAATATCGCGAACGTTTTCGCTGATTCACTCTGCCGTTCGAGCGAGCCCCGCCCTTTCAGTCGTTGGCCTGTTGGTACTCGCGCGTTCAATTGTTGACTGTATGGAAGGGAAGCCAGTGGCGAAATTTTTGGACAAATGATGAAAATGTAATATATCATTACCAGAATCATTCGATTCGATTGTTGCTATAAAGTATCGAAGTAAAATTGTCGTTTGAAAAGTATCAAATAAAAAGATATTTGTATCGAGATGAAGGCACTTGATACCAGTACTTCGGTATGAGTAGACACCCGGCAAGCGATTTTTTAAAGAATCGAACTCCCATGCACAAAACACCTTCAAGGCTCTTATAGCTTTAAAGTGAAGTAATGTGTTAAATATTTGACGTTAAGAGAGAATAATTTAGAAAAGCTTTGAATTTATGTTTAAAGTTTGTTGGGAGGCACTAAGTGCCCTCATTATCAACCATTGGATAAGTATGGTCTATGTAATTTGCTCACTGTTTTTAAGCAACAGCTTCTTTTTCACACATCTCGACGTTTATGAAGTAGTATCTCCTGAACCGTGTGTCGTGGAATGATATGATTTTGCAGGTACATTCAGCAGCATATGCGTATACTGTCTGCGAAAGTCTTTCGTTTAGAGTTAGTAGTAAAGCTGTAATAAATTAAAACATCACGGCTGATACTGAAGTTTATTACATTTCTTTCATCATTTTGTGGGAGTGTCAAAGAGAAAAAGTATGTCTGCAACTATACGGAGAGGCGTTCAGTGGGTAATACAACATACTTTTTTCTCTGCCAGTTTCGGTTACAAAACTGCGGAATATTTTGTGGGAGATCGTGGAATTTTCCCGCTTCAAACAGTATAGTTTCATGTAGTTCCAATAGATGGCGGAGCTATAAGCAGCTTTCAAAATGGTGTCTCTAACGGAGATGCGTTCCGAGCACTGAGTTTCTTCTGGCGGAAAACCAGAGTCGCAGATATTCATAGACATTTGCAGAATGTCTACGGAGACCTGACAGTGAACAAAAGCACGGTCAGTATGAGGACAAGGCGTCTGACATCACCGCAACAAGATCGTCGCGCAAAGCAGTCCGATTTCCCGCATTCCGACCGACCGCACGCAGCTGTTACGTCTGCAGTTGTGGAACGTGTGGACACTCTCATCGACGAATCTCAATTAAACACTTCGCTGCTCAACTGGACATATCTGTTGGTAGTACTGACGCACTCGTCTACTAGCTGGGGTACTCTTAAGTGTATTATGCTACGATTAGGAAATTGAGGAAACGACTTCAGTGTGTTAATCGCCACAAAAATGCAAACGAACTTCAATTTCCACAGGACAATGCAAAGCCTCACACGGGTCCGCGAACCCGAGAGGAATCCATAAAACGGCACTGGACTCTTCCTTCTCATCTGTTCTGCAGCCATGATCTCGCACCTTCCGTCTTGCATCTGTTTGGCCCAATGAAGGACGCACTTCGCGAAAGACAGTGCGTGGGATGAGCTAATTGAAGCAGCAAGTCGTTGGCTCCAACGTCGACCAGTGGAATGGTGCTGTGCAGGCATATAGACCCTAACATTAAGGTGGAGTAAGGCCGTCACAGTGAACGGAGATTGCCTTGAAAAATAAGGGTTTGTAGTCAAAAGAGTGGTAATATGTGGTATTGGGATCCTGATTAGACCTATTTGGTTTCGGGAAAAGAAACTATGTTGCTTTGCTTGCTGAGCACTCCTCGTAATTTTCTGGAAGCCGCCGACTCTTCTTATTCATACATACTGGGCGAATATAGTCTGGGTAGTTTGCGCACTTTTTAAGTTTTGCTCCCTCAAGATATGTAAACAGTTTCTAATTTAACTGTAATAGTTGTGTTGATGTATTAGACCTTTAACATAACATGATAGCTCTTAATGAATAGACGACGACAGCATTTTAAAATTTTTAATTCGCCCAGTAACTGTACGAAATACTGGAAAATCAAATTAGTATTTCTCCTGCAAGCCCTTAAATAGGCAACTAGCAATGGAAACTGCGTCCCTGGTCGGAAAAGTAAGGACCACTCGGTTGCGAAATGGAAACCACAGCGAAAATTCTATGAAGCTTTGCACAAATGTGTTGGGCAGCGTCTCTGGTGTACCTATCGATCGCGTTACGTTGCTCTTTTCAGTTCTGGACACACGCTGAGCACGAGAAAATGGTAGAACAATCGCGTCTCCCGCCAAGCGTGGGAGCCTGCTGAGAGGTTTCGCTCGAATTCTACAACCCCACATAACGTAAATGTCATGCATTTCCTTCTCCATCACAACTGTCGGCCTGCAATATCTCTTTATATTTGATGAATTATTCTGATACAATTCTACCCTTGAATAGCGTTTACTAATTTTCTGTCTTCATACTCGCAGAATCCATGCGCAAAGTAGTTTCATACAATAGCTATGCCATGAGCGCATAATTATTCTTTGTAGTACTCACTCTGGTGGTTGTTAAAAAAAAAAAAAAAAAAAAAACTTCCGAGGTTGTCTTCGTGCCGATTAGCCTGAGCATTTTTTGAAGAATTGTAATCTGAATATTGAGATTTATGAAGATTTATGCCAAAAGATAAGAGATACGAAATTGTACGATTAAAAGGGATATATATATATATATATATATATATATATATATATATATATATATATATATATTGCTCCTTCATACAAAAGGTGTGTACCAATCTACAATATTTGAGAGTTGAGAATTAATGATATTCATCGATATATTGCGTAGTTGCTAATCAGAAGGGAACTTCCGAAAGACTGGATACGAACCTGCATTTAATAATCCAAGAGCTCCATTACTTCTTCGGAAGGTTAAACTTCATCAAAGCCAAATATCCGCTTGATCTGAGGTTTCCCGACTGATTATACAACGCTCCCAAAAATACGAGGCATTTTATTTGTAGAGAGTAGCTGACTGCCGCAAAGCACGAACCTGTAGAAAAGAAGAATCATCGCCTGATTTCATTCCGACAAGTAAAATTTCTGAATCATTTTGAGTGACTGAGTTATGACGGAGTTTCCTATTATGAATGATCGATTGCTCGAACGAATTGAGAACTGCATAATTACATAGATAGGGGGGAAAATTACAGGCCGCACACTGCAGGGGCAACGAGGGCACCCCTGCATCGTTTTCATCGGAAATATTTGATCACCCACCACACAGCACGGACTTGGCTCCCTCTGATGTTCGTCTCCGCTTGCATTTACCGCTGGATATGAAGATCGACTTTTGGCACAGAAAACGAACTGCCGACTAGCGTAGAGAAGTGGCGGAAAGAGCGGGCGGCTGCCATCTTTGACCATGGTACTGATACGTTTGTACAACGCTACGACAGATGTCTAAGTCGGAGCGGTGACTATGTGAAGAAGTAGTTGGGAAGTGTACAAAACTGTTACAGATAAAACATTTTTTTATTTTCATTGTGGTTTCCACTTCGCGACCAATCGGGTCTTACTTTCCGAATAGCCCTCGCAGTTAGGTACCCCATCCCTACGAGGTAGGACGAGTGCCGGAGAAAGGGCGGAGAGATGGGTTCGGCATAGGCTGTGCGGAACTGGAGGGATGAGAGAGGGTAAGGTGGGGGGGGGGGGGGGGGGAGGGAAGGAAGGAACCGTCGACACGAGGGGCTAGCAGCGGAAGGAACGGGCGTTATCCGAGAGAAAACTTGGCAGCCGCGACAGCGAATGGGCGGCGTGGCGCGGCAGATGTCGCTCGCATAACGCCCCTAATTGATGGTACCTCCCCCGCCGCCGGCGCACTGGCGCGTCGTAGATTGCACGACGGATAGGGTCTAGTGTGTGTGTGTGTGTGTGTGTGTGTGTGTGTGTGTGTATGTGTGTGTGTGTGTGTACAGCGGAGCTGCAGCGACGCTCCCGGCCGCTTTCGGCCGGCGTAATGCGTCATAATTTACGTGACGCGGCGAGCTTGTCCGTGCTTTACGGTAAACGGCGCGCGTGCCGGGCGCGTGTGTGTGTGTGTGTGTGTGTGGCGGAGAGAGCCTCGCGTGGCCACGCTACGGTCGACAAATCTCCCGCCGCCGCTGCCGACACGCCGACGCCCAGCGCCGGGCTGTCGCTCCACATCCCCCTCGCTGCCGCTCCGGGCCTCCGACTAAGCAGCTACCTACCTACCTACCTACCCAGCTCCCCCCCCCCCCCCCCATAACACCCCCTCTACCCGACATCGACACACCACCCCTCCACTACTCTCCCCGCCACTCGACAACTCACTTCTTCCATCTGCGGCTGAGAGGGCTTCCAAATGCATGCACCGCTGCCTTACTCGCGACGGTTAAACGGCTGAATAATTAATAGCACTTCCCACTCTCTCTCCGTAAGCGGATCGCAATAATACGGATTTATCGATCAGGCACGGTGAACGCCTTTGAACGATTAGCTATCACTACAAAGTCCCGTCACGGACCCAATAATTGAGTGAAGTTTCTTTGAGAGCAATGGCGCTCAGGCAGCCGGGATGGAAACAGCCGGCCCGCAAAGAGACCTTCAGTGACTCGTAATAGTACTGAAGGCTCTCTGCTTGCAATTTTTGACAAGAGAAGCTGTATGTCTTCGAGAGTACGAAAAACCATTCGAATCACTGCTACCAACAGAGTGTCTTCCACAGGAATAAAGAAAGACCTTCATTCTTAATGTAAGGGGCGACCAGAAAGATTCCGTTTGAGGGCATTGCTGCAGCGTACACGTAAGGTAGCGTCTCTCTGACGCGGGTGTGTAAGCACCGACATGTAGGAAAGGGATTAGTGAGAGATTAGAGTTGTGCTCTGCCAAAACTACAGTTCGGTTCTTAATGGTTCAAATGGCTCGGAGCACTATGGGACTTAACTTCTGAGGTCATCAGTCCCCTAGATCTTAGAACTACTTAAACCTAACTAACCTAAGGACATCACACACATCCATGCCCGAGGCAGGATTCGAACCTGCGACCGGAGCGGTCGCGCGGTTCCAGACTGTAGCGCCTAGAACCGCTAGGCCAATCCGGCCGGCATCGGTTCTTATAGTCTGGTAATTATGAGCTATACTGTCATGTTAAAGGTTTAACACAATACTGTAGGTATTACAGTTATAGACTGTCTACATGTCCTGAGATTACAGCGCACAGATTGCCCAGACTATATTCGTCCAGTATTTGAGAATGAAAACATTCGGTGACCGAATCGTAGTTTTGACACAGTACATAAATATTGTAGTAAACAGTAGGATTACCGATAGTATTCGTAGCGTTGGTAGAGAAACAAACAAAATCGAATGTTAAGAGAGAAACTGGGAACCGACGACTTCTGCTTGTTTGTTTGTATGTCATGCACAAAACTTCAACCGCACATCATTTAGTGTTAGTCCACTGTGTGTTTTATATTCTCACAGAAAATAAATTGCTTGTAGTAAGTAATAAAAATTAGTCGATATCCTAACTTCTGCATTTTTATATAACCGAATCAATTACTCTTGACTCGAATAACAGTTTTTCTGTTGTTGTTTTGTACTCACTAGATTGTTCTGCAACAGGATCAAAGTCAAGCGTTTCCTGTTTTTGTTGATAAATATGAAAGTAGTTTATGAATAACAAAACCATGTTTTATATAAGCTCGACGAAGTATTGAAGAGAAGTTTGATTCATTTTTTCTTCCGCAATTTATTTAATTTAACCTGTTTTTTTTTAGGAAACAGCGTTTTCTAGCTCTGTATGATATATCTGTATTGTATTTTTTTGTTTTTACTACAGTATCCCCCTGTTTCACACCAAACGTCAACAATTTTTGGATAAAACCTGAATTACACATTCACAGTTTCAGTGTTGATATGAACAGTGTTACTTTTAAGTAACAGAGAGGAGGATAACTGTGTAGAACAAAAATGTTCTGTATGATAGTATATCCTCATTCAGTTGCGAGATGGTACACCACTTCCGGTTTAGAGGGGAATCTAGTAAGACGCTAATTGCATACGTAAACAAATCGATCGATATGAGATAACGCCCGACTGGAGTACAGCACACCTAACGTACAGGTAACGCTGATACGGTTGTAAGTGACTAAGGCTACCGCCGGAGAATGAACCACGTATATAGGGCAGCGTGTTGAGAGGTGTCTCATGTGTTGACGGGTATTTATTTCACAAATTGTCTTAGCGCTCAGACGGTTTCTTCGCTGAGGATGCACTTGCTGCTGTTGACCGTGAGGACTCTCCGTCCAGTTCGGTCGCCGTTTGTGTAAACTTTCTGCCATGCTGCTGACGCAGCCCGTTGCCCGGGAGACACCATCTTGGAGGTTGTTTTACAAATTTTAATTTTACTGAAACTCGGCAGATAACCGAAGTCAATTCGCTACAGCGCTGTTGAATAAGCCGGAATAATAACGCTATGCAGTGAACTAATAAAATCAGTAAACAAATGAATACTGTTAAATTTACCGAAGACGCGCGAAGGGCTACGAAGTGCCACGGTCTAAGCAAGAGATTTTAGCTGCACGCCAAGCTCGCTATTATACGATACGACTATTCTGAGCCTGTCCACATGTGAGGGGCGCTGAGAGAATGTATTCAGATACAGTTCATTTACATCATTCGGTTTTACCATGCCCTGCGAACTTACTAACTTTGTAAAAGTAATCGTTTCATATGCCGCGCGGGATTAGCCGAGCGGTCTAGGGCGCTGCAGTCTTGGACTGTGCGACTGGTCCCGGCGGAGGTTCGAGTCCTCCCTCGGACATGTGTGTGTGTTTGTCCTTAGGATAATTTAGGTTAAGTAGTGTGTAAGCTTAGGGACTGATGACCTTAGCAGTTAAGTCCCATAACATTTCACACACATTTGAATATTTTTGAATCGATTCATGATACGAAACTGTTACTACTTTACGGTGTTGCCAAATAAATGCATCGTAATGGCCTCCTGCACCGCTAATTAGAATCAAAGTACGCCTGCTTGCATCTTCTGGAGAATCCAGTGCGCTCCCAGATCTGCTTTTGGGGACATCATCTACGACACGTCACAGAGTACAGGTACGAGAAAACCTGACGCTCTCATTCACTAAGGTAAATAATCCAAGAAAGGATCACCTTAACTTGCTCGGTCTCCGCTGGGAAGGTTAGACTACTATATTGTACTCGCCTACACCACTTTCTGCGAAATCGCGATTGAACTGAGAAACACGTATGGAAGTTCAAATACACAAGGGGAGTTTTCAACGTGGGATTGTGCGACAAAGGCCGCTGCTGCTTCGTGATAATGCACGCCCTCATATCACAAATGTCGTGACACAGAAGTTACGCCAACCCAAGTGGGGGACGCTCAAGCACCTACCCTATAGCCCTCATCTCTCTCCATGCGATTGTCTCGCCTTTGGTCCCTTAAAAATGCCTTGAAGGGGTGGCGATTCCTGTCGGACGGGGATGTACAGCAGGCAGTTACGGACTTGCTCAAGGAGCAGGACAATGTGTTTTGCCAACTGGTTCTCTTCAATATGCTGCTTCAGTGGCTTTATTGCCTCAATGCTCAAGGCGGTTTTGATGGCGTTCCCCAAGGTAGTGTTATAGGCCCTTTGCTGTTCCTTATCTATACAAACCATTTTAGAGACAATCTGAGGAGACATCTTCGGTTGTTTGCAGATGACGCTTTCGTTTATCGACTAATAAAGTCATAGAAGATCAAAACAAACTACAAAACGATTTACAAAAGATGTCTAAATGGTGCGAAAAGAAGCAGTTGACCCTAAATAACGAAAAGTGTGAGGTCATCCACATGAGTGCTAAAAGGAACTCGTTAAACTTCGGTTACACGATAAATCAGTCTAATTTAAAAGCCGTAAATTCAACTAAATGCCTAGCTATTACAATAACGTTCAACTTAAATTGGAAGGAACACACAGAAAATGTTGTGGGGAAGGCTAACCAAAGACTGCGTTTTATTGGCAGGACACTTAGAAAATGTAACAGATCTACTAAGGAGACTGCCTACACTACACTTGTCCATCCTGTTTTAGAACACTGCTGCGCGGTGTAGGATCCTTACCAGATAGGACTGAAGGAGTACATTGAAAAAGTTCAAAGATAGGCAGCACGTTTTGTATTATCGCGAAATATGGGAGAGAGTGTCACAGAAATGATACAGGATTTGGGCTGGAAATCATTAAAAGAAAGGCGTTTTTCGTTGCGATGGAATCTTCTCACGAAATTCCAATCACCAACTTTCTCCTCCGAGTGCGAAAATATTTCGTTGACACCGACCTACATAGGGAGGAACGATCACCGTCATAAAATAAGGGAAATCAGAGCTCGTACGGAAAGATATAGGTGTTGATTCTTTCCGCGCGCTATACGGGATTTGAATAATAGAGAATTGTGAAGGTGGTTCGATGAACCCTCTGCCAGATGTAGATGTAGATGTAGGTGTAGATGCTCGGCATTTAGATTCTGGGTTGTACGGCCTTCGAACGGAAACTTTTTAATCGCCCCTTATGTATACATATTAGGGTAGTACTTAGTTTTTTTTTCGAATTTCGTGCTTCTTCACGCACAGCCCCTAGTTTTTTTTCCCTTCTGTTTCAAGAAGAATTTAAAAACCTATAGTATAGAAATTAATGACGTGGCGGCCATGCTGCAGCGGCCGAGAAGTTGCTTCTTGTCTCTACATGATGTTTATTTCTGCTTATGTGTGAGTTTGACTGCTATCATATCGAGAACGAAAGTTTCACACTACAACGGAGTGATTTGAAACTTCCTGGCAGATTAAAACTGTGTGCCGAATCGAGACCCGTCATCGGGACCTTTACCTTTCGCAGGCGAGTGCTCTACCGTTTGAGCTATCTAACCGCTACTCACGCTACGCCGGTACCTCATGCTCTACCTTTCAAATTTCACAGAATCTCCTGCGAAACTCGTGATGCTAGCACTCCCGGTCGAAAGGATATTGTGGAGATATGGCTTAGCCACAGCCTTGCGTATGTTTTCAGGATGAAATTTTCACTCTGTAGCGAAATGATGAGTTCCTTTCGATAAGAGTTTGGGAACGATGAAGAAGTGAAGTGTGGATTTAGATTTCCTGAATAAGGTTCCTTTTCCTTGAAATTGAAACGCTTCCTACGTTATTGCCAAAGAGGCTACGAAAAATCTTAAGGTGACATGTTACGCAATTCTTTCATTCAGAAGTTCTAGTTCCACGAGTTTCGCAGGACAGCTTCTGTAAGGTTTTCACGATAGGAAATAAGTTGCTGGTGAAATAAAGCTGTGAGTCTTGCTTGGGTAGCTCAGCCGGTAGAGCAGTTGCCCTCAAAAAGCAAAGGTCCCGAGTCCGGGACTCGGTACGGCACACAGTTTTCATCTGCTAGGAAGTGTCATATTAGCGTGTACTTCGCTGCAGAGTGAAAATTTCATTCTGGACTATGCCAGCAGTCAAGCACAGGCATAGACAGCGCTGAACAACACGTAGTGACATGGATACTACTTCTCGGCCACTGCGGCATAGTTACTCGTCTTCAATTTCAACAAAATAAGAATTAAAATTCCTCTTGAAACAAAAGGAGAAGGGCTAGGGGTGTGCTTGAAGAAACACGAAATTATAAATTAAAGACTCACCCGACCCACATAAGAAATCAGTACGAAACGAAAATAGACTTTTGTTTTCAAATATATGCGAATATATGCAACAAAACAGAAAAATTAGCCACAGTCAAATATATCACGTAGGGATCATAAGAATAAGAAATTAGTGCAAGTACAGAGGCATGTCGCTGCGAGTGGAGTAAAAACTCAATAATATTGGGAATACATAACCTCCGCTTTGTCCTGGAGAGTGGCTCGCCGAGTAAACATGGTGATTTTACCACATGGGCCTCACACTGTAGCAGACTAGACCTGAGAGGGTAAGGAGCAAAGAAGGTGGTATGAAATTTGACCGGAAATGTGTTCCCAGGGAGGTATACCCACTTAAAGGTGGAGGTAAAAGATCTTTGGCAGCGACGCTGGTATCTTCACAACGCAGATGGCCCACCAGCATGGGGTAAGCCAGACGACCGTGTGCGCCATTCCCCACGACAACTGAAACTATCCGTATCACTTACAACGCTTGCAGGGCTTATTAAATACGGACCTGCCTCCACGGCGATGGTTTTGTCGCTGTTTCGTAGCATAGGCCAACACAGTGCTGCGATTTCTGTCATCCGTTCTACTCACAGATGAGGCTGCTTTTACGAGGGACGGTATCGAAAAACTGCACAAAACCCACCATTGGGTTAAGGGGAATCGCCGTGGCATGGTGACAGTAATCCATCAGTACTGGTGGGCGGGGATTAAAAGCAAACAAGCAACCGCCTCATGGGACCAGTCCTCATTCCTGCGGGCCACCGTGACTCCGCTGCTGGAAGACGTGCCTTTGGGGGTACAAACAGTGCTGTTGAGACTATATGATGGTGCTCCAGCCCACTGAGCTTTTGAGTATGGAGCTAAAACACTATTATAGACAGAAAATTCCCGTTTTCCTGGTATGTTGCCACGTCAAAGATGTTTTATCTCCAAACCTTGGGATGCATTTACGGCCGTCCATATGAAATTTTCTGCTCCTTATCCTCTCAGACATTATTTTCTGGACTTTGTTTCCGGTTAGTAAAATCACCCTGCATATTTCGCTGCAGATGTAGAAAATTTCAGATAACGTGCAAAATGATACATGAAAACAGTTTTTCATTAGGCTATAATTTCTGGTGTTCTTGTACTGTCTGATCAATACGAAAGCTATGAAGAATAATGTTCTACAGAAATGGAGCAAAATCAAGTGATTAAGAACAGAAGAGTAATTCAATGTTTGCTGTGAGCAAATGGAATATACAAACTTTGGGAGGGGCAGCGGATGGAATCATGTGCGCATATTGTTAGTCTTTTATCCAGAATTCGTAAATGTTTCAAAATTTCTTGGCCGATACATTAATGAGTCGTTAAAAACAGCGATACCTTTTTTCTGTGTCGTCTGTATCAACGCGAACTGAATGAATTCTCTGTTAGCCTGTGTATTTTGTGAAGGTCATGCTCTAAAGTTATTATTTCAAAATGGGAGGCAACACCGTTGGGAAGTCGCAGTGTGACTTTATTCAACCAATTTCATTGCCATCATCGGCAACCGGCCGAACGTAATACAGTCATGGCGAGTTTCTGTCATAAAGCGATTACATCGGCTTGCCATAAGTAGCCAGTACGATTCAATTACGTTCGGTCAGATTGACTAATGGTAAATCCTTATAAACTAGCCAAACAATACTGTACCTTCAAGACAGTCATATCCACCTTTTTCAAGTTTCTAAATCTATTCTCTAAGTTGATTCCGGTAGCCGAACCTTTTTAATCTCCTTAAGTATCGTGCAAAAGTATATGGCCGTAGGCCAGTCAACCGAAAGTTTCATTTCCGTGAAGAGTGTGCTTTTGATTATTTAACTTTGCAATCCTAAAATTTTATGTTTATAGATTTCTCTTGTTCCCTCTTTATTATAGTTTTTGAAGAATTATGAGCTAATCGTAACTGTTTAGCAGCTACTTTTTTATTTTAGTTAAGCCAAATAACAGCGATGACTGATTAGTTGATGACTTGCCTTGTTTTACGAAAGGTTAAAAAGTATATTGTGGTCATTGTTGTAAAAGTAACGTGCTTAAATAAGAAAAGGAAACAAAGTCTCTTCTAAACCATAGGATTAGCTGTACGTCTTAATTGTACGATGACTTAGAAAAGATTCAAGGTTGATAAACATACTAAGTTATCACGGATTACGTCACCGAGCTCTTGCATCTAACTGGGTAGACTGCCGTTGCGTTTCGCGGACCGACCTGTTTACGAGTAGAATTAGAAAAAGTAACAACCTCCTTAAGAAGACGTTTCCCCATTATACTTACGTTATTATTTCTGATGACTGTTCCAACATCTCTAGTCCTCTATACTTCCTAGTTTAACTGCAATAAACTCGAAGGAAGCTACAATTTTTCGGTTTACGATTTCTCTTATTCTCTCTCTATTAAAATTTTTGAAGGATTATGATCTAATTATTGTAAGCCTACAACAACAGACATTCAAACAACCATGTTAAAGTAAGACGAGACTACCACTGAAAGTGATAACGGATATTTATTCAAGAAAGAGAGGCACTAAAATTACCAGGTGAAAGTGTAGTGAGATTACTTTTGAATGTTATAAAGATACTTATTCAAGAGACAATCAGCATAAAAATGATGTGGTAGTTCGAAGGCAAAGAGAAGACAAAACCTACGATAATCTCAGTGTTACTAAGGCCTCCCACCACTGCTGATATAAGGCTTCTTGTCGTTCGCTAGCAGCTGTGAACTGTCCATAATTCTCTCTCTCTCTCTCTCTGTCGTGTGGCAGGTGCAAGTCTTTTATGTGACGTCATTTAGTCGACTTGAGCTTCGCGATTGATGGAGACAACATAACAAACAGTCCCCAAGTGGAGAAAGTCCCCGACCCGGCCGGGAATCGAACCAGGGCCCCTTCGGTTGGCATCCAGCCACGCTGAATCCGCAGCTACCTAGATGGACCGTTCGGCAACATTTCTACGGTAACGAATCACAAGTGCAGTAAATGTAGACAGCTATATTGGCAGCAAGTCGCCTACTCCATTTCTTACACCCAAAAGCTCTTAAGTACGATTATTAATTTCCATCACCCCATAAGATTTTTTGACCGTAACCCAATGGAGGGTGTTGAGCAGTTTCGCGATACCGCCCTTCGTAAAAGCAACCTCATCTGATTTATCACGAACAGTGCTCTGCTGCAGTTTCAGTATGTTTCATTACAATAAAATAAATGGAGGACGTGTATTCGTTATTTCTGTTTCTTAAGTTATTTGTGCGATGGTGCCCAGTAAAGAATCAAACTACAGAAATTTACCTAAAATCGTTGTCTTCTGTTTTGATGTAAGATTTTATATACAAATGTGATTAACTAACGAATAATTTAGCATCGCATTGCAACTTTTTTGTGACGCACATTTATAAATGTGCTTGACACGCTGACTTTTTTTTACTTAGTTGCCAAGATCGTCATTCTGTTTTTCGTTGTTGTACTAAAATTCTTAATTCCTTCGCATCACGGAGACGCATTTCTGGAAATATTAGTCAACAGTTACACAGCCCCAAATATATTGTTTTACGTTCAAAGCTTCGCATATGAACTGATTAATTCAGCAGGCATAGAATTTGAAAAAGAAATTGTAAGTTTACTGTGAGATTCACTTCCTAACAAGCAATCATGCTGATGGCTACGCACACTTCCGAGTATGTATTAAACGACAAAGATTTACAGCCTCTCCTTTTCTTGCAGACCACTTTAGTGGCGCGGAAATTGAATGCCACAAATTAACGCAACTGTATATTGTTGAGGTTTCGAGACAGGGCTCTTTTTGACTCTAAAAATCCTGCATTTCTGATACAATTATTATAAATACTTTCGTGGCTTAGAGCGGGTCCATTAAGTGGTCCAAGTATCCTAACTCCGTCCGAGAAAAATAAGTTCCCCAAGACGAGCGAAGCAAAGTTTCGATTAGTACTGCTCCAAATTACGCTAGACGTCCGCAGAAGTTCTACAAACTCGAACGTCTCCAGTATGTATCGTACTGGTAGGCAACCGAATAGAAAAGTGTGATCAAAATTTTCATCAAAACAAATATTCATGGATGGTCAGAAACAATGAGAGAAGCTTGTAATCGTATTGAAGGGTAGGTTGTGCTGAGAAATAATTGGTAGGCAAAAAATTAGATACAGTGCGCCGTATCCGAGTCAATTAGCATACAGATACAAGTAGTGTCATTTTTTATAGCGTAGATGATAGCGTACGAGACTACTCAGCCTTTGCAACAGCCCAACCGGCTCACTTCAATGTTAATTAACTCGGAAACGGCGCAACATATTATCCTTTTTTCCTAACAATTATTTTTCAGTACAACCTATCCTGAAAGACCCTTACAAGCTTTTCAGACTCTCTTACCTCCCTGTTATTTTGGCGTATGACTCTTCTTTCCATTTACTAAGAATGTCAAATGTTGGAATTTCACTTAAGGTAAAACAAAGAGGAAAGCGCAGGACCGAGACAACTGGTCTAGTACAAGTCTCCATAAAATGCAGAATCTGAAAGCCTTATTCGAGAAGTATAACTTAAAAATGAGGATATATGAGTGTCATATGGATCTGAAATATCGTCCATTTACCTTTGGTAGCAGAGAATGCGGGGAGGGGGGGGGGGGGGGGTGAAGGACAGGAAACTGTTACAGTTTAATTAAAAATTGTGTTTATCTGAAATATATGTAGTAGGTAGTGACACTATCCTGGAACATTTTTCGGTGTAATTTATTAGGGAGTAATGGTATTTATTCGGAAAGATAGATGTTTCTGTATGGCGTAATGCCGTAAACCGTCGGTACTAAAATCCATCACGTGTTGTACCAACAACTTCATAAGTAGCTAAGGCGCGATAAATAAAACAGTCGATAGTAATTATTTCGCACAGATAACGATTTGAGATAGCAGATGAGGATAACAGAGAGCATCCTTTATGCGGTTAACAGCATATCATTTGCTAGTGAGTCGAAAGTCAAACTACCACTTTCGCCTTCTTTAACGAAAACCGCAAACAAGGTACGGTGCTTGGGGTGTGATACTTTCTACTCATTTTAAAAACTAGGAACGAAAATTTCGCAGAGACCGTACAGTTCGACAAATAATAGCTTATTCTATTTTCTGTTCATCTACAATAACTTTTCATACTCTAGTAACGAATAAAAAAAGCAAAGAATGAAGTTACGTCAGCAATTTGGTGTAACTCGCGTTCTTCCTGTTGGTGTGTTTGTGGAGTAACACAGAAATGTGTGATTCCAGTTGACATTTTTTCTGCAACAGAACACGTATGGAAGGTTCGATGGAACAGTCGACATCAAGCCCTTCTAGTTAGTCTACGTAATTATATTTGATTTAATTTCGGGGAGAAGAAAGTGCAGTAGTAAGTATTTAAAGAAACAAGGCAGTGCTGTACTAAAATGCATTCTTTTCTTATTATTTAGTATCTTAATTACTGTAGCGTTTATGTGAAGCACAGAAACGACAATTTCTTCATTTCCATTTATCTAAAT